>NC_135374.1:116366140-117009140 GCF_049243985.1 Paroedura picta | reverse complement strand
TTCCTTTTCATTTTATTTTAAGGGTTTCTTTCCCTTCCCTTCTATTGTTTGCAATAGTCTGCATTGTGTTATCAATGTTCTAGTGATTTTTAATATGACTGTACTTGTAATTCACTGAGAGAATTTTTGGTTGCTATGCAAATTCTATCAAAAAATTAAAATTACATTTAACATGTAAACTGGAGGCTGATATGAATAGATATGCGTAAACATATAACCCCTTTTTTAAAAAAAAACAAGTCACATCATTAGACAATCTGGGACAGACTTTGGTCATTTCTGCATGAGGAACTTGCTCTTGGACAGGTTCTGATTGCTGGTGGGTTTTAGAGCCCCCTCCACATGTTGTTACCTGCACACCGAGGCTATCCAGGGGCTGGCTCACGTTTTGCCCAGATTTGCCTCGGGATGAGAGAAATCATAAAAAGTGCATTTGCCACCTTTTTTCTTGTATCCCGTCATTGAGCAACCTGGGGCAAGCCCATATAGAGGTGGAAAGGCATGATAGTTTCTGCAGCATTGTCCCACCCTTCCACCCACCCTCCCCTCTCCATTTCCTGCTCCAAGTAATTAAAAAAACGGTGTGGTTCACATTGCAGCACAACTGCAAAGCTACATTGTCAAAGGTAAAATAAAATCTTCTACAAAGTGTCCACAGACTTTTGGGGATTAGGCAGGCAAAACACAGCCCCGTTTGTGTTTTCTGGACGTGGGAAATGAGCTGGGTGGGTGATCGAGCAGTCTTCTCCTGATCATACAGGGGTCTGAGCGCCCTGTTTTTAAGCCAACCGTTTAGACAAAATAACTCTTTGGGCTCCAGTTACCATGTTTAGCATCTCAGAAATCCACCCAGACATAAATAAAGTCCAAAAGAACAGGAATCCCAAAAGAGGGGAATATCGTATCATTCTGGCATTTCTCCATAGCAACATGGAAGTGCTGATTTTTATTAAAAATCCATCTGTGCTGTGGCATTATCGCATAGCAATGAACAAGTAACTTAAAAAAATAATTTTGGGGCTCAGGGGGGAAGAAAGTTTTAAGTCCATGAGAGAACTGCATTGCTGCGATTGCTGGCTTGCTGTGATTGACAAGCCAAGGAGTGGGCGGAAAAGTTCAGCTTGTTTTTCCTTGCAGCCTCATCAGGAGGCAAAAAGCCACAACAAAGCAGAGGGAAAACGTGGGAGAAGTCTCCCATGAGGTCGGCTGCAATTGGAAGGTTTACCATCCTGCGTTTGCAAGCAGGAGGCCACACACTTTTTACCCCTCCATGGGGAAATGTTATTATTCCGGCTTCTGGATGCGTTTTTGTTTTCTTTAAAACATGTATAAACCACTGTTTCAGACAGTGTAACAGTCTGAGAACTCTGACTGACTGGGGGTTCAAATGGAATTCTACCGTTGACCTGAGGGAGTGACAGTTGAGAGTGGCAGTTAAGAAGATAGAAAGCTCAAAGAGAATTCTGAAATGGGGAAATGGAACCAGAAGTACTTCCCTGAGGGAAATAGTTCCAAGAGAAGGGGAGGTGAGCCCCATCAAGTGTTAAAGAAGAAAAATTGGAACTTGTGCATATAAACTTGTTGAAACTTGTGCAGCTAAAATAGCTGCAAGTTGGTGGCCTCTGAAGGACGGGGGAGGGGTCAAACTGGGGGCCCCTGAAGCCCCCAAAGCTTGTCCTGTGGAAAGAGATCTCTCCATGTTTGGTGAACTCTGCAGGGGATCTCAGCCCCATTAAATGCCTCAGAGCTGAAAACAAACAAACAAACAAACAAACAAAAACAGGTGTCCCAGTATTGAGATTTGGCAATATCAGGGAGTCTGTTTTGGGGTCTGATACACTTGAACCACCAAAATATGTTTTTTTTTCTCTCATAATGGAATGTATTCAGTATTAATATTTTCCAGAGAACCCTGTAGGAACTGGGGGTTGTGGCTTAGGGCAATCAGTGAAAGGAGTAAATTTGAGGAGTCAGAGATGAGGTTTGTGGATTTTATTAAGCACACTCCTGTCATTTCTCTCTATGATGCCCTAACCTGGATACCCCAGACAAACCCAACCGCATCAGATCGTGGAACCTAAGCAGGGTTGACCCTGGCTAATATTTGGAGGGGAGAACTCCAAGGATTTGGGTGTCGGTTCCTCCAAGGAACACTAGGGGCTCATGACCTGGAAGCAGTCAGTGGCAGAACACCTCAGAATGCCCCTTGGCTCCATGACACATGCCATAGGCTAAATAAATAAATTTCCTGGATCAAAGAAAGATGAGTCTTAAATGGATTTGAGGGATCCCCTTTGGCCTATAATCCTAACCAGATAGTAAAAGAGAAGGATTGTGATTGTGAATGTCTATTTCTGAATATATATCTTGACATTTTTGGAAGGGTTATTTTGCTTGTAACTGGATATTATGTAAATGTCTGGTTTTCTTGTATAATAAATCATGTTTAAACTTTTGCTTGTCAATCTGTGTCCATGATTTTCCACAGTATACTCAGTCTATCCATGGTCATGAAGACTTAGGTTTGCTCCTTGGATACTTTTGGTGTTGTCTGGATCTTGATAGTAAGTTCATTAGGTTTCTTCTGGCCTGGTGAACAACTCATGTGGTGACCACGCTCTCAAGACCTTTGGAGTCTTGGAAGGGTCATGAGGATGAGGTGGCATACATGATGGGAATTTAAGCTAGACAACTTCTGCATTTTTCTCCTATGTTCATACCTGCATTGCTGGGGCTGAAGGGAGCAAGGGCATCATTTCTTAGGCTTTGCCAAGCGCAGGGGATGTAATTATCAAAATTATGCCCTCTTTCTTGCGCTCAGACAAGAGCTGCAAATAACAAGCTCTGAAAGTTGGCCATGAAACGCAAGCGTATCAGGAAGTAAAAGGTGGGAAAGTCCATTCCAGCTAGAATGAACACCATGTGCCTCTGAACCCCACACCCCTTTTGTCTTTTGGCACAGGATATGGGAAGGAGGTCTGGAAAGCGAGTTATGTTAATGTCATGAAATTCAATGTACGCCATGAAATTTTAATGCCCTTTGTAACATTCTAGTTAAAAAATATGTTCCTAAATAATTGATCAGTCTATAAAATCTAATATACACAGAACAGGGATATTGAGGTGTTCTTTTCTGGCTGGAGAAGCCAAATTGTGCACGCTGGGGCTCATGTGATGTAAAGGGGGCTCAAGGGCTTCTTAAGTTTGACCTGGGGCCACTGATACAATCTGCTAAAGCAGTGTTAGATTCAAGGCATGATGGACAGTTGATGGGCATTTTGTCCCCCCAAACAGAAAATTTTAGGTCTCACTGAAGTGGTATCATAGAATCATAGAATCATAGAGTTAGAAGGGGCCATACAGGCCATCTAGTCCAACCCCCTGCTCAACGCAGGATCAGCCCTAAGCATCCTAAAGCATCCAAGAATAGTGTGTATCCTATCTTTGCTTGAAGACTGCCAGTGAGGGGGAGCTCACCACCTCCTTAGGCAGCCTATTCCACTGCTGATATTCATTGTGAGATGTTATTTTCTCTAATCAGCATTAGAGGACATGGGCATTCAAATGTTGAACTCAACCCCATGTATCAGTTGCTCTCCTGTTCTGGGATATCCTGCCAACATAAAAATGCGGAAGGGACAAGCTTAGATTTGACCAGTATAATTTATCTTTTGGTATTTAGCTATATTTTCTTTTATTTGGATGTTTGTTATGCCAATAAAGGTATATTGAGTCTAATAACATAACTAGGGAGTAGCTTGTTTCATTGCTGTCGTTGTTGTTACTTTAGGCTGATCCTGCATTGAACAGGGGGTTGGATTAGGTGGCTAGTAAGACTCTTTCCAACTCTATGGGAATTTCCGCACATTAGTAAAAATAGCATTACGCCCGCAGAATGGCAAAGTGCTAAATTATATTGCGCCTCCAAGGCCCTCCTCACTTTTTTGCTGTCTTGCCTTTGTCTGCCATCTTTCCGCAAGTCTCACCCTCCTCATCTGCTGCTGGAAAAGGCAAAGGAGAGCAATGCACCTTATACATGTTGCACTTCAGCCTATAAATCAATTCAAGCAACCAATCCCCTTCCTCCACAGTTTAAAGGTCCCGCGATGCCCACTAATTATTTTTTAAACCATACTTATCCTTTGCAATGCCTATGCATGGAATCATAGATGCATAGTGATTTTTTGAATGCCACCCCTTATAGGAGGATGAGTCATTTGATAATTTGATATAATTCCTGATTTTGGGGGAAGAAAACTTTCAAGAGGCACGGTTTGTGTCACAACACTGAATAAAATATTCTTTTATTTCTGGCATCACCTACATGTGTGTCCGCCTATTTGTTGCTCCAGAAACATCACCATTTATAAAAAGAAAAGAAATTCCTGTTCTCGGGAACAATGGAGAGGGAGGCGGGTGTGAGGATGATGCAGACAACTGTAGCATGTTTGAGCCTCCATACTTTCCTTCTACTGGTTTCCTGCTGGTTGACCACTGAAGGATCACGCTTCTTAGGGTGTTGCATCTACTTTACGTGATTCCTGAAGAAGCGCTTTAAAATGGAGGATGTAGCGAGCAGTCAGCTGGCCAGATGCTGGATGTGGGTGACATCATATGAAGGGGCTGGAATATTCAGCTTCCATTTGGCAGGCATGCCGCTATTTTTAACAGGTGCGGAAAAGCCCTATGATTCTATTTCCTTCCTGGGGAGAGTCAATGCAGTCCAGAGATGGGGGAGCTGTCAATCGTATGAATGAGGACTTTTACTACGCAACATAGAATCAAGGTTTCCCCTATTTTCTCCTGCTCTTGTTGCACAGTGGAGAAATGTCGCCGTTGGTCAACAAGCAATTGATGATTAAAGCTGAGTAAAAAGTCAAAAGGGAGCGTTTAATAATTTATTTGAATCGGTGCAACAATTTGATGTCACTATTCATTGCATCCACCGTGCCACAATCTTGGCCTTGGGGATCTAGGCAATGCACTTGTTTTGGTCTGTTCCCCCCCTTGCCCCCCCCCCCATCCCTGAGAAAAGATTGCATTCGGTGTTCAATTTACAGTATATTGCTTTTTTCTTCTTCTTCTTCCAGGATATAAACCATATAACTGCCTGGAGTCCTGGATGATCATACATTTGGGTTATGAATTTATATGCCTTTTAGGAAGGATATTACTGAAAACAAAACCACTATTCATGCTGTTTTGATGCAGGAATCCAGACAAGGGCAACGCATCTATCAGGCCTACCGTCACTCCCCTCCTCCCCCCCCCCTCCTTCCTACTTTGAAATCTGCCCATCTCTTTTGCACACCCTGAATTGTGGATTCAAAGTTATAAATGAGTTCATTTGTCTGGCATTCCCCCACCCTCCCTACGGCTAATGCATGCTCTGCAACCTGCTTATACGATTGCACCCATTTGGAATCTGCAGCCGTCCCCTCCTGTATTTTGGGAGAAAGATCTGCAAATATATTCCGCTGCGGAATTTCCAAATCTTTGAAAGCAGTGGGGCTGAGGAAACAAATGACCTACACTTACCAGCACCAGGGTCAGTAATCAAATCTATAACACCGTGTCTTGAAGGAGGAATCATAGGAATGCATGCTAAATACTTGCCATTATTTTCTCTTTTACTCCCAAAGAGAATATGACTTTCCTGCTCAAGGAGGGGGCGGGGGGGGGGGGGGTTGGAAAGAAATCACATTGTAGTTTGCATCCTGGGCTCTCAGCCTTTCCAAATGCTTTGAGACGTTAAAATTTAATCAAGGGTTTCTTAATGGAGGCTAAGGAAGAGCAACATCAGAAATACACTTGACAAAAGGGTAACAAATTTCTACTTAATTATTTACCATGGCCCTCCGCTGCTACTTAGAGACAGACTTTGCCAGCATCAAAAACGGGAGCAGGCTGGAAAAGGCAAGGGCATCAATTTGTCCTCACACCAAGCAAACAGCTTTCAAAGACTGCATCTTGTTGATCTTGATGAAATTACAAGTCTAGGATCTGATGCGGCCATGCCAGTAATTTATGATCACAGGTCACTGTCAGTGGAATGTTTTCCCTGAGCCCTGGAGCCTGTCTGTCATTTGCATGCAATTCATTTTATCGTCCGAATGATATCCCTCCTGCTCTTTGCAACCTGCAAAGGCCTGAATTTTATACAAAACAACCCCCTTCCTCCCTCCATCCATTGAAAAATTGCAGTGTTAAAGCAATTAACCTGTTAACTCCAGAACTGGACTCCTTTTGCTATTTTACCATTTCTGGCTTGACAGACGGTGTCACTCCTTCACAGACCTTGGTACTCTGGAACTTTTGGTCTTTCAGAATGTTGTTTCCATAGCCTGTGTGCAAAAGGAATATCATTCCTTTGGGGCAACTAGCGATTATTCTTTGTTGAATCACTACCTGCTTTCTGTGTGTTTAGCGCTACTTAAATGTAAAGGTATCCCCTGTGCAAGCACCGAGTCATGTCTGACCCTTGGGGTGATGCCCTCTAGCGTTTTCATGGCAGACTCAATACGGGGTGGTTTGCCAGTGCCTTCCCCAGTCATTACCGTTTACCCCCCAGCAAGCTGGGTTTTTTACCAACCTTGGAAGGATGGAAGGCTGAGTCAACCTTGAGCCGGCTGCTGGGATCTAATTCCCAGCCTCATGGGCAGAACTTCAGACAGCATGCCTGCTGCCTTACCACCCTGCACCACAAGAGGAAATGTAGCTCTACTTAATAATTAAATAAATGTATAGTTTGAAAGTGTGCAAGGGAGTGGGTTCTTTCACTTAAAATGGCACAGAACGCATCATCTGGAGGAGACTTGTCGTTTCTGCATTTCCGGAATGTTCATGAGGTGACTCCCAATATGTCTGTATGTGCTGTCAAGTTGCAGTGAACTTCTGGCAACCCCAGCAAGGTGTGTGCACCCCTGGATGGACAGCTGCTTGACCTCTTCCCCCCTTTGTTGAGATTTCCCTTTTTGGTTAGCATTTCTGAGAGGGTGAGGTCCAATGTGGGACAGAGAACCACTGCCAGCATTCAAAATTATAAAAGATTTATTCAAAAGAAAATGTGTACAAATATATTTCTCGTACTACAGATTCAGGCAGGGAGAGGATGGCTCAGCTCTATACCTAACTGTGATTTTTGGCAAAAGTGCAAAGTTTATTTATCACTCTTCAATTCCCTCCCCCCCCCCCACTCCATTCACCAAGAAAGTGTCTATTTGGCATATAATCTTGACAAGATTAAATTTATGGATATTAAGGTTTTGAAATTATCCCCAAAACAATAGAGACATCGCAATACAACACTGGAGAGTTATGCTTGCTGCCTGCAGCCGTGCCGTATTGAGCATGGCTCACTCGTGTGCCCAGCCTCCTGGATGTTTGGGTATTGCTGTGGTCTTTTTAATGGCATTGCACTTAAGATCCAATGCTTCAACAACTGGGCCTTGTTGAGATGGCCTATATATTTTTGAGTTTAGCATGTAGGATTGTTTTTTTTTAATATAAATGATAAAAAGTAAACAGACTCAGAAGTCCAACTATTTATTATATTTAGTTGATGGAACGATTCTACTCTCCTCTTTAGGAACAGCTACCATTCCTTCCAGCCCCACCCCCCATCTTCATGCACGCCTTCTAGGTTTTTATGCTGTTCATAGGAAAACATTAGACAGGTGAAGCTTTCCCCATTCTCATGGCTTCTTTGCTGATCGCAAGCCAACTTGAGCAGGACTCTGAATAGTAAACATATATTCTAAATGAATGAATATCATTTGGGCCTTCCAGAACCATATTATTTATTTATTTCCGAAAACCAACATTTGTGCCAGAAATATAGTATTGTTTCTTGAACAGACAGAATGTTCAAGGAATATGTGACACTGATTTTATTCCAGAACAGAATACAATCAAAATTTCCTTCAAATAAATATTACAGTCCCATTTTAAACTGTGGTACGTTCTTCTAAGTCCCTTAGAATCAAGGGGTAATCCTGTAGCTTGTTGCATTCAGAGGAGGATTAGCTTTTCCCCCCCAGATCTGCTGCAAACCTTGTGGGAGACACAGGAACTTTTAAATAACTTGCAAGGCTCCGCATAAGAACTGCAAATTTAATATTTCTTCTAGACCTTCACCCCCTCCACACACACACTTCAATCAATTCCTGGAAGTCAGGTCTACCCACCCTTGCCATCTAATGCAGGGGTAGTCAACCTGTGGTCCTCCAGATGTTCATGGACTACAATTCCCATGAGCACCTGCCAACAAACACTGGCAGGGGCTCATGGGAATCGTAGTCCATGGACATCTGGAGGACCACAGTGCATCCTAGCACTACAGGAAACGCTGTTGAGGAGTATCAGCCACACCCTGAGCAGTATGCTGGGACACATGAATGAAGCTTAGTGCCTCTCAACACTGTTTTGATGCACAGAGTAGGGTAAACAAGGTTTCAAGACCCCTTGCCAAGCTTGGAGCCCAGGTAGATGTGACCCCAAATGCCGCTGTTAGGTGCAAGTCACATCAGAAATTTGTAAACCATTTTGATGGTACAGAAACATTTATTAATAAACTTGGTATTTCACTTCTTCATTTGGGAGTGCAAATGCAAAAGGCTCAAGTCAATTTTGGCAACAATTGTGTTGGCACCAACTTCAGGTATGCAATAGCCTTTGTTACAAACCTTAAATCTGAAACTCAGAGTGGCAGCAGGGGCTAAGTGGCTCTGTGAACTTACTGGAACTTGGAATAGGAAGTGACAAGGATAACTCCGAGAACTGCTGGAAACTCTATGGTAAAATCATGGAGTTTTCAGTTATCTCTTGAGAAGTCCTCGTCATTTTCTGTTTCAACTCCTCTGTATATACTCAAGTATAACCTGACCTGCATATAAGCCGAGGCACCTAATCTTACCACTGGGAAAACTTAATGACTCACATATAAGCCAAGGATGGGAAATGCAGCAGCCACTGTTAAATTTCAAAAATGAAAATAGATGCCAATAAAATTACATAAATTCAGGCATCAGTAGGTTAAATGTTTTTGAATATTTATTTTACATCTCTCAGGGTTCCCCAGTCCAGATGTGTGTGGTGTGTGTATAATCAAGTGTTAATTCATGTTGAGGTTTGTGGATTGGGGAGGTTTGTGGATTAGGGAAAATTGGGAGTGATTAATTGGGTGGATTGGATGGGGTGGCAGGTGGTTAATTTGGTAGGGGCTGGAGAAAGGGAGAATCAGTTTGGGTTGGAGAGAAAGGAGGAATCAGTTTGTGTTGGGGAGTAGGTGATTTGTCCCACCTCTCTCTCGCCGCTCGTCCCACCACGTCTTTCACTCCCTCCAGCCGCTCTGGGGCCAGTCTCCTCCCCTGTCCTGGCTGGTTTGGGGAATTCCATGTGCCAAATTATTCACTGGTGCCGTGGCTCCAGTTCTTCATGGGCACATCCCTTTTGCCTCCCTCAAAGGGAAGCTCTTTCTGGAGCTTGCAAGTACTGCAGGCGGGAAGTTCCACCTTCCAAGCGTTTATCTCCCCGGCCACATGGACACTTCTTATGAAGTGATGCCACTGCAGCCTCATTCAGCCCCTCCCCTCCCCCTCCCCCACATGAGGCTCTCCTCCATGGATGGGCAGGGGGGTCCAGCACAGCACACAGGGATGCAGGGGCCTCCGGAGCCGGCCAAGGGCAACCTGGGGGGGGGAGGGCTTGTGCATGGCCTCCCTCCGCCTACTTCCCACCTCTGCTCTGCTGCCCCCATGGCACCTCACCTGTCTCCCCACTGCCCCAGACCCTGCGGGCCACCCCTTCCTTTCCCCCTGCAATGATACAGCCCCCGAGGGCTTGGGACAAGGTGGTGATGGCGCACCTCTCTGCGGCCCGGTGGCTGGCAGCACTGCTCCTAGTGGCTTACTGTTGGCCTGGCACGAAGAAGGCAGTGCGGCTCCCAAACAGAAGACAGCCACAGGGGGGGGAAGCACGGCGATCCACCGGGAGCAGTCAGGAGCATCCCTGCTTGCTTGCCTGCCTGTCACCTCAAACCCCCCCCCCCCCCAGGCTCCGCAGGCTTCTATCTCTGCCCGCCTTCTCTGCTTGGCCATGCTTCAGTGCCTCCACTTGCCCTTGCTTGCATATAAGCTACTGAAGACCTTTTTGGCTTCAAAAACATGTTGAACAACTCAGCTTATACGTGAGTATACAGGTACATTTTATTGTATTCTCCCATGACACTGTGCATTTCCCCATAACCCTTCTTCCTGATTCTGCATTAGAACAACCAATTTTTTAAGTTCTAAAGGCTTTTAGCATCACCTACTACTAAGTCCTTTAAATTGGAGATGTCAGACATCGAGCAGAGCAGAAATCAGCCAGGAGCTGTTCTACCGAGTCAGTGCCCCTCCTCACATACTGTCTAGGCCAGCCTTTCTCAACTTTCTTACTGTTGAGAAACCCCTGAAGCATTCTTCAGACTTCGAGAAACCCCAACAGTGGTGCAATCATACGGAATATGGTTGCAAAGTGTATGGATCCCATGATCATGCAGAATATGGTTGTCCACACCCACCCTGGGCCCCTCCCCTTCCCACCCCCTCCAGGCCCATTACTGGCCATTTTGGGAGTGGGAGGGTTGACATATATGGTCATATCATCCAATAAATGCTTAGTAATTTTTTAAAATTATAACAATTAATTAACTCCCACCCTTTCAGGAAACCCTTCCAGGGCCATCAAGAAACCCCAGGGTTTCACAAAACCCTGGTCAAGCAAGCCGGATTTTAGGTGCAAAAGTAGTATATCAAATTAAATCTTCCTATGGCTCTAAAGAACATTGAGACTTTAAATAATGAGTGTTTGTATTTATTTAATTACCAATAACCTACCTTTTTTCTCAGTGGGTACCCAACATAGTTTCTAATGTCATTGGCCCTTTCTCCTACCATGAGGTAGGTTAAGTTAAGAGAGAGAGAGAGAGAGAGAGAGAGAGAGAGAGAGAGAGAGAGAGAGAGAGAGAGAGAATGCAGATCATTTAGTGAGTTACCATGTCAGAACAGGGATTCACACAGTAACCCAGATCCTAGTCCAACAGTATAACCCCATGTCAAGATGACTCTCAGCCTACTATATGGTTTCCTTTCTAGTAGAATAACTAATCGGACATGCGGGCCTCCCTAATGTAACATATCATCTGTTGGTAAAGAACCTTTTGTGGCGCAGAGTGGTAAGCGGCTGAAAGGTTATCTGAAAGCTCTGCCCATGAGGTTGGGAGTTCGATCCCAGCAGCCGGCTCATTTTGACTCAGCCTTCCATCCTCCCGACGTCGGTAAAATGAGTACCCAGCTTGCTGGGGGCTGAACGGTAATGACTGGGGAAGGCACTGGCAAACCACCCCGTATTGAGTCTGCCATGAAAACGCTGGAGGGCGACACCCCAAGGGTCAGACATGACTCGGTGCTTGCACAGGGGATATCTTCACCTTTACCTTTAAAGAGACCATGGACCAAGCCAGGCAACTGATGAGGTTAGCTATTTAATTGTGTTCGACACTTGTCAATCCTCTGGGTCAACCATCACCATGGGTTTCAATCTTGTACTGCTTCTTTTAATAGTATAATGCTTAGGCCAGTGTCCATTTTGATCGCATCTAACCTCCGTGTTCTTTGTTGGCCTGGTTTCCTTTTACCACTGACCAGTCGTGGTATAATTGCTCTCACCATTGAGTTGGATCACATCATATAGCCAGAGCAAGTGAGCTGGAGTTTTGTGATTTTTGCCTTCGAGTCATATATCAGGCTTTATGCATTTTAGTATTCCCTTATTTGTGACTTTTGCTGTCCATGTAATCCATAGAAGCCTTCTTCAGCCTCAGAATTCAAACAAATCTGCTCTCTTCCTGTCCAATTTCTGAACTGTCCAATTTCACAGCCAGAAGTGGCTATTGGAAATGTGATAGGTTGAACAAATCTAACTTTGGTAATCAGGTTTATGTCCTTGCATTTCCCTGCTCGGTTCAGACCCAGAGCAATTTGACGTTTAATTTCCATACTGCAACCATACTGCACTGATCTAGGCTACTGGGTAAGCATAAACACATCACTTCTGCAGCCACCGTGCAAATTCATTCATTTCTTATGACGTCTACATCAACTCCCTGGAACCAACTAAGACCAGTTCAATGTGGACTCCAGTCAGTTCTTCCATGGTGGTAGTGAAAAGTGCTGTTAAGTCACAGCTGACATATGATGACACTGTAGAGCAGGGGTGGCAAAACTGTGGCACTCCAGATGTCCATGGACCACAATTCATGCTGACAGGAGCTCATGGGAATTGTAGTCGATGGACATCTGGAGAGCCACAGTTTGGCCACCCCTGCTGTAGGCGTTTTCAGATGTGCCATTTCTTGCCTCTGCACAATAACCCTGTATTTCCTTGGTGGTCTTCCATCCAAGTATTAATCAGGCCTGATCCTGCTTGGCTTCTGAGATATGAAAATCTCCCTTGGAGTCGTGGAATTAGTGGCAAAGTGCTGTATATGTCTGGCTCTTAGAGCAGATCATCCTTGAGATGGTATTTGCACCTTGCAGTGCTGTATCTCAAAAGGATTAGAAATGACATTGAATATAAAGCTCTGGCTGATCTATGGGAAGAGAGACCTGCTGGTTTAAAAGAACGTATGTGACTCCTCCTTAATTTTGGATTCATATGCCCAGTTAAAGTAATTTATGCTGTCATGTTTTATGAACAATACACATTTCCCAGAAGAACCTTAAGTGATTTTGTTGATCTGATTTGCTTGCATTAATTTTTAATCTGACAGAGTTTCACATTGCTTTGGCAATGCCAGCCATAGAATCTGTGAGCAAGTATGCACAACAGTAAGTCAAATAGCTAATGACAACAAAACTCTGAGTCACAGATATGAAATACTGACTTTGCATGGAAAAGGACAGATCACATTATACACACTGGCTAGGGTTGCCAGTCCTCCAGGAGGCAGCAGGAGATCTCCTGGGAATACAACTGATATCCAGATGAAAGAGATCTGTTTCCCTGGAGAAAATAGCTGCTTTGAAGGGTGGACTTTAGGGCACTATGCCCTGCGGAGCTCCAGTCCCTTCCCAAAACCTGTCCTTCCAGGTTCCATGCTCAAATCTTAAAGAATTTCCCAGCCCAGACTTTGCAATCCTGGTATTCACTTAAATTCATCTCTATGATCAGGAACGGTGTTTCCTTGACCATTTCCCATCTAGCAGTATAGGAAGGGGTAGAACTGCTGTGCTTGAACCTGCTTCTCTTAAAGATACATAGGGGCATTTCCGCAAATTGCTACAAATAGCGTTACGCCAGCTGAATGGCATAGTGCTACATATTATTGAGCCTCCAGCCATTCCTCACTTTCTTACCATCTCGTTGTAGTGAGCTGCCTTTTCGTGCTTTTTACACTCCACAAGCACTACTGGAAATGGCAGAAGAGAGTAACATGGTTTATATGTGACTCTCTTCTGCTTGTCAATCAAGCAAGGCAGCCAATCCCCTTTCTCTTTTTTTAAAGGTCCTGCATGGCCCACCCATTTTTTAAAATTAAAAGTTCTCCATTGAAATGCCTGTGCATCTAATCATACCCACTAGCACATCAACTGAGTTGCCAGGTGGCATTGGATCCTGCAGAGCATTCCAGAATCCAATCAGATCCATTAGTCTCCTTGGGTGAGCAAAAATCAGCTCTCTTTGGTTGTACAAGGGGGGCTGCATATCAATCTAAGCCTTCAGAAAAAAGTGGCCTGATGATAGAACCCTATTTGTTTGGACCAGGCCAACATTTAACCCCATTTCAGTTATCAGATCCAGGGCACGGCCTGCTTGATGTGTAGGAAATGAAGACCAGTGGATCCACAATGCACGGAAAATAAAGAAGTCTACACTCATGTGATGTGAGTCTTGCACTGCTTGATGTGTAAGACCAGCAACAAATTGGGTCCTAATGTTTCCATGACTGACGCTAGGTCCAAATTCTGTATAGAGCTGGTCTTCTCTGCATGGACACTGAAGTCCCCCAGAACCAGTAGTCTAGGGAATTGCACAGCCCACCCAGCAACCAGCTCCAGGAAATTTGGCATGGCATCTGATGTTGTACTAGACAGCCGATACATCAAGCAGATGGCCCAACTCTATACTGTGTCCCACTCCAGGCCCACATATTCAGTTCTTGAGTTCATTGGAACAGGGAGGGCCTAGAAAGTAAAGATTCTCAGAGCAAAATTGTAATTCCCTCCTACAACTCAGGACTGGTGGAGGACTGAGAACCCAGGTGAGGTAGGTTTCCTAGGGTGAGAGTCTTGCCCTCCTTCACCCATGTTTCCATCAAGCTAGCAAAGACCATATCTTGCCCTACAAAGAAGCTATGTAGAGTGGTGGTCATATTATTTATGGACTTGGCATTAAACAACACCAATGTTAAAGAGAGGGGATTCTTTCTCATTCCACCTCCATTGTTTCTTGGGATGCTGACTTCAAGCCATATAACATCTAGAATCATAGAATCATGGAAGGCCATCTAGTCCAACCCCCTGCTCAACACAGGATCAGCCCAAAGCATCCTAAAGCATCCAAGAAAAGTGTGTATCCAACCTTTGCTTGAAGACTGCTAGTGAGGGGGAGCTCACCACCTCCTTAGGCAGCCTATTCTACTGCTGAACTACCCTGACTGTGAAAAACCTTTTCCTGATATCTAACCTATATCGTTGTACTTGTAGTTTAAACCCACTACTGCATGTCCTCTCCTCTGCAGCCAACAGAAACAGCATCCTGCCCTCCTCCAAGTGACAACCTTTCAAATACTTAAAGAGGGCTATCATGTCCCCTCTCAACCTCCTTTTCTCCAGGCTGAACATTCCCCAGTCCCTCAACCTATCTTCATAGGGTTGGTCCCTTGGCCCCAGATCATCCTCGTCGCTCTCCTCTGTACCCTTTCAATTTTATCTACATCCTTCTTGAAGTGAGGCCTCCAGAACTGCACACAGTACTCCAGGCATGGTCTGACCGATAGGACTATGACATCTTGTGATTTTGATGTGATGCCCCTGTTGATACAGCCCAAAATGGCATTTGCCTTTTTTACTGCTGCATCACACTGCCTGCTCATGTTTAGTTTACGATCCACAAGTACCCCAAGGTCTCGTTCACACACAGTGTTACCTAGAAGCGTATCCCCCATCCAGTAGACATACTTTTCATTTTTATTTATTTATTTATTTAGATTTTTATACCACCCATTGCTTTGCAGCTCTGACCCAGATGCAGAACTTTACACTTATCTTTATTAAATTGCATCTTGTTCTCATTTGCCCATTTTTCCATTGTGTTCAGATCTCGCTGAACTCTGTCTCTATCTTCCGGAGTATTTGCCAGTCCCCCCAATTTGGTGTCATCTGCAAACTTGATGAGTAGTCCCTCCACCCCCTCATCTAGATCATTAATAAACTAGATAAAAAGCCCATTTTATATCTGCATAAAATGGGCGCTGGATAGTCTGTCCCTCCCCCGGCGACTCCCGAAGGCTTCTCAGCGGCCGTGGTCGGCGTGGGGCGGGTTGGCGAGGTCGCAGGAGGCTCTCTCCTCTTCCCCGACGGACTGGGGAAGGTTCCTGGGGGGGTTGAGTTTTCTTAGTGGGCCTACCTGCTGCCTCCCATAGCGGGTCGCAAGTGGCCGGTGGATCGCGGGCTGCTGCGATGTGGGCAAGCATGTGGTGCGGCATGGCGGCAGGCCAAGTGTGTTCCTGGGGGCGGCGGGCGAGGTGCAGCGGTGGTGGCGGAGCAGGTCAGCGGGGGCATCCTCGCCCTCATGGCGGCAGCCAGGCATGCATCGCGGTGTTGGCGCCAGGATCCAGGAGGCAAGTGTGTTGGTGGCTCCAGGGTGCGGCGTGGCTCGGCGCCGTTGTTGGAGTGCACGGCGCCATTTTGGAGCTGGCAGGGTAGGGCGGCGTGGAGGTCGGTGCGCGGAGAAGGGCAGGAACTGGGCAGGGGGAAAGCGATTTCCCCCGAGGCCAGAGAAGTGGGGTGAGCCTCCTCCCTGGCGGACATCCGGGCAGGATGGCTGCTCGGGAGGAGTGGAGTGTGTGGCGCGGGGTCCGGGAGATGGGCCAAGTGTCCAACAATTGGACACTTGGCCCTGGAGTGCCACTCAGAGGAGCTTTGCGGCTCCTGATTCGCTCCTCCGAGTTTTTATCCCGGACAGAGCCCACCCTAAGTCCTCCCGCACAGCCCTTACTTTATTATTTAGTCAGCGGCGCCCCGCGCCGCGGGACGGTTTAAAGATATGTTTAAAAGTACCAGACCGAGCCCTGAGGTAGCCCACCTTCCTCCAGTCTGATGAAACACCATTGACAACAACTCTTTGAGTGCGGTTCTCTAACCAATCTACCCTCAGCTACCTTTCATACGTTAATGCTACTACAGTACTGGATCCAAGGCATATGTTATCCTTGATGTTAAGGGGGGGTGAAAGTTTTAATTAGTAGATTAACAAACTGATGTATAAATTTATTAACAGATGACGTGAATTTTTAATTGCATGATTCCCCACAAAATATATATGTAGGTATTTATTAATTGTTCTTTACCATCTTACTAGTGTTTTGTTTTTTCTTACCAAAGTTATGGTTTTCCTTCCCAGGGAAAGGACATTTGGCCATCTGGGAACTCTCACATGCTACAACATTATCACTTCACTGTGCTGGTGGAGGGGAGGGAACAATCTGTAGGGAACAACACTGGAGTCTCAGCCAATTCATTTCAAAGCTGACCTAGAACAGTACATATCAAGTGGGAGAGAGCTGGGGAAGAATATGACACATCTCAACTTATAAATAACAAACTCTGGTGTGAGGAAGGCAGAACTCCCAGGCACTATAGGAGTGAATGAAACAAACAAACTTTTGAAATATTTAAAGCCATGATGTATCCTCTGGAAGTCAAGAAACTGGAGCTACTCCAAGCTGGATATCCCAGGAGCAACGTGTCAGAAGAGAACAGGAAAACTCTTGTGAATGTGTTTCTGGAGACTCATCTTGCATGTCTTTCTCACTATGTACCACGTTGGTGTCTACACTCCACTGTCTTAATCCTTGGCCCTGTGCCTTGCAGTCTGCTAGCAATCAGTCTGGCAGCAAAACCTCTATGCTTTTCCAGAAACCCAGCTAAAGTGCAGTAGATCCGCTGTGAAAAGTGTAGACCAGGGGTAGTCAAACTGCGGCCCTCCAGATGTCCATGGACTACAATTCCCATGAGCCCCTGCCAGCATTCGCTGGCAGGGGCTCATGGGAATTGTAGTCCATGGACATCTGGAGGGCTGCAGTTTGACTACCCCTGGTGTAGACTGTTGCCACGTCAGTCCCTAAGGGTAGAAAAGATCTGTTCATTTTAGTGTATTTTTGATCAAGCTCTATTTCCAAATATAAGATGCATCCTGCTGGATCAGACCATTCTGCTCCACCCAATGACCACACCAGTGACTCTGGCAGGCTGACAACTAAGGCATTGTGGCCACAGCCGTCTCCTGTGGTTGCCTCTTAGCAGTGCTGTTCACAAATGTGCAGTCTCTGGTTATGGAAGTCCTCTTTAGCTGCCATAGCTGGTGTCCATCGACAGACCTGCCCTTTATGGAAATACCTGTGCTCATGGCTGGGGTTGGACGATTTGGCACGGATAAGCTGGAAAATACCCAAATCAAGAATTGATCCAGGTACTTTTCAACCTGTCCAAAATGAGCTGCCCATAACCTGCATTTAAAGGGTGTGAATCACAACCCAGCGATTTGGCCATGATTTGGTGGTTTAAATGCATATTCCCCTCCCACTTTCCCAAGCAGCACCTGAGAGGGTGGGAGAAGATAGTGGTGTACCAAACACCTGATAACGACAGGCATGATGCCTCCTCCCTTTGAATTCCTCCCCAAACTGGAGAGGAATTTAAAGGGAGTGGATGGTGTGTCTGCCATTATAACGTGTTAGGAGTCTGGCTGCTCCCTTTAAATTCTCCCACCAGCTTTGTCTGCAAAAATTATCAGCTGTTAGGCAGGTGCTCCCCCCGCCCCCTTTCTCAGGCAGCAGAGATACTTCCATGCCTGGGAGGGGAAGCATCCATGTGCAAACCCCCAGAAACATTTCAGATCTGGCTGAATGAAATCGGCCAAATCTGAAAAAGTGAAGGGGTATTTGTGTGTTTCAGATACAGCCCGATTTGCTTCAGGTGCGATCAGTACAGCATGAATGTGTGTTTGTGTGTGTGTGTACTTGCCTAATGGCACTGAATGCCACAATATAATCACTCATTGTGTAAAGAAACTTGTCTTGGGCTGTTGTGAATTGATTGCCCCATAATGTCCCTGAGGTCTCATATTTTAAAAACCACAGGCATAATTTTATAAACCTCTATCATTCCCCCCTTGATCATCTGTTGTCTACTCTGAACAACCCCAGGCGTTTGGGTGGTGGGATGCGCTGTCAAGTCACAGCAAGCTTAAGGTGACCCTGTAGTGTTTTCAAGGCAAGAGATGTGCAAAGGTGGCTTTCCATTGTCTGCCTCTGCTTACAGCCCTGGATTTCTTAAGGGGTCTAAGCAGGGTCCGCCCTAAACTCCTGAGATCAGATGAGATCAGGCTAGCCTGGGCCAGCCAGGTCAGAGGCCAGTCACTTTAGGTTTTCTTTCCTTATCTACTTTCTTCTCACAACAACCTTATGAGGAAGGCTAGGAAGAAAGAGTGAGTGACCAGCTCAAGGGCTGCCTAGAAATATTCAGGAAAGAGTGCAGATTTGAAACTGACTCTCTCAGGTCTCAGTTCAACTCTGTTTAACTGTCCTGCCATGTTGTCCTGGAGCCAAGTATCGCAAAGAGACTGGTGCAGGAGGCAGAACTGCTTAGCTACTTTCTGTGCTCTTGGTCCACTGATTTCTAGTTGAAACTGTAAACAAATTGCAACCTGCCAAACACAGTCCATGACCCATCTATAGAGGCACACTAGGTGTTCAATCAATGTACTGTATTTGCTGCCTGACAGGTTGTTGTATGTAGCTGAGGGTCTGCATTCACCTTGGAGAGTCAGCAAGTTGTTCAGGTGCTGTTTTGGTTTCTTTTGTTTTTGTTTCCCCCCTCCCCCCCATTTTCCTTGAAGATTTATTCTGCTGACAGCTGCATGTCTCGGAAAGAATTGCAAATGCCCTAGAGTCTGTTTCAGGGAAGAAACGGTGCATCAAACCACCCAAGACAAGCAGCTTGGTGCTTGGCTCTGTGTTTAGTGCAAACTGGACCCCTTTTCAGAAGTCCTTGAGAAAGTTTCCTGGCATAGAAGTATGTCACACTTACGAAACCTTTTTAAGGTTTCTCAGAAATACCTTTATTGACCTCCTGTGGAAATCAAGCTGATACTATTATTAGGGCTCAGATGAATTTTTGTGGGTTTCAGGTTTTGCAGGAAAAGTTGCCATTTTCAGACGAACCTTTCATTAAATTGTCGTGGGGGTAGGAGGGGGGAGCTATTAACTTTCAAGGCTGATTTGCTTGAACTCATTTCAATCCTCCAACATGCAACCTGGGTTCAAGTCTAAATATAACTTGGCCTTGAGATGCAGGGCCTCTGAAACTCCTAAAAAGCTTTGACCTAGTTCTGGGCATGGAAGGGGGTTAGTTGAACACACATGTATACTTTTCCTCTGCACCTAGAAATCTAGCATGTCAGGCAGATGGATAGGCGAAACCACTTCTTCCTGTTGCCTAGATTTTTAGATGGCAGGAAAGAGATATTCATATATGTGAATCCACAACTGCGTTGTAAAATAGTACAACTAACAGATGTTTATCTCCTCAGTGTTTATCTCCTCAGCATCCCAAGAAACAATGGAGGTGGGCTTTTATTCAAAAATTGGGGTATTTCCTGCACACATTCCTTTACAACAGTGATCTCTAGTCTTCTTGGGCCCATAACTCACAGATCCATTGCTTTGCAGTCGTGTGACATCAGAGTCACGTGACTGGAAGAGGTGGAGCTAGTGCTACCCTCATTAGGGTCAAGCTCAGGGCCATGGGCAGCTGACCAAGAAAACTGGGGATAAGAAGCAGAAAATGAGCACCAGGCAATATAATGTTGACAGGAGAAACAGAAGGTTCAAGAACCACGGAGGAATCTTTTCCACCACTGAGTAACCTCATAAGTAGGGTGGCTCTTTTGCTCTCTGTGTGTGAACTAGTAGCAGGTTCTCCCAAAAGGCAGCACCTCCCCCAACCTGACTTTGCTTGGGCTTGTGGCACATTACATCTACAGCTGAGGAGCTCAACTAGTGGACTGAATGAGGACCAGAGGCATACAGTCCAAATCACAAGATATCATAGTTCCTTTTTATACTACATTGGTCAGGCTGCACCTGGAGTGCAGTGCAGAGGCCTCACTTCAAAAAGGATATGTAATGGGGTACCCACCCTATTTTGTGCCCAGGGAAAATGGTGGAGAGGACTTGGTGATGTAGTGGCTTGGCTTGGGCCTTCATAGAGAAACACTTGGCCGCAACCTGGCCCCCCTCCCTGGCACCCAGTGTCCTGCCTTCCCCACCAAGGGTTTGGGCAAAGGGGCCAACTGTCTTGGGCCACCAGCAGCAGCAGCTTGCATTTGCCATTTCTGGTTAGGAGGGGTGCATGGCTCAGGGTTACAGTATCTGCTTGGCATGCAGAAGTCACAGGTTCAATCCCTTGCATGTCCAGCTAAAAGGTTCTGATGGGAGATAACATGAAAGACCTCTACAAAAGCCTTGGAGTGGCCCTGATAGATCAATGGTCTGATCCGGGATAAGGCAACTGCATCTTTCATGTGAGGCTGGAAGTCCCTTCTTCATTGCCTAGGCATGCTTACATACAGGTGGGCAACCCCCCACCCCCCTATTTTATGATGCAAAACATAAAATAGCACACTTGATGAGTTCAATGGCAATAACTTCAAAGTAGTGGTCTTTTAAATAGGTGTTCTTTAATCTTCTGCGTGTTTCATGGCAGTGTGAACATTCGGTCCATTTACAGTAGTCTTCTGCATATTGCACAGTAGTGAGCACATATCAGCTTACAATCAGCATTGCTAAACAAACATGCTCATAAACAGCTGCATAAATGCACAGAGCTTTACATTGTGTCACTATAGAGATCTCAAAGAATTACAAATGCATCTCCAGACTACAGACATCTATTCCCCTGGAGAAAAAGGCTGTTTGGGAGGGCAGACTATGGCCTTATCCTCACATATTTGGGGGATGGAGCCTTCCAGGCTCCATCCCCCAAATATCCAGGCATTTCCCAACCCAAAGTTAGCAACCTTGCCCATGTATGTCACGGTGACAATGTGAATCAGGCACTGGGCATGGAAACACTGAGGAGAACATGTCAATAATGGGAATATGTTATGTGGGGAAACCAACAAGGCCCATTGCATGTTGGGAAAAAGCTCAGGCTCCTGGGAGCTCCTGAAAGCTCAAGCTCAGGAGAGCCAGTTTGTTGTAGTGGTTAGGAGTGTGGACTTCTAATCTGGCGAGCCAGGTTTGAATCTGCGCTCCCCCACATGCAGCCAGCTGGGTGACCTTGGGCTCGCCATGGCACTGATAAAGCTGTTCTGACCGAACAGGAATATTAGGTCTCTCTCAGCGTCACCCACCTCACAGGGTGTCTGTTGTGGGGAGAGGGAAGGGAAGGGAAGGGGACTAAAAGCTGTGTTGAGACTCCTGGTGGAGAAAAGTGGCATATAAGAGCCAACTTCTTCTTCTTCTTCTTCTTCTTCTTCTTCTTCTTCTTCTTCTTCTTCTTCTTCTTTTCAATGTATCATCGAGTTGCGATCCAAACTGAGCAGCAGGTACCCTGGATCCACCTTGTGTCCAGAATCATGTGTGAGTTTCCGAGTCAGGGAACCTTTTTCAGAAGTACTCCATGGAGGTTTACACTGCCTGGTGGGACTGAATTTTTGCCAATCTTTTTTTAAAATGCTAATGCCTTTCTCCATTTGGTTCAAAATATAGTAATACTTCGTAAGTGGGTTTGGCCAAGCCCCTTAATAACACAAAAGCTTAATGAGAGTGTTGAATGCATTTTTTGAAGCTTAGAAGTGCTGTTCAAACAGGTTAAAGCCATGAAGGGATAATTCTTCACAGATCCAGAGAGACTTGAGTGACAAGCTGTTCCAAAAGATCTGGTTGACATCAGCTAAGAAGAGAGAGACTTTGGAACTGAATGCTGAGGTGATTCAGTCTGATTTCAGCCCGAGTTGAGAAGAGTTGAGAACTGACAGTTTCCAAATCAGCCTTGACTGAGAGCAGTTTAACACAGACAGGAGAACTGGCGAAAGTTGGCAAGGATGAGCGGATAGTTAGATGAAGACTTCCATTCAGGCCAAGGAAAGGGGACAGATTTTCTAGAGTGAGAGAAAAATTCTCTACCCAGTTAAACAGGAAGTTAGCTTTGAAGAGGGCACAGATCTCTGGTCTGGTGTGGTTAGAAACTTCCAGTAGAAACATTACAAGTCAGTTAAAAATGCATGATGAGTCCTGGTGTTTCAAGAGACAGGGGTTGGGTATTAGTACCAACCTTCTGGAAACTAAAAGAGTCAGAGAATAAGAAAGTGTGTAGTTGATTGGAAAATACTGGAACAAAAACCTGCCTGCATAAAGAATGGCTTAAGAAACTCTCATTAGTCTGAAATATAAGAACTGTGCATGTACTGATTTAACCTCAGAGTTACCTATACTGAATTATCTCAGGAATTTTACCCCTGATTTCACCTGACCTTTCCCATCTATGTTGAATACAATATTTTCTTAATCTGGAATATAAAAAAGTTCTCAAGTGCCATTAAAGTAATTTAAGTTAAAGGAGGCTCCCATTCCTTCCCTTGAGTTTCTGGCCTGAACAAAATGCCAAAATATTATATGGTGGTGGGGTGGACAGCAAGAATTCTACAGGAAAGTAGAAAACAGATAACTAGGGTGGCTCAGTCACAGAAAGCAAAACAGAGGGAAAGTCTTGCCTCGGATGGAGGGAAGCAGGTGGGGGCTCTCAGCGGAGTCTCTTTAGCAGGGTGGTATAAATCCTCTCTGTGTTATTTGCTTTTCCAAAATGACATGGAGAAGAAAAGCCACAGTGTGACAAAAGAGCTTTTTATGTTCAAGGTGAAGCATCCCGGGTGTAGACATGGGCACGTTCTGCTGTCCTACTGTTTATTTCTCTGTTTGCTTTCAAAAGAGTGTGGGCGTGTAGTGGGACTACTTCAGTGTTGGCTGCATTCAGTTGTGTTGGCCCAAACCTTGATTTCACTTGGGAGTTGGGACAACTTACCATTGTGCTGGTAATTGCAGCTACGTTGATTACAGGTTACATTTTGTTCTCTGAATCCACCCCCCCCCCCCACTTCCATTTTCAGCTTTTACCTTAGCAGCCAAAATGCTTCCTCTTTTAAATGATACATTCACTCAGTGGGAAGTCGTTCATCCCTTCCCCATCACGGAGAAAACGGCCCATTTTAGGCTAACCTTTAAGAGCCTAGCTTTCCTCTGCAGAGATGGCATCAAGCCTGGGCTATTAAAAGACAAATTTACAAGCAGAACATCATGTTTTCTAGCATTGTTGTACAAATGGAGGAAAGAGCTCTAGGTATAAATGCCAAAATGTCAGAGCCATCCCTCACTCAAACCCCAGGCTTCACCCCCAAACCTCCAGCAATTCCCCCACTTACAGTTGGCAATCTTACCATCAATATAACTGTTTCAAAATGAGTGGCAGATGTTCCCACCAGCTGTCAATAATCAGATGGCTGCATCCTGGAGCCACTGCCGTTTCCAAGGTGTCTCAGAGCATTCTTCACAAGTTGGATAATGCACTTTCAATGCAGTTTAGAAGTAGAGTTTCCTGCTTTGTGCAGGAAAATCCAGCTGCAAAAGTGCATTCATAGAATCATAGAATCATAGGGGAAGGGGCCATACAGGCCATCTAGTCCAACCCCCTGCTCAACACAGGATCAGCCCTAAGCATCCTAAAGCATCCAAGAAAAGTGTGTATCCAACCTTTGCTTGAAGACTGCCAGTGAGGGGGAGCTCACCACCTCCTTAGGCAGCCTATTCCACTGCTGAACTACTCTGACTGTGAAAATTTTTTTCCTGATATCTAGCCTATATCGTTGTACTTGAAGTTTAAACCCATTACTGCGTGTCCTCTCCTCTGCAGCCAACAGAAACAGCACCCTGCCCTCCTCCAAGTGACAACCTTTCAAATACTTAAAGAGGGCTATCATGTCCCCTCTCAACCTCCTTTTCTCCAGGCTGAACATTCCCCAGTCCCTCAACCTATCTTCATAGGGCTTGGTCCCTTGGCCCCAGATCATCTTTGTCGCTCTCCTCTGTACCCTTTCAATTTTATCGACGTCCTTCTTGAAGTGAGGCCTCCAGAACTACACACAGTACTCCAGGTGTGGTCTGACCAGTGCCGTATACAATGGGACTATGACATCTTGTGATTTTGATGTGATGCCCCTGTTGATACAGCCCAAAATGGCATTTGCCTTTTTTACCGCTGCATCACACTGCCTGCTCATGTTTAGTTTACAATCCACAAGTACCCCAAGGTCTCGTTCACACACAGTGTTACCTAGAAGCGTATCCCCCATCCAGTAGGCATGCTTTTCATTTTTCTGACCCAGATGCATAACTTTACATTTATCTTTATTAAATTGCATCTTGTTCTCATTTGCCCATTTTCCCATTGTGTTCAGATCTCGTTGAACTCTGTCTCTATCTTCTGGAGTATTTGCCAGTCCTCCCAATTTGGTGTCATCTGCAAACTTGATAAGTAGTCCCTCCACCCCCTTATCTAGATCATTAATAAATATGTTAAAAAGTACCGGGCCGAGCACCGAGCCCTGAGGTACCCCGCTACTCACCTCTCTCCAGTCTGATGAAACAACCAACAACTCTTTGAGTGCGGTTCTCTAACCAATTCCCTATCAACTATCTGAAAATCCAGATTGCAGTCCTTCAACTTATCCATCAGAACATCATGGGGAACCTTGTCAAAAGCTTTACTAAAATCCAAGTAAACGACATCAACTGAATTGAAATAACATATTCAGGGGCACATGAAATCTTTTTTTTTTTAAGTCCCAAAGAACATATTTATTGATATATATAAAGAAAAGAAAAACAGTTAGTTACAATAAATCTCTGGCCCTTAACACCCCCATCCCTGAATCTTCTCGTGTCCTCATTTGGCCAAATATTCCAAATAGAAGCTCCATTGCTCTTGAAAATTCTCCAATAGCTTTTTATTGACAATAGATGTAAGTTTTGCCATCTTTGCGAAGTCAGATATTTTCTGGGATTCCCAGTTCTTGGCCAGTACTAGTCTTGCCGCTGTTGTTGCATAAAAGAAGAGAACTCTGCCACAAGAAGGAAGTGAATCTGGACACAAACTTAATAACATGCATTCTGGTTTCATTGAAAGTTTAACCTTAAACATCTCTTCTAATACCATGTATACTTTAATCCAGAATTGGTTCACCTTTCCACCACATATGGAAAAAGGACCCCACTTTGCCATGAAATTTCCAACAAACCTTATTATATTCTTTTGCCATCTTGGCTTTAGTTATTATATACCATCTATAAAACATCTTATACCTGTTCTCTCTTAAGATTTGACAACTTAGGAACCTTAACCCACCAACGTTCCCAAACATCCATGGTGACAGTTTCAAAATGCTGCATCCCTTTAATCATACTTGTCTTAACCTGTTCAGTTTCAGTTTCATATTTTAATAGCAATTTATAAATATGACCTTGTAGATGTGGTTTAGCTTGAAGTAAAATATTCTCAAATTCTGTTGGCGAAGTGCCCAATTCCACCTGCTTAGTAAATTCCAAAATAAACCTAGAGAGGTTACATGCAATATGATTCCCACTAGCTAATCCACCAGGCCTCACCCACTTTCTACAAACACTTGGTGGGCACCATGAAAAGGTACTGAAAGGTGACATGGCATTCACAGGCACCATGTTGGGGCCCCTTGAATGTGAGCATGAGCCTTGTGAGTTTGGGGAACCCACATCTTAGTAATGCCAGCAAATGAGGGAGCCATTACTTGCCAACCGGCAGGTACAGTGACATAGTTCTGCCCCTGTTGCACCCCAAGGAGAAGCTAGCACCCTCTGGAACAACAACATTGCTCCAAAGGCCAGTGATGCTGGTAAACCATATGGCTCCATTAAGGAACGGCTTGTCATAGCTGGGCCTGTAGCTATCAGGCTCAGAAGATGAATGTGATGGACAATATTTGGAAAAGAGAGTTCTGAGTGCTGAAACAACAGCTTTGGATAAAAGGTAAAGGTATCCCCTGTGCAAGCACTGAGTCATGTCTGACCCTTGGGGTGACGCCCTCTAGCGTTTTCATGGCAGACTCAATAAAGGGTGTTTTTCCAGTGCCTTCCCCAGTCATTACCGTTTTACCTCCCAGCAAGCTGGGTAGTCATTTTACCAACCTCGGAAGGATGGAGGGCTGAATCAACCTTGAGCCGGCTGCTGGGGTTGAACTCCCAGCCTCATGGTCAGAGCTTCAGACTGCATGTCTGCTGCCTTACCACTCTGTGCCACAAGAGGCTCTTCAGCTATGGGTAGTAAGTAGTAAAAACATCTTACTCTGAAAAAAGAGCCAGGGCTACAGGCTGCTCTGAGCCCTGTGATTGCCCTGTAGGAGAGATAGCTGCTATGGAGTTCTACTAGCTGTGGGCTCTGGCAAAGTCAGTTTAGTCTGAGTTTAGTCAGAGAGAGGTCTGGTTCAGATCCTTAGCTGAAAAACTCCTCAGAGGAGAAACCCTGGTGAGAGTGATGAGTTTTTGAATGACCAGGCTAATCCACGTGGTGTCTGGTCAACTAGGGCTCATTCCACGTTTTGAATAATGCACTTTCCATGTGCTTTTACAGTTGGACAGGAAATTCTGCCCCTAAAGTGCTTAAAAAGTGCATTATCCAATGTGTGAGGAATGTAGGGCAGTGATTTGGCAGAGAAAATTTGGGTAGACAGGTGTTTGCTCCTAAATTTAGCCAAAGTGTGAGGTGAGACCTTCTAAGAAAGAGAAGGTGGAATGCTACCTAGTTGAAAAAGGAAATTAGGGGAGGATTACCTAAGAGACGTCCGTGTGAGGTAGAGCTTTGGTCACCTCACAAAGGTAAGAACGTTGTGGTTCATCCACAAAGGGAGAATGTTACAGGACATGATCAGAGTGCCCATTTTCTAACAACCATGAGGTGGATCAGTGGATCAATGTAAAACTAATGTGAAAAAACCTCTCAATTATAAAGAAACCTTAACTTCAGTAAGTAAAGCCTGTAAACTTCAGAAAAGCTGTAATTGAGAATGAGAAACTGAAAATTAACAGACTTGTAAAAAAGTGAAGTGATTCCAACAACCTTTTCCTCTTCATAAATAAAGTCTTTTATTTGTTGACTTATAAAAATGCCTCAGTGCCATTATGACTAAGGAGTTTTTAGCACGATTAGGAACGTCCTGGTATTTTCCAAACAGAAGCATAGAACCATCTCCTTCTACGTTTTGACAGAATGAAGACAGTGGAACGGTTAGAATACCAGAACTCTCTCTCTCCCCTCTCTCTCTTTACAAAGTTGTTTCTCTTCATAATAAAACTACTTTATTCTTTTATGAATCCTGATGCTCTACACTCTTTGCAAGTTTAAACTCTGACAACATTTCTGTGGTTGTTGCCACCTCTGTAGTTGCTGCCATTCATGGCTCACCCACACAGTTCCCCTAACACTTTTTGGGTGTGTTTTGAGTATGCCATACAAGTGATGGACCTACCAAAGTGCGATACTGTGGTAAGAGAAAGATCGTAAACAGAAGATCGTCCAGCGACCCCAATACACTGGCCAATAATTGCATCTTTCAGCCTAAGAATGATTTATACGTAGTTCTGCACCACTTGCAAAGATCATACGCTGCTGAGATCATATGCTGCGTGTGTGCACCCGCTGGTGCGCTGGCACCTGCGTCTCTCCCCCCCCCCCCCACAGTGCAGTGTTTACTGTTCCGGGAGAGACCGGCCGCTTCGGGTGCCGGAGTGCCCAACCTTAAGTCCTACTTAGCTTTGGAGGCCTGACAAGATGCGGCTAGCCTGGGCTATATGCATGAGGGTGCCCTGACATGCCCTGGGCTACACTTGGGCTGTAACAATCTGACCCAACTTCCCTTTCTGGATTGCCTTTCCCAACTGCAGTTGGAAATAACTGGAATAACTATCCGGAAAAAAGTGGCCTTCAAATGTGTGGGTATTACTTTCAAATGCATTTCAGACGAGGGGGAGAGAGGAAGGCAAATCATTTTGCTTACAAAAAAAGTTAACAAGGATGTCTCATGTAGTTACAGTCAACAGCTGCCTACAACTTAATCATTTGTTCTCGAGTTTCTCTGGTTCCTTCAATATGTTTATTATCAGTTGCCACAGTAAGGTGAGAATCTAGTCTCCAGCCAGCACTACATAATCCCTTGAAAATTGCCTCCGAACGCCTGTGTATTAATAGACAAATAACATTTTATTTTCTGGAAAAACAGATGCAAAGATTATCTGATCCCTCTATTCTTTTCTGGGGGGGGGGAGTTCTCTGCACTAACACAACATCAAAATCCAGTCATGTGACAATAGCTTAGGTAATCGGATGCATTTTACTTAAGAGCAACGGTAATAGACATCTTCTCCTTGTCTACAAGAATTCTTGTAGTTAAATGCACCGTTAAATGCAATGAAATGCTTACCTTATGAAGAAACCATATTTTGGGCATTTCGCATGATGTCGCCAACATCCCTTCCAACTGGACACTGGGTTCCCACAGGTTCCCCCCCCCCACATATCTTGTGTCATTGTACTAGAAGTGTAGATTAGATATGCTTGCAACCTTCCTCTTTAACAGCTTTTGCTGTTATGCTAATTGCGGTGAGGCCTCCATGGTGGCCCCTATCCAGACATTTTTCTTTCTCTCTGTATTCCTTTATTTCTCTCCCTCTCCCAGTTTCTCTTTCATTCTCTCTCTTGCTCTGTCATTCTCTCTCAGTCTTTCTCTCCCCCTCTCTCTATTTCTCTCTGTCCTTCTTTCTATCTCTCTTTCATTCTTACTTTATTTCCTTCTATTTATATTTCTAGTTATCACTCTCTTTTCTTCTCTCTCTTTATCTCTACTCTTTCTCTCTCTCTTTCTATCTCTCCTTCTAACTCTCTTTATTCCTTCTTCTCTCTCCTTCCTATATTTTACCCCCTCCCCCCCATGCTAGCACCCATTGTATTTACAGCTTCAGTGGGCTTTAATTCTAGTGATTCCATAAGGGGTGGCATTACGAAAGGCCCTATGCATCTATGATTAGATGCATAGGCGTTTCAATGGAGAAGTCTTACTTAAAAAAATTAACTGGCAACGTTGGCCCTTTAAAGCATGGCGAAAAGGGATTGGCTGCCTGGCTTGACTGACAGGTGGAAGAGAGTCGCGTGTAAAATGTGTTGTTCTCTTCCACCATTTCAAGCAGGCATGCAGAGTGCAAGGAGCATGAAAGGGTGGCAGACAAAAGCGAGACAGAAGGTGAGGCGTGATTATTTTTAGTGCTACACCATTTCACTGGCATAACACTATTTTTTTTAATGTGCAGAATTGCTCTTAAAGTCTCTGGGACTTTAAGTATCTGGGACTTTAAATAAATTAGAGGCCTTCTTTCCTTATCACTTGATCCAATTCTAGTTTCCCATTGGTTCCACTGGCTATAAGAGTCAGGCTAGCTCTTCCGATATCTATTTGTATACTTCGGGATCTGATTGGCTGACCGAATTTTTTTAAATTGCTTTAGCAGCAGCTACCCCCACTGCCCAATATGTTGTGCCTGGGGAAGGAAAGGTTTGGAAAAGGGAGGGACCTCAGCAAGGCATACTGCTGAGTTGATCTTCCAAAGCTGCTATTTTTCTCCAGGGGAACTGATTTCTCTTGCTTGGAGATTGTTTTTAATTCTGCGAAATCTCAATGCCCCTGATGGAGGTTTGCAACACCTGAATCATACAAAAAATAGCAGGCGCATGTTGGATGATTCAAGGGTCACATACCCTCCTGTTATTCAGGGGTGGAGCGCCCAAATTGAAAATGGCTTGTGCTGCGGGTACATCCAATTTTTCTGCCCCCAAATAACGGCACTCCATTTAAGAAAAGGACATCGGAGCAAAACCCACAAGCGCACTCCAGTCGTGCGTCGAAATGTCTGCTTGGGTCATTTTTTGAATAAAGCCTTGAACTGCTTCAACCTTAGCTGCAAGATACTGTTTTTTTAAAAACGTTGTGCTGTTTGGGGTGTGTAGAAAGTGGCATAAGTAAATCCAACCGGAACAATTACCAGTCAATGACAGGGGTGAAAATGACCGAAGAGGCAGGTGTTGTGGAAAAACAGCTTAGCTTTCCCTCCAAACAAAATGGCAAAATGATGCTTTCTCTGTGTTTTCTGTAATGTTCTGTTGCTGAAATGTGAGCGTTTTTGTGGGGCCGGCCCTCAGAGTCCCAGTTTCCAAGGCTACAAATTATAGCCATCTTCCCCCTCCCCCTACAACCATAGAAACAGGACTATAACCCAAATTGCCTGTAATTTTCTTATTCCCATAATTCACCATCGATGCTCCTGAGGCTGTGGCGGATGAATAAAGAAAAATGTGATTTATATACCATTCCAAGAAGACTCATTCCCCTTCCCCGAATGAAAAAGCCTCATTACTGTCTGAGGTGGGAAGCCAAGCTAAATCTTTGACCCGATCCAGGGATTCAGTTCAACCTTCAGCAGAACGGATCACTTGAACTCAATAGTTACTTGCTGTGTGCCGTGCCCAATTCTTGGCTCCTCCCCTCAAAATAGCTTGTCATGCAGACGTACTCATAATCAAGCAGGAGATGTTGAGAGAAGGGCCATCAGAGAAGAAGTGTCGTTTTTTATACCTCGCTTTTCACTACCTGAAAGTGTCTCAAAGTGGTTTACAAACATCTTTCCTTTCCTCTCCCCACAACAGATACCCTGTGAGGTAGACGGTGCTGAGAAAGTTATGAGAGAACTGGGACTGGCCCAAGGTCATCCAGTTGGCTCCATGAGGAATGAGTGGGGAATCAAACCCAGCTTTCCAGATTAGACTCCAGATTAGACTCTGCTCTTAACCACATCACCAAACTGGCTCTCTTGTTCAGCTTGATGGTGATGGACAAATATAGCTAGAAGGGTATACCCAAATTGGATGTGATGCAGCAAAAGACTTCCAAAGAAGCTCCAGAGGAACATTCTCCCCAATCATTGTCCTTCACATAAAATCATAGAATCATAGAAACAGAGTTGGAAGGGGCCACACAGGCCATCTAGTCCAACCCCCTGCTCTACGCAGGTTCAGCCCAAAGCATCCTAAAGCATCCAAGAAAAGTGTGTATCCAACCTAGGGTTGTGAACATCTTTAATGGCCTGGAGATCTGTAATCACAGCTGCTTCCAGAAAAGGATCAGTTCCCCTGGAGAAAATGCTACTTTAGAGAGTAGACTGCACCCTATTTGAGGCCCTTCCCTCCCCCAAATCTGTCCTCCACCCCCAAATCTCCATTCTTCCAACCCAGATCTGGCAATCCTGCTTTACATCTATCACAGTTCCTCAGGAGCACCTCTATTATTGGTCACTTTTGTCTTCAAAAGCAACAACAACCAAGCTCTGAGGCATCCATAGGCACTACACCAGACCAGTTTCAGACCATATTTTGGGGATTCCCAGTGTGTTTGCACAGATTCCTGGCCGCACCAATTGCGTTCTTTCAACAAAGCCATCTTTACTTTGGGCAGTGGGATCTATAATAATCTCCAAGCGACTTCTTCCCTGAAGAACCCATACAGTATCTGGCATCCTTAGCTGGCATCATTATTTCCCAAAGAGTGAACCTAAGCAAAAAGAGCTGCCTTTTCAAGTGTTCTCCCCCTGAGTTACTCTGTTTTTTTTACGCTCTGTTTTGTCTAAGTCAGCTTATATTTACCACTCCAGGAACAAAAAGCTTCCTGTAATCCCCTAAGAAAGGGAAAGCTGTTAATTACCTATTCTCATTTTCAATTAACTGTGGTTCATCTAGGCCAAGGTCAAAATAATGTTTGTTTGGAGTTCCTGTTAACCGCAGCACTAACACTGCGTATGTCTCTCCGTAGGCTCACTAACTTTTTGGACAGGAAAAGACAAGAAAATACTGTTCAAAATACAAAAAAAAAAAAGTTTCTACTGCTATTAAGTCTACCCAAAAGACCCCCCAAACTGTTAGAAATGGCAATGTTACCCTCAGAAATATTTAAAAGATGCTTTAGAGTGCTTTAAGTACACTGCCTCAATGTTGGGCTTTTTATTTTGGGCATTTCCACACATCGTTATAAGTAGCGTTGCCAGCTGAGTGCCGTAACACTACATATAATTGTGCCTCCCGGCCCCTCCTCACCTTTCTTGCTGTCTCACTCTTCTCTGCCACCATCTCACACTTCTCCCCCTCCACAAGTGCTGCTTGAATTGGCAGAAGAGAGCAATGCGATTTATATGCGACTCTCTTCCACCTGTCAATCAAGCCAGAAAGCCAATCCCCTTTCTCCATGCTTTAAAGGGCCCACATTGTCTGCTAATTTTTAAAAATCTGTTGAAATACCTAATCATAGATGCATAGTGTTTCTTTATTGCCACCCCTTACGTAATCACAACTCTTGCTTCTTTAAAAAATAAATCTAATTCTAGATTGGAGCGGGGGGGGAGCTTAGAAAGGCATGCTTTGTGTTACAACTTTGGGGGAATTTTCCCCCCCTTTGCTTGCACGATTGAACGCCTATTTGTTGCTCCAGGCAGTTAACTTAAAAAAAACACAAACTCCCATCCCCAGGAGAAGGGAGAGGGAGGCGGGTGTAAAGGCAGGATACCGGAGGCGGAGATAGCGCTTCTTCACCTCCATATATTCTTTTTGCTCGTGGCTTGCTGGTTGATCTTCATTGGCTAGCACTACATATGTTGGACTCTGGGGAATGGTAGAGGACAGGAAGGCCTGGAGGATTATTGTCCATGGGGTTGCAGTGGGTCAGACACGACTTCGCACCTAACAACAACAACATATGTTGGTGAATCCACTTTTTGGGATTCACCAACTAGCGTTTTAAAATGGAGGATGTAGCTGGCTGTTTACTGCTCAGACATTGCATGTTAGTAACGTCATGTGGAGTGGCCAGAATATAACAACAACTAAAGGTAAGTATCTCACTATTTTTAAAGGGTGTGAAAATCCCCTTTATTTTGCTATCCAGACATAGCTGACTAAGACCCAGTTTGCTATAGTGGTTAGGAGTGCGGACTTCTAATCTGGCATGCCAGGTTCAATTCTGCGCTCCCTCACATGCAACCAGCTGGGTGACCTTGGGCTCGCCATGGCACTGATAAAACTGTTCTGACCGGGTAGTGATATCAGCGCTCTCTCAGCCTCACCCACCCCACAGGGTGTCTGTTGTGGGGAGAGGAATGGGAAGGCGACTGTAAGCCGCTTTGAGCCTCCTTCCCTGTATTGAGTCTGCCATGAACACGCTGGAGGGCATCACCCCAAGGGTCAGATATGACCCGGTGCTTGCACAGGGGATACCTTTACTTTACCCAACAACTACTGTGGGTGCAGTGGATGGTGGGAGGGGCCCCTGGGCTTTGATTGATGGCTTGTTTTGCATGGCTTGGCTGAATGCCTGGTGGAAAAGCTCCTTTTTGCAGGCCAGGGACTACTAGCTTGTTGGGATACACAGAGTGTAATGCCCTTGGAAAGCATAGGCAGAGAGGCAGTCCCTTAGGTTGCTGAACTAGACTGACCCCATTCTTCCTTGGAAAGTAGCTCAAGCCAGCCCTACACTTTGAGCCTCAGCTACTTCACAGGGTTGGGGTGATCAAATTGCGCTGAGGGGAACAATGCGAAATGTTTTGGGTTCCACCAAAAATAGGGTCAGAGTTCAAAGGAAATCAATACTTTTCTTCTCCATCTTCGTTGTACTTCCTCTCTCTCTCTCTCTTACTCTCTGCCATGCACACATGCACACACTCACTCGTTCCCAGCCACAGTACAAGTATAACAACTGCCCCAACCCCCCCCTAAAATACCTGCCTGTTTATATGGCAAAGCCAAGTGACCTCATCAGACCTTGGCTTGTCCACAATTAGTACGTGGGTGGGAGACTGACTGTGAAGGTGAGGAAGCAACGGTGAACTACTACTGCTCAACTCTTGCCTTGAAGCCCCTGTGCTCCTGGGGTCTCCATGAGACTGTTACAACTTGACGGCACACAACTATCATTGTTTTATAGCACTCCCCCCACACACACTTAAAGCCTCTCAATTACTACTAAAACAATGCTGCAGAAAAGCTAAGTTGGCCCAAGCCATTAGCGTTTCACTGGCAATAATTCTGGAGGGGTGCGTGTGAGGGATATAGATAAGCGCATGCTGTTCACGAATGGCCAACAAAGAAATCTAGCTTCGTATGCACATTGCCTTGGCAGCCTCCATAATGGGAGTCCTGCTTAATGAACCTGGGCACAGGGGAACCAGCACCACTATTGTGAGCGACCCAGCTGGTGTAACCCAACGGCTCCCCTACAAAGGTCAGCCATAATGTGACCCGTACCATTAAATATTAAAGTGCAAACATTTGTACAGCTCATTATTCACATTAAAGAGAGAGGAGGAGAGATATAAGCAGTACACCGCCCAGGAGTATGGGACAGGGTGCATAAAAATAATTAACCTTTCTGCTAATTATAACGAATGAAACTAATTAAAACGAGGCTCCGTTGACATCCAGTTAATGATTGTTAGCATTTATATAGCACTTTAACGTAGTCAAAGTACTCGACATGCTATTATGTACCTTGTGGGCCAGCTCATGGGTAACGGATGACATAGGTTGGGTCTCGGCAGGTAGCTGCGTTGGTCTTCAGTAGTATAGCTAGATTTGAATCTGGAACCACTTTAGACACCAATAAGATTTTCGGCACAGAAACATTCAAGGGACTGTTGCATCTGACAAAGGGCACTCTGACTCTTGAAACCTTCTAATCCAAGCAACAGAATGTGCTCACTGAGCCCAGTGGAAATGAAGTTTGGAGGTGGGGCTTCAAAAAGGTTCGGTGTCTCAGAGTCCATCCTACAAAGCAGCTGTTTCTGCCTGGGGAGCTAATTGTCATGGTCTGGAGATGGGCTGTCATTGGCAACTCTAATATAGTTGGAAAACTTCTTTGTAGTTTGGAAGTTGAACCTCAAAAGGGTGCAATGCCTCAGACTCCACTGTCTGCCTCTGTGTGTGTGTCATGCTGAGGGGGGCTGCCGCTCTTCCAAGACCAATGCAGGGGTCGCCATCTGCATTCCTTTTGAAGGGCAGAGAGTTTTCCTCTTCAGCCTAACTTCACAGACCCCACCTGGAGGCTGGCAGCCCTAAATTTCAGTGGGGTACAATGCTACAGAGCCCCTCTCCAAAGGACCCATGTTTGCCAGGAGAGCTGATCTTTATAGTCTGGAGAGCAGTACTTCCAGGAGATCTCCAGGTCTCACCTTGAGGTTGGCTACCCCTGGTTTGGAAATACTCCTTGAGGTTTGAAAGAGGGGTCTCAAAAAGGTTTCATTCCTTCACAGCTACCCAACTAGCCACATAGTGCCCCTGGCCTATTTCAGGTCAAGAAAACATTGCAGAGAGGAGAAAAGGTTGCCAGATAGGGTTAGGTTCATGTTCTGGAATTCCACACTTCCTAGGTGTGCTTGAACCTGACCTGGGTCAGGACTGTGGTGCACAGAGAGACGTCCTCTTAGGGTTCCAGCTTCCAAGTGAGGTACAAATCCACACCAAATCATGAGCTAGCCTCCATTGTATTACAGCACACAACGGGCTTTACTACTAGTTTATATAGAAAAAGTTAATTAATTTTTATTATATAACAACTTCATGATCTTCATGGTAACTTGGATATGAAATTTACAGCATCTGTGCCACCCACTGACGTTGCAGCAGAAGGAAGATTCGAACCAGGGACACAGCTTGTGACTAGGGTTGTGCGTGGTGGTGTCCAAATCGGCTGTTCCAGGACAATACAGCCAGCACTGCGGCCGTGCACAACCCTACTTGTGACTGTTAGCCACTATGAATAAAAGGTAGTTCTGTTTTCCACTCGAAAAGAAACCTGTCAGTGTGAAAAATCTGTGTGAAGAGCTATTTACATTCCTGCCCATTTAAGACTTCCAGTGTGTTAGCGATGAAGCTAACAAGTTTAGAAAATTAAGGATCTCCCTTGAATGTGCTTTAAGGGGGGGGGGGGAAAGAGTCTTTCAGCACAGTTTAGACATTTCTCAAGCCTAGAAAATCCCTTTTAATAGAAAGGGGGATACACCGCACCAGTCCCTTGCAGATTTTGCAGTGAGGAAGTCCCATAGAGCAGTGGTCCCCAACCTTTTTATCACCAGGGACCACTCAATGCCGGGGACCACTCACCGGGGACCACTCAATGCCTTTTACTGAGACCCAGTGGGGGGGGTATTTTACTCCTCTACTCTCAACCACTGCCCTAGTGCTCTCTGATTGCTGTGGTAATGTTTAAACATCCCTTCAAAATAAGATACAGACACGCCACAACAATGAAGTGTGTTGTAAAGGGCTGGGGGGGAATGAAGTAAAGGGGGGGGGGAGAAGGTGTCCTTCGGGGCCCACCTCCAATTAGTCAAAGGACCACATGTGGTCGGCGGCCCACAGGTTGGGGATTGCTACCATAGAGTCCATGGAGATGGTTTAGGCATGGAAACTGATCACCACTTCAGACTGGCAGACAACTCTGAAGAATCATTTTAGGCATCTTGGACAAGGGTATTATGTCCAAAAAATTATCGTTACCTAACATTAAAGAGAAGTAGTTTAGATCCTGTATTAGGCACGAAACAAGAACAGCACATATATTACACATGAACATCCACATGAAGCTGCCTTATATACTGAATCAGACCTTGGTCCATCAAAGAAGAAAAGAGCTGGTATTTTTTGTACCCCACTTTTTACTTCTTGAAGGATTCTCAAAGACCGATTATGCATGGTGGCAGCCACACAGGGCTGCCGCCGTTCTGTTGCGGCAGGGTAAAAAGCCCTGCCGTGCATGGGAGCGGAGCATCCCGGGCGCATGCTGGCTGCCCTGGCACAATGGCGCCATACACGCAACGCAGGGCTGGAAGTGCCGGGTGCGCTTGGAGGTGGTGCCAGCGGCAGCGGGAGGGGGGGATTGGGGCAAGCCCCCCCCATTGCACAATGGTGCGGGATGGCCCAGCTAGCTCTGCAGAGGACCATAGGTTGGGGTGGGACCCAATGCTGTCGATTATGTACGGCGCTGGTCCACCCCAGCCCCTGCTGGCCCTTGCCATAACTCTGGGACTGCAGAAGTTTCCGTGTTCGCCTAACGTGGGCCTTCCATGGGCCTGGGCTGGGACACGTCTGCGCTGGTGGCAGTGGAGTGCATTTTCCCCGATGCCCTGCCACCGCCAGCATGGGTGTTCTGGCCCATGCATAATGGGTCAAAACGGCTTATAATTGTCTTCCCTTCTTCCCTTCTTCTCCTCACAACAGATACCTTGTAATGTAGGTGGGGTTGAGAGACCTCTGAAAGGGCTGCTCTGTGGAAACAGCTGTGACAGAACTGTGACTTGCCCAAGGTCACCCTACTGGTTGCATGTGGAGGAGCAGAGTTCTCCAGATTAGAGGCTACTACTCTTAACCACTGCACCAAGCTGCCTCTCAGGAATTAGCTCTATTGGATCAGATGTCAGAAGCAAAGTACCAGCTCTGGAGTACCAGCTCTGAGCATATTTTGGCTTGAAGACACCTAATCCTAACCCATGGGATCACCATAAGTATGCACTGAGTTGGGCTAATTCCACACACGTGGGAGAATGCCCTTTCAGTGCAATTTGGAAGTAAATTTTCCAGTTTCGCACAGGATAATCCAACTGCAGTAGAGCATTGAAAGTGCATTTATCCAATGTGTGTGAAATAAAAATCCACGCCACTGCAGGCACCCACATAAAGTGGGCTGTTGCAGCCAGAAGGGGGTTGTGAAATCCCATTCCAACAGCTTTACTCACTTGGCCGAGCTATGGATCTAACTGACTGGTAGGCATTGACTGTACAGATAACCCACCCTTGTATTTCTTTAGGTGCCCAATCTATGCAGTATACCGCATAATATCAGTGTCCCCCCTTTTTTTCCATTTCCTGGAGCATAAGAGGTATAAGAGTCTACCTCCTCTCAGGTAGCTAAATATTGGGTTGTAGCTTACAAATTACGTCAGTTAGTATCAGAAACGCATTGTGATTTTGGGTAATTTAATTTGTCTCTTAAACTTTCCTTCTAATATTGTTTTAAATCCCCAAATTTAAAAAGAACTTACTGGATTATATAATTGTGTAATATTTATACTGCTGTTTGGGATTTTTACTTGGCTTGGAGCCGTATATCAATATATCTGAATCTGAAACCTACCCGTGTACTTTTAAATTTAATACATCAGGGGGGGAAATAGAATTTGATCTATGTATGGGGTGCTTACAAATGAAGGCCTTTGGTTACGGTGTTATGCATGTGGGCATTCTATGCCACAAGGCTTTATGCAAATAAAGGCTTGAAAGGCTAGCCCAGGGGTAGTCAAACTGCGGCCCTCCAGATGTCCATGGACTACAAGTCCCATGAGCCCCTGCCAGCATTTGCTGGCAGGGGGCTCCTGGGAATTGTAGTCCATGGACATCTGGAGGGCCGCAGTTTGACTACCCCTGGGCTAGACAATGCCAACCAATCATGAACTGTTTAGAGGCTCTGAAAATGGACCAATGAACTGTTCCCATTAAGGGCCAATCGTGTTCTTGGGCAGGCTAGCCAAAATTTATATAAGACCATGTTGTCCTTGTGTTCTCTGTTCAGTGTTTGGAGTTGTTTGGAGTTGGTGTTGGACCCCGCAGATTTAACTCACGGCATGCCCAGTGTCTGTAATGTCACAAGAAATATGTACAAGACAAAAGACAAATAATTTTTTAAAAACCACCTTGACCGCCCAAATCATTATGGGCAGAAGTCCAAAAGTGGTAATAAAGGCCAAACCCAAACATGTCTGCCACTGAAATACTAAGCAATTAGTACACATAAAGCTGTTTTGTCCCTAATCAGTAAGTTATGCAAACAAAACTACCCATCTGTACATTTCCTTGTATTCCCATTATTGACTTGATTAGTATTGTAATTCAAAGTTTCATTGTGCAACTTGGCTCTTGTTCTGACAGAACCCTAAAGAGAATGTGGAATACAGAGAAGCAAACCTCCTCGGAATTGGTTAGCAGCTTACACTGCCGATTAGCAAACCTGCCTTGAAACAAAGCATGAAAGAAGTTGGTAACAATGGTGTTGCACATTATAAGAAGTGTCCCAAAAAGCAAACATTCTTTCACTGCCTCCGTTTAGGGTTCCCAACCTTCAGGTGGGGCTTGAAGATCTAGAAATACAGCTGATCTTGAAGATGACCAAGACTGTTTCCCCTCGGGGTGGAATCTATGGATCTATACCTTATTGAAGTCCTTCCCTGCTCTAAACCATGCCTTCCACAGGTTCTTATCCCCAAATCTCCAAGAATCTACCAACCCATAGTTGGCAACACTGCTTGTGATATGCAGAAGTTCTCTAGTAACCCTTTCAAAGGAAGAGGTTCTCATAGGTGGAGTTCAAGCCAGCACTGTGCCAGCTAGTTACCATATTTTGAAAAGAAAAAAAGAGGATGTATTTCCCAACTGACTACTTCAAACAAGTGATCACTCTGAAAAATCTCATTTTTAACACCCCTACTATTGAAGCCTCTTGTGGCGCAGAGTCTGAAAGGCAGCCGTCTGAAAGCTCTGCCCATGAGGCTGGGAGTTCAATCCCAGCAGCCGGCTCAAGGTTGACTCAGCCTTCCATCCTTCCGAGGTCGGTAAAATGACTACCCAGCTTGCTGGGGGTAAACGGTAATGACTGGGGAAGGCACAGGCAAACCACCCCGTATTGAGTCTGCCATGAAAACGCTAGAGGGTGTCACCCCAAGGGTCAGACATGACTTGGTGCTTGCACAGGGGATACCTTTACCTTTACTATTGAAGCTGTGGTCATTGCTACTCACTAGCAACGTTGCTACTCATTAGGAACATTCCAACATCAAGAGAGGACATTTTTACCAGTTTTTTTTTTAAGAGCCCCAAAGAAGACAAACATCAAAAAAGAAGACACATCCTCTAAAAAGAGGGCATCTAAAAAGGGGACATCTGGTAGCCCTAGCGTTGGCCAACCATATCCTCTCCAGTTGCTCTTAAGAATACATGAAGAGTCCTCCCTAGTGAATCAACTAAAGGTCCATCTACTTCAGCTTCCTGTTTCCCCACAGTGGTCAATCCGATGTCTCCAGGAACAAAATAACAGGGATTCTTCCATGGGAGTACGATGCCTCTAACACACAGCCGTGAACATGTAGCCCTGATGGATTCGTTCATAAGTGTTGAAGCTGTTGAAGCTAGCATCCATCTTTATATCTCACTGCAGTGAGGTTCATGAATTCATTGTGCGCGATGCATGTTTTGTTCGGTCTGCTCTTTTATGAACCTTTCCCAGTTTCCTGAGCCTTTTTTTGTTATGGAGTAACCAGATTGCCAGCATGAGATTTGCTTCTGCATGACCGGTTATGCACGGCCGGAATGCCTGATGTGGTGGCGACAGGGCTTCGGGGAAAATCCCTGATTATGCCCGACATCGCTGCCATCTGAGGCCTGGCCTGACCCAGGTCGTTGGAAGACCCGTGTTAAAGGAATGCGGGTTCTTCCGCAGGTCGGGGAGCGCAGCAGGCACAGGCAAGGGTTGGGTCGGGCCAGACATGACCTGGTGCTTGCACAGGGGATACCTTTACCTTTTACAAGCTTTAACGGGTGGGTTTTTCAGTCATCAGTATTTAGTGCTCCATCATCTTGTTCAGCCATTGCTATTAGACAACAACGTTGTTCAGAAAAAGTTTTATATTTGTGTTGTCTTAGTTATAATAATTTTGCCGTACCCAGTTCCTGCTTGGCTGTTTGATTTTACATTTTCAGAGAGACAGCATGGTGTGGTGGTTAAGAAGGGGGGGGGTGTCTCAGATCTGGAGAACTAGGTTCAGTTCCCCCATCATCCACATGTAGCCAGCTTGGGGACCATGCTGCAAGCCGCAGTTCTCTCAGAGCTCTCTCATTCCCACCTAACTCACAGTGCTTCTGTTATGGAGAGAGGAAGGGAAGGCAATTGGAGACTCCTTTGGTTAGTGAAAAGTGGGATATAAGGAAACAGCTCTTCTACTTCTAGAAGCAAAGTCAATGTTTTAAGGAAATAATAAAGGATTTTTAAAGTCTGGAGATAAGTTGTAAATCTCCAGCCCCCATCTGAAGGTTGACAACCTATCTCTCCCCATATTTCCATGAATTTCCCGACTCAGAGTTGGCAACCAGAACATGTGAATTTAGGACACCCCTCTCCCACGCCCACTCAACGTGTGTCACGGTATGCTTCAACTGAACCTTATTTGCCATTTGACCACCTCTTCAGGGTAACTGTTCAGAAGCTTCTTGCTGTGAGTTTCCCTTTCAAATCCTAAATAATTTATAAGTGATAGAAGCCATGATAAGCCATGATAGAAGCAGGATATAAACAGGCTTGTTTGGGGGCTGGAAAGGAATCATTAACAGGTGTGTTGGGGACTTCTCGAAATCATTTCATGAATTTCTTTTATTGAAATTATTTGCCCACCTTTCTCCTAACTCACTGGTGATCAAATGCAGGAAGCATGTCAGCCTCTAGGTGTGACCTGGAATTACATCTCATCTCCAGACTACAGAAATCAGGTCCCCTGGGGGAAATGGATGCTTTGGAAGGTAGACTGACCGTTTCCGCATTAGGAGGCGTACCTTGTTTTAGCCTCGCCTTGGGTTTCATTTGGATTCTGTGAGTAGACCCTTGCCTTTCTGCATTTGGCTTCCCCTCCCTAAATTCCAAGGCTGAAATTTGCAGCTTGCTTTCTGCCCTAAGTCTGATGAGGCAGCCTCCCATCATGCTTTGCTCCCTTCCCCTTTTCCAATTTTTTTTTTTGCAAAATGGTGCCTACTCACACCTTTGTTTTCTCTGCACTCCTTAATGCCACCATTCTGCACTGCTGATCACCTCTCCATTTCCTCCAGTATCCAGAATGTAATTAAGAAAAAAACAACCCTGAGTTATAACATTGTAACACTGCTGTGTAAGACTGCAATACTGCTTTTTTTAAACTTAAAAACAGCATAGTAACACAATCCCCCCCTTTTTTTAAAGGTAGATTTTTCGGAATGGAGGGATAGAGAGAGGATGGCAACAAGGAAAGGGGTGTTCCCAAAAAACTCTAAGTGGTGGGTGTGGGAAAAAAACCAACTGCATGCATTTCTGCATTTGCGAGTCCCTAATTAGACCTCGTTAGTCCCCCCGTTAAAAAATGAAAATTGGTTTTCTGTGGATTCTTTGCTGAGGGGTAAGTGAGGGGGTAATTCGGGTCTGTGCCTGAAGAGGCAAATTTCAGTGTGGAAATGGACAAAAAACTTAACCCTTTAAAAATGCAAATCCGAATGGTGTCCCTAGTGTGGAAACAGTCTCTGTGGCCTTGGACCCCATTGAGGCCCCTGTCCTCCCCAGGCTCCGTCCCCTAATCCAGGGATAGTCAACCTGTGGTCCTCCAGATGTTCATGGACTACAATTCCCATGGGGCTCATGGGAATTGCAGTCCTTGAACATCTGGAGGACCACAGGTTGACTACCCCTGCCCTAATCTCCAGGAGTTTCCCTACTTGGATCTGGCACCCCTAGCCCCATCCCCTCCCAGCAGACCTACTGTCATGAACCCCTGTGCCTGACCCATTTCTGTTGTTGCAGCATTCTCCCGGGCTCTCCCGGTCTGTTGGCCTGTGCCTTTCCCAGGAGCTCTCGATTTCTCCTTCCCACTCCCATTCTGCATTTCAAAGCACTCTCACACAGGAGACGGCTTATCACCATTTGTCCTTGTACTCTTTGTGAAGTCTCAACATCCGTCCCTGTTTCTCACCTCTCTGATCAAAGTGCACCCAGGGAGCTTTCTCATGAGAACTTCGATTTACTTCCCTCCTAAAGTGTATCCAGACCCCCTTCTTACGCATCCCCAGGTATAAAACCTCTCGTTCATTCAGGGGGGGCTTTGTCTCTGTCAACGAGTTTGTTCTGTGAACTTTTGTGCTGTTTAACTGCCTGCTTGGATATTCTTTGAATAAATACCCTTTTAGGACTCGGCGCCATCTGGGTCTCAAGGATGTTGGTATTCAAGTGACCTCCTTCGGTAGCGACTGCCTTTGGGTCCTGACACCTACAAGGCAGGTCACTATAATAATACATGATCCAAGCAGATTCAAGTCCAGTAGCAGAGACTAAAAAAGTTTCCGGAATAAGCATTTTGAGAGTCAGATCTCCTTTCAGAAGATAATTTAAAAACCTTGTAAGATAACAATTAAAATTCATAAGATGCAATTAAGAATGTTAAACATTAAAGCAATGAATAGAACACCCATCTAAAAACATTTTATGTCCAATTGGGGGGGGGGGGAGGGGGGACTGCTCCGAAAGCTTTCTGAAATAACTTTGTTTTGTGCTCGAAATCTAGCAGAGGCCATTCCCTGAATCATTCCATCCGTGGTAATCTGTATTCCTCTTGGTGGGTTGCAAGATATATAAGCATGCTCTAGAGAAAGGACCTCAAGAAATCTCTTTTATCACAAGAAAGGGAGATCGGAATTGATTTGTCCCCGGGGGAAACATATCCGACTTGTTTTGACTCTCCTGGAACAAATAACCTTATTTGATAAAAAATTTAAAGCTATGTTCAATGCATAGAGACCCTTTAATCTTAAACGATCACCAGGCCAGAATAAAAAAAGTTCCCAGTACAGCTGATGGGGAACAGATTAGCCAGGGGCATGGGATGATGCATTTTTTGGAGGGTGGGGGGTGGGGTGGAATAGGCAGTATATATGGCTTACTTCTCTGCATTATCGTGTTTGTCGGGGAACAACTCAAGACTGCATCACACATGTTTCCTGACAGACAACAAGTTTTTTAATTTTTTTCTGGATTGTAACCGCAGCATATTATCTTTAAACCGCTCCTGCGGAGCAGTATAAATAAAAGAATAAGGGCTAAAGGGGAGGAGAAAGGGTGGGGCCTGTCTGTGATAAAAACTCGGGGGGCCCAATCAGGAGCTGCAAAGCCCTCTGAGTGGAGTCACCGCTCCGAGGAAGAAGCCTTCCCCACCGGTAAGTCCCCCAGCAGTCTTCCCCTCGCCCTCGGGAAAGAAGAAGGGATGCCGCATCTTTCACACAGCGGCCCTGCTCCTTTCCCGATGGCCACGTGGCCGCCTTGGCCGGGGGGGGTGCGGTAAAGGAGCAGGCCTGCCGCGCCAATGACACGGTGGGCCTGCTTCTTTTCCGCCCAAGACCCACGGCCCATGCCTGCTGGGGCCACCTGGAGCCTCCACTCAAGGGACCACCCACCTTCGCCAGGGAGGGGGGGCCTGCCTGCACGCCCACCGCCGGCTGCCACCTTCCTACCTTCATAGGTCGGGGAGGGAGGCCCGCCTTTTCACCGCCAATCACACGGCTGCTGCTCCCTTCCCCACACCGCCCATCCTTCTGGCCGCCACAGCAATGGATCGCTCGCCGCCAAGCCGCCCACCTGCACCGGAGACCGGCCGAGGGCGGCCTACACGCTCGACACCGGCCCCGGCCTTCTGCCGCGCCCTCCCGCACCCCCGCCTTTGGGGGGGCCCATCTTTCGGCGGACTCCTACTCTGCCAATTTTTACAAATGGGCTTTATCCCTAGTACATACTAAAACATCAGTAAAACTTGGAGGGAATTTCAGGTATTTCTCCAAGAGGCAGATTTTCCTTCTGTTTTCAGCAGTGAAGCCAGCTCTTCTTGACGTTCTGTCTGGCCTCACTCATAGGCTGAACTGTAGGCTCTCTCTGCAGAACTGATTTAGGTCTCACGGAAACCTGATCTCTCTCAGCAGTGCTCCACCAAGCCGGGGCTGAGGCTGAAAAGGCCCTGGCCCTCGTCAAAGCTAGTCCCACCACTTTTGGGCTAGGAATCCTAAGAAAGTTCTGGTCAGGTGACCTCAATATTCTGGGGGGGGCATGATGGAAGAGGTGGTCTTGTACAGGGGTAGTCAAACTGCAGCCCTCCAGATGTCCATGGACTACAATTCCCATGAGCCCCTGCCAGCTAATGCTGGTGGGGGCTCATGGGAATTGTAGTCCATGGATATCTGGAGGGCCACAGAAATATGCTGGCAGGGGCTCATGGGAATTGTAGTCCATGGACATCTGGAGGGCCGCAGAGATATGCTGGTCCCAGACCATTTAGGGCTTTAAAGGTTGACACCAAAACCTTAAGCCTGATCCGGTCTTCAATCTGGAGCCAGTGAAAGCGGGAGAGAGGTCCAAAACTGGACAAAAATACCACTCCGTTTACAGAGCTCGCTTCCAAATCCTTGGGCTTGGGTCCTGATTCTGCTTCAGGTGTAAGGACTCAGCATTTTCCAGGTGACGGGGAACTATTAAGGAGTGGAGAAAGATTATGTCAAATCAATGCCATCAAACCTCCTTTGGTATAATCCTATCTAAATTGTTAATGGCCTCCGTGGTGGTGCTGGGAGGGGAGAGATGAATTTTAGCTGCAATTGCACCAACGGTTTCTTAAGTTATTCAACTCACAGACACCTACACAAAGATAAGTATGAATAACTGTGTCTGCATTCTGAGTTCTTAGCTCCTCGGGGCCTGTAATAATAAATGTAAAAGTCAATAAGTCAGCTATTCTTAGATAACTCTATATTTAAATGCTAGCAATAGAGTCATTTTTCTTCCCTTTCCTGTCGCTTGTCCTGCATAATATTCACAGCAAAACACTTTCGAGGCCAACCGGTGAAGCAGAATTTGCCTACAGCAGCTTTGTACTAAATGGAGTCCACTCTTTGATGGATCTGTATGAAAAAAAAAATATGTTTCATCTGCCAGGGGCCTCCACTTCAGGCAGGGCTTCACTCTTCCCTGGTGAATTCGGGGCTTCTGATCAAGGAAAAACTGTTAAGCGCACGAAGGGGATAAAATGCTCATTAGCAATCTGCATAAGTGTCATTGGTAATGACTTAAAGATGCATAATGGGCCCTTTCCCTTTAGAAACCTGGTTCCTCAAAGCATCACTCCAAAGGGAGACAATGTTCCCAAAGTGAGATGGAGAAATATATTTATTAAATATGGGACCACGAAACATAAACTAATTGAGAGGCAGCGTGATGCAGTGGTTAAAGAGCAGAGGACTCTAACTGGGTTTGATTCCCCATTCCTCCCCATGCAGCCAGCTGGTTGACTTTGGGCTAGGCACAGTTCTTTTAGAACTGTTCTTGCAGAGCAGTTCTGTCAGGGCTCTTTCTACCCCATCTCCCCACAGGGTGTCTCTTGTGAGGAGAGGAAGGGGAAAGTGTTTGTAAGCCACTTTGGGAACTATCAAAAAAGGGAAGATATAAAAAAATACAACTTCTTCTTAATTCAAATAGGAGCCAGTGTGGAGAAGTGGTCAGAGAGTTGGATGGTGATTCGGGAGACCAAGATTCGAATCCCCACTCTACTATGGAAGCTTGCTGGGTGACCTGGGACCGATCACATACTCTCAGCCTAACCTGCCTCACAGAATTGTTGAAGGGATAAAATAGAGGAGAACAGAATGTTATCAACCACTCACTCACGGGAAACTGTGATATGATTGAAAGGGGGTCTCCATATTCATCCTCCTTGAGCAGGTTTGTGCCTTTCCCCAATGCTGCCTTCTTCCATGCTTGCCTCCATGATGGCCGTGCCTCAGCAATTCTTTGCCATGGCAGCCACTGGCTGGGGTTCAGTCTAGCTGGCTTGCCACAGTGTGGCCCCCAACTCCGCAGCTGGATCATTCTACTGGATCACTCAACTATTCAGGCAAATGTACACTAATTTTCATCACTACCACATGTTCCATATTCCATACCTCACCACCTCAACATGTCAACTATAATATTATAACTGTAAAAAAAGTTCTTTTTGCCCACTCCATATACATATGTCGTGCTGAGGTTAAAAATTAAAATGGGCCAGTTCCCAAGTTCTTGCCACAGGGATGCCAGATTCTAGATGGGACCCGGGAATCCCCTGGAATTACAGCTTATCTCCAAACGGCACAGATCAGTCCCCCTGGAGAATATGGGTGCTTTGAAGGGTGGAGTTTGTGGCCTTGTGCCCCACTGAGTCCCCTGTCCTCCCCAGGCTCCATCCCCAGATCTCCAGGAGTTTCCCAGCCTGGATCTGGCAACCGCATCCCCCCTCCCCTCCCAGTGGCCAGAGGGGACCTTGTGACCCTCCCTTGCCAGCCCTGACTCCTGGCATTTCTCTCTGGTTCAGTCACTAATGAGTGGAATCCAGACATCTTCTTCACTGTATTCTCCCCAGTCCTCTTCCCTTCTACAGCTGTTCAGGCCTTTAACCTTAACAAGAGGGATGGGGGCGGACGACGGCAGCAAGACTAGTACTGGCCAAGAAATGGAAAACGCAAGAACTACCTTCGATAGAAGACTGGTTGAACAAACTAGCAGACTTTGCTAAGATGGCCAAACTGACACTGATAGTTAATGGAAAAACAGAAGAGGCGTTTCAAGAACAATGGGGCCTTTATCTGAATTACTTAAGAAAATAAACTAAAAGGGGACTGAAACGGGGAATTAAGCGTATCAAATGAAGAGCATAACCTATCTTTCTCTGTATCAACAATGTATACTATTCGTTCTGTTTTATCTTTAGCTTTTGAAAATAAAAAAAAATTCTGTATATAAAAAAAATAAAAATAAAGAATACTCTCCAAACTGGTTGAAGTAAAAAAAGGAGAGAGAGAGAGAGGGATGGGGCAGATGGAAAGAGTGAAGAGAACAGTTTGACAACAGTTATTCATTGCAAGGTCAAAGGCATTCTGCACATGGTCAGAACCAGAACTTCTTTTTGCACATGTGAGTTACAAGAAGGTGGGTTGGAATCCACTCTTAGAATATTCTGAGGCTAAGTGAAACGGGACATTCCTTTTTCAGCTCTTGCTCTCTTCCCAGGGCTGCTCCTCCTCCTCCCCCTGAGGCTAATTTCCCTCAGCAAACAGAGAAACCCCCAAACAGGACAGTGCTCACCCATTTTGCGGACCACGACTCTCACCTGCCCGAAGATGTTAAAGAAGAGAGAAACAAACCGTCAAGCAAGCAAAGAAACAAATGCTCTGTGGGTCAGATGAGAGTGGGTTTGTTCAGGAAGTGGTTAAGGGATTCTGCTCCTGCCATCTTGGAGCTTCCCTTCTTCCATTTCTTTCCAGGCAATCTGAACAAAAAAGGGCTTGCACATTTCCACAGTGATAAGGGCGTGAGCCTTTGCATGCTAAAAAATGCAGTTTCCATCCATTTCAGCAACTGTTTGTGACTGTATTACTTTAAAAAAATGGGAATTCAGGGAGGGGGCATGGGATTTTGCTAATTAGACTCTGCCCACCTACGTCACTCTGTAGTTAACAGTCCTGACGTTTACATGTCCAACAGGTTCTGGGAATACAAAAGAGGATCTCCCATGCCCACATAAATATGAATCAACTGTGCCATTCTGAAGAGGGAAAAGACATTTCAATTACATATTTAGTACCCTATTACTTTGTTCTCAATCACTGCATTTAAGAGCATACCTTGTAAAACAAGCTTGTCATCTCATATTGTCTAATATTTAAAAATGAGATATCTATTTTATTTAAATCCTTTGAAATTGGTTCAGTGAAGCTGAGCTACAGTGTGTGCATATGTGTGTGCGTGTGCAGGGGTAGTCAAACTGCGGCCCTCCAGATGTCCATGGACTACAATTCCCAGGAGCCCCTGCCAGCGTTCACTGGCAGGGGCTCCTGGGAATTGTAGTCCATGGACATCTGGAAGGCCGCAGTTTGACTACCCCTGGCTTATGCATTGTGCCAAATGTTCCATGCCATGATGGCCCAATCCACTAAGACTAGTGTGCTATACTCTAAAGCAGGGGTAGTCAAACTGCAGCAAACGCTGGCAGGGTCTCATGGGAAATGTAGTCCATGGACATCTGGAGGGCCGCAGTTTGATTACCGTGCTCTAAAGTGTCACAGAAGCAGCCCCCTGTCCTGTGACAGACCAGACATTCTCTTCTTACAATTTATCTACACATTACAAAGTGTTGTAATTGCAATCAGCAATTCCACCTGAACTCTAACCCAAATCTCCAGTAATCTGCCAACCCCAAGACACATAATGTCCATGGGATCTTTTTGCAATGGCATCATGTGCACCTGGGAGGCACAGAACACGTGCCACATGTGTGATACAAAGTTGGCATGTTGCTTCTCAATGAACCTGAGCACTTTGCAATGTGACCATTGAGGCTGTGCTTTCTGTTTTCTTTCCAGATGGCCTGCTTGCTGGCCTTTACACTTCTTGGTTTCTTTTTAAGCAACCCGTTTCTCCCCCCAGATCTATGGACACAGGTAGGCTGAGGCCATCCTAAAAATCTTCGGTTTCCATTCCCTCTATTAGGTTTACTAGATCTCTTTTTAGAGGACATGTCTTCTTTTTTGATATCCACTCTCTTTGGGGCTCTTTATAAAAAGGGATTAAAAGGTCCCTTTTTGGGGTATGGAAGGTTAGAGGGATATTCCAACTTAGTAACAATGAACACAGTTTGAATAGTAGGGGTCCCATGTTGTTGCCAGCCTCCAGGTGGGACCTTGAGATCTGGAATTACTGGCCAAATCAGTTCCCCTGTAAAAAAAACAAAAAACAAAAAAACAATGCTACTAGGCTGCTTTGAAAGGTGGACTCCATGGCCATGTACCCCACTGAGGTCTTTGCCCTCCCCAAAGTCCACCCTCCCCAAATCTCAAGGAAATTTCCCAAGCCAGAGCTGGCAACCCTATGAAAACGACACTGTGCGTTTCAAGCCTTGCTTCGCTTTACTTGGCTTTCACTGGGAACTTTCTTTACTTCTGCTTGGCCGGATGAGAAAATACGTTTTGACAAAGGCAAATGAATCATCCTCCTTAATTGCTTCTTAATTGTAAAGCTTCAGTAACCTGCAAAATAAGGAACGGCTCTTCCTCTTGGAAGCAATTTCTGCATGTAAACAAGCCAAACGTCTGCTTGGTCTGGAGGGGGTGCAAATGTGGACATGCACCTCTGAGTTCGTTTCAATGGACATGATTTCGATTCCCCCCCCCCTTCATTTAATTGAATGCTGCCAGTACCGCTGACATTTCAATAAACATGGCTGAAAAAATACAGGAGGTTTTGGAAAGGCTAATGCTTTCATATTAGAAATATCTTTTTTAAAGTTAAGATGCTTTTAAAATAATGGCTTAAAAGCACTTTGCTGGCTTTCTCCGTGCCCTTGCTCCCCCGTGTGTGGAATGGCCAATGAGATCGTTTCTCAGCAGTTTTAACCCTTTCCGGACTTATTGTTTATCTTCTTCCTGGTCCACATTAGGATCTAGTATTTTTATTTGCAGGGCTGAGTTTGAGATCGGGTGGCCAGCTCCAGTATGCGAAATACCTGGGGACTGTGGGGGACGGAATTGGAGAAGGGTGGTTACGTTGGCAGAATCTAAATGTGCATAGAAGCTGAGCACATGCAGACTGAGCACAAAGTAAGAGAACAAACTGTGTAGGAAAGAGGGGAGACTGAAGCCTGTCTGTCTGTCTGCTCTAGCTGGAGAGAAGAGGAGAATGTACTAACAGTTCTCAGAAGAACAGGATAAAATCTGAAGGAGCCAAATGGAGGCAAGAAGAGGAACTATATAAAACCAGGGGAGGTCCCTAACCTGGCTCTTCTACCCAGCAGTCCCTTTTACTGCCCCTGTAGGACTTTCCAGTCACTTCTTTGTATATATCAGGGGTGGCCAAACTGTGGTTCTCCAGATGTCCATGGCCTACAATTACCATGAGCCCCTGCTGGCAGGGGCTCATGGTAATTGTAGTCCATGGACATTTGGAGAGCCACAGTTTGGCCACCCCTGGTATATATGCACAAATTCCATCTGGAGTAGGATTACCAGTTCTGGGTTGGAAAATACCTGGAGCTTCTGGGGGGTGGGTGGGGCCTGAGGAGGGTGGGGTTTTGAAAGGGGAGGGACTTCAATGAGATAGAATTCCATACTGTCAGTAGTCCTCCAAGGAGATCTCCAGATGCCACCATGGTTTGGGGTAGCACTAATCTGTGGATCATAGCTGCAGCGCTTCACATTGTTCATGGTCTCAAACACTGCTACACTTCTCTGGTCTTTGCCATAACATAGCAGGAAAAAAAGCCAATTACTTTGGATCTCAGAATAATAAGAGCTGGGGTTTCTCATACCTCAGTTTTCACTACCCAAAGGAGTCCCATTGTGGCTTACAAACACCTTCCCCTCCCCTTATCGGACACCCTGTGAGGTCGGTGGGGCTGAGAGAGCTCTGAGTGGAACTGTGACTGCAAGAACAGCTCTAAGAGAACTGTGCCTGGCTTACACTCAGCAGCTGGCTGCATGTGTTTCTTCTTCCACCACATACACAGGTGGTCACATCATGGACATATAGGTGCTCCTAGGATATGGATTGTCCTCTGCTTTTGATCGTTCCCTGCTGGTCACATGGGTAGAATTGTCCATGGCCACACTTTATTAGCAGTTAATTCTAGCTTTGCCGTCCTCTGGTCAGTCACTAGTTGTGAAAGGACATTTTTAGCAAGACATTTTATGTTGGAATTCTGTGTGGTGCTGCTTTAGCTATAGCCACCTGGCTCCTTTATGGGCCGTGCACTGTGGCTTGTAATGTTAAGTTATTCCCTGTTCCCTTTTTGCTACACAAAGGTCTTCAACTGAACACAGAACTCTGATAATGTGACCACATATTATGTGTTGGCATGTTTTCTTTAGAAAATTGTTGTGCTCCAGGTAAGAACTCAAGGGCAGTATTTTGTTTTGAGAGGGCTTCCCTGTTGTAAATGTCCAAGTGGTTGACCAGGCCAATAAAAACCCAGGTGTTTGCGTGTCGGTTTATCCATAGCTTTGTTTAATCCTTGCTTTGAAACGTTAGAATTGTGCTGACAATAAATGGAACACCAGTGTGACACAGTGGGTAGAGTGGTAGACTAGGACACTGGGAGACCACGGTTCGAATCCATGCTTCTACCATGGAAGCAAAGTGGTCCTGTCACAAACTTTTAGCCTACCCTACCTCACAGGGCTGTTTTGAGCGAATAGAGCAGGGGAGAACCCTTCCTTCCTTCCTTCCTTCCTTCCTTCCTTCCTTCCTTCCTTCCTTCCTTCCTTCCTTCCTTCCTTCCTTCCTTCCTTCCTTCCTTCCTTCCTTCCTTCCAGCTGTGCCTGGAGATCAGTTGTTATTCCTGAAGATCTCCAGGCTCCCACCTGGAGATTGGCAACTCAGCTGCCTGCACATAGAGGAGCAGTGGAGGATCAGATCTGTCCCTTGAGATTGGAGTCTGTTACTCTTTAACCACTTCACTGTGTTGGATCTCAAATTTGAGCAGGGAGCAGGAGGACCTAGGAAGCACCCAGTGCAGGCATCTATCCTAGCATATTGTATTCCTGGGTGCAACTGGTTTTGCCCCTTGGTAAATGAATAGAAGAGCCTCTTGTTGTGCAGACTGGTAAGGCAGCAGGCATGCAGTCTTAAAGCTCTGCCCATGATGCTGGGGGTTCAATCCCAGCAGCCGGCTCAAGGTTGACTCAGCCTTCCATCCTTCTGAGGTCGGTAAAATGAGTACCCAGCTTGCTGCTGGGGGGTAAAACGGTAATGACTGGGGAAGGCACTGGCAAACCACCCCGTATTGAGTCTGCCATGAAAACACTGGAGGGCGTCACCCCAAGGGTAAGACATGACCTGGTGCTTGCACAGGGGATACCTTTACCTTTACCTTAAATGAATAGATGCAAAGGGACATGCATTAACCTTTAAATGAACCCATAAGCATTACTTTGAGCATCAGGGAAAGGCTTGTTCTCTGGGCTGCATCCTGGTAAAAGCACTCATGTATTAGCCGAGCAAGCTGGGTCATATGGTCCTAAACGGGGCACTGTTAATGCCTGTGATTTCCTGTTCTTCACAAATCTATTGGGATGGAAATAGCATGAATTTGACAGTCATTGTCCACTCACCTCTAGGTTCAGCCAGCAAACCAATGGGTGATTGAGTTCCAAAGGATGCTGCCCTCCCAGTCAGGAATCAGGCAGGCACACAAACACTTTGAAAAGAGAATTGGGCCAGGAGCCTATGCTCAACAAGGAGGAAGGAGATTTATTTAGTTAGTTATTTATTGGATTTATATACCTCCATTTGCAGCAATGCTGGCTTGTGGCGGTTAACATATAATAGCTAAAAACATTATAACATTCTAAAACAGGATAAAACAATCTAACCAATAAAACCCTAACCCCAATTAATTAATAACATAGTTCCAATCTACCACAATGGCGGTACAATAACACTCCCCATAACGTTTCACTGAGCCTGGTTTCCGTAAAATGCTGCCTACAACTCTGCTGTTGTCAAAAAGGAGGGGGACAGAGTATTAAGAGGGGACAGACATAGTCTAATACAGGGGTAGTCAACCTGTGATCCTCCAGATGTTCATGGACTACAATTCCCATCAGCCCCTGCCAGCATTTGCTGGCAGGGGCTGATGGGAGTTGTAGTCCATGAACATCTGGAGGACCACAGGTTGACTGCCCCTGGTCTAATACATAGTTCTGACCCCAGGGGGAGGGGAACAGCCCAATCTTATCAGCCCGGTCCTTCCACCTGGCCTCAACCAAATGCCTGGTGGAACAGCTGTTTTGCAGGCCCTGTGGAATCCAATGAGAACCAACAGGGCCCGCAGCTCATCTGGGAGCTCATTCCACCAGGTAGGGGCCTGGACCAATAAGGCCCTGGCCCTGGTCAAGGCCAGGCATACTTCCCAGGGCCCCAGGACCATCAAGAGATTCATACCTACTGAACGAAGTGCTCGGTGGGGGACATAAGGAGATAGGTGGTCCTGCAGGTAGGTAGGACCCAAGCTGCATATAGCCATAAAGGTCAAAAACAATACCTTGAAGTTGATCTGGAAGCAGACTGGCAACCAATGCAGCTGTCTCAGCAGCAGCCGTACATGGGCCCTCCAAAATGACTCGGTAAGGACCGGTGCAGCTGCATTGTGCACCAGCTGCCATTTCTGGGTCAAAGTAAAGGGTAGGCCCTCATAGAGTGAGTTACAGAAATCTAACCTGGAGGTGACTGTTGCATGGATCACAGTGGCCAAGTGTTCTGAGGACAGGAAGGGCGCTAGTAGCCATGCTTGGCATAGATGGAAAAATGCTGTCTGGGCTACCTTGGTGACCTGAGCCTCCATTGACAGGGAAACGTCAAAAATCACCCCCATATTCCTGGCTTTTAGTGCCAATGTTAACTGCATTCCATCCATGCAGGGAAGCTGTGCTTCCTGATCCTGCCCTCTTCGACCCAGCCACAGTACCTCCATTTTGGAAGGGTGGAGTTTCAGGCAACTCTTCCTAATCCATCCAGCCACTACTTCCAAACAACCAGCAAATGTTTCTGGAAAGGTCAGCCATTTCAAGGCTGTCCCTCTAATCCCCATGTCAATTAAGCAGTGTACTGATATCTCGTGGTCAACCACATCGAATGCATCCGAAAGATCTAACAACACAAGAATCGCAGTTCCACCTCTATCCAATTTGTGCCAGAGATCATCCATCAGAGTGACCAACACGGTCTCCACCTCATGGCCAGGATGAAAGCACAGACTGGTATGGATCCAGTCCAAAAAATCCAGCTCCAAAAAATCAAGGAGCTGGTCCTCAGTGGCCCTTTCAACTACCTTACCCAAGAACGTGAGATGCGATACCGGGCGGTAGCTGGCTGGGCCCTGCAGATCCAACAATGGTTTCTTCAGAAGAGGACGAATCACTGCTGCCCTGAGCCTCTGAGGTAACTCTCCTGATGTGAGGGAGAGGTTGACAGTTTCTCTCAAAGGAACACCGCTCATCCGATTTGAGCGGCCACGGCGGACAGGGATCAAGGAAACAAGTGGTTGCCCTCACTGACCTCAGCAATTTGTCCACTTTGGATAAAGAGAGGTTCCTGAAGCCATCAAGCCTGATCCCCCTTGAGGCCATAGAGGCCACGGAGCCTCCAGTTCGCATTCTGTATCAACCATGGCAGAGCAACAAGACTTTATCTGTGAAGAAGCTCGCTAATGCCTCACAGCCTAATTCCAATTCACTACTATTTGTGTGCCCTTCTTCAAGGGCGATAAGAGTCCAAACTACCCTAAATAATTGTGCCAGGTGAGAGCTAGTGGATGTGATTTCCTCAGCAAAGTAATCATGCTTTGCCACTTTCACCCCCGTCTCACATGCCCACGAGTTTTCCACCACACTCGCTCTAGCTGTCTAGCCTCCCTCTTCCTCTCCCGAAGCTCTGAGGAAAACCAAGGAGCCTGTTTGAGGCGAGGGCAGAGAGGGCACTCGGGAGCAATCCCACCAATGGCAGCCAACAGGCAGGACTGCCAATTCTCCACCAAGGCCTCCAATGAGACGCAAGAGGGCATTGGTCCCGCAGAGCACCATAAAAGTCACATTGTAAGAATACTTTCCTGAAAGTTCCACTGCATAGACCTGAGTGGGATTCTGCCTGGGACATCTCTTAGGCCTATTATGCACGGCCGCTGAAACGGCGGCATGGAGAACGAGGAGGAGGAAGAAGTGAAGCAAACCGATTACGCATTGGGCGGAACACAACAGCGGCAAAACCCAGAGTATCCGATTATGCACGCGGATACTCCGGAGCCACTTCTGGTTGCGCCCTGGTCCCAGGAAGCTCCACTTCCACATCTCACTAACGTGGCTTTTTCGGTGGCATACATTGACTCTGTGCCCAGTTGCCGCCCGCGGAGTCATTATTGGTGATTTTAGCCGCCTCCATTCCACCCCGAATGTGGACTTTCCACTCCGTGCATAATGGGCCCAAGTCTCATCATTTGTATCTGAATAACTTTGGTTTGTATATTAGCATTACATTAGCTTGTATATTAGCATTACTGTGTAAGCTGATCCATTGCAAAGGAAAACAGGAGCCTGGTACCTTTCAGAGATACAGAGGTCTACAGTAGAACAGTTATCACCCAAACAAGGGAGTTTTGACTCTCTGGAACTTATTGATCTCCAAGATACAACTAGACTTGCCTCTAACTGATTCAGAGGTGTGTAGATGAAGACATCTGAGCAGGTGCATCCTGTCATCGGAAGCAGTTTATCCTAGTAGCACATGTAGTATGTTCTATGGGCCCCACAATTAGAAGTTAGAAGAAGAGTTGTGGGGCTGTACAGTTAGAAGAAGAGTTGGATCTTATATGCCGCTTTTCTCTACCCGAAGGAGTCTCAAAGTGGCTTACAGTCGCCTTCCCATTCCTCTCCCCACAACAGACACTCTGTGAGATGGGTGAGGCTGAGACAGCCCTGATATTACTGCTCAGTCAGAACAGAAGAAGAGTTGGTTCTTATATGCCACTTTTCTCTACCCGAAGGAGTCTCAAAGCTGCCTACATTTCCCTTCCTTTTCCTCTCCCCACAACAGACACCCTGTGAGGTGGGTGAGGCTGAGAGAGCCCTGATATCACTGCTCGGTCAGAACAGTTTTATCAGTTCCTTGGCGAGCCCAAGGTCACCCAGCTGGCTGCCTGTGGGGGAGTGCAGAATTGCACCCAGCATGCCAGATTATAAGTCCACACTCCTAACCACTACACCAAACTGGCTCTTTGGAGGGCCTTCACATTGTGATTGGTAGGGGGATCTTCATATTTATGTGGCTTACAGACTGCAAGAATGAAAAAGTGGCAATGTGCATACTGTGTGCATAATGAGCATGCACATTGCTCATTGAGCATGTGTGTGGACTACAGTCTGCAAAAGTGTGAGGGTCTCTTTAGATACTGGAGCATTGAGGTTGCACATCCTGCCAAGGGTCAAGAAATGTGAAGCTGTCAGTTGCTTCCAAATTTCCAACTTTCCTTTTGCATCTGCCTGCCCTATGTATTGTATTCGCCTGTAATGCCTGCCGATCTCCTGTTATTCATTTTTGGAGGTGTAAAAGTAGCTAGTTTAGTGCCTCTGGGATTCCAACCCATGAGCCATTTGATGTCATGAGAACACACTCTCTTCCCCCAACCTCGAGAAGATGAGCCATGAGCCAGAATCAGCTTTTGATTTTGGCACAAGAGGAGGTAAGGCATCTGGAAAGTTTTGTGCCAAAACCAGTGCCTGGGGAGTAGCCACAAGGGACAAGAGTTGATAAGGGGCAATGGTTCCGAGAAGAATCAGTCTTAGAAAAGACCTAGAGATGCTTGCTTAGTTCTTTCAGTAAAGAGATTTTACTTCCACCAAGTCTGCATATTGGGAGCAAGCAGCTGGGAGCAAGCACTGGTGCCTGGCTGTGACATGTGCAACACATGTAACAGTGCCATAGGTGCTCTGCTAAGGCTCCACGAATCCTTAAATCAGGCGTGCTTGTCATACAGGTGTAACAATGGCATGCCCTTTCCAAGTTCCTTCGGATACAGTACGGGAGACTTTTCCCCTTTCCCTTTGATCAGCCTAGATCAAGCTCTTTACAAGAAACAGCACAGGAGTATCGGTCTGAAGGTCAGGGCTGAAACAAAATCAGATATGCCAGTCCCAAAGAACAACCCAAAAGAACGTGCATGTAATATGGGATAACCGCAAGGAGCATCCAACCCAGCTATGCTGGTGATCCCCGCCAATCCCACATCAAGGAGAAACTAATTAACCTGACTGTTCAGCGTGACCTTATTTACTGTAGACATGATCTTTGGCTTTATCTCTGTTAACTGCAAGATTTGCCTGAGCTTATTAAAGAGGCTGGGTGTGTGGAGAGTAAAGAACAACAGTTTGGAGGAGGAGGAGGGGAGGGAGGGAGCTTTCCTGAAGAATTGATCAAAGGGAAGAATCGCCGGAGGAGCCAAAGGTAGCCTGGAAAAAAAATGATTCAATACTTTTAAAAGACAGAGATAATGAACAACAATGGTAGTTGGCAGAACACAACATACTGGAAAATATGTAGGTGGTGGTTAATGGGTGCTGGAGAAATAGATCTGGATAACATGTGATCTCCCTCCATTGTGACCTATTGGTTGAAACCACCTTTAACTGCAGGTAGGGGCACCAGCTTCTAGGTGGGGCCTGGGAATCCCCCAGAATTATAGCTCAAGTCAAACTACAGAAATCAGTTCCCCCGGAGAAAACAGATCCTTTGGAGGGTGGGCTCCCTGGCATTGGGGCCCCTATCCTCCCCAGGCTGGTTCCCCAAATTTCTAGGAGTTTCCCATCCTGGAGCTGGCAGTAATGCCTCTCCTCGCCTGCCAGTGGCCAGGTCCATGCGACAGGTTTCCTTGTTCGTTTAGACCAGGGGCTCATGGGCAATTGCTGGCAGGGGCTCATGGGAATTGTAGTCCATGGACATCTGGAGGGCTGCAGTTTGACTACCCCTGGTTTAGACCATTAAAAACAGGTTTTCTCAAACAGAGTCTCGTGAAGCCCTGTGGGTTTTTGATGGCCCTAGAAGGGTTTCCCAAATGGGTGGGAGTTAATTAATTTTAAAATATATTTTTAAAATTTGTTAAACATTTATCAGGTCATAGGGCCACATAGAGCCTCTTGTGGCGCAGAGTGGTAAGGCAGCGGTCTGAAAGCTTTGCCCATAAGGCTGGGAGTTCAATCCCAGCAGCCAGCTCAAGGTTGACTCAGCCTTCCATCCTTCCGAGGTCGGTAAAATGAGTACCCAGCTTGCTGGGGGGTAAATGGTAATGACTGGGGAAGGCACTGGCAAACCACCCCGTATTGAGTCTGCCATGAAAATGCTGGAGGGCGTCACCCCAAGGGTCAGACATGACTCGGTGCTTGCACAGGGGATACCTTAACCTTTACCTTTAGGGCCACATATGGTCATGACAATCCACCCTCCCTCCCAAAATGGCCCGTTACGGGCTTGGAGGGGCTGAGAAGGGGAGGGACCCTGGCTGGGTGCATACGCTTTGCCTTCCAATCATATTCTGCATGATTGTGCGACTTCTGGGATTTCTCAAAGTCTGGGGAACTCTTTCAGGGATTTCTTAAATGTAAAAAGTTGTGAAAGGTTGATTTAGAAGAAGAAGAAAAGCTGGTTTTTATACTCCACTTTTCAGTATCCAAAGTAGTCTCAAAGCAACTTAGAATCACCTTCGCTTCCTCTCCCTACAACAGGCACCCTGTGAGGTAGAAGGGGCTGAGAGAGCTCTGAGAGATCTGCCCTGAAAGAACAGCTCTAACTAAACTGTGACTGGCTCAGGGTTACACAGGTGACTGTCTGTGGAGGTGGAGTGGGGAATCAAACCCAGTTCTGCGGATTAGAACCTGCTGCTCTTTAGCCATTACACTGCAGTCTTTCCAGTGACTGGTGGGCTTGCAGCCACGATTAGTATATTGTATCATACTTAGGATGAAGGGGATCCAGAGTCAGCCCACCCCCAGACAATCCATTATTAGGCTGGCTCAGAGACAGACAAGGAGGAAGCCCTAGGTTATATCCTTGCAGTACAAGGATGGAGAGACAGAACTCAGGGTGCAACTAACCACCCCTCCTTTCCCTAAATCAGGGGTAGTAAAACTGCGGCCCTCCAGATGTCCATGGACTACAATTCCCAGGAGCCCCCTGCCAGCATTCGCTGGCAGGGGGCTCCTGGGAATTGTAGTCCATGGACATCTGGAGGGCCGCAGTTTGGCTACCCCTGCCCTAAATGGAGAATCAACCCTTGGGCCTGCTGAAGAAAGGATGCTGTGTGCCTGCCTTGGACTTTGCCCACAGACCTTTAACAATATATAACACTTGATTCCAGTAGTTTGTGAGCCTGATATTACTTGATGTACACTTTAGGTATTTCCTCTGAGATCTAGGCATGGTGTCCATATTGTCACAGTAGGGCTTGAAGCCACTCATTCAAATTTATCAACTATAAACTAACAGAGGGATAATTATGGGATCTCAGAGGAAGTCATCAAAGAGAACGTAGATCCTCAGAAAATGAGTTAATCTCACATTCAATGCTGCTTCCTCATAATTATGAGGGAGGGGCTACAACCTTGTGTATTGTCCCCAAGAGGCTCAAAATAGCAATGGGAACTCATGCATAGAAAGGTTTCTGTACTGTGTAACGTGCTGAGTTGCCAAATGGAAGGAAGAGGGGAAATAATTGGATAGAGAAGGAGCTGTGGTGATTTCTAAATAGACATCTGGAAAGAGAACAGCAGGACACAGAACTGGTAGGATTGGGGAGAAGGTTCTAGGGTCAGGAAGACATAGCAGCAACTGAGCAGAAAACTCTCTGGGAACATTTGATAGAGGTCCATTGGCTATGGGTTCATTCTTCCTGAGGTTGTCAGACTCTTTCTCGATGGAAGCCTAAGTCTCTAAATATTTCTCCAGACAGAAATGTTTGTTCCTTATAGAAAATTCCAGAGTGGCTAGACACCGCTCACATAATTTCCCCTGTTACAATTGCCCACCTAACCCTCCTCTGCTGTGAATCCCAGAGAGAATTCTAAACATTTCAAAGTGGTAGGATTTGGGCCTGAGGGATATTGTCAAGGGATTCCAAACCAGACCCGTGGGTTCCCAGAGCAAGTGTGCCCAAGAAAAAAAGATTTTTGTAAAAAAATATATATGGAGAGTGTATTAGAACAAATTAATGCATATCAATTTATTAATATGCAACACCAGTCTCTAAAAGCCAGCAGTTTAAGAAAACAAGAAATGCTAGATTAACTAACACAAACACAATGAAAGGTTGCATTAGATGGCCCATTTTTACATTCATGAAATCTCCGGGCATTTCCACACAGAGGTCAAAATAGCGAGATGGCGCCTACCTGCAATAGTGTGATATTAAGGGCTTTTCTGCACGCGATAAATATAGTGGAAAGCCTGCCTTGTGGAGACGCTATATTTCAGCCACTACGCATGACGTTGCCAGCCTCCCGCATCTGGCCAGCAAACTGCTCATTACATCCGCCATTTTAAAGCGCTAGATGGGGAATTGCATGAAGTGAATTCATCAAACTAAAAGTGCTTTCCCCCAGCAGTCAACCAGCAGGCCAGCAGGCAAAGAAAGGGATGGAGTCGAAGAAGCGCTACCTCTACCTCCAATATCCTGCCCTCACACCCGCCTCCCTCTCCCTCCCTTCTTCCGGGGGACAGGAAGTGCTTTTTAAAAATGGAGAACAACCTGGAGCAATGAATAGGCGGACGCACCTTGGCTGAGATTGTCTGGGCCTCTATGAAGATTGGGATAGGCATTTAAACAAGTCTATAAAAAAATTAAATCACGCTATTTCTCCCCTCCACACTTTAAAGTTTTCCTCCTGCAATGTCTTGCATTTTCCTCTTCTCAAAAGCTGTGCAAAAAGCAAAAGAGAGAGCAACGTGCTCTTTCACCCACCACTCCTCTGCCTGTCAATCAATGGGGCCAAAAAATCAGAGGTTTGTTGGTCTAGCCCAGGGGTAGTCAAACTGCAGCCCTCCAGATGTCCATGGACTACAATTCCCAAGAGCCCCCTGCCAGCGTTCGCTGGCAGGGGGCTCCTGGGAATTGTAGTCCATGGACATCTGGAGGGCCGCAGTTTGACTACCCCTGGGCTAGCCCTTTCTTTTTTAAATTGACATTTAGATGTGGCAATGCATATTCAGTCCTATATTGCCACATTAGTCAACCCCCCCCCTCCCCCAAATATGTCCGGCTGGCAGAGGGCACAGCAAGGGAGGCAGATTCACCGTGCTGTCAGTTTAAACACCATTAAGTTTATCTTTAGTGGTTTTTAAGTGCCTCCTTTCCTTCTTCCTCAGTGGTCAGACCCCTGTCCCTTCTTCTCCTTTCTCCCCCTCCCCTGCCCACTTGTCCACCTGCATGCTGCTCACCCATTTCATTCCATGAGTTGGCTGTGAGTTGGCTGCTGGGCATCCTCTGGATGTAGGCAACTTCATGTGGAGGAGGCAGAATATGCTGTCTACATTCGGAGGCTGTACAGCTACATTTCTCGCATGGGGAAATGCTCTCAGGCATTTCTGTAGGGTGTTCTGTAGGGCAGGGTTGGTCAACCTGTGGTCCTCCAGATGTCCATGGACTACAATTCTCATGAGCCCCTGCCAGTTTTTGCTGGCAGGGGCTCATGGGAATTGTTGTCCATGGACATCTGGAGGACCACAGGTTGACTACCCCTGCTGTAGGGTATTGTCTGTTTGTAAACAGGTAGAACACAGTTGAGATCTTGTCCCCCTCAAAATCCAAACTAGCAAACCATATTCCAAATTCCAAGGCCAGGCCTGTTATCATTTTCTTGGTCCATCTGATCAGGTGATGCCTGTGAACCAATCAGAGTACATTCTGTCTTGAATCCTCTAGAAGATTATCTCACCACTCCTGGCTCCCCCCATCTCCTCATAGTTCACCAGTTCTCAGGTAGAGCCAAATAGCCCATTCCACATTTTGGCCTTGAAGATGATAAGAGGCAAGGCACAATTAGTAACACCTGCAAGGTGGAAACTTTTAGTTACTATATCCAGTCACCCTTGAGGGGAAAAATCAGTGGGGTGCTTTGCCTCACAGATATTGAAGTAAATTGACAAGAACAAGGTGATTTCTCCGTAAAAGTGAACAAGAACTGTTGTGTCTATGGCCATTGCGATGCCTCGGATCAAAGACTGGGATCCTGAACTCTTGTTATAGATTGCCAATTTCCAGATTCTAATGAATCAGCAAACAGGCTTATGGACCTATCAAGGGCCTCCGTTAAGGACCAGCCACGTGTCTTGTTGGGAGCCTCCAGCATGGACATAAAGTCCAAAGTTTTGCTTGTCTGTGTTCAGTGTTTTCTGGTTCCAGTAAAGAGTTGGTTGTTTTGGAGCTGAAGTGTCAGGGTCTTTAAGGAATCCACAGATTTAATAAGAACTATGTTTATTCAGACGGAAGCACACAGATGAGGTAAATATTAACAGTCATCTAAGAGCTGTGGGATGTTAAGTTTCAAATTCCCAGACAGGCTGGTACTGTTGTACTCTGCTGCCAGGTAAATACTCAGGTCCCTCTGGGGTAGTTTTCCTTGCAGTCAGAGAACCGTCCTAAGCAAGTGTACACAGAATCCTTCTTAGATCTGTTCAGTCCCCTGTACTGCAATGTCAGTTGCCAAGTCAAAAGTACCGAACCAAAGATCTGATATCTCCACAGAGCTTCAATCCATGCTAACATTAAAATCCTTTCCCTTCTCTGAGGCCCTTTTCAAACAAGCACGTTAGTTTGGGATTCTGATGGCAAGCAGATTTTTTCAAGGGCTTCACAAACCTCAAGGATAAAATGGCAGCTTCGCACAGCAAGTGTAAGAGCCCATATGAAAGCGATCTTACCAGCCCCCTCCTCCTCTGGTCAGATCTCAACTTTTCCCCTGCCCTCAGCTCCTGGTTCTCTTCTGGCATTTTTACTGCTCTTGAGGCAACTGAGCTCCATTTCTCTGGGCAAAATGGCTGCGTCAGAAGGTAGATGCTATGGCATTGTAACCTACTGTGGTGCCTACCATCTAGGGTTGCCTCCACTACCAGGAGGTTTTGAGGGCGAAGCCTAAGGAGGGTGGGGTTTGGGGGAGGGAAGCAAGTCAATAGGGTATAATGCCATTGAGTTCACCTTCTACAGCAGCCATTTTCTCTAGGTGAACTGAACTCTGTTGTCTGGGGAGATCAGTTGTAATCCCAGGAGACCTCTAGCTACCATCTGGATTCAACAATCCTATTCTCCTTCCCAAAAACTCCAGGAATCTTACATATGAGAGATGGCAACCCTATGTTCCAATAGCATTTCCAAAGCAGGGTTCAAGTTTATTTCTCTCCTTGACTATTTATGCACTGGGAACTTCACTGCCTCAGCTCCTGTGCAGGAGCACAAATCAGGGGCGGACGACGTGCACCGGGCCAAATGCTCCCCCATGTGGGTGCAGGAAGAGATGAGACAACCTGCCATGACTAAAACTCTAGCCTGCAGCCCAGCATGAAACCTCCAGTGCATAAACAGTACATGAGAGATACTTGTCTGTGGGATGATTTTTTAAATATTCAGATGTAACGGCTTTGGGGAGAGGACTTCAGAGCTAAACTATTGAAATGCCAGCTGTTTCCATTCAGAAAACCACTTCTTCAGAGAAGCTGGGGCCAAAGCCCCTCTGAAATGGGACCAGGTTCATTTTGGTGTGCCTTTTTGATGCTACCAGATGGACCTCCTTTTTCAGAGAACAAAGAAGGAATGGCCCTTTCCGGTCAGAATGTGGCTAATCACAAAATAGCAAGTAAAGACCATGCAACTAGCATGTTCATTTTCTTCTAATGGCCTAATACTTTCATTATGGGGGAAAATTGCCTTTGATAACAGGCTGAAAATTCTACTTAAAAAGAAATCTTCAAAAACTCAATAAACTCAGTTCATTTCAGGTTGCCCAGCAGCACTTGTAGGTCATCTTTTTCAAAACGCCTCAGTTCTAAATAAGTTAATCAAAAGTCGGATAAAACATGCCGCTTGATTTATAGTGTCACTACAGCACTCCTAGATGTCCTCTGCCTACTCTTCTGGGTACATCTTCCTGTCCTTAGAGCCTGTGATGTTTCTCCACCATCTCTTTGACTTGCAGGAAGGCATTTGGGCTCCAGGAAGACACACACACATTTCCGTTGGCTTAAACAAGGCCACAGCTTTATTAATACTCCACAGGAGTGTTGGCACAGCATAGGAGAGGGAGCCTGACTTGCAGTCAGAAGACCACAAGAACCCAGACCGCAGCAGCACCCTGGAGCCCATCCAGATCCTCACTGGGAACACATGTCTCCTTGCTGCTGGGAACCCACCCATGGGAAGAGCCAGCGGCGCCCTGGGGCTCACCCGGTTCCCCCACCAGGAACGCGGGTCCCCTTGCCGCTGGATTCCCACCATAGGGAAGTGTCCACCTGGGGTGCCAAGAGGAAGGGCACACTTCCCTTGGCCCCACCCCAGGCCACCTGGCACTGTAAGCCCTGGGGTGCCAAGGAGAGGCACCCACCTCCTTCCATGTCCCACTCCAGGCTACCTGGCCCTGCGAGCCCCAAGCCTCCCCAGCCGGGTGGGCCCTGCGTGCAGACCGGCCACCTCGTAGGGAGGTCCCCAACCTGGGGAGTCTGATGCGCAGACCAAACTACTCCCAAACAGGCTCCATCCCATGCCAAAACTACCAGCTGTGACAAAATGCAATATAAAGATATTATCCAGTGGCCATACAGACATAAGCTTAACAGCCAACAACATAGGGTACGTGGGAGGAAAGCTGCTCGGGCTGCAAGCCTGGTGCTAAGAGGCAGGGCTCCTTCACATGGTACGTCATAAAGCACACCGAGCCCCCGCCCAGGTGCCAACAGTGCGGCTGCAACGTTCTTGCACAGCGCCCGCATTTCCCTCTGCCATAGGACCTCCCCCTAGTGTACCTTTCTGCCACCCGCTCCTCCGCCACGTCAATGGTGGCTACAGCTAAGTCTTTGCTACTCTTTCTTATCATCCCTTTTCTCAACTTGATGTTCCAACTGTCTTGCTCTTTCTTGGTCTACTATTCTCCACTTTGTTTGTTAGTTGTATTTATATAGTGGCCCAGGGTGGTTTACATAGAACATAGGGATGAGCACAGTTCAACAACTTCAAACAGCACAATAGTAGTATCAGCAACCAGTAACAACAGTTCAAACAACACTTCCATACAACCATTCCAATACCAATGGTGGCAACATTGTCAACTAGGGTCCCACAGTTGGTTAGTTTGAGATCAGTTCATGGGGAGATCAGTTCATGTTACATTATGTAACAACTAACATGTAACATGTGTGAATCTGGTCACTGTGCCCCTTTTGCTTGCTGCTGAAAGTGGTTGACAGCAGTGGTAGTCAACCTGTGGTCCTCCAGATGTCCATGGACTACAATTCCCATGAGCCCCTGCCAGTGTTTGCAGTGCAAAGATGGCACGGGTGGTGCAGAGGCCTTTCCCCCTCCATACGTTCTTTTCTCTGAATGCTTGCTGGTTGCTCACCGATGGCTCACATGTATTAGGGTGGTAAATCCACTTTTCTAGATTTTCCACATTTTGAGTTAAAAATGGTGAAATTGAGAACTGCCTATTGGGCAGCCACTGGATGTCATATGGAGGAGCCTGAATATGTCACCAACATTTGGAGGCTGTCCAGCTACATTTTGCATGTGCGGAAAAGCTCACAGATGTCCCTGTCTTTAAGGAGGGGGAAGAGAGAAAAATATTTTTGTGAGTCTTTTGTGACCCATCTGAGCTCATTAACATCCATCATAATCTTAAATTCTGACTTTTAGAGTATAATTCTGACCCATTTCTTCATGTGCAATCCATGACAATTTCTATTGATATGCTTGTCGTTTTATCTCTGTTTTTTTTGTCCATGTGGGGGAAGGCCAACATTATTATAGCCAATTCACAGCTGATTTCAAGAAAATGTTAGTTGTGAGGGACAGGGACACTATTCTTCTTTTTAAAATAACCCAAATTAAAAAAAAATCAACGTGATCATATTGAAAATTATCCCAGCAGTATAATGCTCTAGCTTTCCATCTCTCTGTAAGTATTTTCTGGATTCCTCTCTCCCCACAAGTGAATTATTGTAATACAGTAATGTTAACATATATCTTTATTTTTATGGGGGTGGGGGTGAAATCTGAAATCTTAATCTCAAATGCTGGAAACTATATTACTATTTTTAGTGTAGTTATTCCACTAGGTGCATGGCATTTATGGAACTATTTCAACTTGGAATGGGAAAAAATAGCTTAGAAAAGATGATGACTCCTATTTTGAAAATCTCAACAAAAAGTGTGGTGCATTCAAGGAACTGCCCGCAGTTTGGCATAATGTGTATATTTCTCATTTATCATTTCCAGTGATCAGTGGGCCACATGGGCTCTTCAGTGCTATCCTGTGAGAAGAAATGATTTTTTTCTTTGGAAATTTGAAAGGAGCAGAACTTTCACTATGAGTTTTAAATTTCTGCCCTCCAGGCAGAAAATAGGCTGAAAGAGAGGAAGTTCAGTCACTTTCTAGACCTAGCTTAGCCCACCTTCATTCAGATGCTAATAAATCTAGCAGGAGGGATAATGGGTGGGTCAAGCTCCCTCTTCTGCAAATACAAATTTAGAGGACATCAGACTAGAATCATAGAAAAACAGAGTTTGAAGGGACCATCCTGGGTCAACCAGTCCAACCCCCTGCACTATGCAGGACACTCACATCCCAATCGCTCATCCACTGTAACCTGCCACCCCTTTGCCTTCACAGCCTCTCCGTCAGATGGCTATCCAGCCTCTGTTTAAAAATTTCCAAAAATGGAAAATCTATCACCGCCTGAGGAAGCCTGTCCCACTGAGGAACCGCTCTAACTGTCAGGAACTTCTTCCGGATGTTTAGATGAAATTTCTTTGGAATTAATTTCATCCCATTGGTTCTGTTCTGTTAATCCGGAACAGGAGAGAACAACTCTGCTTCATCCTCTGTATGGCTGCCTTTTAAATACTTGGTTATCAGGTGGTTATCAGATCCCCCCTCAGTCATCTCCTCTCCAGGCTAAACAGACCAAGCTCCCCCAACCTTTCCTCTTATGTCTTGGTCTCCAAACCCCCCACCAGGTTTGTTGCCCTCCTCTGGACATGCTCCAGTTTGTCTACATCCCTCTTCAACTGAGGTTCCCAAAACTGAACACAATACTCCAAGTGAGGCCGAGCCAGAGCAGAGTAAAATGGAACCATCACCTCCCGTGATCTGGACACAATACTCCGCTTGGTACAGCTCAAAGTCCCATTTGCCGTTTTAGCCACTGAGTCATACTGCTGACTCATGTTCAATGTATGGTCCACTAAGATCCCTAGATCGTCTTCGCACATACTACTGCCAAGACAAGTCTCTGCCATCCTATATTGGTGTAGATGGTTTTTTCCTGCCTAAATGCAGAACTTTATATTTGTCCCTACTGAATTTCATTTTATTCAGTTTATTTTTTTTTATAATTTTGTTATTTATTATTATATAAAGCATTTACAGAGAAATTGAGAAGAAAAAGCGACCAGCTGATATGGTTTGCCATCTCTTTTAACATACATATTCAGTTCCCATCACATATTATTCCTAATCTAGAAGTTTTTACCATTTTTCTTAGCCAAGTGATTGTTAATACATATGAGAGTATGATCTGTTATAAGAATACATTCTGTTATTATCTTAAATGATATTAGGTCAGTCCCCTTCATAAATTGGCCCTGACCCAAGAGTTACTACTGCCATCTTGTTAATGCCTATGAAGTATGGTTTGTCATCCTCTTTTAGCATACATATTGACATACATATTCAATTCCCATCGCATATTAATCCTGATCTAGGAGTTATTACCATCTTTCTTAGCAAAGTAGTTGTTGATACATATGAGAGTATAATCTATTATAAGGATATATTCTATTATTGTCTTAGATGATATAAAGTCAGTTCCCTTCATATATTGGTCCTGTCCTAAAAGTTACTGCTGCTGTCTTTACCACAGGAAGCCAGGAGAATACTCCATTGTTCAACTCATCCTTCAGGTGGTCGCAGAAAATGAAATTGTGTTTTTTTCCATAGTAGAGTGTTTCTGATTGTCCTTCTGTCAGGGTCAGAGAAATCTCTTACTTGATTCTTGCTTGCAGTCGCCTTTGAGTAGGGTCTGAATACTTTATCAATCTGGATCTCTTCCTCTGGTTGCACAGGAATATCTCCTGATAGCTTCCTGGTTGCTGTCGCTTTTGAATAGACTCTTTTTATTTTGCTGATCCAAATCATTTCCTGCTCTGAATAGACTTTCAGGTTTTCGGTGCTTTCCTTCCTTGAATCTGTTTTCCCAGGTTCTTCAAAGGTACTTTGGGTTTTTACATCTCTGGCTCTCTCCCTCTCCTGTTGATTAACTTCCAAACATTGAGTTTTCGTTTGATTTATTATTGGCAAAGCTGTATCAGCTGCTCTCTCCGGGCCGTCGGCTCCGTCCAAAAGCTCCCCCTTAATCCCACGGATTTCCTTTTCCAGCTTATTGACTGCTTTCAGTATCTTTGAGTTCCCTTTGCATAACAAATGGAAAAGCTGTGCCTTAGTTAATTTCTCCATAGTTCCAGGCAGTCACAAATTAGAAACAGAAAGTCTCGTACGGTCTCGCGGGAGCACGGGCGATCCCAAATTATCAGTTTGTCGATCTCCGTATCAAGTCAGTTACCCCCACTGAACTTTTTCCAACAAAACTTCAAAGTTCTCTCTTTGTTTGGTTAGTGTGTATAATTAGCTGGGAGTCTCTCACTCGGCGAAAGAGGGAATTCACTTGTAAATTGGTTGAGGAGGGGGGAAGGAAGAGCTTGTGGAAAAAGAAAGGGAAGAGCCAGAAAGCTTTCAATTCTTACTGTTGCAGACTCCAGCTTCTGTCAGCGCTTCTGTCAATCTGGTAAAAGATAGTCTGGGAAGAATGTAGGGTCAGCTGGTCGTTTCAAGCTTGTAAAGTTGTTTGCGACAAGGACGCCATCGTGACCTTGAGCACACGCCACTATTAATCCGGGGAGTTCGGTCCCCCTACCTCCCCACGGATCTGTAGGACCCTCAGGATGCCGTTCCCGGTTCCTGGGGCGACCGGCGAGCAGATTTGCGTATCTGCTCAGGTCAGCCAGGTGCAGAAGCTCCTGACCCTTGGCATGGCTGAAGAGCTGAACAGAAGTCCAGCTTTTTATGGCGCCATCTTCAGTCGACTCCCCCATTTTATTCAGTTTAGACCAGTTCTCGAGCCTATCAAACTCATCCTGTATTCTGATTATTTCTGTTGTGTTTGCTATCCTTCCCAGGTTAGTATTGTCTGCAAATTTAATAAGTACCCCCTCTAATCCTTTGTATCATTTATAAATATGCTGAACAACACAGGCCCCAGGACAAATCCCTGGGGCACTCCACTTGTCACTCTTCTCCAATAGGATACTAAACCATTAACAATCACCCTTTAGGTATAATTAGGATCCATTCCTCATTTTACCAACTTGTCAACACAAATATCATGTTGAACCTTATCAAATCTTTATTGAAATCCAGATAAAATATGTCCACTAGAAAATCTCCAGGAAGTATTTTCAAGAATAGCTTCTCTGACCTGGTCAGTGAGTGAGGAATAGATAAGTGATAAAACTCAGGGAAGCAAGTAGGAAGGAGTCCATCAAATCAGACAGAACCCTTAACTGAGGTCTGGAGAATGTGGCCATTAGCCATATGTGGGCTGGGAATGCTTAAGAAAACTCCAAGATAATGGAATCTCTGTAAAGATCTGCAATTTCCTAAATTAAGTAGCCTGTCTTGTAAGATTTGGTGTGGCATGTATAGAGAGAGGGACAGAGGAATTGTATTTTGCCCATTTCTTTTGTATCCTTTGCTCATTCGGATGTTGTGCTGAAATATGCTTGCGAACAATCTCTTTTTAATTGATATTTTATTTCTTTAGTTGCTGGCAGTGGTTCCCTGTACCACATAGACCTAAAACAGTGCCAGGGGGAAGGCCAGTAGTTGGCAATGGCTATTTCTTCTGAGGCACACAAGTCAGTAAACTGTCCTCATGGCGACCAGGCACAGGACAGTAGGAGACAGAGCATCAAGGCCTCAGAAAATGGAAGGGAAGCAATGAGTCTTATCTCTCTCTCCCAGTGAGCAATTCCATAAAAAAGCAGATTACCTGAGTGAAAAAGAGAAACCCCTCTGGTGGTGGGAAAACCTTGACATTCAGGGTGGAATAGGGCCTGCAGACCCATTCCTCCACATGCCGTATAATTCATTAAACACAATTTGGAATGTGTTAGCACTGCACTCTCTAATGAGCTTTAGCTGAATTCTTGTGACTAATTAAATATAGCTCCCTTGGGAGCTGAATGGGTAACTAGTGGCAGGATAACATCAAATTATGGTAACATGATTTGGAAATATTTGGGAATTCTCAGGAGTTCTTTTCAAAAGAAGAGGAAGTAATATATTGGGCTAAATTCAACTAGCTTTTCTGAAAATGGGAAAGGAATCAGGCATCCTATGTATACTTTTGGGGAAGATGGAGACTCATATGAAAAAAATCCATGTAGGTTAGCCTGTATAGTAAGGAGGTAAATTTGGTGATATAGTCTGAAAAACCTGTCTGGATTCCACCTTTAATTATAAATCTGGATCCCATCCATAGTCACATAATATGCTTTTCAACAGAAATTTCTTATGCTCCCCACCCCCAATTGCATATTATGAAAGTTAAGAGTCTTCATAGCACAGAAGAGCATATAAAACAAATAACTTTTAAAATGCAAGATTTTTCTTTTCTTTTAAATGAATTCACATCTATAATATGAGTTTAGGTTTAAGTCTACCGAGGATTGAATTTTTTTCCATTGCAATAGCCTTGCAAAATTATTTTAATTTCTTAGAGCATCAATTAATTGGCCTCCTAATTATTAGGAATAACTTTTGACTGCTACAGGGCATGGTAAAAGTGGAATTAATTAAAATGGTGTAATGAGAACAATATTTGCCATCCCTTAATAGAAACGATTAGGGCATCAAGGGGAAGAGCTAACAATTATTTTCAACGGGGAAGAAGTGGTTTTCAAGGGCAGGAAGTAGAGAGAGGCATAAGACTCTCGATGGCACTTTTTTCACCCTGATAACCAGAGCATGTCTGTACTTTGCAAGGAATGGTCTAATGTGACGATGCTATTGCCAGGATTGCTACAGGCTTCACAACTCCTCAGAAGCATTCCTGAAGTCTGGACTAAGTTTTGATAAACAGTATGCTTCAGTGGTTCAGAAAATGATCTGGGAAGCATGGGGTTCAAATCTTGCCTTGGGCATGATAGCAATATAACCTTAAAGAGCCTACTGGGTTGGAACCCGAGCAATAACTCACAGGAGTTTACAAAGTTGATCTTTCTCTGCTTCCTGGGTGTCTCTGTACTAAGGTTAGGTTCTTTTTGCAGTCCTTTGAAGTAGGGGTTAAGTAAAGGTAAAGGTAAAGGTATCCCCTGTGCAAGCACTGGGTCATGCCTGACCCTTGGGGTGACGCCCTCTAGCGTTTTCATGGCAGACTCAATTCAGGGCAGTTTGCCAGTGCCTTCCCCAGTCATTACCGTTCACCCCCCAGCAAGCTGGGTATTCATTTTACCTCGGAAGGATGGAAGGCTGAGTCAACCTTGGGATTGAACTCCCAGCCTCACGGGCAGAGCTTTCAGACTGCATGTCTGCTGCCTTACCACTCTGCGCCACAAGAGGCTCTTAGGGGTTAAGTAGGGATGTGCAATTTGATTTGGCTCAGTATGTGAATCAGCCTTGGCTCAAGCATGAATTGGTCCAATCCAGTCCTAATCGCCATTCCCCAATAAGTTTAAATGTCTGGACCTTTTTTTAATCGCTGAATCGCAATTCAGTGCAATTTGTTGATTTGGACAAGTGACCATTTAAACTTTAAAAAGAAAGGGGGGAGTTCTCCTTTTAAATCTTTTCTGGGATCTAGGGTGGGGTGGGGGGTTAAGGTAGAGGCACCAAACTTCCAACGTGGATACAGGAGCCCCTCCTCAAGAGAACCCCTGAGCTGCAAAAAGATTGGACCATGGGATCCAGTTCACCCAAAGAAGGTACTCCATCAGACATCCATAGTTTCCTATGATGAGAATTTAGGAACAGACCAGAATCTATTTTTTCTTGTCATAAGAAATAATGGAGGCCTCTTGGTGACACCCTCTTTGGGTGCCATTAGAATTGGGCCCCAGATCCAAGTATTTATGCACAGACTTTGGCCTCTCAGGGGAGGCCAGTAGACAGTAAAGCAGGATCAATACTTGGAGGGGGAACCATCAAGGAAGATTGTGCAGAGAAGGCAGTGGTCTTCAGTTGCCTTGAAAACCCCTTGCTGGGGATCACCATAAGTTAGTTGGAACTTGACTTGGCACTCTACACAGAGATGGGGTGCTCTCTGACTTTCCTTTTGTCCACTCTTTCACCTGCCCCATTGTTCCTCAGAGTACTGTTCTCAGGGGTTCTTTCCTTCCTGTCACTTTCTCTCTCTCCCTCTGCCTCCCTCTCTAGTTCTTCTTCGCCTCCTCCTTCTCCTCCGGCTGTAACTTCTGCTTCTCCTCCGCTTTCTCCTTCTTGCCACCATGAGGGCTGGACATTCTTTCTACAACCTCTCTCCACCTTCAATAAGTAGCTTTTCATCTACCTTTTCTATCTAGAATGGAGTTTTCTCACAATAAAGAAGTGCTGTTCATTTACTGCTCTTACCTGGATGCCCTGAACTTGCCAGACCTTGGAAGCTAAGCAGAGTCAACCAGGTTGAGTCAACCCTGGTTGGCATTTGGATGAGAGATTGAGGATTACCAGTGTTGCTGTGCAGCGACAGGCAATGGCAAAGCACCTCTGAATGACTCTTGCTTAGAAAACCCTATGAAGTCACCAGCTGTGACTTGATTGCATTTTCCACGACCATTTCTTTCCTGAGTAAGAATCTTGTGCAATTATGCATCAAGCAGCCAAACTAGAGAATTCTACTGTGCAGAGACTCAGTTCTGCTTTCAAGAACTATCCAGTAATTCTTATTTACTTTCTTTTCTTTTTTTAAAAACTTTCTCTCTTGCACAGTAAAACTTTATAATTGTAAGCAATAATTGGGGCTAATTTACCTTAAAAAGCCAAAATTAGGTCAGTAGTATTAGCACAATTAATTGTAATAAACCAATTAGGCCACAATTAAACATATATTCTCCCCCCGTTCTTTCATTTCATTAACAATTTAGGTACCTCCCCGCTTCTTCTCTGTTGTAGTGTATATTCTTTGCTGGCATGTCCCAATTTGTGCATCTTTTCCAAAGATCATAGTCTTTTTCAGCTAGCAAGCCCCTTTGGAATTCTGATGCAAGATGGTAGACAGAGCCACAAAATGGCTGCCACGGGAGGCGGAAGCGACTGCAAAAGGGCAGGGAGTTTATGTTTAACACTTTGACACATATAAGGCAGAAGCTTTGTTTAACAAGATGCTTTTAAAATGTGCATATTGTTTAAGAATATTTTCTTACAGAAATGCAACTTACCCTCAGTTACGTGTGGAAAATCCTTGTGCTCTGTGGGTAAATGCTAATAAAGCAATGTTCTTAAAAAGCTACATAACCAATCAGATCTCCCGTGGCCAATCAGAAGCCCTTCTGAGCAAAGCCCCACCCTTTTACTAAGAAAAAAATGCTGGGAGATTCAGCCGGGTTTTTCTTGCTCAATTTTGCCTAATTCTTCTTCTTTGTACAACTCCCAACTCACATGACATTAAACCATGATCCCTGGGAAAATCTTTTTGTGCGTGCAAAGGAACCCTGTCCACCCATTTTTACCAGTTAAAAAGCTGGCTGGATCTAACCCAGAGAGTGCCCAGGTATGAAAGTCTACCTTGTGTTTACCTCTGGTGATAGTTGGAGTCTGTCTCATGCTTTTCAGCTCTTTTCAGTCACTGCAGTCCGACTGCATATAAAGGGAAAGCACACTATACGTGAGCCTCTTGATATGCACAGCTGCCCTTTTGGATAAGCTGGGCCAGGGGTAGTCAAACTGGGGCCCTCCAGATGTCCATGGACTACAATTCCCAGGAGCCCCTGCCAGCAAATGCTGGCAGGGGCTCCTGGGAATTGTAGTCCATGGACATCTGGAGGGCCGCAGTTTGACTACCCCTGAGCTGGGCAATGAACATATTTTCCACCTTTGGGTTTGAACAACTGGAAACTCAGATTACTTGACATTACAGGTTTTGTACATACTGGTAGTTGGCAAATACATGTGTTGCCCTATTCACACAAAAATGGGGATGGTGCCAAATGGGAGATTTGCAGGAACTACCCTCTCCAATCATGCAAGGCTAGAACACCAACATTTTACAAAACTGGTGCTCCTTTCTTGCATTATGGGAGAGACTGGAGAGTGCAGGATCTTCTTGAGAATGCCCTTCGTTCAATGTCTACCTTAGATCTAATTCACTGTAACGCACACCCACTGCTTCTGATCACCTCCTAGCTGGAGCACTTTATGTCCCTTGACTACACTGTTGTGTTCCGGAGAATATGGAGACTGAAGGCAATAAACTTCCTGGTGCATGAGAAATTCAACCTGTTTGATGTGCAAGAATCCTGTTTCTGGGTTTTACTCACATTCAAAATGAAGTTCCTACTCAACAGTTCCACAACTGGGAATGCATTAATCATGAATCTTGACATTTTTATCCCCTATACCAGTGGTCCCCAACCTTTTTATCACCAGGGACCGGTTAAAGCTTGACAATTTTACTGAGGCCTGGGGGGGGGGGGTAGTCTTTTGCTGAGGGACATCACTGTCGTCGCCTGAGCCCCTGCTCCACTTGCTTTCTTGCCGGCGCCCCTGACTTTCCTCTGCCTGCTGGAGGGCGCTGCCAGCAGCAGCTGCGCAGTGCCACACCAAGGGGGAGCCCCAACCATGGTGGCTGCTGGAGAGCACCAAAGGTGAGCCAGCGGCAGAATGGCAGGGCAGCCCCTGAGGCAGCAGCTGGGGAGAAGGATGAGGAGGAGATGCGGTCCGTTACCGACTGATCCACCGACTGGTACCAGTTCTCAGACCGGGGGTTGGGGACCACTGCCCTATACTATGTTTTTAGAACTGGAGTTGAGCCCAAAGGACTGATAACGTAATAACCTTATAAACGCAGCTTGTTATTCTAAACATCTTCATTATGCTGCATGTTTGCTGGAAATTTTCATGATGCTGTTTATTAATTTACTACTAATTTACTCTCTGCTTATATGTGATTTCCATGATATTGTCAGAAGAAGTGTGCCTGCACACAAAAGCTCATAACTTGAATAAAAGCTTGATGGTCGTAAAGGTGCCATTGGATTCAAAGTTTGTCCTACTTCTTCAGAACAATATGGCTAGCCCCCAGAATCAATGCTGGCCGTCCTTCTTGAGGGTCATACTGGGCAAAAAGGGGGCATTAAATTATTTTCTGTAGATTATCTGTTTTACTTTAACTCCCCCATTCCTTCTGTGGCCTCATCAGGTGATACCATGTTCAAATAAATAAGGAACCTTCTTTTCATCTTCTGAACTTAATTAATTAATTAATGAGGAAACAAGCACAGGAAATGGTTCCAATTTCCTTGTTCAAGAATATAAGTAGTGTTTGTTTTTTTGTCATCACAATGCAGAATTTGAGGAAAGGTGAAAATAGACGCCTCTTCATCTCTCACAGCAGTTTATATATTTTTTTTTACAAAATTGTCCTATTTGCCATTTTTCTCTGAGTTTGCTGTTTCCAGAGTTGTTTTATGTTTAGCTTGGGATGAATGAACTCTCTCTCTCTCTCTCTGTGTCTGAATAGTATTGACATTTTGAAGCTGCCTTGTGAAAGTATTTTAGCTTTTCTCGGGGTGGGTGGGGGAGAACACGGTCTTTGTCAATCCGGATGTGCTGCTTAAACTAACAAGACTGTGATGAGTGAGGGAATTGCTCCAGCTTTCAGCCAAAAAAAGAATTCATCACAATCTTTTATTATTTTTTTTATGACTACTCGTGTGTTTAACCTTAAGCATGTGCTCCGTCATACCAACTGGGAACGTTCACAGTATAGCCGGTTTCCGCTGATGTAGTGAAAGTGACTGAGATTTGTGGCTCCAGAGTAGAGGTAAATGGCCCATGTACGAGTTAAGTTGCCGGGTTTTATTTCTTTCCATTTAGAGGGAATTTTATTCCTTCCTCTCCGAATTGGATTGGTAAGTGTGGCAAGTTTTTATCGTGTTCTGAAGTCGATGGGCCTCTGCAATCTAGGCTACAAAATGTAATCCTAGGAATCGCATTCACTGGCAGTCTCCAAGCAAAGGTTGGATCCATACTTTTCTTGGATGCTTTAGGTTGCTTTGGGCTTATCCTGCGTTGAGCAGGGGGTTGGACTAGATGGCCTGTGCGGCCCCTTCCAACTCTATGATTTTGTGATTCTGAATGAGATGCTATTTTTTTAGGTTACTTTCTGCTGTCTAAAAAGGACTAGAGTTTAATGTACTCATTCGTTTTTCTGTTATGCTATTCTGGACAAATCTGTCATTTAACACATGCAATCTACAAGGAATGGCTCTCGGAATTTCCACCTGCAAGGAAGTTTGGTGTAATGCTGGGGTAGTCAAACTGCGGCCCTCCAGATGTCCATGGCAGGGGCTCATGGGCATTGTAGTCCATGGACATCTGGAGGGCTGCAGTTTGACTACCCCTGCCTTAATGATTGTTCTCAGCAAGAAATTAAACATGTTGTGAAGCTGTTCTTGCACCTATTTGCAACTTAGAAAAACTGTCTCTGCTTTTCACACTCTCCCAGATCAAATGAATCAGTTGTGAGAACAGATATTTCCTACTTGAATATGATGATTTGTGGGGCGTGGGTCCGAGGGTATATCTGCCTTGGCCTTTTGGGATAAAGGTGTCTTTGACAATTATTTTGCCCGTGTATGACTTCCATTTGATGCTTCCTACTTTCCTTTAAATAAAGACTAACTGCAGTTTTGGCCTGGAACTCCTGCTTGCTGGTTCTAAAGGGAACTGTGGACTGTGTTTCTTGGGTCTTGACAAATAATTTGAACCTAAGTTTCCTACTTTCCATTTATTTGTTGTCACTGAAGTGTTGTAACTTGAGCTGGTGACTTGAAGAAGTATAGGTCAGTTTCTCATGTGTGGACCGTTGAAGTTTAACCGGAGGTGTATTTTATTCCAGGATTTTACCGTTAAAAAATGCAACCTGAAAGTAAGCTGTGTTTCGCTTTATAAGATTTAATGTTGAATGTGCATGTTGAGAATGGAACCGGCATTTTCTAGTTGATCACGTGCTTTGAACTTGATGTAGATGAAGCAATACAAATTAGCATATAGAACTGTGTGGGGGGAAACAGGGAGAGATAAGATTGCTGAATTCAGAGTCTAAAATTGCCTAAATACCACTGGGAAGGCTGAGTAGACATGCTGGAATGAGAAGAGAAGTGCTTTGTTAAATTATTGGCTCCAGTCTAAATTTTTGTCCTAGACCTCCCGGATAGTCTTTGTCAGTAAAGAATTCCAAGGAAAATACAACACAATAGTATCCCGGCTTTTGGTATTCAGCTCTGAGAATGCAATCACCAGCTTCAGAGATGGTCTGTTTCTGGCACTTCCAGGCTCTCAGTTGTCCCCTGCTGTTCTGAGACTGAGGGCGGGGGGAGGGGAAATTAAACAACAACAACAAAACACAGTGCTAGCTGCAACTTCATGTCATGTTTGGTAAAATACTAGAAGTGACAAAGGGTAGCTTTGGGGATTACTGGTGGTTCCTGGAGGTCTTATATTATTCCTGGCTGAGTTTTTTTTAGAGGAAGTAAACTCTGCCAACAGGGTTATGGGTCCAGCGTGAGCATTCAGGCTGCAAAATAAGAGACAGTTTTTGATAGGCAAAGAAGATAAAACAGAAGATAACAGTTTTCTGAAACACTCAATATAACTATCTACTGGATAGGCTTTCTGAGGGCAACTACCTGATCCGTAAGGAGAGAATGAAGAGCCACATGTTAGAGATGGGACTGTGATACACCATTAGAGACCCATGACTGGAAGATGACCAACAGAAATGACAAAGGACCTGGAATTTTGATAACGAGAAGGCAAAGGGGAGTCCCAATTAAAGGTTTGACTGATAGAGATGTTTTTAGGGTCATTCAAATGTAAACTGCAAAACAGTTTACATTTGAACATACATACAGAATTAGAATGGCTGTATGTTCATTTCTGAAATTCCAACTCTACTTGCAAAAGAGTCCCTTTAGCATTAAAATGCTAGCGAAAAGAATTTGTATGATAACTTGTATTAGACAAAGTGTATAGTCTAACTGAACATCTAAGAAGTGCTGGGAAAGAATTATCAGAACAGGATCTAGTTGTATTACTTTTAATAAGTTTGCCCAAGACTTATGGAAATACTGTTTCATAAACTAACGCAAAATGCAAACTGTCTCTAACTGAAATAATAAACCAACTTGAAGAGACAAATGGGTATAAATAATTTGAGGACTGCAATAATAACATTGAATAAGTAGCTTTAAATATTGAACAAGTAGCTTTAAATACAGGCAACAAAAAACAAAGTGATTTGTGACTCATGTAGAAAACTAGGACACTTCAAAAGGGACTGCAGTTCTTCCAAGCAGAAGCATCCTTTTCCAAAACCAATAAGAAGGGAGATTTTTAAACGGCCTCCCTTAAATAAGTTTTTTGTATTGACCCGAGGTGTGACCAAAAGTAAGATATGGCATTTGGACAGTGGGTTTACAAAACTTCATGTATTCACACGGGGACTTCATTGAAATTCTAAATGAAGACAGGAAAGAGACTGTAAGTGTGGCAGATGGAAAGTCTGTAATTGCAGAAGGGGCAGGCAAGCTTCCAAGTGGCCAAATTCGCAAGGTTCTCATGAAAGATTGCTTATATGTGCCACAACTTGATTTCAGTAAGGGTACTTGTTCAAAGAGGAATGGTGACATCATTTTTTCATCAAACAAAGAGGGGAATTGATTGCAATTGAAACAGTGCAGAGAATTTGTATGCTTTAGACACATGTATAGAAAATACAAACCTGTCTAAGCACTGCACTCACAAGAAGTGTTCCTGGCTATGGAAGAGATGTCTTGGACATAGAGATAATCATACTGTCACCCAACTTGAGAGCCAGGACCTCACCAAGGGCATACAGATAACCAACTGCAATATTGAAGGAGTCTGCACTCAATGCTAAAGGAACCAGCTCTAGTTTCAATAAGAACCATGAGACATGCCAGACACAGTGCTCTAAACCAGGGGTAGTCAACCTGTGGTCCTCCAGATGTCCATAGACTACAATTCCCATTAGCCCCTGCCAGCATCTGAAGGACCACAGGTTGACTACCCCTGCTCTAAACCGTTAGTTAGGATTCTCTCTCTCCTCTTTTTCTATAGTTTTTTTTAAATCTTCTAAATGCAACTATTTTATTCTTTTAAGTAGTTTGGTGCTTTGTTCTCTTTGCATATTTAAACTCTGCCAACAGTAGCTGCACCGGTTTATAAAATAATTTAATAAATGCATACCATTCTGTGGTCCTGCCTCTGTTTATTGAAGCCTTCTATTGGTGATAGCTGTAATTTTTTCTCCCTCCTCTGTTGGGATAGCTTCTCCCTTTCTCTATAGAGGACCACTAAATCTTACTGTCCCATAAATACATGAACATAAATCTGTGATTTATTACAATTTAGCTCCTGTTTCTGTGAAGGAGGTTTACAACACTGAGACTACTCATTAATCTCATTCATAACCCATAGTATAAACATAACCTTTTCAAAGCATAACAGCAAGACTTATGAGTATACGTGATTTACTGTTTATGTTTTGGAAGAAGAATGTGCCACCAACATTCCCCCCACTCTTATGTTTTGAATGCTTATTGATAAACTGACAGAATTCATGGAACATTTCATATACACTAACAACCATCCCCCCAATATAAGTTTTGTCTGCCTTTTGTAATGCTAACAGCTGTGTTCAAAGGACATTGATCTTGGACTTCATTTATTTCAGCTGGCTGGATTCTTGCAGGTCCGAAAAACCACCACTAGGGATGCCAATGTGCCATGCTCCCCATCAACACCAACAATGCTACCTCCACCATATCCTGATACAGGAAGAGTAGGAGGTAATTGCACTGGGTGTGCATAAGCTGACAAGATTTTTATTTGGGGAGAGATTCAAACCTCCTGATACGTTTTAAAATAGTTTTGATTTCTCTGCAAGTTTGCAGAGGAATCCAGTCTGAGCCAGCATGGCCCCAATCTACAGATTTAGATATCTGCAGATGGTGGCCACACTTGGTTATTAGATATAGGGTAGAAATATGATACGATTATTCTTCACTTCTGCTATCATCATTTTTTTATGAGAGAAGAGAAAGCCAGCTTGATGTAGTGGTTAAGAGTGGTGACCTCTAATCTAGAAACCAGGTTTGATTCCCCATTCTTCCACATGCAGCCAGCTGAGTGACCTTGGGCCAATCATAATTCTCTTGGAGCTCTTTCACCCTCACCTACCTCAACAGGGTGTCTGCTGTGGGGAGAGGAAGGATAGGTGATTGTAAGCCACTTTGAGAAACCTTTGGTTAGTAAAAAATGGGGGTACAAAAAACCTTTTCTTCCTCCTTTTCAGCTATCAAGGCTGGTTAAGGCCTCTTCCTCTTCCCTGCAAAGACTGAGACACATCCATATACTCTGGCTGGATAAAAAAAGAACCAGCACCTCTATTCACATCTCCTCCTCTTCCACATACAACAAGGATGTGTCCTTGTTCTAGATGGGGAAAAATCAGGGTTGCCAGCCCTTTGTAGGCAACCAGTAAAAGGTTAGGGAGGTGGATGCTGGTAAACAATGGCTTCACCCAATGGTGCAACATCATTTCCAGGGAAGTAAGGGTAAAAAATAAATCACATGACACTCTAGGAACCTACTGACTCTCTCTGTTTCTACCATAGATATTGCATAGATTCATAGAGGGACATGTACTCTGGCAATTTCACTTCCAGGTAAACACCCAGGCCCATTCCGCACAGGTTTAATGTAGCAGGAGTGGGGCAAATTGTAATCGCTACTAAAATGCAATTATGTACAACGTCGTACACAATCTGCCACACTCCTGAAACAGTCCCGCTAGAAGCGCTTCATTGTAGCGCTTCCAGGGAAAACAGCCCCGCTTGCAAGTTCCCTTTATTTTCGGCTTAAAATCGCTCCCATGCACGGGGGGGGGGGATTTTTTTTTCACTCAGGGGAGTGTGGCAACAATGAAACGGCAGCTCGCAGGCCAGCTGCCAGCTAGATGTGTCTCTACGTTAGGAGGAAGCAAGAAATCAAGGAATCAAGGCATATTCATTGCAACGTGTGTTTTTCTTTTTTCTTTTTTTTTAAACATGTTCTTAAAGGCAAAGGGGCTTTTCTGGAGCATGGTACCAACCGCCCATTGGCTGCTCATTTGATTGACGGCCAGGGGCGGGACAAAGCACGGCAAATATCGCTTCCTTTCTAGCGATTTTTGCTGAGACTGGAAACCTGTGGGAAACGATTGAAACGCAACTGGATTCCACTACAAAGGCAGGTATGCGTTATGCCGAATTCCACTATTTTAAATTGCGTTTTTTCTTTCCATGATCAATTTGCCACATTGATCCTGGTGTGGAATGGGCCCAAGAAATGATGTTGTATCACTGTGTGATACTGCCCCCCCCTGTTTACTCAAGCAGTGCCAGGGGCTAGAGGCTGGCAGTTAGAAACTGGCAATCTGGCAGCCCTAGAAAATATTGTTCCCTTCTCCTGACATCAAAGCTGTTATTTGGATATGCCAAGGAAAACTATATTTTCCCCTGAGGGCAGCTTTCTGGGGACAGTAGTGGCTTGCTATAGGGGAATCTTTTTATCATGGAGAAACCCCTGAAGTATTCTTCAGGCTTCAAGAAACCCTGGAAGTGATGTCAGCAGGCCACACCTCCCTGCCACACCCCCACAAGTCACATGTCATCAGAAGTAACATCACACCATCGCCCCCCCCCCCCATGCCAGAAATGGCCCAGCAGCCTATTCTGCTGGGCCAGGAATAGGGCTGGGGCAGACACCCAATGCTCCATCACCCCCTTTACAGTTAAGTTAAACTTACATCTCTGGATTCTCGTTGCTACCTGGGCCCCTCTCCTTTTCACCTCTTCCAGGCCCATCTTTGGACATTTCGGGAGGGGACTATATATTGTCATATCACCCAATCATATTTTCTTAAAAAATAAAATGTATATCCAAAAATAATTAACTTCCATCAAATTGGAGAAATCCTTCCGAGGCCATCAGGAAACCCCAGGTTGTTTGATAAAGCCTGCTTTGATAAGGCAGAGGAACAGTTTCCCCATGCAAGCACTGCGGACTGCTCTCAAAAGCCGGATGTTTTGTACAGACCGCCATTTTGAGACTGGTTTAACCCTCCAAGCGGCCATTTTGTGCTTGGAAACTGCCTTAGTGTAGTGGTTAAGAGCAGTGGCCTCTAATTCGGTTTTGATCCCCCCACACTCCTCCTTTACATGCATCCAGCTGGGTGACCTTGGTCCAACCACTGTTCTCTCAGAGCTGTCTCAACCTCACCTACCTCACGGGTAAGCTGCTTTGAGCCTCCTTTGGGTAGAAAAAGGGGGGTACAACAACCCCAGCTCTTCTTCTCTTTTATAAAAATAACCTGTAGAAAGAAAGCATTCCTCCCCCCACCCTCCGACTTCACTGAGTTTGTGGGACACCAACTGATTTGGATAATGGAATCTGCCTTCCTAGTTGACTCTGTGATAAGAACCTCCGGGCAGACTGTTAAGGTGAAGAGGGCTTGTGCATTATCCATTTCACTGGTTTGGACGCCAATACAAAAAAGAAAAAGATGCCATTTCCTTTCTCTGAAGGAGTGCGAGGGCTCATGATCTCAAGCAGAGAAAGCCTCGCCTTCATTCGGGATCTCTCCAAAAGCACAGTCTGGGAAGCGGCGCAGCTAAATATATGTACGTTTAATTGATTTGAAGCCGACAGTTCATCAGCTGAACACTCTTTAATTGGGCAGGAGCCCTAGGTAATCTCGAAAGGCAGGCAGGGTAATAAAAGCTTCCTACTAGCAGAAAGAAAGCGATAAAAAGGAATGTCCAGCCACGAAGAAAACAGTTAACTCGGTGTTGTTGCTGTGAAGTCAGAGAACCATCCCGGGGGGGGGGGGCGGGGGACGCTTGAAAGAATGACATTGGTGGCTTCCACACAGTAAACCCACCAAGGTCGAAGGCTGGAACAAAATTATATGTGTGCTCAAGATCCTCAAAGGGTACAGTGCCAATACTCCAGGGCAGGGTTAAGCACATATCTACTCCTGAGATCAGCTTCCAAAGGGGGGGGGGGGAGAGAGAGAGAGAGAGAGAGAGAGAGAGAGAGAACACTTCCTGTACAGTAGTTTGTCCTTTGGGTTTTGTGGGTACTGTAGCCACAGCTTGAGCCGGGGGGGGGGGGGGAGACCTGTGCCATGTTAACAATGCCAACGAGGGTTGTGTGATTCGGCTGCTAAAGTGGTGCGGTGCTGGCTGCTACGGGTGGGAACTGCCACTTCGGCGGCCTGATCACACAAACCTAATGCCAACTTAAGGAGATCTACTCAGACTCTTGCTCTGTTGGGTTTACTCTGTCCAGCTTGGCTGGGTCCTGAGTCCCTCCAGAGAAATTAGAGCTGCAGAGTAACAGAGCATTATGAAAGTATGCAGTTATTAGTTATCTTTAAGGCTGAGGCCAGATCCAGACTCACAGTGCTTTGAGTTTTTTAAAAAATGTGTTTTTTTTTACTGGAAAAGATTATTTACACATTGCAAGCCTCTATGCCTAGTCTGCAGGCAGGACTATGTCCCACACATCAGCAAATGGAAACAGCAAAGTCTAATGGAGGATGCTTGCTTCAGCAAAGCACATGGGGCTTCCCTTCCTGAAGAAAAAGGAGGGGGTGGGAGCCCACCTTATACAAAGGAATCCCCAGAGCACATGGCTCATAATTCCCTGCAACCTCACCAGTGAGCACACAGGCACCGTTCAGCTGCTTAACAGCTTTACAACAATGACCCTTCAGAGCTGACTTCACCAAGACCGATTCCACACAGAGGTGTAAAACGCACACCAACTCCTGCTTACAAACACTCAATAGTAAAGTGTGTGTTTGCATGCTTCCTGACACCTCTTGTGTTATCCTGCCATCTCATCGTGGCTTTTGGCCTCCTTATGAGGTGGCAGACAAGCAGGAAGTGTGGACAACCCAAAGTTCCCCCCCCCCAGCTCCCCAGGTTGTCAATCAACTAAAGCCACCAATCCCTTCACAGTGGTGGCTTTGGAGATTCAAACTTCCTCCCCCCCCCCCTAAGTCCCATTTTTTAAAAATACACTGCATGTCACACCAGTAAAGCAAGTTAAAAAAAGAAAGAAAGAAAAACCTTATACTTCTGCATTGCTATGGGATCACATCACAACAGTAAAACATTTATTTAGATCTCGTTTTGAGATTCTATGTATAATGGTTTGTATTTATGTACGGGTTGATTTGTGACAGACTGGCCATGGCAATTGGACCCTGATGGTTGCGTGTTCTCAATAATGATTTAAAACACAGAGCACGGATGCTAAGCTAAGGGCTGCCTCATCACACACACACACCCCTTCCCTGTTCATACCCCAGGATTGTATTTTACATTGGGTTGCTGCCAGATCCCAATATTACTATGCACTGAGGGCACATTACTTTGTGGTTCCATAGCTATGCGGACTGTGCTATTTTTTAAAAATTCAATCTGGAAACGGAGGGGAAGGCAGGTGCAAGGGCGGACATAATGCTACTGAGACTTTTGTGCGTTTCTTCATTCAGACAGGCTTACCTGTGTTTGTGCCCTGATTTGCAGTGCGACAAGAAACGGGAAGTAAGATTTTGTGATTTCCCCCATCGCAGAGCAAATTGCGCAAAAACTTGCACCAACTCCTGCACAGCTGGAAGCAGAACAGCATGAAGAAGCAGCAGTAAAAAAACCCAGCAATGAGAGGCTGTGCAGGGGCAAATTCCTCATGCAGAATCGGTCCAAATTACTTGCTAACTGCAATGTCATCATATTCTTGAAAGAGATAGAGCTGCAATCTGAAATATATTTACTAGGAAGCATTGTGTTGAGAAAACACTGAAAGAAGATGCAGAAGCAGAAGCTGGAGTCTGGCTAGAATCATAAAGAATGCATCGAGGTTCTTTTGGTGCATTCTTTTGGTGAGACACACGTGCATATTCAATCAAAGGTGAAATCTCAGTGCTATTGCATGTAGATCACAATTACTTTTTTGGCAATTGGGTAGCCATGTTGGTCTGAAGTAGTACAATAAAATCACTGTCCAGTAGCACCTTTAAGACCAACAAAGATTTGTTCAAATAAATCTTTGTTGGTCTTAAAGGTGCTACTGGACTCTGATTTTTTGGAAATATTTTATCAAGACACGCAGCATGGCTGTCGCCTTCAGATGGAGCCTAGAAATCTCCCAGAATCACAACTCGCCTCCACCCTACAGAGACCAGTTCCCATGGAGGAAATAACATCTTCGGAAGGTGGGCCATATGGTCATATTCAGTGCTGAAGTGTCCCCCACCCCCTGGCTGAGACCCTCCACTCCACAGGCTCCGTCCCCAAATCTAGAAGAATGTCCCCATTCAGAGCTGGTAATCCTAAATAAGTCGGAATTATAGGATTTAATTATGAATGTATGTCTTTAGTAATCAGCCTTGTGATGTAGAGTTACAATCATCTGCACCAATACCTTGGAGTAAACCCCACTGTACTCAGCACTTGCTTACCAGTAAACAGGCTTAAGAAGAAGAGCTGTTTTTTATACCTGCTTTTTACAACTCATCAGAGTCTCAAAACAGCTTGCCTCCCTTTCCTCTCCCCACAACAGACACCCTGTGAGGCAGGTGAGGCTGAGAAAGCTCTGAAAGAGGACTGTGACTGGCTCAAGTCACCCAAAGCAGACCTCATGTGTCTCAAAGTGGCTGAAAATTGCCCTCTCTTCCATTGTCCACAACAGATACCCTGTGAGCTAGCAGAAAGAAAGAGATAAAAAGGAAGAGATAAAAAGGAATGTCCAGCCACGAAGAACACAAATAGCTCGGTGTTGTCGCTGTGAAGTCAGAGAACCATCCCGGGGGGGGGGGGTCGACGCTTGAAAGAATGACATTGGTGGCTTCCACACACTAAACCCACCAAGGTCGAAGGCTGGAACAAAATATTATAAGGCTGAGAAAGCTCTAAGAGAACTGCGAGTGGCTCAAGGTCACCCCAGCAGGCCAAATGTGTCTCAAAACAGTGGAAAATTGCCTTCCCTTCCTTTCCCCAAGAGGTAGGTGGGGCTGAGAGACCTCTGAGAGAGCTGTGACTGGCTCAAGGTCACTCAGCTGCCTGCCCATGGAGGAGGAGTGAGGAATCAAGCCCAGTTCCCCAGATCAGAGGCCACCACTCTTAACCACTGCACCAAGCTGGCTCTCATTGGCCCGTGCACCACATTTACCTTTAAAAGCTCTCCCTGCACCTGAGGGTGTATGCAGACGCTGGGATCGAGCATTCCCTTGCAGTGTGCCTTCAGTGATATGTGCTTTCATTAACTGTGTAGCAAATGCTCAGCAAGATGCATGTTGTGCAATTAACAGCTGGGAAGCTCATTTGGAGAGCTGGCAGCTGAGACTGGGAGCTGGGAATGGGAAATGGGACATACGGATACACGAAACTGTAAATCTGTAGGGGTTCTTTTTCTTTCAAAAAAAGAATTTTTACTGTTCAGTGAGCCTGGCCCTTCGAGTTTCCTTCCCTTCCCAAATAGATGAATGTGGGTGACTCTTCGTGGTAGCGTCGGGCTGGTTTTCTGCTTGATGGAATGTCTATTTTTAAACGCTCGTAGTGAGGACATTTGTTTAAGGGATTATTTCCAACGAGAGGTGTGTGCACTAACTCCTCTTGCCAGCCCCAGAGCTCCCTGCACTTGTGATATTTACCAGCAGTTTGAATACCGATTAAGCCGTTCTGCCTTCTGCCAAGAGCTGCAGCAATTCGGAGGGAAGCGACAACTAGAGCGATCGGCCTTTTCCTTCGTCAAAATCAGATTTCTGGCAAAACATGATGCTTTCTCTCCCTCTCCACCCCCCACCCCCAATAGGGACACTAAAGCAACTTACACCGTTCCCCTCTTCACAACAAACCTTTGAGGCAGGCTTGGCTGAGGGTGGGCGAGTGACCCAAGATGACCCAGCTTGGTGTAGTGGTTTAGAGTGGCAGCCTTTAATCTGAAGCACTGAGGTTTGATTCCCCACTTCTTCTCAGAGGCAGCAAGTTGGGTAACCTTCGGCTTGACACAGTCCTGTTAGAGCTGGTCTCAAAGAGCAGTCCTGTTGGAGCTCTCTCATCCCCACCTACCTCTATTTTATATTTACAACAATTCTGGGAGGTACATGAGGGGAAGAAGTTGTGACTGGCCCATGTCTGTGGCTCCTAACCAGATCAGACTTCCTAACTACCACACCATAGGATTTCTCAACCAGGGGTTTGTCTAACAAGTGGGACGGGTATAATCTGCAGCTGCATCTGTAATCCATGAAAAATGTATTGTAAAAGGCATCAGATGTTACATTTGATGTAGATTTCTTTCTTTCTTTCTTTCTTTCTTTCTTTCTTTCTTTCTTTCTTTCTTTCTTTCTTTCTTTCTGTCTGTCTGTCTGTCTGTCTGTCTGTCTGTCTGTCTGTCTGTCTTTCTTTGGTCAAGAATGTTGGGGGTCACACCGCAGAAGCTATGGGACAGTGGGGTGGGGTGGGGCGGGAGGAGATCCCAGCCTTCAGAAGGGAAACTTGAAGGCAGGCTGGGGAAACAGAGAGCTGAAGTTCTGATTCCAGGCTGCCTATTGTTTTCAGCAAACCCAGTTCTATTAGTTCTGCTGCTTGACCCTGCCCAGTCTCGGTGGGAGGGTTTGAGCGACCGTCCACAGCCCAATATGTAGCAGCAGCGGGGGCAGCGCTGCGGAATAAGATACAATTCTAGTTAAACTAGAGAACCAGTCAGCATCCTGCAGATTTCTGGAAGTGAAAATGGAAAATCGGCTAGACCACTGGGACCAGTCAGGGCAGAGCTGCACCCTTCTAAGGCTGTTAACGTCAAGAAACAGAAGGTGTCACTCTGTCTGGGGTGGCACGGTTTCCTTGTCTCCCAATGAAAACAGCATTCTGGGTCGGCATAGGGCAGGGGTAGTCAAACTGCGGCCCTCCAGATGTCCATGGACTACAATTCCCAGGAGCCCCTGCCAGCGAATGCTGGCAGGGGCTCATGAGAATTGTAGTCCATGGACATCTGGAGGGCCACAGTTTGACTACCCCTGGCATAGGGCATAGCACATCATCTCCCCAATGCAAAACACTGTGTCTCAGTGGATAATAATATCTGCTTCGTTTCATTGAGGCTAAGAAAGTACAACAACAGCAAAAAATCTGGAAACACGATGGGCAGCTGTAGAGGGCAGAAAATAGCAATAGTCCAGTAGCACATTAAAGACTAACAAAATTTCTGGCCGGGTAGGAGTTTTGTAAGTCACTGCTCACAAAGAAGTGAGAAAATTATTTTGGAACTATTTCTGGCCTAAGGTAAAATATCATCCAGGACAACGTGACCAGCTATCCTCCTTAATAATTTTGTAGGGAAATTTTGAAAGGAACATTTTCAGAATACGTTAGAGCCCGGCTCGGAAAGAGATATCCTGATTCAGAAGCCTATGCCCATTCCAATGTTAATCATACGGGTCATGGATCAGCCCTGCCTGCTCCTTAGAAGGCCAGATCCTGAAGATGAAACTCAAATACTTTGGCCACCTCATGAGAAGGAAGGACTCCCTGGAGAAGAGCCTAATGCTGGGAGCGACTGAGGGCAAAAGAAGAAGGGGACGACAGAGAATGAGGTGGCTGGATGGAGTCACTGAAGCAGTAGGTGCAAACTTAAATAGGCTCCGAGGAATGGGAGAGGACAGGAAGGCCTGGAGGATCATTGTCCAAGGGGTCGCGATGGGTCGGACACGACTTCGCACCTAACAACAACAAAACACAGCACAAGTCTCTGTTTTACTGTTTTACTGTGAGAAAACTCTTTTCAACACTCGGTTAGAATCATACAATGTTCCCACTTTCCAAAACACATTTATTTAAATAGACTGAATTAATTGCGTAGCCTTGAGACACTTTAATTTCACCAAATGCAGGGAATAGAAAAGCATTTCTTTACGTTCCACCCGCAATAATATATTCAAATGATCTAGTAAGGAATTATAGAGCAGAGAGTTAATGGTGATGAATCTTGATTCAGAATGGATACAAAATGGCCGGTGATTGATCTTGAAGCCGGCAGTGGGCTGCATATGGACCTTCAAGTGTATGGGGGGAAAGCTTATGACCTCAACAACAAGACTTTTGCTAAGGAAGGGAGTGAGGATCCAAGTTCCCTGTAGCCTGGCATAGTTGCATCTCTGGTGCTCAAGAAGGCAGAAATAGGACCTGGCCTCTGACAAATCTTTGGTGCGTTCCTTGCTTCTTGTTCAAATGAGTTAACTCCTTTACCCCATTCCCTCCCTACCCCGAAATAGAACTTAATTTGAGCCGGGGCTTCCCTCCAGAACTTGATTCAATGGAAAAAACAAATCCAACACTGTTTATTTATGTGCTAGATAGGGGGAACCTGGGTCTGAATTCCTGAATTCCTGCTGAGGACTCAACTAGACATTAGGGGATGGGTGATTTGGGCCAGAATCCGGAGAGTCATGCTCCCCTGACAGCACAAAGAAGAAGAGTTGGTTTTCATACCTGTCAGAATCACATGATTGCTGTCATGACATTTGTGAACCAGTGTGCATCCATTTTGATTTTAATACTCTGCCTGTATGTCTTGGCCTTCTGTATTCTGCGTAATGCTTTGTTCTTCTTTGCAGTGTTTTCAGACAGCCTTATCTGTGTAGAAGCTGTAGCTTGTGGAACCAAGGTCGGGGAGGTTTGGGTTATCGTCTTGGCTGTTTTCCCAGACAGCACCAGGACATGGGAGGGGGCACCCTCCATTGGAGTGGGAACATCTTTATGCGGGAAAAGTTTGGGGTAAAGTACTGTCTTTTGACTGTATTTGTCAGTTTTGGCTTTGATAGTCATTGGTATCGATCTGCTTCGAAAATAAACACTTTCTGCTATAGAAGTAATTGTTTCCAGTCTGTCAACCTGACAATACCCTGCTTTTCACTCCTGAAGGAGTCCCAAAGCAGTTTTCAAACACCTTCCTTTCCTCTCCCCACAACAGACATCCTGTCAGGTGGGTCAGGCTGAGAGGCCTCTGACAGGACTGCTCTGTGAGAATAGCACTATCAGGGTTGTGAACAGCCCAAGGTCACCCAGCTGGCTGCATGCAGAGGAGCGAGGAATCAAACCCGACTTGCCAGATTAAAAGCCACTGCTTTTCACTACACCATGCTGGCCTCCCTGATGTTCCAACATCACTTCCAAGTAAGGTCAGCACATCGTGGCATTCTTTGGGGAGGAGTTTCGGAGGGGGAGTGCATCTCAAAAGTGTGGGACCCCAGACCAGACCAGGGAACCAGGAAACCCTAACGTCATCACTTCAGATGATGATCTAGTGCAGGGGTAGTCAACCTGTGGTCTTCCAGATGTTCATGGACTACTTTTCCCATGAGCCCCTGCCAGCAAATGCTGGCAGGGGCTCATGGGAATTGTAGTCCATGGACATCTGGAGGGCCACAGGTTGACTACCCCTGATCTAGTGTTTTGGGTCACCTCTGATATGAAGATGTCCCTTCTGAGTCACACTGGAAGTTGCATCATCACTCCAGGGATGCTGGCTGCCTCCCTTCGCAACAGAATTCTTTGCCCCCCACATCTCCCACTGCTCGTCATGCCATTCCATACCAAGCCAGGCAATGGTAGGCACACATCAAAGCTAGATCATCCCTTTGCAGGGCTAAAGTCTGAAGCACCGGCCTATACAGTGGTCCTGATTCACGTGATGAATTCCTACAGAAGTCCAAGAAGACAGGGAGGAAATAAGGGATGGCAATTTATTTCTTATTTTCAGTAGAACATCACCCCATGGATTGGACTGAGTTTTCATTAAAGTGTCTGTTGTCTTAGAAGCTGTCCTATGGATGCCTCACAGTCTTGTCGCAGTCTGCAAGGCCATGCCCAGCTTGCAAGGAAGAGCACTAACCTCTATCATCTCCTTTCCAAATGATGCCCCCTGCTGGTAAAGGGGCACGTTGGGCCGAGCATGGCAGCAAATTCCAGCTGTCTCTCCCTGTCCCAGCCCATCTGTTTCCAGGGGCATCTCCTTTTGTCCTTCAACAGCCCATTCCGACAAAAGAAGATCGCCTCTTTGCTGCTTTTCGTTCATGTCCCCCCCCCCTACAGTTTTGCCCTTTCCATGCATTTGTTGCGTTTTGGATCCTGCTAAAGCTGTACGATGCCGGTAACTGGGGGGGGGAGGGGGGAAACACTGCTGAGAAAATGGTTCTTCCTGACAAGGCCCAGTCTGCTCTCCAGAACTGACCTGCGTACACGGAGGCCCAATTATTATTAAACGTTTCCATAATAGTAATTACAAGGAGAATGTTTCGCTATATTACAGCTGTTGAGGCTTTACTGCCCATCCCTCAACAGTGCCTTATTAGTAAGTGGCGTAGAAGTGCTGACTCCACCAGTCTCTCCGTCGTATTTATGATAACAAAAGAGGTTATGAAAATGAATTCGCTCCTGGACCCCCTGCTGGGTTAGTTACTATGATTCACAAGTTTATTATGGCAATAAAGCAACATGAGAGAATAATGCCGAGGACCTGGAAGGCGCTAATGATGCTTCATATTGTTCGGAAAAGATTGCGCAGAAAACGAACGGTGGTGGTGTGAGTCCCAGATCAACCAACAGAACAGATGTCATGCTCGGAACTTAGAAAAAATAGACTGAGGTCTTAGCTGGTTGTAATTCGGCATGGCAAATTTGTCTTCAGAATTTATTTCGGACAAGGCCAAGATTGTCTGCTTGACAAACCACGAATGGAGGCTAGGCCACTCCGAGATGTGCGTTTCCACATCCCTTGACACATCCGTTGATTATGAAATGACCAATTGGATTTGTGTCATAAGCTTGACCCCATCTCCTGCTTGATCAGGAGCTCTCTCACTTGCAGCCTCCCCCCCAGCTCCTGCTGCCACTTGATTGGCTGATGGGGAAAATAAGGGGATTATTTCTGTTGCATCCACAGCATGAGGTCATATCCAAGGTAAACCTGGATGTGACATCACATTGCTCTAGGATTCAGTAGAAACTCAATGGTAAAACAATAGAGTTTGCAAGGAATCCTAGCACAGCATGGCATCACTTTAGGGTTCAACCCCAAAATAATGTTATGATGTTGACATGGTGGCCCCATGGGTTTTTCTATTAACCTTTGCCCATGTTTAAGCTCCATGTGAGTATTTGTTTCAGGAACATTTTCTCTGTGACCATTTCTCCATTATGGCCCATTTGGTGCTCCCCACATTTCTCCGGTTCCTATTTTTGTTTTGTCTTTCTCCCTTCAGTCATCCTATTCCTCTGCATTCCCTGCTTAGCTAACATTTTAAATACATTTCTTTCTCTACTCAGGTTCTAAAGGTTATCAGGTCTTGGGTTTGCCCGGAAGTTTCAATGGTTATGCCTCCTCAGATTTTTCAGGAAAAACGTATTTTACCAAAACTATTCTACCCTTCTCCCCTTAAATCCTTTTCCTGCATCTCATCTATTTTCTGCACATTTCTCTCTCTTAAAGCACAGAATAACTGAGGAGCATAGGTATAAGAGAAGATATTTATTTCAAGAGAAGCATTTGCAGAGCTTTGTTGAATTGGCATAGTTTTCATTTGGAATTGTAAGCCACCTTGAGGGGTGAAAGAAAGGTAGGGTATAAATATTTTAATGAATCAATAGAAAAATAGGCACATTTGTACTCTCTCTTTTTTTTTTGGTCATCAAGTCACAGATGACTTCTGGTGACCGCAGAGGCAAGAGACATTCAGATGGGGCTTGCCACTGCCAACGTCTGCATCCTGACCATGGATTTCCTTGGTGGTCTCCCATCTGACTACTAGAGTAATTTCTTCATAGGAGCTTCTGATGTGAACAAGTTTCCGAAGAAGAAGAAGAAGAAGAAGAAGAAGAAGAAGAATAGAATCATAGAGTTGGAAGGGGCCACACAGGCCATCTAGTCCAACCCCCTGCTCAACGCAGGATCAGCCCAAAGAATCCTAAAGCATACAAGAAAAGTGTGTATCCAACCTTTGCTTGAAGACTGCCAGTGAGGGGGAGCTCACCACCTCCTTAGGCAGCCTAAGGAGTTGGTTCTTATATGATTAACATCAAAATCATCTATTACCAAAGGTCATTATATCAACTTTCCATTTTTGTCAACATTCATTATCTTTTATGAAACAAATAGAACAATGAAATAATTTTTGTGTGGAAGAATGTCATTTTCCTTCTTGAAGGACTCATGAAATACTTTCAATTATAATTTGTTGGGGTTTTTTTGCCTCAAATGGTTTTGCCATTACTTCAACCTGTGACTTTGGCCCATTTTCCCCCCCTTGTAACCTCCATGTGGGGCCTAGACATATCCTAGAATTACAGCTGATCTCTGGACATTGGAGATGTGTTCACTTGAAGGAAATGGCTACTTTGGGGAGTGGATTCTGGCTTTATACCCTGCAGAAATCCCTCCCATCCCCAAACCCCATCCTTCCCCAACCCGAAGCCTTCAGATATTTCCTAACCAGGGATTGGAAACCCTAGGGAAGGAACGTTGTTACTTGTATGAGGAGCCTCTATCATCCGGGAAATTCCGTAATATTGACTAGACTGCAAAAGAGCCTACATCCCATGTTTACAGGGAAGCTAAATGGCTTTCCTGGAAATGACTGGAATGACCGGGGCATTAAAAACACATAGAAGGCTTTTCTGCACTCCACATTTCTGCCTAAGCCCATTTGGCAGTGTTGTGCTTGTTCAGAAGAGGTTATTTTGCCGACAGAAGACTCGCATCAGTTCCTATGTTTCTTTCTTAAAAGGAAAATGTAAAGAATCATTGTTGATACACACAAATTTTCACTCGTTATCCTGATCAATAATATTGAAATTTCGTTGGGATGCGAGAGATGCTCAATAGTGAGGCCACTCTGTAAGTAGGTCTCTATTAATTCTGCCTATCAAAAAATTTAAAGAAGCAGATTAAGCGACTGACTTGCAGTTGATCCACCGTCCGGCGTGGAAAGAAATCAAGTTCCTCTCGAGAACTTGCTGCTCTCTGTTTAGCAATTCTGATAGATTTAATTAGAATGTTGCAGCATCTGCAGCTAGAATGAGCTTTCCTACCACAGCGGCTTTCAGTAAATAAAGGAAAAGTGGAACTCCTGCGATCTAGCTGTGCATTTCTTTGTTCTTTATCAGAGGACTGCCCTGTTGTAAAGAGCTTGTTCATCATTTTCTTGTCCTTATGTAAAAATGCTCTCCTTTCGGGCTTTAATAGCAGCACAGCTCAGGAAATTCTAGCCTTCTAGCTGTGTGAGGAAAAAAAACAACAACGTAACCGTACTGGAGCTCACTTCCCGTTGTGCTGGGTGAAGGAGAAATATTCCAAATTCTTTATCATAACCAAGATATCCTGGTGCACATACACCATGTCTTAATTTTCCTGGGGAAGTCAAATCGAGCAGGTTATTTAGGGTACATTCTGCTGTTGATGGTGAAGTGCAAATACTTCATAGGTATTAATTTTCATCCCCCAGTCTGGAAGATAAGGCCTAATCACTGACATACATACTGAAATACTGAGGCAGGTTTCAATATTCCATCGTGTGCTTAGGTATCACATAACTTTGGAAGAAGTCTCAGACACAACTAAGATTTTGCACTTTCAGACCTAATCATAGGTAGGGTTGCCAGCTCTGAGCTGAAGACCTTGGGGTGAAGCCAGGAGTAGGTGGGATTTGTGGCAGAGCGAGTCCTCAACGGATTGTAATGCTATGGGGCCCACCCTCCAAAGCAGCCACTTTCTCCAGGGGAACTTATTTCTGTCACCTGGACATGAGCTATAATTCCAAGTGTTCCCCAAGTCCCAACTAGAGACTGGCATCTCTAACCATGGGATGATCGGCAGTCTCTGTCATTTTGCTTAGCACCCTTCTTGGGGTCATTGCTCTGTTGGATCTGTGCGATTTGTTACTTCTGCTTGCTGTGTTCCAATCTGAGCAATCCGAGCAACCAGTGAGTACCATCTCCACTCATGTAGCTTGCATGGGTCACCAACCAACAGTCCTGAGAAGAACCCAGAGGAATTTCCATTTCCTTCTTCCTTGTTCTCTTCCCATGGTGAAGATAGCTATGGTTCATACAGAGCTGCCGGTATGGCTACAGCCTTCTCTATCAAACTCCATTAAACAGGGATATACCTGTGAAAAAATATGAACATTTGCTGAAATGTCTCAGACACTGGGTTCTGTCAGGGTTACTGATGTAACTACAGGGATAGATTCAGTGTCATGAAGTAGGGGGCAAGTTCTGAATAACAGTCAGATTCAGGGAGTTGCCAAGTCTCTTGCGCTGCTTATTTTTCATAATCCTCTGTATTTCTTCATGGTTCATTCTCCAGGCCATTCCCAACCTCCAGTATGTTATTAGCTATTAAATGCTGTCAAATATCTGGCATCTTCACAAAGAAGAGGAAGAGGAGGAGGAGCTGTTTTTTTTTTCTACTCCTCTTTTTTAATACCCAAAGGAATCTCAAAGCAACTGACAATCACCTGTCTTTCCTCTTCCCACAACAGGTACCCTTTGAGGTAGGTGGGACTGAGAGAACTCTGACAGAACTGTGACTGGTCCAACGTCACACAGCTGGCTGCATGTGGAGGAGAGGGAAATCAAATCCAATTCTCCAGATTAGAAGCCATCTTTCTTAACCACTACACCAAGCTGGCTCTCAAAATTTAACAGGGCAATTAAATTTCATTGGATAGCTACAGCAGTTTTTTGAAGTATTTGGTAAATATTTGGCAGCTGCAACTGCATTTTGGGGAAACATTTGGGAGCAGGTTTGTGTCAAATCTGCCAAGAAACAATTTATGAATCACTGGGTTCAGTTCTTATACTGTACTAGGAGCAAAGCCCGTTCCACCCAGAAATACAATGGGTACTAGGATACCCACCTACAATATGTCCTTCCTGAGTGCTGGCCCTCCTCCATCTGCTCCCTGCTCGAATGAGATATAGCATGGTGAAGTGGTTAAAGAGTAGCAGACTCCAATCTCAAGGGCTGGGTCAGCCCCCCCCCCACTCCTCCATGTGTAGGAAGCTGAGCTGCCAACCTCCAGGTAGGGGGCTGGCAATCTTCAGGAATAACAACTGATCTCCTCTGCAGAGAACAGCTGGAAGGAAGGAAGGAAGGAAGGAAGGAAGGAAGGAAGGAAGGAAGGAAGGAAGGAAGGAAGGAAGGAAGGAAGGAAGGAAGGAAGGAAGGAAGGAAGAGAGAGAGAGAGAGAGAGAGAGAGAAAGAGAGGGGGAGGGGGAGTTATTATTTAACTGTTCAAGAGTATTAATTAGGCCAAACTAATTAAAAGAGAGAGAAAATAGGTCAGTAAATTGGAAGTTTACAAAATCCTGCTCCCTTTTTCTGACACTTGTATTTGACATGGAGTATTCCACTCTTGGAGACATCTTATGTGTCAATCGCTAGCCTTAGTTGCCGAATGCACTGAGATCATCTCACAGTGCTCCAACTGGTCTCCAGGGGATGGTTAGGTCTGAAGATGTCGATCCTATTAGTATCATCATTCCAAACTCGATCCAGGCAAACACAGCAAGGTCAGGGCTGTGAGTCATTATTGAAATGCTGCCTATCTGCTTGGCGATAGCATTAAAGTTCATGGGGAATGTAGATGCACTCCTATGAAAGGCAGTCTACACCTGACATTGATTAAATTTGTAAAATCAATGTTTTAGGTAGACCATGAAGTTCTATCATCTGTTCTTACAGTGTGTGCTAGAAATTAATAAACCGATAGCAATGATAGGTGGGTAAAGAGGCTTCTAAAATGGAGCACATGTTAAGAGCATCTAATGATTTTTTTGACAGTTCGCTTAGGCTTAGTTATGTATATTTAGTTTAAAACACTCCTCAGTATTTTTCATCACCTAAATGCTCAGTGATTTATGTCTGCCAGTACAACCCAGTTTCTTTTAGCACACATAGTCATATGACTTTGGGGTCTAATAGCTTCACAAAAAAAATCTCATAGCAAATGCTCACTATACCAAGGCACATCAATTGTTGGGAAAGGTTTATGGCAGATCTTTTGAGCAGATGCTCTACAAAGTGAAGTCACTGATATTTCACTGTTATTCTGCTGTGCCAGGGGAGAGGAAAACTGTAGGCATCAAAGGACGTCCTGTCACTGTGTCTACCCTAGAGCAACCAAAGGAAGTCCTCTCTACACATGAGAAGTTCAATTTCTAAATAAGGAACATCATAGAATGAAAGTTTCTACATTTAAGAAAATGGAAAGCATCCACAACGAAGGCATAGTCAGAACTGAGCTACAAATATTAAAACAAGCAATATAGAGGTTCACTTTCCCCTCCCCTGGGAATTCGAACCAGGCAAAGTTCAAAGAAGTCAAAACATAGAGATAATCGTTTGGTTACTGGAGACAACAGGTTTGGGAACTAAGGGGGACTAATGAAAGGGAGGGGAACGAATGTGGAGGATGGAAAGGGAGCTATAAAACATAGCGGCAGGAAGCCAACCTGGTCTTTCAAGGGACCAGAAGGCATCTCAGGGGGTTGGAGTAAATCTTTCAATTTCCCTCCAGCCCTTTTGGTGATGAGGCATGTAGCACAACTCTTAACATAAGTCTCCACATCCTTGCACAGTGATGGCCACAAATAATGTCTGCACACCAAATGTAACATTTTCAGAAATCCAAAGTGCCCAGCAGGCTTCGAATCACGACACAGTTTGAGCACCTCTGCTCGGGCACATAGAAATGATCCCCTTTACAAAACAGCCCCTCCTCCTGCAAAATGGGCTGTACTGAGGCAAATTTCCTTCCCCCTCCCACATCGTTTTGTACCCAGCACCCTCGGGTGGAGCTGAGCTGTGCCGTTTTGCTGCTTGTCACTGTGGCTAGACTCAGGTGGGAGGGGCAGAAAACTGAGTCAACAACAGGGTCTGTCTTACTTTTGTGTTGAGGGAGGCAGGAGAGGGAGTCAGAGAGAAAGTTCAATTTCCCCGGGAGGTGCTTTAATGTAAACCTAAAGCGGGAGAAAAATTCCTCCCACTGAATCGGTTTGGCAGTCAATTTTCTTGGCTGCCACAATGCTTGCAAGTATGATCCGTCCAAATCTCAAATGGGACTGGGGACCCTTCGAAACAATGTTGCCAAGTGGACAATGCCAGTTTAATAGCCGCTGCCTCTTTCTCCCAAATTGCTCAGTTACTTTCAGTCTCAGAAAATTTCTTAGAAATATGAGTGAGTGAAGCTGCCCATCCACCCCCTTCTGGAGTATTAGCGCCCCCAAGGGACCGTTCATGTCTATTGTCAGTAAACATCTGAATAACAGTGGTACAGTCATATTCCCAGCAGACTTCTCTAATAAGCAGGCTTGGCATTGTTAACAAAAGTGATTTATTTGAAAGGAATGAACTAAGTTTGTGATACTTTTTGTTAAGATTAAGTTGCAGTGCCTATATAGATCAACATATTCCCCATCAGCCCCACCTTCATGTCACAGCATGCTACCCAACAATGAAAGGTAGCCTCCCCACATTCCCAGGCACTATTGATACACCCAGGTGTGATCACCAACCACCAGACCCTGTGGCTCCAAGGATTCTGATAGAGGTAACACTGAAGCCTCCTCTCCTCTCAGCACCCATCTATCAACATAAAGTTAACACATAGTCTACACAGAGTGAAACTACAGAAACAACTTAGGGCATTTCCACACCCTTTAAATGTTGTGAAATGCTTACCTAATGCTGTTGTTATATTCCAGCCCCTCCATATGATGTTGCCAACATCCAGCGTCTGGGCAGTAACCGGCTGGCTACATCCTCCATTTTAAAGCACTAGTTGGGGATTCGCATAAAGTGGATTCCCCAAACTATTTAGCACGAGCTACAGGAGAGCAACCAGCAGATGGAAGCTATGGAGGCTAAACCGTGCTAAAAGCACCTGCCTCATCCAGCCCTAGCACCCGCCTCCCTCTCCCTTGTTCCCAGGGACGGGAATTTCTTTTTAAAAAGGTCTAACATCCCGGAGCAACAAATAGGTGGACAAGCGTGCAGGCAATGCCCGAAATAATCCCCCCCCCAAAAGTTGTAACACAAAGCATGCCTCTCTAAAGTGTTCCCCCCTCCAAATCAGGAATGAGATTAATTTTTAAAAGTTATATGCATATTTAAACATAGAACTATGATTAAAAAAAATAGTAGGCATTGTGGGGCCTTTAAAACGTGGAGAAAAGGGATTGACTTCCTGGATGGATTGACAGGCAGAAGAGACTCACGTGTAAAGCATGTTGGTATCTTCTGCCATTTCCAGCAACACTTGTGGGGGGTGAGAAAAGGCGGCAGATGAAAGCGAGACAGCAAAAAGGTGAGGAGGGCCTTGGAGGCGCAATGTTTAGCACTACGCCATTCAGCTGGCATAACACTATTTTTTCTGCTGTGCGGAAATGCTCTTAATATTCCCAAACATTCCAAGCCAATTAAATGGTAATCTCAGCTCCCTCAGCCCCACCTACCTCACCGGGTGTGTGTTGTGGGGAAAGGAAGAAAAGGCAATTTTAAGCCACTTTCAGACTCTTTGGGGTAGTGAAAAGAAGAGTATAAAAAAAACAAAACAAAAAAACAACAACCCTGTTTGTTGACTCTCCAGGGCAGTTGGTTTGGATATTGTGTGATAAAGTTTGCTAGACCAGGTGGATCACTGGTCTGATCCAGCATCTCTTTTCTAGTAAGGCCTCATAGATCATGGTCTTCTTATATGGCTCCTTCCTTGAGGTCTTGCTTCCAATAATTAAGCCGTTATGAGTCATTCTTGAGCTGGCTCAGAATGAGTCATCTGTTTTTAGACCCTGTAACTGCTGAAGCAAGGGATAATAAGCAAATTCCCTCTTGAGCTCTGTGTGTAGCTTGTAATATATTTCCGAATTGGAGGGATTTGCATTGCAAATCACCTGTTTCTGGGCTCCATTATGATCTCTAGTTAAAAGTCAGAAATATCACCTAATATTGTGAACACCTTGTTTTCCTCTGCAAGTGCCATTCCTTGCTTTCTTTTCTTTCCACTTTGATGCATGCTGCAATCCATCAAAAAATATTAACATCAGAAATACGATCAGGTAAGTTGATGTCTTTCCTGACCTGGATAGCCCACACTAGAGCTAGTCAGATCTCAGAAGCTAAGTGGGGTCAGCCCTGTTACTACTTGGATGGGAGATCCCCAAGGAAGTTCCGGGTTGCTCTGCAGAGGCAGACAATGAGAAACCATGTCTCCTTATGGGATTGTTCCAAGTCAGCTGTGACTTGATGGGGGGGGGGGGACTGAAATGTGGTGTTTTGTATCAGTTTTTATTGTTTATTGCATGGCGTGTAGCCTAGTTTTCCAGCAGCCAAGCAAGAGTTTCAGAGATAGTTTGTCGTTGCCTGCCTCTGCATCATTCCTTGGAGGTCCCCCTTCCAAATACTATCCAGCTTTCAAAATCTGATGAGATCGGGCTTGCCTGGACTATCCATGTCAGGGTTTTGCATCAGCTGTATATAAACATGAGAGTAGTGCAAAATGGCATGAAGATGCTATTAAAAAGCATAACCAATCAAACTACAGCAAAATGGGGGTGGGGGATGAAAGGTTTTAAACTGCAAAAAGAAAGAAAGAAAAAAGAACAGAGGCAGAGATGGGCAAAATAGAAGTATCTTGTATCTGAGACTGCTGTGGCATGCAGTTCTCAAGGGCAACTGAGTCCTGTTCCTGCCTCACACTGATCCTCCTGCTGAGTCCTAATCTCATTTTACAAAAGGAACCACTGGGTCGGATTTAAACCCAGGAGCAGAGCTCAAAAACAGCCAGTTGTTTTAGCTGTACAGGAAGCAGAACGTTCCTTGTCACTCCTTCCATCTGGCACACAGTCTGATTCTGAGCCAGTGGGTCTTTGAGCTACAAGATTTTTACAACCTCCATCACTCATTCCAGGGACCAAATCTGGGGATCAAATGAGGTCTTTAGTGGAACAGGCCTGCTTTAGCCTTGCAAGCCCTACTCTACCTCCCATATCCCCTTTTCTGACTGGTTGCTACTTCCTGGAGGGAGCCACCTTTCTTACGATGTCACAAGATTCTATTGCATATTCCTTAGATTAGCGATCCCCAACCTGTGGGCTGCGGACCACATATGGTCCGTTGACTAATTGGAGGTGGGCCGCGAAGGACGCCTCCCCCCCCCGCCCTTTACTTCACCCCCCCCCCGCCCTTTACAACACACTTTGGGTATCATTGTCTCCCATCACTCCCAGATGGGACTATCTCGTTGCAGAGAAACAAGCTCAGGGTTCCCATTGATTTGTCATTGTCATGAGTTAAAATTTCCATGAAAATAAAATGAAAATAAAATGTTCCTTATGTTCATTGTTGTGGCGTGTCTGTATCTTATTTTGAAGGGATGTTTAAACATTACCATAGCAATCAGAGAGCGCTAGGGCAGTGGTTGAGAGTAGAGGAGTAAACTACCCCCCCACACACACCGGGCCTCAGTAAAATTGTCAAGCGTTGAGTGGTCCCTGGTGATAAAAAGGTTGGGGACCACTGCCTTAGATCACCTGGCAGCCACATGGTCCAATATGGCTGCCCTTCTCTTCTGAAATCAGAACAACACCCTACATGGTCAGCAAGTAAAAGAGAACTCCTACTGCTTCGAGGGGATTAAATGCATTTTCTGTGCCCCACTCACTCCAGGGCATTATGGGAAGAATCAGTCTACCCCTTTCCAGATACCTGCTTCCTGGCTAGGCTAATTTGCATTCAACTTAAGGTGAGCAAGTGGGCTAATGTCATCCCTCCCCTCTCCCAAAGCTTAGAAAGAGAAAAAAAAACTGCTTCATTTTGAAATTGCCTAGTGGGGGCAGCATTTCGCCACAAGTTCCCCCAATCATTTCACAGAAATGAGCTATGACCAAGGTAAAGCCCATGATGACATAGCACGTTGAGTATAAAATTATAGGAAATAAAAGTTATTGTCCAATGAGTCTTGTTATGTGTTATCACCACAGCCCTTTGTCTAAACCTGACCTGTGTAGCTTTATTATTATTATTATTATTATTATTATTATTATTATTATTATTATTACTACTACTACTACTACTTACTTACTTACTTACTTACTTACTTACTTACTTACTTACTTACTTACTTACTTACGTTCCGCAAGGTCTGCAAATGGCACTCTTCCACCAGACCTTCTTTTGAGGTCAGAACAAACTAGCACCCAATAAATTCTATGGGACTCCCTTCATTCATTTCTAGGTTATGCCCTCCAGTGAGTTAGAACCCGATTACAATATCATTCTGTCCATGAAATAGATCAGGAGGTGGATCAAAGAACTGAAGGGCAGAAGTAACACAGTGCCATAACTTTTGATAATGTTTTTAACTGTGATTTTATAAATGATGCACATGTGATACATGTTATAAACCACCCTGAGCCTGTGTACAGGGACGGGTGGTATATTAAAACCAAGAAATAATACAGTGATATAATATTTTTGGTAGCTTGCCCTTCCCAGTAGGCTCAGGGCAGGTGACAACAACATAAAATATACAATAACATAATTTACTTGAATAGTTAGTCTATAAGATTAGGATTAAAATGTAATAATTAAAGCATGACCTGCAATTATAGCCAAGCAGTTCGTTGTCTGTGACCGTAGACCACCACAAAATTAAAAAGGAAAAATAAATCCTAGATCATAATATTTGTTGAAAAGATATGCATCTAAACCATTCTAAATCAGATACCACCATTGAATTGTGACTACATAAAATGAAAGGTCTAAAAAGAGTGGTCACTTCTGGGGATCATGTCTGCTCTTATTTTGCTTGCTCCTAGAGCAAAGACTACTATTCTGTAGGAAATAGAAGTTTCTGTTGACAGGTTGCCCTCCTGTTGGGACTTTTAGATACGGCAAGGTCCTGAGTCCTTCCAGAGAAATAGAGCTGCCGAGTGACAGACCATTTTGAAAGTATGCAATTGTATGCCTTTGTGGATGACGCACAGATCCCGACTCACAGCGCTTTGGAATTTTAAAAAGAGTAATCTTTACTGGGTAAGATAATTTGCAAACATATAACATATTAATCTGCTTCGGTCTACTTACTGAAGCAGAGTACAAAAGCAGCACATTGCAAGCCTCTTATGGCTAGGCTGCAGCCAGACTACCTGCCACACATCTACAGATGGATAGAGTAGAGAGCTTTAATGGCTGCTCCTTCTTGCTTATGCAAAGGGCACACACTGAACTGCTCTTCCTGAAGAAAGAGGAAGTGGGCAGAGCCCACAGGGAACTTTTTACCGCTCATGGCTGCAATTCCCAGCAATGACCACCTGGCACCACTAGTGAACACACAAGTGTAGCTTAGCTGCTAAAATAGCTTAACAACAGCCCTTCAGAGCTGACTTCACTAAATTAATTGCTGATTGCACTTGTAACACCTCCAGTCTCTCTGCTAGATTTAGGTCCTTAAGACAGGTGTAAAGGTCTGGACACTTGGCTTCCAGCTCCATTTGGTTTCCAGTTCGATAAAGTGTTGATAGAATTACACAGGAACACATAATTTAATTCTGAAAATCAGGCCTGTCTATCCTCAAGGCTAAATTACAATGAAGGAAACATAACAGAAGATTTTCATTAGATATACAATGTCTGTTTTGATTTGGAAGTTTTGTTTTTATGATGTTATTATCAACAGCATAGTGTTTTTCCTTTAAATCTGATACCAGTAAATTGAATCTATCACCATCCTCTGATAAGCATAGCTTTCCTCTGCAGTCTTAATTCTTGCTGGGGTGTTTTTTTTTTTTTGTTTTAATTTTCTCCTCAGATTTATCCACTGTAAGACCTTTTCCCTGCTGAGGCAGACACAGTCAGGTTCTCTCCAGAACACAGAATTTCCATGATGATCTGACAAATGGGGAGTTGTTGGGTGGTGAAATAATATAATTTAATAAGAGTAATCCTTTGAGAATATGGAAATAACTAAAACATTTATGAGCTTTTCACTAAATCTTATTACAATTCACATTGATAAATTAAGATGAGTAGCCATGTTGGTATGTCTATAGCACAGGCTTTCTCCACCAGGGTTTCATGAAACCCTGACGTTTCCTGATGGCCTTGGAAATGTTTCCCAAATGCGTAGGAATTAATTATTTTTAAAATATACACTTTAAGTTTGTTAAACATTTATCAGGTGATATGACCATATATTAGAGCCTCTTGTGGCGCAGAGTGGTAAGGCAGCAGTCATGCAGTCTGAAAGCTCTGCCCATGAGGCTGGGAGTTCGATCCCAGCAGCCGGCTCAAGGTTGACTCAGCCTTCCATCCTTCCGAGGTCGGTAAAATGAGTACCCAGCTTGCTGGGGGATAAGCGGTAATGACTGGGGAAGGCACTGGCAAACCACCCCATGTTGAGTCTGCCATGAAAACGCTAGAGGGCGTCACCTCAAGGGTCAGACATGACCCGGTGCTTGCACAGGGGATACTGTTACCTTTACCTTATGATCATATATAGCCACGTTGACCCACTCTTTCCTCCAAAAATGGGCCTGAAGGGGATGGGGAGGGCCCCCTTGTGGGCATGTACACAGCTCTGTTTTCCAACTATATTGTGCAAGATCGCACCACTTCTAGGGTTTCTCAAAGACTGAAGAATGTTTCAGGGAGTTCTCAATGGTAAAGAAGTAGAGAAAGGCTGCTGCAGAGGAAGAAAAGAGCAAGATTCCAGGAGCACCTTAAAGACTGACAAAGTGTGTGGCAGGGGAGGAGCTTTTGAGAACCATGGCTCACTTCTTCAAAGTCATGAAAACTCCCTTCCCTTCCTTCCCTCCCTTCCCATGCTGCTGGATTCATGCTCTTTTCTAAAATTCATGTTTAATTTTCAGTTCCTTCATTTGTACTCCACTTTTCTCTCCACTTTTCTCTCTCTTTTCCGTTGGCTGCAGAGGAGAGGACACGCAGTAATGGGTTTAAACTACAAGTACAACGATATAGGTTAGATATCAGGAAAAAGATTTTCACAGTCAGAGTAGTTTAGCAGTGGAATAAGCTGCCTAAGGAGGTGGTGAACTCCCCCTCACTGGCAGTCTTCAAGCAAAGGTTGGATGCACACTTTTCTTGGATGCTTTAGGATGCTTTGGGCTGATCCTGCGTTGAGCAGGGGGTTGGACTAGATGGCCTGTATGGCCCCTTCCAACTCTATGATTCTATGATTCTATAAAGAAACGTTCCCAGAAGGAACTCAAATTGGCTTACAGTGATCTCTCATACGCCAATTCGTCCTCGCAGCAACTTTGTGAAATTTATTTGGCTGAATACAAAGGTCATCCAGCAAACTTGGTTAATCCTGAAATTCAATGGTAGAAAGAAGAGAAGAAGAGCTGGGGGGTTGTACTTCGCTTTTTAATACCCAAAGGAGTCTCAAAGTAGCTTACCATCACCTACCCTTCCTTTCCCCACTACTGACACCCTGAGAGATAGGAGAGGCTGAAAGACCTCTGAGAGAACTGTCACCAGCCCAAGGTTACCTAGCTGGCTGCCTGTGGAGGAGTGGGGAATCAAATCCAGTTCTCTAGATTGGAGGCTGCCACTCTTAACCACTACACCAAGCTGGCTCTCAATCATATATCTTTTTTCATTAATCAAGCCCACATTCTTGGGTGAATGCCATAATCATCCCTACCTTTACTAAAGGAAAACCTGATATTCTGGGGGACTATCATCCCATTAGTTTACTGGCAATCATAGGTAAGCTATATGCCAGTTAGTTGGCTCAAAAACTGACCACCTGGAGCAATGCAATACTGGGACCTGAACAGATTGGGCTTCAGAAAAGGGAACTCAGTTTTAGATCATTGTTCAATACTTGCCTTCTTAAGAGAAAAATATATGAGACCTGCATGAGTGAAACTTTTGCATTTATTGATTTAAAATCAGCATTTGACCTTAATCCTAGGGAACATCTGTGGGAGAAGCTAGACTCTCTGAAAATAGATCATAGACTCCTCTTCTTAATAAAACAACTGCACAAAGGAAATATGTGTTAGATCAAGTACACAGCATAAGGAACATATACAAATAAAGTAAACATCAATATTTTAGCCCCACAGTTTTTCAACCTTTCTTAAAAATATTTTATTGATAAAGAACACAGTTATATACAAATTACATAACAACATATATATATATATATATATATATATATATATATATATATATATATATATATATATAGAGAGAGAGAGAGAGAGAGAGAGAGAGAGAGAGAGAGAGAGAGAGAAATAGTAAAAGAGAAAAAGAAAAGAAAAATAAATATAATGTGATTTAAAAATGACTTCCAACTCTAACTTACAAAGAAAAAAATTCTTAGCCTATATAAACTTTTGCTATATCATAATATCAAATATAACACATATTGTATGAAATATAGAGCTATTCTTAATATTTATAATCATATCTTTGTTTAATTTTTTTCTATATAAATTTTCCATTGCTTCCATTTTGTGTCAATGTCTGAGGTATATTTGTCTTCTACATTAATGGTTAGTTTTGCAGAGCTAGCCAGCTCCATAACTTTACATTACCATTCATGAATTGTAGGTATTTCTTCTTACTTCCATTTTTTTTTGCCCACATAATTCTCGCTGCAACTGAGAGGTATCCATAAAAATTTCTTACCTTGTTTTTTAAGGAATTCTCTAAAATGCCTAATAAATAGGCTTCTGGTTTAAATTTATTCTTTTTGTCCAAAAGTTTTGAAATTTCCTCATGAATTGATTTCCAAAATTGTTTTGCTTTTTGACAAATCCAAAATTGGTGATAAAATATACCTGGCTCTTCATGGAGTTTCCAGCTTTTCAATCTCTTTTTAAGTGACCTCCCTAAATTCCCAAATGAAGTCATTGGACACCCGCCCATCTTAGGGAAAAGGCCTATGCCACTACTGCTATATGCTGATGACATGGTAATCCTATCAAGAACAAGAATAGGACTATTGAGATACCTTTGTGCTTACATTAACTATTGCCAGAACAACTTACTTTAAATAAATTATGACAAATCCAAAATAATGTTTTTTGCTACCAGGAGGCATAAATATATATAGAAAATAGGGCCAAATGAGATCCAGCAAACCCCCTATTTCACATATCTGGACATAACCTTTTCTACAACAACTGGGCAGAGCATAGGAGATCTGCCATAAAATCTATTAAAAGTCAGCTGGTACTGCTATTTAAATTCTTTGATTGTAAAGGATTGTAATAATAACCTACCAGCTGTAATGAAAGTGCTCAAATCCAAAATATTACCTCGTATCCTCTATGGGGTCCCAGTGTGGATTGAGGCAGAATATGGAGATCTTGAAAAATTGCAAGCCTCTTTCATGTGGTTACTGCTTGAAGTGCCTAATTGTGTAGGCAATAAAAACCCTTGGTTACAGAACTTGGTCAGCACCTGATTGCAACAAGAGCATGGAGGCAAACTTTTAAGTACTGGATTGGGTTGTACTTTAAGGCCCACCAGTGGAGTCTGGCTACTAATCTACTGGAAGATCCCTTTGTGTCCAACTGGTCAGCATCAGTCCAACAGAAAATAACAATGGGATTTGATCTATCATTTTTGATTGGACATGATGAGAAATCAATATTGTTGCTGGGGAATAACAACAGACTATAGAGAAATACATCCCTATCTTTGTGTATTAGACAATTAGACAATTCACTTTCAAGAATTTTTCTCCCAGCCAGAATGAACATCTTTCCTTCTAATTTAAGGAAAGGCAGATTTAATAAGATCCCTGTTTCCCAAAAGCTGTGCCTGCATTGGTGACCCATTCCGGATCATTTAATCTTAGATTGCCCTCACTTTGGCCCATTATGCACGGCCGCCGAAATGGCGATTTCGGGTCACATGGAAAACACGGAGGGGGAAGACGCGACGCACACTGGTTATGCACGGGGCGGGGCGCGACGGCGGCAAAACCCATAGTAACCGATTATGCACGCGGCGATCCGGGCGCCCCTTCTGGTTGCGCCCCGGTTACCCGGAAGTTGCGCTTTCTTCCGCGTTTCACTGACGCGGCTTTTTCGGCGGCATGCACCGAAGCTGCAGCCGGTTCCAGCCGGCTCCGTGCGTTATCCGTGATTTTAGTCGCCGCCATTCCACCTCGAATGTGCGCTAAAACCCCCGTGCATAATGGGTCTTTGAGAGTTGTCATCCAGCTTGGAGAGTATCTTTATGCAAGTCTAACTTTATCAATCTAGACAGGTAACACTACATTGGGATAGTATTGAATGAGAAGGACCCTACTAATATGCATGCGATTGCACTGATCTTAGTCCAGATTTTAGTTGCCAACTTGGAAGAGATGAATGCTACAACTGCTGTAACCAAACTTGATTGTTTGTAATTCTGTTTTGCAAACTTGGTTCATACCACATCCTTCTTTGGCAACCTGCCAGAGAGGCTCACTGGGGATTGGTGCGGCCAGGCAGAGTGGTGGCAAGGATTTTCCCTCCTTTCCCCTCCCCCTGGCAGCTTTCGCACCGCTACCCCACCAGGCCATGAGGCTCCCCAGGGCTTGATGTGGACAGGCAGAGTGGCGGTGGAGAGTTCTCTGCCCCCCCCCCCAGCAGCCTTCTCGCCATGAGGTGGTAGGCAAGCCCCTCACTGACCCAGTCCCTGGACCAGCAGCGGCTTGCCTGACCAGTCGGGCAAGCATGGGAAGCCATGCCCCCAGAGGCTTGGGCAGGCCAGCTCAGGCTGGCCCTTGACATGCACCTCCATCTCCAGTGATGTCCAGTGGCTAAATGGCAGCTAGGTTTGTGGGGGTTGTGCCTGAGGAGGGCTGGCCAATCAGAAGGCACACAGTTTGCTGTGCATCTTCTGATTGTCCTGGGGCCAGAATCTGAGGACAGACAGTGCCCCGGACAGTCTCCGCCCAGGAGGCTGTTTCCAAAATATTATATGGAGCAAAAGTGTTAGATAATGTCTACATTTAAACCTCTTTGAAAACGGAAGACACTTCTCACATATAAATGAAGTGAGAATCAGATGATCCTATAAGCTGAACATACAATGTTCCTACCAGATAGATGCAGGTGTGTAGTTGTGTTGGTCTGAAGTGGCGGAACAAAATCTTGAGTTCTGTGGAAACTTTAAGACCAACAGTTTTATTTAAGTTATAAACTTCTGTGTGCATGCACACTTTGGTATCTGATGAAATGAGCATGCGCTTGAAAGTTTTTACCGTGAATAAAATGTCTGTCTTAAAGGTGCCACTGGACTCTTTTCTATGTTACTTTCAACACTTACAAAAATATAATGTAGTTATCAAATATTTTGGGGGGCACTTTTTAATGCTGAATCATGTTGATTTATGTGCATTTTCAGGACACTACAAAAATAATGAGAAGGAGAAGGAGAGTTGATTTTTATACCCCCCTTTTCCACTACCAAATGGAGTCTCAAAGCTGTTTATATTCGCCTTCCCTTCCTCTGTCCAAAACAGACTCCCTGTGAGATAGGTAGGCTGAGAGAGTGCTGACAGAATAACTCTAATAGGACTGTGACTAGACCAAGGTCACCCAGCTGACTGCATGTAGAGGAGTGGGGATTCAAATCCAGCTCACCAGCTGCACATATAAATTTATTAAAATATTTTGTTATGCATTTATCATGATATGACCATATATGGTTATGTTGACCGCCCGCCCCCCCCCCATTGACCAATGATGGACCTGGTGTAGTGGTTATTAGTGCGGACTTCTAATCTGGCACGCCAGGTTCGATTCTGTACTCCCCCACATGCAGCCAGCTGGGTGACCTTGGGCTCGCCACGGCACTGATAACGCTGTTCTGACCAAGCAGTGATATCAGGGCTCTCTCAGCCTCACCCACCCCACAGGGTGTCTGTTGTGGGGAGAGGAAAGGGAAGGCGACTGTAAGCCGCTTTGAGCCTCCTTCGGGTAGGGAAAAGCGGCATATAAGAACCAACTCTTCTTCTTCTTCTTCTTCTTCTTCTTCTTCTTCTTCTTCTTCTTCTTCTTCTTCTTCTTCTTCTTCTTCTTCTTCCTCTTCCCAGCCATATTCTACATGACTGTGCCTCTTCTGAGATTTCTTGAGTTTCTCAATGCTCAAAAAGTTTAGAAAGGCTGCCATAGAGTTTCTGCTGTTTCATGGAGAGGACCTTGAGAGAGGTACAGATTGCTGGAGTCACTAGATGGAGGGGGAGTGGGAAATTATTTTTAAAAGAGTTAGAACTTAAGAGATAAACGGCAAATTATGTGGTAGACCTGTGATCGGTTTTCCTGATATGTTAATTGTTACTTAAAATAAGCTGCAAGCAGCAGCTAATTTGATGGGCATTGTGAGATGGAGGTGAACCCTCCCTCCATACCCGTTCTACCAAACTAAATTCACCCTCAGAAGCTGCTGTTTACCTCACTGAAGAATAAATACTGTTAACGTAGGCAGATTGTGAGTGGGTGGGCAGGACAAGTTGTGTCGGGGCTTGGCTCTTGTGGCCCTTCCTTGCATGCCCAGGGGAATGCTGATTACCACTTGGAAGGCAGGAGGTGAATTCCCTCCAGTTCAGACTGGCCAGGGATTCTGGTTGGAGGAGGGGCTCACCTGGGAATGAACCTGGGGTCACTGTGGGTGGGTTGGTAGTGGTGAGTTTCCCTCGTTCTGCAGGGGGCTGGATTAGATGACCCTATAGGCACCTTCTAATTCTATGATTCTATACATATGGTGAGAATCATTTCAGGAATAGCATTTTCCCCCCAGAGAAGGCTAATATAAAAAAACACAAACAGAGGAAGGTCCTTTTGAGTCGTCATAGCCTAGTAAGGCCAGCAACCTCCAGAAGCATCTCTTCTGACTGCATAACTGGAAGGGATACCTCTGTCTCCCAGGTCACTCTAGGATATATCTGAAACTCTATGATGTAACATTCAAGCCAAATCTTCAGTAATGTTGTCAACCTTCAGGGAAGGCCTGAAAATCTCCTGGAATTTGAACAGATTTTTATTTTTTTATTTTTCAATTTATATCTCACTACTTTTAGCAAGCTGGCTCATGGTGGGTTACACATAAAATTCCATATAACAGTAATTTAAAACCAATCTCATTAGTCCCCAACCCAGTGGCAGGTAGAAACAGGTACAAACCCCACCCTCCTGAAGTCTCAGCAGTTCACAGCCTTGTACTGGTGGTAGAACTACCATGGCATCCACCATGGGGGAAGGAAAGGATGGAGACCAGGATCTTCCAGCCCTAACCTCGACTCAAAGCCTGGCAGAAGAGCTCCATTTTGCAGGCCCTGTGGAACTGTGACAGCTCTGGCAGGGCCCTCAGTTCTTCCAGGGGCTCATTCCACCAGGCAGAAGCCAAGACCAAAAAGGCCCATGTGCCAGGAACCACCAGCAAATTTGTATCCGCAACACGCACAGCCCTGGGGGAGCGGGGCATAGGGAGATAGGTGGTCCCTCAGGAATGTCAGGCCCAGACTGCAGATGGCCTTAAAGGTAAGTACCAATACCTTGAACTTGATCCAGAACACCATTGGCAACCAATGTAGCTGCTTCAGCAGATGTCTACACTACAAATATCAGCCCCAGAATTGCCAGTCGCCCAGGCTATTGCTCTGAGCAGTGGCAGGAGAACACAAATTGGCTATCAGGCCAACCGTTTCCCCCTGAAACGCTTTCCACAAGTTGGCTTCCCCTGCCTTCTTTCTTGGCCTGAGAAAAAAAGAAAATGGACTGGGTCCTTTTGAGTGGAGAAAGAGCCAGAGAAGAGATCTGATGCCAGTCCTCCTTAGGAATCTCCATAAACACAATGGTTTTGCCACAGAGTTTCCCGTGGTTCCTAGAGAGGTGTGATATCACTTACAGGTGTTACCCATAAGTGATAACATGCCATTGCTGGCGGGTGCCATCCTTTGTCCTCCCAGCCTCCTTCTGGTTGCCTGGCAACTCTGTTCCTAGAGAATCCCATGGCATGATGTCATAGCATCGAGGGATGCTGCTTCGGTCCACCCAAACTGTACTATCCAGAGGTGGCAAGTAGTGGGTATGGAGGATGGGCTTGGGGGGTTGCCCACCAAAGCAAAGAACTTGGCCTGCCTATCTTAGCAATTTGCCTAGATCCAGGACTGCTTGTAAGACCTGGCTTGAAACTGCACCGGATTCTGATTTTCTGGAACAAAATCTTACAAAACAAGAAATGGGTTTCTGGATATTAATTGGAGGCTGCAATTTTTAAAACTGTGAAGTGTTGCCTAACCCTCTTCTACTCGGGCTATTTTTTTTTCATTCAAAAGGTACCCAGTATGTTTTGCTCTTTCTCAGGTAGAAAAGCAGGCAGGGGAAGCTAATTTGAGAGAAATATTTCAAAGGAGAAGCCTGAAACAAGGGAGCCAAATGACATCAAAATTCAGAGCAAGACCTCGACCGAGAACCAGTCTAAGAAAGTCTATTTGCATAACTGAAAATACACAAGTTAATGGTGGTAATAATTGACAAGCTGATTAATAATCCATAAAGTTTCTGCAGCTCAGACAATGGTTGCCGCAGTTCCTTTATTTGTGTGTGTCATACACAAGCCTGTAGCGCAATGGCCTAAATCGGTTCACCTCTATTATTTCCTTTTCTGCAAATTATCTCTTAGAAGTTTTTTATTCCCATTAAAACAACAACAGCAAAAAACCTTTGCCTGCCATTCCCTTCACATATGGGTTAGTCTATTCTATTAATACATCTAACTAGGGACAAAGCCCGTTGCATTCAGGAATACAAGGGGCGATAGATTGGAGGGTGGGGTGGCGTGGAAGAATTCTGTGGATGGCCTCCCCTTCCCCCAGGACCTGGAAAGGCTGCAGGCTGGAGGCCCCCAAGCAGGGAACTCACCGCCAGGGGCAGCTCTCATGTAGAAGGGATCTGCAGCCTCTGAGCCTTGGAGAGAAGAGGAAGGAGGAAGGGGTGGTCAGGGGTGGGGGACGGAAGGTGATTGGCTGGCTGCTGGACGGACAGGCAAGCTGGTTGGAGGAGGAGGCACTCAGGGGCAGGACAGCCATCCTGAGTGGGTGTTAATCAATGAGTGGCAGTTAAGCCATGAGACACACTCCTCCTCCTAGGCTTTACCAGAAATATTAAGTGGAACAGATTCTCAATGCAGCCCCATCGGCCCATACTTAAATCTGGACATTGGAGTCTCAAATAGACAACACAGATCTTTCTACAGACTTGAGAAAAGTGCCAGGTTTACATGGGGAAAAATCACCCTGAAATCCTAGAAAAAGCACATCCAACCCATTGTACGTGTGGATAAACCTGCACAAATAATACCAGTGCCTGTAGCTTTAAGAAATTAATACCTTCATTGGCCATTGTTAGGCAGGCACAGTATTTCCTAGCCTTCCCTCCTTGACTTCTGTCAATAAAAAGTGAAGGAGCAGGCCCTTTCCAGGGCTGGTTTAGTCTTGGACTCATGGGATCAGGACTGCTGAGTGACTTGCTACCACCTGACTTACATGACTCATCAGGCCCAGCTATTTGCTACAGTCCAACAACAGCTACCCCATAAAAGCTCTTGCCATGTAGTGGTTAGAGTTTCACTTTAGGATCTGGGAGACCCTGGTTGGAATTCCCATTCTGCCATGAAAGCTCACAAGGAGACCTTGGGGCAGTCAGATGTTCCCAGCATAGCTCACCTCACAGTGCTGTTGTGAACATGAAATTGAATCAGAGGAGAATGCTGTCATCTATGTCCCCATTGAATAGAAAAATGGGGTATACACAGAGCAAATAAATGACAAATGTAGTTTTTAAAAGGTTTGGTGGATCAAAAGAGGCCCAGGGATGGAAATCCTTCCACTGGCAGACATTTACAGCAGGATCCAAGCTGGGTTTGTTTTTTTTTGTTTTTTTGACGAACAGGCTGTCTATTTTCAGATTTCAACAGTTTGGGACATTTCAGGGACACTGTAGAACTCCCCTAAGGGCTGCTGTTAATCGTCAGGAGCTCCACATATTTTTACATTTAAAATATCTCTATGCCAGCTCTTCAGGAAACCTGCCGGAGGTAGCCTATGAAAGAAAACACATTAAAACACATTTTAAAAAAGCTAAAGCGTTTACAATTATGAATGAATGAGGAACTGTGGGTCATGGTAGAGCAACTGCTTGGCAGGCAGAAGGTCCCAAGTTCAGTCCCCAAGGCTTGAGAAAGACCCCCACTCTGAAGAGCCATGGCTGAACTGTGGACCAGCATCTTGGCCTGTGGCAATTCCCAGGTTCAGCCTCCAGCATCTCCAGTGGAGAAGACCAGGTGATGTGGAAGATCTCCACCTGGGACCCTGGAGAGCTGCTGTCAGCCTGAGTAGACAATACTCCTTGTGAAGCATCAAGGGTCGTATTCCGTATAAGGCAGCTTCCTATGTTCAGATCACAGCACCAAATGCCGAGAAGCCTGAAATAAATCGAACAGGGTTCAGAATAAAAACATTATGAAAATGGTATTTAAAAATATCAGTTCCCCTAGTGCCAAAACATGTTACTTTGAATAGAAAGTGGGGAGGGATGGGAAGGATTTTCTTATGTTGAAAATAAAATCTTGATAATGGCGTCGTCAGGTAGAGACTGTAGACTGGAAGCCCAGGGCTCCAGATCTTGATGGCTCAGATGGTTGCCAAAATTGCGCTGGGAAATTCCTGGAGATTTGGGGGAGGGGAGTTTGAAGAGGGACCTCAGTAAGGTACGATGCCAGTAGTGTCCACCCTCCAAGGGAGCCATATTCTCCAGGGGAACCGATCTCTGTAGGCTGGAGATGAGTTGTAATTCTGAGTGTTGCCCTGTTTCTACCTGGAGGCTGGTATCCCTAACAATGGGGTTTCTGAACCTAATGTGGGTCAGAACATTTTGCACTACAGCTCCTACTAGGAATAGGCATGAACCAAACCATGATGCAAAATTCATGACAGATTCTGCCATTTCTCGGGTTCATGAACCAAAGTTTGTAATGGGTCAGTCTTGGACACATGCCAATCTGGTTTCCGGCAAGCTATGGGATGGAAATGACTTTGGCTGCCCTCACAGATAACCTCCAGAGCAACTGGATGAAGGCGGGTCAGCACTGCTGGTGTGGTTGGACCTCACAGCAACGTTTGATGTGACTGATCATGAGCTTCGGGCTCACTGCATCAGCTACGTGGGGATACGGAAGCAGAAGAAGAGGCAGCTTTTCTACACTTTTCTCTGTTGGAAGGAGTCTCAAAGTGGCTTCCATTCACCTTCCCTTCCTCTCCCCACCAGCGACACCTTGTGAGGTAGGTGAAGCTGAGCGAGCCCTGATATTACTGCCCAGTCAGAACAGCTCTATCAGTGCTGTGACTAGCCCAAAGTCATCCAGTTGGCTGCATGTGGAGGAGTGGGGAATCTAACATGCCTCATCAGATTAGAAGCTGCTGGTCTTACCCACTATACCATGCTGGCTTCCATGGAAATGTTACAGTGTCTGACCTCTTTTTTTCAAGATTGGGAACAAAGGGTAGCTTTTGGGGAACAGCACTTGCACTACTGTCCACTCTCTTGCGGGGTACCGCAGGGTATGACTCTCTCCCCAATAGTATTTAGCATACTAGGGGCAAAGCCCACTGTACAATGGGCGCCAGCACAAATGCCTGTCCTGTGGCTTTCTTAGGAACTGACCCTCCCCCTGCCCTGTTCCCTGTTGGATCTTGAGATCCAGCATGTTGGAGGACACTGTAATATCAGGAGCCCAGTTTGATCCCCCACTCCACCTCCATGTGCAACCAGCTGAGTTGCCAGTCTCCAGGTGGGGGCTTGGAGATCTTCAGGAATAACAACTGATCTCAAGGCAACAGTTCTTCTGGAGAGGACAGTGAGAAAGGAGGGAGGGAGAACAGAGGCAGTGCTGGATCCCACGGGGCTGTTGGGCAGCCTTTACTCCCCCCCCCCAGACTCCTAAAGCTCCACCTCCTAACTTCAAGGAACATTCCTAACCCAGGGGTCACTAACCTTCAGGTGCAGCCTGGAGACCTTTTGGATTAGGATCTACAGACTATAGAGATCAGCTCTCTTGTGCCCCACAGAGGTCCAGGGATGCCAGCATCCAGGGGGAGGGACCTGGGATCCCCCAGAATGTCATCAGACTGCAGAGGTCAGTTTCCCTGGAGAAAAAGGCTGGTTGGGAGCAACTCAATGGGACTGGCTCTCCTCCCCCCTTCCCCAACTTCTCACTGGGGCAGGCTATGCTCCTCCCACCCCCACAACTTCTACACCAGGGCAACTCATTGGCCTCCCTCCATTTTCTTCCTTCTTGGCTTTTCCATTGCTTGTCAATCTTCAGTATGGGATAGCTAAGAGGGTGAGGGTGGCAGGGATGGGGTTTTTTAAATTGCATTTTTACTATTGTATTTTACTGTTTTTTATCATTGTAATAGTTTGTCGTGTATATGTTTTTACTGTTGTAAACCACCCCAAGCCCACATGGGAAAGGGTAGTATATACATTTAATAATAATAATAATATTTCCACAAACTCTTAAAGCCGTTATGTTCCCCACAAAAGCCTCAAACAAGCTCTCCGGAGGAACTGATTTGTGTTATCTGAAAATTACTTGTAATTCCAGAAGATCTCCAGGCCCCATCTGGAGGCCGTCCACCCTAGCGGAAATCACGGGGACAAAAGGCGGACCGTTGACCCCACATCTGGTGGGGCTACTTTGCCTTTGTAGAAACTGAGTCCTGGTGCAGCTGCATACAACTGTGTTGATGTTACTGTCTGGGCATGGGAAGTTTGGTGGTGGTCTGAAAGTCCTCCCTGAAAACGTTAAAATGCTGAGCACCTCTGCACAGGCCAAGTGCCTGTCATAATGACGGATGAGGCATGCAGAGCAAGAGACCCAGGCTCTCACCATCTGCAGGAGATCTGTCAACAACAGTCGGCCCCTTTTTTTTTGGACAGGTAGGCAATTTTTTCTCCTTCCTCACCGTAATGGTGTGATTTTGCCCACAGTGAAGACTGTCCACTACTCACTTTTTGCCATGAAAGGAAGGAGTTACTCCCCAGTGAGGGGTAAACCTGCCAATCAGGATCCAGTGAGCAACATCAGCCTCCTCGCATAGAGGATGCCTTGACAGTCTCTGATTTCTAAACTGTCCTTATAAAACATGTTCCCTAGTCTGGGTTCTGAGCAGATGTTAGGGATTTGTTTTAATGTTGCTAGTGTGTTTGGTACATGTAGTAGACCTCTTCAGGTTTCGGTCTCATGAGAACATCAGAAGAGCCCTGCTGGATCAGACCAGAGGTCCATCTGAGCCAGCATCCTGTCTCACACAGGGGCCAACCAGTTCCTCTAGAGCAGGGGTGGGCAAACTATGACCCTCCAGACGTCCATGGACTACAATTCCCATGAGCCCCTGCCAGCAAAGACTGACAGGGGATCATGGGAAATGTAGTCCATGGACATCTGGAGGGCAACAGTTTGCCCACCCCTTCTCTAGAGGGCCAACAACAGGGCATGGAGGTTGAGGCCTTCAGAAGGCCATAAGAAGAACACTATTGGATCAGACCAATGGTCCCTTTAGTCCAGCATCCTGTTTTACAGAATGGTTAACCAGTTCCCCTGGAGGGCTAACAGCAGGGCTGGCAGGCCAAGGCCTTCACTAGAACATAAGAAGATCCCTGCTGGATTAGCCCTCTCTGGCCAGTTTTCCTTTCAGAGCTGGGCCAGCAGAGTGCACCAGCTTCTCCTTTGGGTGTAAGACAGAGGAGGTGAAAGCCAGGCAGATCCACCATTGTCCATCCTATTGGGGGCCTACACCTACAGACAACCAATCAGGTAGGGAATGTATCATCCCTCATGCTTTTGGATTGTATTATGGGGAAAGATCACATTCCTACGCTTCCTTCCATGAGGGCTCAGGGTGCCGTACAACATCAATCAAAAACAGTTGAGCAATTTAAAAAACCATCGAAACATTAAATTATTAACAATTAAAATACATTTGTCTTAAAACCCAGGGGCTCACCACCTCCCATCCAGTGTGTGTGGCGGGATAAAGTGCTGAGGTGGGATTAGCTATATGGCATCTGGATGTTATTGCCTACATAGGGAAGCCAGTTATTTTTGTGAAAGAGCTCTGTCTCACAGGTCCTGCCGAATTGTTTTAAGTCCCACATGGCCTTGATCTCACTCAGGAGACCATTCAACTAGGCTGGTTCCAGGGCGGAGAAAGCCCTGGCTCAGATGGAGAAAGGCCATTCTGTCTGCTCTGGTGCTCTGGTGCTGTGGATCTTGAGCCGATTTTGTGTACTCAAGCATGAACTCCACATAGGGGAGGAGGTGGCCCTGCAGGTACAAATATCCTAGATGGTTTAGGGCCTTAAGGATCAATGTCAATGCCTTGGAACAAATTGAATCCTCAGTCTGGTTTTAAAGAACAGTTGGGGGAAACAGCATGGTGGGGGAGAGCTGGGTAGCCACAGCAGTGTGTGAATGGGTTGGGGCAGGCAGAATTCAAGCATCACCCCTGAGGTGAACACAGAATTACATGTCTTTATGTAACACACCTTTTTGTTTAGTGTATCACCAAGGCAACCGTCAAAACATAAAAAGCCCCATAAAAACCTATTTAAGCCTGACTACACAAAGTTATAAAAGAACTGGCAAGGTGATTAGAAAAGGGGGGGAAAAGCCATAAAAGTGTTCAGATTGGGCATATAAATTCATTCCTGGGTGATAGCCCAACTAAGGTGAGGTGGAACAAGAGACTTTTTGAAGGTCATAAGGAGGCTGGTGTTGGGCTGGAATGCCTTCATTTCAGTGTCATTTTTGACAAGACCTTTTCATGAATTTACCTTTTATCATTCTGAACAATGTCCCAATATTTCCTAATGGCCTTTGGCTACACAAATAAACTGGGCTAGACATAGATTTCTTCATGTCTCCTATTCCTCTGCACATCACACCCAACCCAATCACGGCAGCTATTCACATGTGTTTGCTGCTGTTGTTCAGCATTGAAAGCCACTCCACCCCCCAAGGTAGGGGTGGGCAAACTGTGGCCCTCCAGATGTCCATGGACTACAATTCCCATGAACCCCTGCCAGTTTGCCCACCGCTGCTCCAAGGTATATGGACAGATAGACTCACATTCAAGATGCGTCTGAAGAAGTGAGCAGGGACTCACGGAAGCTCATCCCTTACCACAAGTGTAGTTAGTCTTTCAGGTGCGATGACATGCTTGCTCTTTTCTAGAGTTCAGACAGATCCACACAGATATTTAAAAATACACAGTTGTTCACACTTCAAGAAGCAGTTGGCACAAGTTTGGTAGTGCTTTTCAGTGCCAAGGAGAGATGTAAATTATGAAATTTCTAAGCCAAAATTGCAGATGAAAACAACTGTACCCCACTTTCTACTAACCAAAAGAATCTCAAATCTTCTACCCTCCCCACAACTGGCAACCTGGGAGGTAGGTGAGGCTGAGAGAGATCTGAGAGAACCGTGACTGGCCAAAAGTCACCCCACAGGTCTCATGTGTCTCAAAGTAGCTTGCAATTGCCTTCTCTTCCTCTTTCCACATCAGACACCCTGTGAGGTTGGTGAGGCTGAGAGAGTTCTGAGAGAACTGTGACTGGCTGCACATAACTCTCCTCTAGGCAGCTCACTCAGTTTAGAAACCTAGCGTAGGGTCCTATACCACCACAGTCTTCACCACACCAAAGAGTTGAATCAGGGATATAAATAGATACTTGCTTTGGGTTATCACCCACCTAGATTTTCATGGGTGCAAGGAGGGATTTTTGCCAATTCTCCCATAGCACATAATGCTGCTCTTATAGAACAGAAGTCCTGGGATTAGGTTTTAGGAGATGGGGAGAATCACAAGTCCCTTGCAGAAGGGGGTAGGATTGCTAGCTCTGGGTTGGGAAGTACCTGAAAACTTTGGAGGTGGAGCCAGGAGTGGATAGAATTGGAGGGCCCTCAGTATAATACAGTAATGACCCTCCAAAATCATGATTTTCTCCAGGGAAACTGATTTCTGTCACCTGGAGATGTGCTGTAAAACTGGGGGTTCTCCAGGTCCTGCCTGGGGATTGGCATCTCTAAAAGGGTGTGTGCCTGCAAAAATCAAAGCAGGATCCTATCTTGTCCCTGGGTTCCTATTGGACTGTCAGCGAGAAGTTGTAAAATGCTTTCTACTTTAATCTTTCACCAGTTTGGTCACTTCAATCTGGATGTGGGCCATGCGTATTTGATATGCAAGGCTCCTCTTAACATGCATCTTGTTGTGGTGAGCTCAGCATCATGCTCAAACAATGCCCCCATGTTGCACTTCGCAAGGCAGTCCACGAGACTCGGAGATGGCAGCTGAAATAATGAAACGGGACAGTGCGTGTATGCGAGATGTCAGCATGATCTCTTATCCGCCGAGTTCTGAACCGGCCGAAGCACTTGGATGGAAAGGGAAATGACAGGTAATAAGAGACCTGGCAATTTATCAGCGATTTGGAGAGCTCAGAATAGAAACCAACCTTATAATGCCATCATCCGCGGTCATATAAGCAGGGAAATCAATGTGCGTTTTTTTTGAGAAACAGCACAGAATGTGGCCTTTCAGACTGACAAAGGTTGGTTTTCACTTTCGCTTTCTTTATTTACAGCCTTTGCCTGGTGCAAAAGGTTGCAGAAACGTCAAACAAAGCAAAACGAAAGCTCGTGTTAGGTGCGTTATTTTTGCTGCGCAGTTGTAGACAGTGACAGTTCATTCAAAATCAAAGTCAAGCATCCAGTTCTGTAAGACTGGACTTGATTCAACCACCCTTTTCACTCACACTTGGGCATATTCTGCATTGAATGATTTTTCCCGCATTCATTCTTACGGATTTCCGTTCGATTTGGGCCTGGACAAACAGTTTACCCGAACCGAATCAGCCTTCAGTCGCTTTCGCCATCTGCATCTGGGTGGGCTCTCCCACCCAACAGCAGCCCTCCTTAGTGCTTCTCGATTACACCACTCCTCCCCCAGTTTGTGGCGCTCACCGCACCACTTTAAAGCAGCCTTGCACTTACCAGTCCCCGCCCTCCCCCCTCCCCCCCTGCATAGCAAGATGTAGGGGCCCCGGGGCAGAGTGAGCCTTTGAGATGCATGGCTGAGGTCAAGGGGGGGGGGGTTTCAAGTGCCGCTGAGCTGGAGCTCGGAGGAGAGGTCACCTGGAAACTGAGTTTCGATTTATATTATGCCTCAAGCCTCTTAAATAATTGAAAGAAAGAAAGAAAGAAAGAAAGAAAGAAAGAAAGAAAGAAAGAAAGAAAGAAAGAAAGAAAGAAAGAAAGAAAGAAAGAAAGAAGAAAGAAAGAAAGAAAGAAAGAAAGAAAGAAAGAAAGAAAGAAAGAAAGAAAGAAAAGGCTCCATAAAATGTATGTTCAGATTAGTGAGCAGAGAGTGGAGAGTAGCATAAAATGGTGAATAATGGAATTATATCAGTCTCTCAACGATCCGAAGCAAAGGATCCAAAGGATAGCCCTTTGTTTTTGATTCCGCTACTTGACCAATCAGCAAGAGACAACTCTGCTTGGTCACTATTGTAAACACGTTTACAGCATTATAAAAAAGTTGGGGGGGGGGAGGAGAGCTGGTTAATGCAAAACCGTGGACATCTACACTTTCATCTGTTGGGCTTCCAGAGCACTTTAGTAGGATATCCCGGAAAATAAGCACTCCCTGATATTCTGATGAAAAGGTAGGATCGATGCGGGTCGAGGTATGGAAGTTGGAGGTGGAAAATTTTCATCGACCAAATGGAAATTAATTTCTGCACAGACGGTTTATCGATCTGGGATTGCAATAAAAGCTTTGTGCACATTCAGCCTTGGTCAGTTCTCCTCCTTATTACCTCCCCACATCTAGAGTAGCCAACAGCTGCGGAGGGGGGGGAAGCCTGCCCTTTAATGGAGGCTTAGTGAGGTGTTATTTACCTGGGGAGGTTATTTACCTCAGTGTCATGAAAAGTTTCAGCTGCCCCTTTCCACAGGTTACGCCTCAGTTAAAGGAGCAGAACACTTTTGAACAGGGCTGTTGACCCCTCTCCCGTACATGGTGTTTGACCATAAACACCACCAAGGCCTTTTTGATGCTCTTTGATTGGTGGAAAAACACTGAGGGTCCACCCTCACTTGTGTATACAGAAATGAAGCCTATATAGCCAGGGTACTTAGCCTTATGGATACATAAACCGAGCCCCAAAAGTAAGAGAGGTTGGATTTGGATTTCTCTTATTACTTTGAACATTGGATTCTATTCATGTTTGACCAAGAAGTGCCCATTCACAGCTTGCATTGGATTCTCAAAGGGGTCCATAAGCCCAAAAAGGTTAAGAACCACTACTTTGTGACTTGTGAGCCACTCCTGAACTTCCACAATTCCGCAAGTCCTGCAAAATGGAGCTCTTCCACCAGGCATTTGGTTGAGGACAACTGAACCAAAAGCATCAACTGCTCCTCCCCCCCCCCAGGAAAACCCCTCCCCATGTACTGAATGTGAACCAATCTACCTATAGAACTATACTGAGCACGTTAATGCTGCTCTTGGAAATGTTACAGGAAATGTTATAATACTTGTTACCACCAGTTATGGAAGCCACTGGAATTTTTGTTTATCTGATGTTATGAATTATGCTGTATGATTCCTATGATCTATGGCAACTTCCCTGAACCACAAGGGAGGGCAGTATAGAAATACAATGAAATAAATAAATAATAAACAAATAATTATGACAATGGGGGGGGGGGTTGTTGTCTGTCCAGGGATGAAAACTATAGGGGAAGGAGAAGGCCGTATTGGTAGACTTCATTTGTACTGGTGGGAAATGGTGTCCAAGTGGGCTAATTGGGATGTGATTTCCCTGCATGAAGTCTAAAACATGTCAGTTTCCATGCATTAAACTTCCATTGCCTGACCACAATTAAATGTCCATGCCTGTGCATCCCCAGCCTAACCTAAACTCCTCAGATCTTTGGAAGCCAAGAAGGGTTGGCCCTGGTATGTATGGTATGTATTTGGATGGGAGACCTCTAAAGCATGCCAGAGTCATGATGTGAAGGGAAGCCATGACAAATCACCTCTGAATGTCTCTTGCCTTAAAAACCCCATCAGGGGTTGCCAGATGTCAGCAGGGACTTCTGCAGGAGTGACACCACCACTAACACCAAACATCTATGAAAGAGTCGTGGTGGAAAATGTAGTCCAGTCACAGCAGACTTGTTGGTTCCCCATCTTGCATTTAGCGTCTCTGGAGATGTTGGTTGAAAGGGCTGCTGTGGACCAACCCTTGACCCATTTCAGTCAGGTTTCTGGCTCGGCCATGGGATGGAAACAGTACTATTCGTCCTGATGGATGACCCCTGTAGCCAACTGGACCGAGACAGGTCAGCACTGCTTGTACTATGAGATCTGTCTGTAGCGTTCAACACAGTAGAGCTCCTAGCTCACTGCCGTGCCGATGCTGGGATATGGGGGACAGCCCTCAAATGGCTGATCTCCTCCCTCCAGGGTTGCAGACAAAGGCAAATAGGAGAGAGAGCATCCAACTTCAATGAGGTCACATGTGGAGTCCCACAGGGAGCAGTCCTCTCTCCTATTTTATTTAACATCTTCATGTACCCTCTTTCTCAGCTGGCACAGAGGCTTGGGCTGGATTGCCACCAATACGCATATGGCACCCAGCTCTTCAACCAACTGGCTGGTGATCCCTGGCCCTAAGGAAGCACATTGGTCCTCAACGAGGGCCAGAGATCTCTCTGCCCAGCCACATTCTGCACCAGCTGCAATTTCCTGGTCAGGGACAAGGGCAGGCCCATGTAGAGCAAGTTACAGAAGTCTATTCTGGAGATGACTGTCGCATAGATCACCGTGCCCAGGTGCTCAGAGGACAGATAGGGTGCTAGTAGCCTCACTTGGCAAAGGCGGAAAAATACCTGGTGGGCTACCTTCTTGACCTCTAGCAGGTCTAACTCTGATGTCCTTCTGTTTTGTTGACATAAGAACTGCATCAGTCTTACTCTTCCCTTTCTCTTTGTCAGTATACTATTTGGCCATTCCTAAATCAGTCTTCAAATTTTTATAGACTCAAAAAAACGCAGATTTGAACAGCTCTTTAAAAGCCTTGTCCACATGACCTCTCTGTTCACTGGCCAAATGCATGGAGAAAGAGAGCAGGCCTAAGGACACTGGCACTATCTCCTTCTTCCGTATCATGTTTGTTGTGTTTGTGGTTCTGCCGAGGACTGAGCTTGAAGCCGGAAGCAGGATCAAAGCAGGTAATGCAATTGACCAATGCGCGGCTAGATCTTCGCTGCCGGATGCAGCCAATTTAAACCAAAACTGACCAAGAGTGAACACTGGCGGGAAGATTCATTGTTTGCTACTATATATGTTGGGGTTTTTCCAGCAGTTCCTCAGTTCAATTTTGTCACTTGTAACATCATGGTGAGATCACAATCAAGAGCTGACTGAATTTCCAGTGGCTTCCTTGAACCCACAGATTTTGACTATATTGAAATCATAGTGCATGGTGTGGGGTGGCTTCACCCTTTCCCCATGCCCTTTTATCAACGGTTGTTATTTGACCCTAGAGGGGGCTCAAGGTTTATGGGTTTCTCATAGTTTTTCACAATGGGACCAATACTGTCCCTAGAGCCATTTCAGGTGAGGAAAATGGCAGATAGGGAAGGCCTCTCTCTAAAACATGCCGTAGTCCCAATCCCTTTCAGGGCTACATGTCTCTGCAATTCAATTCCTATCATGGAACTTGCAGTGTGTGTTTGGCCATTAAAGTGTGGAGGTGACCAGGAGAAACTGTAAGGAGAAGTTAACTGTTTCGTCAGGAATCTTTTTTATTGAGGGGAGTATTCGTAGAGATCTTGATGGTATGACCCAGTCTTTGGTTAGTCGATTGTCTATGTCTCTTTCTCTTGCATTTATACTTCTCCATTTGGCTTGGTAGCCACTGTTCAGAATGTCAGGAATCACAAAGTCAACACTGGTTTCTTCATCTATGCATAAATGCAATTATTTATTCTGCAAGCTGACTTTTATCCACCAAATTAAAAAAAAATATCCACTTCTAAAGGTGTTGCCTCCAGTGTCATATCATTTCTTTAGTGAGCTCAGCTGGGTCGTTACATTTACCTTGATGAAAGGTCACTCAAATATTTCCAGAAATAAATGTATCTTATATTGAATTAAACTTTCTTGGCCTCTTTGACACAGATCTGTCAGAAATCCCTAGACTTTCTTACATTAGCCAGAATTGTCAATTGTCTCTGTAATTTGTTGAAATCTACTAAGAATTATTTCCCCTTTAATATCGTTGCAGATTGAGAACCGGATAGAAATTATTTATTTATTTATATTTCAATTTGTATATTTCCCCTTCTCAACCAAATCGTCTTGGGGTAGTGAACAACAAATTTGAAGAAGAAGAGTTGGTTCTTCTATCTATCTATCTATCTATCTATCTATCTATCTATCTATCTATCTATCTATCTATCTATCTATCTATCTATCTATCTATCTATCTATCTATCTATCTATCTATCTATCTATCTATCTATCTATCTATCTATCTATCTATCTATCTATCTATCTATCCATTTATATATAGACTGCTGAAGAAGAAGAAGAGTTGGTTCTTATATGCCGCTTTTCTCTACCCAAAGGAGGCTCAAATTGGCTTACAATCTCCTTACCATTCCTCTCCCCACAACAGACACCCTGTGGGGTGGGTGAGGCTGAGAGAGCCCTGATATCACTGCTTGGTCAGAACAGTTTTATCAGTGCTGTGGCGAGCCCAAGGTCACCCAGCTGGTTGCATGTGGGGGAGCGCAGAATCAAACCTGGCTCTCCAGATTAAAAGTCTACACTCCTAACCACTATACCAAACTGGCAGAAGGTTAATTGCTAATCGTTTTTAATATTCAGAACTACCTCTTATGATTTGCATCATGAAATAACCTTTCTACACCCTCTCTATTGCTTTACAAACTTGTTCAAGTACTACTTCCACCTAAGTGGATCTGGATAGCCCAAACAAACCTGATCCTGTCAGATCTCAGAGGCTAAGCAGCGTCAACCCTGGCAAGCACTTGGAAGGAATACTGGGGTCATGGCATGGGGGTGGACAATGGCAAACCATATCTGTACATCTCTTACTTGGCTGCTAGACACTCGTAGGATCTCCTGGCTATATTACACACAATCAAACAATCCGCCAAAATAGTCTACACTTACTTTGCAGTCTAAAACTGAGTTCAGCATTTTCATCTACCTGTAAACACATTTCAAATTCCTTCTTCCTGGCTTGATTCCACCTTAAGAAGAATCTGTGGAACTTCAAGGGAATTAAAGCTTATCTCCAGACTACAGAGATCAGTTTCTCTGGACAAAATGGCTGCTTAGGAGAGCAGACTCTTGACATTAGACACAGTCCTCTCCTGCTTGAATATCTGAACCCCTTTGCTTGCAACAGCTTGCCTCCTGCCATTTTTTGCTGGTGGGTCTCTGAGAAGAAACTCTGAGGGGGGGATGAGGGGAGCCAATGGAGGGAGTGCAGCAGATTCTGCTCTTACCTCCCATTCCTTTTCCATTGTGTGTGAACTCAGTGACCAATTATGCATGGGAGGGATAAGCCAGGCCAGCACTCACATGTCAGGGAGGCAAATCCCACAACTGTGTGATGCTGCTATCAGCCCAGTCCCCTCCCAGCCCTGGCCTGATTTAGGGCATCCAATGGCTTGCATTAGCATTCCCTTTCTTAAGTTGGGCACCAATAGTGCCCGTGTTGGGCCGGGCCTATGCATACAGGGACCCACCTACTGTGACCCAGCAGGGACACGAAACACTCCATCTGGCTTTGCATCATCGTGGTGCCAAATGGGGCATTGCCATGCTATCCCACCCTCGTGCTGGGATACCCTCACCCCCCCCGCTGTTGTGTGGCAGGGCAGAACCTGTCTGCCCCCGCATTTGTGCATGTGCCCACACACCTCCGGGGCATACCGTGTACGCTGGGGGATTTCATTCCCTGTGCCTACCTGGAAAATGGAGGGGGGGGAATGCCTACCACAGAACTGGTGGCAACCCAGCAAGACTACCGACATGCATAATTAGTCAACAAGGCTAGATAGTCAACAAGGCAGACCAGATAGATGAACAGAAAGCCACTCTGTGCTCTTGACTCCTCCCCAGGTAAGTTATATTTTCAAAATTAAATCCACTGAACTGGAGCAACCCCTCCAGGGCTCTGGAGTAAACCTGGGGGTACTAGTAACCCTGATTGGGAATGCTTGCAAAAACAAGGGCATTAGGATCTTAGAAATGTGGAACCACCAGAAAGAAGAAGAAGAAGAAGAAGAAGAAGAAGAAGAAGAAGAAGAAGAAGAAGAAGTAGTGTTGGTTCTTGTATGTCTCTTTTCTCTACCCAAAAGAGTCTCAAAGCGGCTTATAGGCGCCTTCCCTTTCCTCTCCCCACAACAGACACCCTGTGGGGTGGGTGAGGCTGAGAGAGCCCTGATATTCCTGCTTGGTCAGAACAGTTTTATCAGTGCTGTGGCGAGCCCAAGGTCACCCAGCTAGTTGCATGTGGGGGAGCATGGAATCAAACCTGGCTCACCAGATTAGAAATTTACACTCCTAACCACTAGACCAAACTGGTTCTCACATGATACATGAAGATGTACCAAAATTGCATCAATAGGCTCCTGCTAACGTTCAGCAAAACTCAAGAGTAGAGATGATTTACACAAGTAAGTTTATAAAACCTTTTTGCACATTGTGACCCTGTTACCTGTGCAGAGCCATAATGGGGATGGTGCTGTATGGCAGAAAAGATGGGGTTAGCACAGCAGCCCTCTCTTCAGGAGGGTCGCTCAGACTCGATTATGTTTAAATCTTATCACATAAAAAAAAATTTGACCATTATTTTGAACATATTTTAAGCTTTATTAAGTGTTATTTTGTACTCTTCCTCCCAAATGCTAAACTGTAGGCATTTTTGTTTATTTCACTTTTATTAATTCAAATTTCAGGGTGTTTTTTTTAATTAACCCATTGGCTGTGAGATCCCCTCCTCTGATTTCTCTAGCGTTTCCGAATAGCTGGAGTAAGAAGAAATAGAGCTAGTGTTATCTAGAGACTTCGCAACATGATGTTTTCTCTTTAAAAGCGCATTGAAAGATGAAAACAAACGCCATCTTTGTAAGAAAAAGCTTCTTTTTCTCCCTTTTCTGAAGAAAAACACAGGACCACTTCTCCAGCAAAAGCAAATGGGATAATAAAGACTGTAAATCACTGCTTATTTTAGCAGAGTTCATTATGTCGCTATGTGTGGGGGAAGAATTTAAAGAACAGTCATTGGTGAACTCCTTGAGAAAGTAACATTTTAGTACTTTGTGATTTTTTTTTAAAGGTGAGAACAACATTAAACACTTAGAATCTTTTGGGAATTATACAGGATATTTTAATGTCAATTTACTATATATCAATATTAAACCTGCCCTAAGCTCTTGTGTTGTCATGAAGCTCCTAAATTGAGTCATGATCAGGCATCCAGAATGTTGGCATTCTGGACTAACAAATTAATTAAACCAGGAATGATACTATTAGCTTATAGAATGCCCTCACGACCTGAGAAAGCATCGCCTGCAAATATTGCTATCAGATACATATAATTTGTTAACTAGCAAAGTAGCAAAATTTGCGTGGCTAGCTTTAAGAATTAGGAAACAATGGGTCACTCATGTATAGCCATAATAGGTCCACAGAACTTCTTACGTTTTTTGGTTAGTAGATATATCACATGTCTCTTAATCTTGTCTTTTGTTTTATATTTTAACAGCTTTATTAGTTTTATAAAGCCAGTTTGGTGTAGTGGTTAGGAGTGCGGACTTCTAATCTGGCATGCCAGGTTCGATTCTGCGCTCCCCCACATGCAACCAGCTGGGTGACCTTGGGCTCGCCACGGCACTGATAAAACTGTTCTGACCGAGCAGTGATATCAGGGCTCTCTCAGCCTCACCCACCCCACAGGGTGTCTGTTGTGGGGAGAGGAATGGGAAGGCGACTCTGTAAGCCGCTTTGAGCCTCCTTCGGGTAGGGAAAAGCGGCATATAAGAACCAACTCTTCTTCTTCTTCTTCTTATTGCTTTTATGGCTCATTTTATCCTTGTAAAATTGTCAATGGCAGTTAATGCTTCTAAATGTTGGCTTTTATGGTGGAGAAGTTTTAAGTTTTATTGTTGATGCATATTTAACCTTTTAATGTTTTACCTTCCCTTTTACAAACTGCTATTGTATAGTAGTGCTTCTAAAATTTTGGTCTAAAAGGTAAAGGTATCCCCTGTGCAAGCACCGAGTCATGTCTGACCCTTGGGGTGACGCTCTCCAGCGTTTTCATGGCAGACTCAATATGGGGTGGTTTGCCAGTGCCTTCCCCAGTCATTACCGTTTACCCCCCAGCAAGCTGGGTACTCATTTTACCAACCTCGGAAGGATGGAAGGCTGAGTCAACCTTGAGCCTGCTGCTGGGATTGAACCCCCAGCCTCATGGGCAAAGCTTTCAGACGGCTGCCTTACCACTCTGCGCCACAAGAGGCTCATAAAAAAATTTTTGGTCTAAATGACTGTAAATAAATGATTTTGACTTACTATTAGCTAGCTCTAGCATTGTGGCTGTACAAGAAAGAATGACAACCAGAGGCATGGCTTTTCCAGTGGTGGCACCATGTCTCCAGAATGCCCACCCTTGTGAGTCACGTTTGGTGCCTACCTTATTTTCCTCCAGCTTTCAAACTAAAGCATTGCACACCCTTCTAAGTCTTTTAAGTCAGTGGACATAGAAAGGTGTACATCTGAATGTGCTTTTAATTTAATTGCTATGCGTTTTTAATTTAGTTTTTTATAAAATATTCATGCTGCCTTCCGGTCCCTAATAAGGGTAATTTGAAATACAGTCTTCAAAAACTGAGTTTCTTCATGATAAGGTTGTCCATTCAAATGTATTTGTTTATTTTTTAATTCGATTTTAAGCCCACCCCTCTTGAACGGCTTGAGGTGGTTTTATGTCATACATAAAACCCTTGCCCCATAAAACCATACACCTCACCAACAAGATAGCTAAACTTCCCTCTACCCAAACCCCCAAGGGAGGTCACTAGATGGTACAGGAGGGGTAGTCAACCTGTGGTCGTCCAGATGTTCATGGACTACAAATCCCATGAGCCCCTGCCAGCAAATGCTGGCAGGGACTCATGGGAACTGTAGTCCATGAACATCTGGAGGACCACAGGTTGACTACCCCTGCACAGCATAGATGGTACAGCGTAGTTTGAAATGAAATGAAAAAGTCAAAGGACTTCCCATAGAATCGATCTTGACTATTATACTGCCTTCTTCAGGATTTAAGTATCTAAGAGTGAAGATAAATGGTAACAGTTACAAAAGAGCATTCCTGCCTTAATCTATTAATATTGCATGTATAACATAGCATCAGAAACATATTTCCCTGTGTCTACTGCTTCTGTAGAGACAATATCAAGAAAGGGGTTAGTTGTAAGCTTCCTAAATCAAGTCTCTGTTGAGGCTGAAGCCTTCCCCTGATGCTGACTTGCAGGAGGACATTTGGGCTGGAATAAGACGTGATACACCAATGTTGGGATAAACAAGGCCACAGCTTTATGGGAGAGGGAGCCTGATCTAACAGTCAGCGGACTGCATCAACACCCCACAGAGTCCAGAGGTGCCACACCGTTCCCAGCTGGGGGAGCAAGTCCCCTTGCCTATCTAAGTCCGCCCTAAGGGAAGCAACCTGTGCAGGGGGGGGGGGAGCCAACAGGCACCTACCTCATTTGGCTGCCCCCAGGCCACCTGGCAAACGAGCCCATTTAAGTGCCATCTCATAGGGAGGTCCTGAAACCCAGAGAGTCGGATCACACACTGGACTCCTTGCCAACAGGCTTCATTCCATGCGAACTCACAGCTGTGAAGAAATATTAACAGAGAAACATCCACCTCAAACATTGACATAGGGTGGGTGGGACGGAAGCTCTGTGGCATCCTGGAGAAGAGGCAGGGACCCGCACATGTGGTGCCTTTATAGGTGCCACAGTCCCTCGTCTCCCTTTTTACGTTTTGCACGTTGCATGCATGCAGCTCAGTTGCGTCTGTCTCCAGCCAGCCCTCCGCAGTGTCATCCGGCAGCTGTGGTGAGTCTTTGCCATACATTGCCTCCTGGCTCTGGGAGGCAGAGGCAGACTGCATCTGAACGTGGTTTAGGGCCAGAAGCCATTGATACTCCTATAATCTGTTTATTCCCCCCACCCCGAGAGCCAACCTGTCCCTGCCTGATTCTTGAGCCTTCATCCTTGATGTCTGCATCACTCTTTGCAGAGGTAACATATTCAGAACAGCAACACGCTCATAGGACAGTAAAATCAGAGTCCAGGAGCACCTTTAAGACCAACAAAGATTTATTCAGGGCGTGAGCTTTCGAGTGCAAGCAAGCTTGCACTCGAAAGCTCACGCCTTGAATAAATCTTTGTTGGTCTTAAAGGTGCTCCTGGACTCTGATTTTATTGTGCTACTTCAGACCAACACGGCTGCCCATTTGAATCTATGCTCATAGGACAGATTTCTCTTATCCTGCAGAAGAGTCGTAGAGTTTCCTCTCTGGAGCTAGGCTGCTGCAGTTTTTAACAGAACTTTTCAGGGGGCTTCTCAAATCCCTCGTTGCGGTCTACTTTACCATCGGATTGATTCCATCGCTCCTTCCTCACAGCCTGCCCTGTAGGTTGCTTTCTGGCATTTTGGGATTATTATTATTGGGGGGTTTTCAACCCCCTCCCAAGAAACAATTTCAATTTGCAGTTCCGTAGTTTTGCCACCATTGTCAGTAGAGCACCATATAATACCTGACCGTAAGTTCTTTCCTTTCCGTCTATTTGTTGCTCTTTGGAATCCTGTTTAGGCAGCCACAGAAGCACAGAAGTGTTCACCTACCACCCTTCAGGCACACAGAGCAAATGGCTGATTTTTAACATGAGATTCTCTCTGTCTCTCTCTGTCTCTGTCTCTGTCTCTGTCTTTGTCTCTGTCTCTTTCTCTCCCTTGTTCCTAAGGATGCCAGTGTTAAGATCTGTGTGGGCACCAGCATCCTGCCATGGCTTTTACTGTATGCTCTTTGTATTCATATTTTCTCTGTGGGAGAGGGGAGGGACTCGTTTGGTGAGCTTGGGAATGTTGGGGAGAATGGCTGTTAATAGTTTCACTTTGATATCGATGTAGGCTATGTGTTAATTTTATGTTGATAGATGAAGGATGGGAGGAGAGGAAACTTCAATGCTATCTATAGAGCACTGACCTTGGAGCCACAGAGTCTGGCCGTCGGGGCTCACAGCTGGGTGTCATAAATGTTCCTGTGAAAGACGGGAGGCTGCCATACAAGTTGGTGGGATGTGATGTGACATGAAGATGGGGCTGATGGGGATCATATAGATCTGTATAGGTATTGCATAGGTATACAAAAAGTATCATGAGTTAAAATTGTTTCCTTCCAATAAATCACTTTTAGAGTTCAAGTCACAATATGGCTGTAATGTAGGACAGGGGTAGTCAACCTGTGGTTCTCCAGATGTGCATGGACTACAATTCCCATGAGCCCCTGCCAGCAAATTTTGGCAGGGGCTCTTGGGAATTGTAGTCCATGATCATCTGGAGGACCACAGGTTGACTACCACTGATGTAGGAGATTGGAATTTACTCCAGTGATGGTTCCTCCAGTCCTCTCAACACTTTCAGGTCTGGCATCTTGTGGAAGACCAAGCGGAAGGGACATAGTAGGGGTAGCCTTAGGCAATGGAGTAACATCACTTCTGGGAAAAACACACAAGTGACATCATGCCTTCCTAAGAAGCACTGGAACCTCTGTAGTAAAACCATAGAGTTTCTGGTGATGCCTAGATGGGCATGACATCACTTCTGGATTTTTCTGGGAAGTGAAATCACTGCAATGTTCAGTCAACCATTTCATTTATTTCCTCCCACTGCCAATGCAAGCATAACACCATTTTCTATCCAGGAAATGGTGATCAAGCAGAGCTTAATGGGAACTTCCCCAGTGATGACTGGAAGCGGTCGAAGCTGTTCTGGACTACTTCCAATTGCATGGGTAGTTGAAGTCTCAGGGCCCGAGAAGGCTTAGGCTTTGATAATTGTTGGCTGCCTACACTGGTGCAGTAGAGAAGCCTTCTGGACCATGCCTTGTTTATCACATCTAATACTAACTACATGTCATGCTATTTCTGGCTCCACCTCAGGTCCTGTCAAGCCTGATGTGCAAGGAGTTCTGTGTTAATTATCTGATTTGTTTCATACAAAAAAGGTGTGTGTGTGTGTGTGTGTGTGTTAAGTATCGAACGTGCCAGTTGTGCACCGTGAAATACCTTCCATGGACCTCTCAAGTCTTGACATTGACCTCCCAATGCACATCTGGTTAGGCAGAAACTGGGTGAACCCAGGAACAATGTAATGGGTAATGAAGTCCAGAAGAAGAAGAACTGTTTTTTGTATCTCTTTTTTTCTACATGAAGGAGTCTCAAAACAGCTTACAATAATCTACCCTTCCCCCCTCCAGAACAATCACCCTGTGAGGTGGGTGAGGCTGAGGGTGAACTGTGACTTGCCCAAGATCATCCAGCTGGCTGCATATGAAGGAGGAATGGGGAATTAAACCCGGTTCTCCAGATTGCTCCTAACCACTACACCAAGCTGGCTCCCACCAACTACTACGCCAGGCTGAAGAAAAATGACATGCCGAGATGAGAAAAGAGCAAGCGTCCGGTAGTTACTTAAGAGACTAGCAATGTTTGTGGCAGGGGATGAGCTTTTACGGGTCACTGCTCACTGCTTCAGATGCCACATCCTTCAGATCTACATACAGAGGGGGATGACAGGACTTGTGCAACTTCTATAAGGAGGGCTTCACAATTGTGGGCTTCCAGGAACCCTGATCTGTCTCCTGAAATGGCTGCCCCCATTCCCTTTGCAATCGTGACAGTTGTATACAGTCCTGCCATACCTCCACAGAAGACGAGTGAACGTTTTAGAACCTCCTCTTAAGTTCAGTTAACTTTTGAGGGATGAGCAAAGCCCTCGTTTGGCTTTCATTTTTCAATCTGTTTGAACTCATTTGCCTGTTCTGCCTCTTTGCATCGGGAAATAATTTTCTTACGAAATGAAATGGCTGAGCGACATAGAAATTGGGTTTGCCCTGGGGGATCAGGGCCTGCCTCAGAGGGCCAGCACCTTAAAAAAAGAAAGAAAGAAAGAATATTCTCATTAAAAAGAGCCCATTGTGATGACTTTTGCTTAATCGGAACCGGAATTCACACTCGGTCTAGAAGCAGTGCGAGTGGGCAGATGAATATCTTTGCCTGCCTGTATAAATTGATATTCCAATGCCGAGAGCTCTATTTTGGGACCCAGTGTTCACATGATAGTAAGCAACAGCTGTAGGGGGAAAGGATTTCAAATATGCGCCTGATAATTTCCTTTCATGAAGATCATACCTTTGAAGGGAAAAGGGTGATTTTCAAAGGGCATCACACCTACACGTCGTTTGCGTGCAACTATTAATTAACGAAGGCTTGTAGAACACTTTCAAGATGAAAAGAGTGATTTAAAGCCAAGTTTTGCGGTTCTTTTCAGGGGCCCCTCTGGCTTCTCGAACTCACCAACTTTGGTGGGGTGTGGGGTTGGCATGTTTCATGAAGACGTTATAATAGTAACATAGAGATGAACACTGAAAGCACTTACACACTAAATAACGTAATTTTGGTCCACTTTTCACACACTGCAATTGGATCTTATTTATTTATTTATTTATTATATTTATCTACCGCACTCCCCGGAGGCTCAGTATAAGAGAATTACAGTATTTACAGTATTAGAAAGGGCAAAATCCATTTCCAAGTGGTCGCTGAAGGGGACCGAAGCTGCATTGAGAGCCAGCATGGCACAGTGTTTAAGAGCTGGGTGTGATTCCCTGTTCCCCCTCCACACACAGTCAGCTGGGTGACCTTGGGCCAGTCACAGTTCTCTTAGAGCTCTTCTCACAGAGCAGTTCTCTTGGGGCTCTCTCACACCCCCCCCCCCAACATGTGTCACAGTGCCCTAGAATTGCCCAGTCTTAGAAGAGTCCAGGATTCAATGTGCTTTTCCTACCTGCTGCCCTCTCTAGTTGGTGTCCCTTTCTATTGGAAACGTGTTGAAACAGAACAATATTTCATGTTACAGCACCTTTTTAAGGAAGGGCACTTATGACTACCACCAGCTGTTGGGTCAGCAAAAAGTAAGAGCGCTGCTCCCTGAAGGATCTGGCAAAAACCACTCTTGTGCCCTTCCAGTCTCCTCTAAAGGAGCATTCACAATAAGTCAGAATTTTACAAAGAAGGATTGTGACACATCAGCTGCTTCATATATTCTTTAAATGCCTCCCCCCCCCCCAGCTTCTCAAGTAGCTCCTGAGAAGTTGGGGGAAGGAGACAGCATATGAAGCAGCTGACATGTCATGATCAGCTGCTTGATGGATCCTTTAAAGCAGGGGTAGTCAAACTGCGGCCCTCCAGATGTCCATGGACTTCAATTCCCAGGAGCCCCCTGCCAGCGAATGCTGGCAGGGGCTCATGGGAATTGTAGTCCATGGACATCTGGAGGGCCGCAGTTTGACTACCCCTGCTTTAAATGCCTCTCCCCCTCCCCCCCCTGACTTCTCTGGCAGTGGAGAGGTTCTCCACTGTAAGCGAAGGTATGAGGGGGACAATAAGCCATGTGCAGGGGGGGAAGATCAGGCAAACTCCCTCTGAATGTCTCTTGCCTTGGAAACCTTATGGAGTTGGCTGCAAGTCAACAGTACATTCCACCAACACAATAAAATGTGGCAAACTACAGATAGCTCTTGTGTCTCTGGAGTATGTAAGGCAGAATGGTTAGAAAGACTGAAAAGAAGGTTCTCTTGCAAGACACTGTGGGCCCTGGTTGACCTGCAGCAGTCGCCACAACAGACAGCCTGTGAGTTGGTTGGGAGTGAGAGAGTTCTAAGAGAACTGCTCTGTGATAACAGACCTAAGAGAACTGTGACTGCCCAAGGTCACCCAGATGGCTGAATTTGGAGGAGTGGGGGAATCAAACCCGGTCCTCCGAATTAAAATCCACTCCTCTTTAACCACAACACAAAGCTAGCTCTCTATGAGCCAGCCGTTTTATCGTTATGTCGTTTTTTAAAAAGGAAAAAAACAAAACGCTTACCACCTGACATTTGTTTTATCACCCCAGGTGCCTCTGTGGACCTTGACTCGAAGAGCTCAAGTTCGATTACTACTTGAAGTACTTTAAAGATTCCACTATTATTGAAAGAGTACCCTGTAGGGCTGTTATAAAAAGGTTAAGGACCTCCTTGCAAAATGCATCCTCATGCTGTGATTCTAGATGTTGGCCAAGTTTTCTCATAACCCCATTGTATATTTTTGTTTCCTTTTCAGATAAAATTGGAGGATCTTTCCCCTCCAAATAAATAAATATCAGAAAATACAAATAGCTTCAGCTAAGATGAATTAAATCGCATACATTGCTCTACAGATCAGGTGCCCCAACTTGGAGCCTGCCAAGTGGTTTCTAGAAAGTGGATGAGACCAGGGTATAGTCTGCTCAGGGCTTTTTATCCAGTCCCAGTTCGAATGAATCCCTCCCATCTACACTGAATTCCATTTGCATTTTGATTTTGGGTGCTTTAAATTTCCTCTCTGCAACATGCACGATTGATTCGTGGTGACCCTACCTTTCCCCTGTGATATCCGGAAGTAGATATAAGCCTCAATATTTGAAAAAATGGCATCAGTAAATGCGCAGCTCTCTGCTTTTTGCGAATTAATTTGCTGATGTAGAAAGCAGTCTTCCCTGATTGGCCAGGGCATCAGTCCAAAGTCCTCCTGGTTCCCAGTTGCAAGGCTTGTCTTAAAGTGACTGCGCTCCAAAAACCCTATCTTCACTCAGCAGAGATCTGCTTCTTGGTTCCACCCACCCCCCTGGTTCCAGTAATATACCAGTACATTCTTCCCATCGCTTTTCTGAAAATGACATACAGTAGGATGTCTATATGCTTGCATTCAGGCCCCACTAAGTTGTAAATTGTACTTACCATTTATTTACTTCATTTGTTGGACACTCACCTCACTCAAGGTGGACAGATGTTACCTTGACTGGGTCTTCTCTGATATGTGCTAGACCGTAGAGACTGGATACCTCAACTTCTTCACCAAATGAGATAAGAATTGAATTCCTGGTATTGTGGTCAAGAGTGGTGGACTCTAATCTGGAGAACTGGGTATGACTCCCTGACTCCTTTTCAACATGCAACCAGCTGAGTGATCTTGGGCCAGTCACAGTTCTTTCAATGCTCTCTCAGCCCCACCTACCTCTTTTGTGGGGAGAGGAAGCAAAGGAGAGTTCAAGATGCTTTGAGACACTTGAGGGTGACCTCAACCGAGTCACAGTTGCATGTTGTAGAGAGAGGAAGGGGAGGCCATTGTAAGCTGTTTTCAGGCACATGAGGCCTGCTGGGTGACCTCCCCCCCCTTCATAGTTCCTCTTAGAGCTCTTCCAGCCCCACCTGACATACAGGGTGTCTGTTGTGGGGAGAGGAAGAGAAGGCATTTGTTAGCCACTTTGAGACTCCTTTGGGTAGTAAAAAGCAGAGCACAAAATACATCTCTTCTTCTCTGTCAGCCCCACCGACCTCACACGATGTCAGTTGTGGGGAGAGCAAGGGGAAGCAATTGTAAGCCATTCTGAGACTCCTTCCAGCAAAATATGGTCTTTAAGAGTTTTTGCCCTGACCTAGATTAAGGTGACCAGATTGTCCCACTTTTGGAGGGACATCTGGGGGTACCTGGCAAATTGTACTTATGTTGAAATTAAAAAATATATATTACAATACTATATTTTGCGTTCTATGCATTCTATGGAACTTTTTGTTGCCCCATATAGACCAAATTTTTAATCAAGAGCCCCCATGGTCAATGGTGTCCTGCTTTACCAATGTTGAAATCTGGTCATCTTAAACTAGATGGCCCAAGGTAGCCCAATCCAGTCAGGTCTTGAAAGATAAGCAAGGTTGGCCCTGGCTAGTACTTGAATGGGGGGGGGGGACAATCAAGGTAGTCCAGGGATGCTATGCAGAGGCAGGCCATGGCAAATCTGCAAATCACCTTTGTTCAATGCCGATCTTTGGGATCACCAATCAATCTTGATGGCACTTTTTTTTTTTTTCACCACACAAAGAGTTAATTTTTTAGCAGTTCATATTACAGGAGTACTCACTAACCACTGGACCATAACACTTGGTAACATGACCAATAGTCTTTAGGGATGGGTTAAACCTCCAACATGCTGGAAAATAGATTTGCATCAAGCATGCATGCTAGCAATTCCCCCCTCCTGAGCTGTGATCAAGTTGCATATCCATCTGAGATTAAATTCTAGCTTTAATGTCTGGCTTTAATGAAATTGTTATTTACAAAATAATTGAGCATGCCAAGGGAATGATTCAGATGCTTTGATAATTTACTTGTTTTTCTTTTTTACAGAGAAGGCAAAAATACTATTTAGCAGTATCCAAGATGGATAACGGTGTGCTAAGTGGTGTTCTTTGAGTATTTAAGGAAGTTACTTCAGGCGTAAAAGCTTGACTATAGCAGACTTTCTTCTCTTATGGGTGCGTTCACTTCAACGCATGGTTTTTAATGCCAAACATAATAAGAGGAAGATGGCAAAATGTCAAACAGCTTTGATGTACTGCCTATAGCAGAACTTCACTTGGAGAAGGAAATTCAGGGTTGCAGCCATTACGGAATGTTACAAAAATTCTTAGGGTTTCTATATGTATACTTACCTCATGACGGCATCTTGGACAACCTTGAGCACAACCTTCACCTCAAACATCCTTGACCCCAAAAGCCAAGTCAATTTTAGTATGATTTGCTATCTCTTTTGCAGTGCCAAAGAGATTCTTCCGTTTCCAGATTTGCCTTGTAATTTTAAGTGGCAATGTAACTGTTAGCTTTTGCCACCCCCACATTTTCTTTGAGTAGACCAGGCTTTCTCAACCAGGGTTTTCCTGACAGACCTGGAAGGGGTTCCTGGATGGGTAGGAGGTAATTATTATTTTTAATTGTTAAACATTTATTGGGTGATAGGATCACGTATGTTAATGTCAATCCATGCCCCTCATCAAAACAGCCAATGATGGATCTGGAGAGTGTGGGAAGGGGAGGGGCCCCAGGTGGGTGTGTACACAGCTCTGCTTCCCAACCATATTCTGCACCATTGCACCACTTCTGGGGTTTCTTGAAGTCTGAAGAATGGTTCAGGGGGTTCTCAATGATAAAAAAGTTGAGAAAGGTTGGCGAAGACAAAGCCCTGGCTTGATCTATAATAACTCTATCTCTAGGTATGCATGGAAATTCAAGCTCAAGCACAATTACACCTTGCCAACAACTAGGTTTGCCAACTTCTAGGGCCTGGAGATCTCCTGGAATCACAGCTGATCTCCACACCACAAAGATCAGTTTTCCTGGATAAAATGAATTTTTTGGAGGATGGCATTATATCCTCTGTGGCATTATATCTTGCTGATGCCCTCCCCTCCTCAAACCCTTCCCACTCCCAGGACCATGCCATTAAAAAAAGACTACTCGGAGCAGGAAATGGAGAGGGGAGGGTGGGTACGAGAGTGTGACAAAGCTGTCAAGACTAACACAGATTTCCCTCTCCATACAGGCTTATCCCTCGTAAATTACAGATTGCCTTGGGATGCAGACAACGTCATGTGGAGGGGGCTCTAAAACCCACCAACATTTGAAGGCTGTCCAGGAACAGATTCCTCATGTGGAAATGGTCCTGGTGTTAACGTAAATAGATTCCCATAAGATTAGCTACTGTAGATGTTTTATCTGAAGAATAAGAATAAGAAGAAAGATTAACAGATTTTATACCTCAGTTTTCACTAGCCAAAAAAGTCTCAAAGAAGCTTACAAACACATTTCCTTTCCTTTCCCCACAACAGGCACCCAATGAAATAGGTGGGTCTGAGAGCCAGCTTGGTGTAGTACTTAAGAGTTCAGACTTCTAATCTGGCGAGCTGAGTTTGATTCCCTGCTCCTCCCTCACATGCAGCCAGTTGGGTAACCTTGGATTCACCCCAGCCTGGATAAAACTGTTCTGACTGAGCGATAATATCAGAGCTGTCTAAGCACCACCTATCTCACAGGGTGTCAGTTGTAGGGAGAGGAAAGGGAAGGCGATTGGAAGCCATTTTGAGACTCCTGGTGGAAAAAAGTGGCATATAAAAAAACCTCTTCTTGCTCTTGTTCTTCTAAGATAAATTCTCTGTAAGAACATCTTTAAGAGACCTGTGACTTGCCCAAGGTGACTAGCCCAACTATGACTAACTCCTGAACAACGGCTGCACCATACTGCTTTACTCTGGTACCGCTTTACTCTGTTCTGGTTCAGCCTCACTTGGAGTACTGTGTTCAGTTTTGGGCATCCCAGCTGAAGAGGGATGTAGACAAACTGGAGCGTGTCCAGAGGATGGCAACAGAGATGTTGAGTGGTTGGGAGACCAAGACATATGAAGAAAGGTTGGGGAAGCTTGGTCTGTTTAGCCTGGAGAGGAGACGACTGAGAGGGCATCTGATAACCATCTTCAAATATTTAAAATGCTGCCACGTAGAGGATGGAGCAGAGTTGCTCTCTCTTGCCCCAGAGGGATAGACCAGAACCAATGGGATGAGATTAATGGAAAAGAAATTATGTATAAACATCCTGAAGAAGTTCCTGATAGAGCGGTTTCTCAGTGGAACAGGCTTCCTCGGGAGGTGGCGGATTCTCCATCTTCAGAGGTTTTTAAACAGAGGCTGGACAGAAAGGCTGATTCTGTGAAGGTTCAAGGGGGTGGCAGGTTACAGTGGATGAGCAATAGGGTTGTGAGTGTCCTGCATAGTGCAAGGGTTGGAGTAGATGAACCAGTAACCACTCGGGGGTTGGTGGTGGTGGTATAAATAATTGATTAAGACCTAAGTGGTAGGAGAAAGGAGTGGGGCCAGTCCAGGATAGCAGAAGGAGCTGATTGGCCCCTCGTCCGTACTGACAAGAATTCCAGCCAGTCGGGGGAGGGGCCAATGGGAAGGCGCAAAGCGCCTTCCCATTGTGTCCTCACCAGGACAGCAGAGTTCCATCCAGTCGACCCACCCACCTAGCCCAGCCAGGGGCAATCTGAGGGGCATCGCTGCCAGTCTGCTCCTGACCACCACAGGGAGAGGAGGTCAGTAGGGCTGCCAAGGGGGATGAGAACAGAGGCTTGGACAGGCTGCGCCAGTCCTTTTCGTCCTGTCATGTCCAACTGTAAATGGCTTCAGAACCCTGACAGAGCTGGCAGGAGGCTGCAGAGTGCGCTCCCCCCCTCCCTTGAGGCCTGCTGCGAAGGAGCCTCTGCCAGGCCCTGACTGAGGCATTTCTGAGAGCAATGCAGGGGATCCTCAGGGCATGGGGTGGGCATTCCTTTTGAGGGGGGAGGAATTTCTCCTTCTGTCAAATGGCTGACAGGGAGGCCACAGAAAAGTCCCTTCTCACTTAAAATACTGCTCTGGCTGGGGGGGGGGGTAGACACAGCCAAGCCATGTGTATTTCTTCTTTGCAACTCTCTGCAGATTTGAGGCCACTGCACAGCGTTATTCTGCAGACGAACCTGGATACTGTTGTGGAGGTTCTTTTGTCTTCCGTTTCTTCTGCACAACAACCCTGGGCAGTAGGCCTCAAGTCTTTCAATTCAACAACAACCTCTGTGGGAGGCTTTAAACGTTTCTTCTCTACCACAACCCTGTCCAACGTAGCCCTTTCTGCCTGGGGAGCTGATCTTTATACTCTGCAGATAAGCTGTAATTCCAGGAGCTCTCCAGGCCCCACCTGGAGGTTGGCTACCCCTGGGATGGAAATATTCCTGGAGTTTTGGAGGTGGGACTTCAAAATCGTACAATGCCTCAGAGTCCAGCCTTCAAAGAGGCCGTGGGTGCACTTCTGGGTCCAGGGGGAAGGCCGCACTGCGGCCGGGGGGGGGGGAGAAGAAAGCCTTCCCTACGGCCCCAAAAGAACACCTAGCGCCCGTTGTATTTACAAGTACAATGGGCTTTGTCCCTATTGATTCTATGCTTCTATTATTCATACTGATAGGAGTACCAAGACCCCAGTGTGTGTGAAGGATCCGTAGCCCCCAGGTTCCATTAATCACTGCCTTTTTCAAAGAGTTCTAGGAACTACCAGAAACTCTATGGTAAGAGTTCCTAGTTTTCCCTTATCGGGGAATCCTAGCTACAGGTGTTGATCCCCTTGGTGTAAATTATCTCTCTATTGTGCCAGCCAGATACGTCTTGTGCTGATAAAATATGTCTCTCTTAACTGTGTGAGATGATGATAGATTAAAATTCATTATTTTGTGTTGCCTGTTTGGATAAGAGTTTGAAGAATGTCCGTCCCTGCATTAGCACAGTTTTCCTGGCAAGGAGATAAACCACAAGAGGGAAAATTTGAAAGCAAAAAAGAAAAAGAAAGAAAAGAAAAGAAAATGCCAACAGAGCACAGCCAACTCCCAAGCTGCAACAAATTAACACCGTTTTAATGCAATATCATAATTATGTACAAACACTTGTACATAAATATGTGAAACACCCGAGAAGTTCCCAGGCAGAGACTTGTTAGAGCTAACGTCTTCCTCAAGTGTTGACAAACTGAATGTTCACATCGCCATTAAAAAAAATATGCAGAACCATTCGAATCCTCCCAAAACAAATTATAACTTAAAGATGTTCAACGTACAACAGAAAGACAAAATTCTGATGTTGGCTGCAATTCTAGGCATGCTTACCTCGGGACAGGCCTGCTGTGCTTAGGAATTACTTCTGAGCAACAAGTCTAGGATCAGGTTTCAAAAGGCTCTGTCTCACTGCAAAGAAGGGTCTTGACCAGGGGTAGTCAAACTGCGGCCCTCCAGATGTCCATGGACTACAATTCCCATGAGCTCCTGCCAGCGAATGCTGGCAGGGGCTCATGGGAATTGTAGTCCATGGACATCTGGAGGGCCGCAGTTTGACTACCCCTGGTCTTGACAGTTAAAAACCAGCTACTAAACAGCTACCCCCCCGAAAACAAAACATAAATTGAATAGACACCCACTATCTAGAATATGAGCCTCTTGTGGCGCAGAGTGGTAAGGCAGCAGACATGCAGTCTGAAAGCTCTGCCCATGAGGCTGGGAGTTCAATCCCAGCAGCCGGCTCAAGGTTGACTCAGCCTTCCATCCTTCCGAGGTCGGTAAAATGAGTACCCAGCTTGCTGGGGGGTAAACGGTCATGACTGGGGAAGGCACTGGCAATCCACCCCGTATTGAGTCTGCCATGAAAACGCTAGAGGGCGTCACCCCAAGGGTCAGACATGACCTGGTGCTTGCACAGGGGATACCTTTACCTTTACCTTTATCTAGAATATGAGACCAGGCCTATTGAAGAAGACACAGAACTTCAGAGGTTCGTGTTTTTCCACAGAGCCCAGGAAAAGACACAAAGCAGCAACACTTCCTTCTGAACGAATGGTGCATGAAATGAAAGAGGATTGTTATGGGATCAGTGATGGATTGGGGCTGTCTGATTAAGGCAGAGAGTCAGTTCTTGTTAGCAATACTTAAGACTGGCTATTTAAGTATATCGACATGTATCCAACCAGATACTTCCGAGAGCTTATTTTTTTGAAAGAGGAGCTGGTACTTCCCATCTCCCACCAGCTCTCAATGGAGCCGCGAGAGAAGAGAATGGGGGAGAAAACGACATCACCATTGTGGCGATGTCACGTCTGGCCAGAAGTACTGCCGTGTTGCATTGATGCTGTAGGAATTTTCATGAACTCAGTCATTTTTACCGTAGAGCCTTTGGAAAATCCTAGAGTGTCACTGCAGTGTGGCAATGTTACTTCTGGGTTCCTAGCAGGAAGTGACCTCATGCATTGTGCAACACTGTTTTGAAGTAGAATGTTCCAAGCACAACGTGGAGCTAGTGTGGAAACCCAAGGCTGCTGATTTCCACCAGTCCCTCCCCCTTTCTAATTAAGATCTACATTGCATCTTATATAGTACATGCAGCTCTGCTAATCCCGTGAACATCATTCCAGGTGGTTCAGTGACTGCCTTCCACTCTGGGATTTAATTTCCTGGACATACCGCCAGACGAAGGCCTAGTCTAGACCTGTAGAAAAATGAGTGCTCCCTCAATGTAGGAAAACAATCTCCTTATTGTGGGAAGCAAACAAAAAGAGGGCGAGGCTTTTTCTTGCCAGAACTGAGCCACCAAACAACAAGCATACTTTTAAGTTCCCTCCCCCCAATCCAAATCTTGGTGCGCTCATAGCGTACCAGGTTTTCATTTTCTTAGACTAATTTCCCCAAGCATAAAGTATGCCCTTACTCCCAGACACTACTTGGCTTTCCTAAGAGCACAGATCAGTCCCACAAGATCAAGTTGAAAAACGCTTGCAAGGCCATTGTGAGGAACCACCACTTAATTTAACACAGGTTAAAGACCATTCAAAGGTAACCTTTCAGGCAAGCATAAAACATGACAAATGAAACATGGCATATGAAACCAACCCCAAAAGTATTACGTGATGAGATCTTAACGCAGGATCTTGACAATGTGGTGGTAAAGAGGTGGTTGAACAGAGCAGATTGACTCAGACTCCAGGGGGAGGGTAATCTTTCTAAAGATTGATTCAAATGGGTAGCTGTGTTGGTCTAAGGCAGGGGTAGTCAAACTGCGGCCCTCCAGATGTCCATGGACTACAATTCCCAGAAGCCCCTGCCAGCAAATGCTGGCAGGGGCTTCTGGGAATTGTAGTCCATGGACATCTGGAGGGCCGCAGTTTGACTACCCCTGAAGGACTGCCTACAGTGGCACATCCATGTAAGTGGGGAATTAGCACTGTGTGAACCAGGCCAGGAAATAAACTTTTTCCTCAATGAGCTAAGATTCTTTTTTTGTTTTTATTTTAAGGCCTTTTTACATTGGGGGAACATTTTAAAAGTGACCTTCTCTTTTGGAGTCTGAAGTGTTATGGCTAGAGTTACCAGCTGTTGTCAATGGTGGACTTAACTGGCTCCTGAGACTCTCCAAAGAAATAGAGCAGCAGAGTGACAGAGCATTTTGAAAGTATGCAGTTATTAATTACCTTTCTGTATGAGGCTGAAGTCTCTCCCATCCCCAAACCCCACCCACCCCAGGCTGCACCCGCAAAATCTCCAGGTATTTCCCAACCCAAAGCTGGCAACCCTAGTTACAGCCCATTCTCCGTCAGAATTCTCTCTTCATTCAGCTGCCTTGGTAGACCTCAATGTACTGCAACTAGAACTCCCATTGAAACTGAAATACAGATGATTATCCAAAGTGCTTCTGTCATGGATTCCCACTGGCTTCTAGTTGCTGAGTGTACCTTTGTTCTTTTCAAAACAGCTGATTTTGAAACTCCCCCCAGTCTTTCTAATGCGTTTCGGTGAAAATATTCCGGCTGGAATTATGCAAACAATTTCTTTAAGTATATAAAAAGAAAGTTTCTCTTTATTATTAAAGTTGATTTACCCAACTTCATACTGTGTTGTTAGACTGATCAAAGCATTGGTGATGAGGACAGCAGTCTTATCAGAAAAATGATTGAACTCTTCCATGCACATCTCCTGTAATTAGAATGACTGGGGTGGGGCTGCTTTTTGAAATATTCACTTTGTAACTAGAACATTTACAAAACAAATGGGTAATGTGAGCAGGAAGCAAAAGAGTATAAAAATAAATTCAACTGAAATCAGCTTTCACACACACACAATAACTTCTTTTGCAATTTATCTCTTTATGTGTGCAGATACCAGCTATGCTCTGCTTACCCACACGTGTCAAAGTTACCCTTCTCCTAGGAACTAAGAACTAGGGGTGACTGGCTAAATTTGCAGATGATGTGGAATTGTTCAGGAGGGTCAAGGGGATTTCCACACACTTTAAAAATAGTGAGATACTTACCTTTTGTTGTTGTTATATTCCGGCCCCTCCACATGACATTGCCAGCATGAAGCGTCTGAGCAATAAACAGCCGGCTACATCCTCCATTTTAAAGTGCTAGTTGGTGAATCCCCAAAAGTGGATTCACCAACAGATGTAGCACTACTTACCGGAGAGCAACCAGCAGGCCACCAGCAAAAAAAAAAAAAAAAATGTATGGAGGTGAAGAAGCGCTATCTCTGCCTCTAATATCCCGCCCACGCACCTGCCTCCCTCTCTTTTCTCCCATGGAAGGGAGGTTTTTTTAAAGCAAATTAATAATGGAGCAATGAATAAATGTTCAATCATGCAGGCGAAGTAAAAAATTCCCCCCTTAAAAGTTGTAGCACAAAGCATGCCTCTCTAAGTTTCCCCTTTTGGCTGAAAGCCCGGCTCCTCCGATTATGCACAGGGCCTGCCCAACCTAGCCCTCGCCTGCACCCTCAGTTGACCCAGGCCTCTGGAAGAATTCGCGTTTCGTTAATGCAGGTCTTCCAAGGGCCTGTACTGGTTGGTGCCTGGGATGGCGGTTACATTGAGAATAATCGGGGATTTTCCCCGAAGCTCTGTTGGCGCCAGCTCGGGCATTCCCCCATGTGCATGATGGGTCCTAGTGAAAAGTTCCAAGAGAAGGTCCAAGAACAGCTCCATAAGCAGCAGCAGCAGCAGAAGAGTTGGTTTTTATACCATGCTTTTCACAGCCTGAAGAAGTCTCTAAGTGGCCTTCCCTTCCTCTCCCCATAATATACACCTTGTGAAGTAGGTGAGGCTGAGAGAGTTCTGACATGAAAGCCAGAACTAAAATAAGACAACCAGATTGCAGCCTCAGGGAACTAGGAGGTCAGGAGGAAGAGGCAGAGCCTCAGTGGAAGCTGGAGGGAGGGGATGGGCCAGCGGTGGGATTGTGTCTCCAACGTGCAAACACACCATGCACAGCAGCCAGGGTGGAACACATGGGCAGGGACTCCAGGAGGCCTCAGTCCAGCGAGCTCTTATATTGGGCTGTGCACCAGCTCCTGGCCTCTCCCTCTCTGGGTCTCTGGGTCTTCCTCTGGCCTTGTCACCCCACCCCCCATTTCTGAGTATTAATGGATTCCGTTCTGTCATTATTTCATAATTACATGTTGTTGTTTTGATATGATGTTACAATTGTGTGTTTTGATTACCCGTGCATGTCTTTTACTTGACATGGTTACAGCTGGCAGTTCTTGTTCATCGGGATGGATTCATTGGGTGGGAGACCACAGCTGCTTGCTGATCTCCCCTAGCTTAGGGGCCTCCATAGGAGACTTATGCCTGAGGTTCACAGCAGTGCTCCAGGTGGGGCTGCATGGGTGGCTTGCATTTCCAGGTGGCAGAGGGGAACCAGTAGAGGCCAAAGCCCACGTTGTAGGGTGGGGTTGGGTCTCTTTTTCCACCGCGAAATATCTTTATATTTTATATTGGGCTATGATTGTAATGGAATTTTATGTTCTTTTTATGGGGTTTTAAATTGTTTTATGAACCGATGTAACCTGCCACGAGCCGGCTTTGGGAGTGGCAGGGAATAAATATAAACATCGTCATCATCATCATCATCATCATCACTTACTACAACAACAGTAAGAAAGACACAGTGGAAAGTTTCCAATCCTTAAAATATAATTATACTACAAAATTAGTAAAGGCTTGCCAAAGCTGTACTGTGTTCAATTAAAAGTAACATCAGCAGACAATCCCAAGCTAAAAAATTAAATACATTTAGCAATGTGGGGAGGTTGTTTTTTTTTGCTCAGACCACAACTGATAAAAGCTGTTTAGCAGAAACAATCATTTTGTGTGTCACTACAAGGAAAATAAAATTAAGAAAAAGACAGCAAGCAAGTTTTGTTTCTTACATCTTAAAATCATCCTGTTTTAGATACCGTTTTTCTCTATTGTGTTGATAACTTCCCCTAGAACCTGCCATCCCCGGAAATGCCAGCAGGTGGTAGGAGCTAAGAGGGAGTACCTGGGTTGCTCCAGCTGGAGACTCTCTGGACGGGGGTTTCCTCATGGTCAGCAGACTAGGAGATGGTGGGATGTCTCCGTGCTGTGCTGATGCTCTTTGCCAGGGGTGATGGGTTTTTGCAATGGCCTTATTCCTGGCCAAAGAGTTGAGTGGCATTCTCCTTTAAGCCTCCTGATACGTTCACCTGACATGCAAATAGGTTGAATGGGTGATAATGTGATGACGAAAAAGAAAAGTTGGTTTTTATACCCTGCTCTTCACTATCCAAAGGAGTCGCCTTCCCTTCCTCTCCCCGCAACAGACACCCTGTTAGGTAGGTGGGGCTGAGAGAGCTCTAAGAGAACTGCTCTGTGAGAACAGATCTAACAGGTTTGTGATTAGCCCAAAGTTCAGTGTTGGTAAGGGGAATAATGACTTTCCGATTTCCACAGGGCCTGCAAAATGGAGCTCTTCCACCAGGTCTTTGCTCTGGGAAAAGTAAGATCTGGACCCCTCTTGATTCGCTCCTCCGAGTTTATATCCCGGACAGAGCCTGCCCTAACTCTTCTCCACCAGCCGTTACTGCTTTATTTAATCCGCTCCGCAGGAGCAGGTTAAAGATCATTCTATGAAACTTGTACACCGCCCTTCCCTGAAGGCTCATTACATGACCAAAATGAAACAACAATTTTAAATACTGTATTTCAAAACGTAAAGCAATTACATTTATATCGAAACAATCCGAAAACTCACCACCTGTTCCCTGGAGGGAGGGATGGGGAAATCAAGAGCGGTTGTTGTTAAAATACTCAGTGGCATTCAGAGGTTCATTGTTTGTGTAGGGTGATGAACATTGTGTTAATGGGGTTAATGGGGTCTGAGGTTAATGGGGTCTGAACTTGCTGAGAGTGAGAGGAGAAAAAAAGATCTTGTGTTCATAGTGGATAGCTTAGTGGAAGTTTCAGCCCGGTGTTGCCTCATCCGGGATACTGTCCACAGTCATCCTGAGCCTGGTGGCCAATTTAGAGGTTCCTAGCTTTATTTTATGATGAGTTATACCTTCCATGGATGGACAACTGGTCAAAAGGACTCCTCCTTTTATTAAATTAGTGGTGACCTATAATCCAGAGAACTACATTTGATTCCCCACTCCTCTTCCACATGCAGCCAGCTGGGTGACCTGGGACCATCACATTTCTCTCAGAGTTCTCTCAGCCTCACCTACCTAACAAGGTGCCTGTTGTGAATAGGGGAAGGGTAGGTAATGGCTTGCCATTCTGAGACTCCTTCAGGTAGTGAAGAGTGGGGTAAAAACCCTCCACTTCTCCTTTAGTTCCCTAAAATAAATTTGTTTCACTAGATCAGTAGCAAACTTCTAGTCAATTTTAATGATTCTGGATGGTTCTTGTTTTCTCTCTGTTTCATTGTACAGCATTCACCCAATAGATGGAAGGGATGCAAATGACATGGAGGAAAGAACTGGTAGGAATAGCCGAGGAATATCCAGATCAAAATCAGCTGAATTTATGAAAACCCAAACTCTTGGGATTTATCTGCACTGCACACTTGTAATAATTGTATGCATGTTCAACTCTCAAAGAATCTTCATGTGCTAGTTCACAGGAAATAGAAAATGTTCTCTGTTGGTGATCTCTGGTATTTGAAGAATTGCCAATCTGAAACAATCAATTTAAGCCTTGACCTTGATATTCCAGGCTACCCCTACCTCATCCGATGCTAAGCAGGATCAGCACTATTTGGATGGGAGACCACCAAGGAATAAGAGGGTCATAATGTGAAGAGCCTCTTGTGGCGCAGAGTGGTAAGGCAGCCGTCTGAAAGCTTTGCCCATGAGGCTGGGAGTTCAATCCCAGCAGCCGGCTCAAGGTTGACTCAGCCTTCCATCCTTCCGAGGTCGGTAAAATGAGTACCCAGCTTGCTGCTGGGGGGTAAATGGTAATGACTGGGGAAGGCACTGGCAAACCACCCCGTATTGAGTCTGCCATGAAAACGCTGGAGGGCGTCACCCCAAGGGCCAGACATGACCCGGTGCTTGCACAGGGGATACCTTTACCTTTACCTTTAATGTGAAGGTAGGTAATGGCAAAACCACCTCTAAACATCTTGAACACCCAATGAGGGGATATCCTAAATCAGCTGAGACTCAATGACAACAGCAATGGCAATAAATACTGGTGATTTTCTTTAAAAAAAACAAGATCTTGGAATCAAAGCAGGTTATAAATGAGTCAAGAGTGAAGCTTGGGGAATGTCTGGAAATATTAGAACTGTTAGTGGGGTTTTAGCATTCCAGTAGGAAGTTTAATGGATTTTAATGGAGTTTAATGGATCTCCGTCTAGAGTTGGGCACTTCAGCACACATTGGCCACTTTGGCGATCATGGCAGCCTGAGGCAGCCAGCGCTGCGGCGTGGAGGGGAGGGGCAGCACCGCTGCCCCTCCCCTCCACGCCGCAGCACTGGCTGCCTCAGGCTGCCGTGATCGCTGAAGCGGTGAAAGCACACCCAACCCTATCTCCATCCCAAACGTCCTAATTTGTTCAGCAAAACACTGATATACCCAAACTTCAGGCAAAAACATTGAAGGGAAAATCACCTTAAACAATCTAAAATCCTAGAAATGATTGCTCCCCGCCCCCAAGAATAGTGTCCAAGCCCATTTCTGAAATTAGGACAACATAACTAGGAGACCATTTTAAAGTGTACGGCATAGATATTGTCCTCAGCGTCTGTGCTCTGAAATTTACTTTTGCCTTTGAGTTCCTGAAAATGAAGGTTCATGAAAGGTCAGGACACAGGCTGAGGCTGATCTCAATGACAATAGACAATTTTATGAGAAACTGAGCTGGGCTGAGCTACTCGGGAACAAGAAGTATAAAGCTTAAACTGGCAATAATGTGACATCCTGCAACTGCCACAGCTAAGAATTAAAGTCAGTGGAGAAGGAGGAAGAGGAGGAGGTTTTTATACCCCACTTTTCTCCACCTCAACAGGTTTACAATCACATTCCCTTACTCTCCCCACAACTGGAACCTTGTGAAGTATGTGGAGCTGAGAGATCTCTGAGAGAACTATGCCCAGCTCAAGTTCTTCCAGCAAGCTTCAGGTTGAACTTGGGTATCCAGATAAGAGTCTTTCACTCTTAACCCCTGCTCTCCATTGGGTGGCTAGATTCCAAGAATCTGCTTGTTTAAGTGGACTGGTTGGGTTACCAAGGTTGGCTGAGGACAGACCTGCAAGATCTATGAGTGTCAAGCCAAACAGAGCCTAACTGTCATGTGGTATGGCTGGCCACAAGGAATTCAACACTCCTCTCTGTCTGGGATGCAAGCATAGCCTGGAGAATTGCTCATGGCTGTTGAGAGGCAACCAGAATGGCGACAAGGGTAGTGTTAGGAGATCAGGCTGGCGACCCTATTTGTAGGATCTGTGCTGAATAAAAAGGTGCCGGGTGCAAGTCCAGCATGACAATTCTCTTATAGCATGTATGCATCAAAGCACTGTGGATATAATAAATAACGATGATGATATATTTTTTTATATATTTTATATCCCGCCTATTTAGTCTATGGGTTTGGTAAACACAGACTCCAGTTCTTCAAAACAGCTCTTTTTATTTAGCAACTCCAACATCAAACCCCAAACACCGAACAGAGAAAGCAGGCATGCACAGGCACGTTTATACTCTTCAGACAGCCCACCAAACCCCCTGATTGGTTCCAAGCAGTACAGTCTAATTGGACCTTGACAGGCTGACCCGATTGGCTAGCTCACAGGCTGGCAGAAGCCTTCATTTGCATCTGCTGTCAAATGTCCACAGATATAACTTCACCCTTGACTCAATGAGTAACTTCAGATAAAAATAATAACATATATATATATATATATATATATATATATATATATATATATATATATATATATATATATATATAACAAAATTTGACAATTAAATTAATTGGGTTTTAAAATTATTAAAATTGTACTAAACCCACCTATTTTATGGTTACAGGTTTCCTGACAAGTTGGACAGCATTTTCCAGATGTTATCCCTCGCCTCTCCCACTGGCCTGACAGAACAGCGCTGTCTTATAAGCCCTCTGGGACTGTTTCAAGTCCTGCAGGGGCCCTGATTTCACTAGGGAGAGGGTTCCACCAGGTCGGGGCCAGGTTTGAAAAAGCCCCAGCCCTGATCAAGGCCAGTTTTAATTCTTTCCTTTTAGATCAGAGACTTGGATCCTGTGATAAATCTCTGCTGATGGGAGGCATTTCTCTCAGTGGAGCAGGACTTTCTCATACAGTTCCACCTGTTTTGGCTCAAAATTTCCCCTAGCTGCTGATTCTAGGAGACAGGGAGCTTTCAGTAGCGGGGTGATGGGGGAGTCAGAGGTTTTCAGAAGAATGAGGGGAATTGGGTAAATTTTTCCATTCATGGCAAATTTCTGCTAGATTCACCCAATAGTTCACCCTCTCAGCCTAATCTTCCTCACAGGGGAAATAATGGAACAGTGAGAACAAAGTAAAGCATTTGGGAGAAAGGTGGAGTATGAATGAAGTAAATTAATTTTTAAAATTTTCTGCCACTAGTGTAGCTGCATATCATTGTAAAGGACACCTGTCTCAACAGAAGCATATGTGTCATTTAGCAAAGCACCAAAAAAATCTGGGGAAATTAAATTGCTGGATTTCTCTCTCTCTCTCTCTCTCTCTCTCTCTCTCTCTCTCTCTCTCTCTCTCTCTCTCTCTCTCTCTCCCACTCTCTTTTTTTGCTTTCGGTATGCACGCCCAAAATCATTCTACTGCTTATACTTGGTCTTTTCAAATCAAGAAGTAGCACTACAAATTGATAACAAATGCTTTATGTTTTCTGAGGTCAAAGCCTAGTGCTTCTTCAAAACAATGTATTGTTTTACATGTTAGAGCTGTTCCACCGAACCAAACAGAGTGGGAAAACAAACGGAAATAAGCCTACGGCAATGAAGAGTTTCCGTTAAAAAGCTGCTGTAGCTTCCCTCTCTCTCTCCCTCCGCCCCCGTCTCTCTTTCTTGCTTTTTTATTGTCTGTCAGAAGAATCCCCCTGAGGAGAACAATTGTGAACATAAATAAGAGCCTAGTACTGAAAATGTCCCTACCCGGGGCTGGGCAGTACCTTCAGGATACTAAGTTTTGCTAAGTATGAGCAAGGTCTTTGTAGTTACTCTACATATATCATTAGCACATAAGAATATATAGTAGGTCTGAGGATTCAGGTAAGATTGGAGACTCAGTGTCAACTCCTTTCCCCAGACTGCCAGGGAGCATTTTGAGGAAAAGGACCATTTGATTTCAGAGGGAATGGTAGAAATTTCAGCGGGAGTAAGATTGATAGCAATCAGCAGAGTATCCAAGACTTAGTTTCCCCAAGATAGCTTACTCTCCTTTCTGGTAACATCAGGTCCCACAAGAATGCCTCAAGTGCCTCATGTTTTATTATTTTATTTTATTTTATTATTTTTCTTTTGTTTCTATTTTCTTTTGTTTTATTATTTTATTATTTTATTTTGTTTCTGTTTACTCCACCTTTCACACCAGTGGGGACTCAAACTGGTTTACAGCCTTTCTCAACTTTTTTTTTTCCATTGAGAAACCCCTTAAACATTCTTCAGGCTTCGAGAAACCTTGGAAATGGTGCGATCATGCAGAATATGGTTGGGAAGCAGAGCTGTGGACACAGCCACTCGGGGCCCCTCCCCTTCCCACCCCCTCCAAGCCCATCATTGGCCATTTTGGGAGTAGGAAACAGGTTGAGACAACCATATATGATCATATCACCTGATAAATATTTAACAAATTTTGAATATAAATTTTAAAATTTAACTTCTACCCATTTGGGAAACCCTTCTAAGGTCATCAAGAGACCCTCGCGTTTCATGAAATCTTGGTTTAAAAGCCTGGCTTATGTTATTACAATAATCCTGTGATGTAAGGGAGGCTGAAAAGATGTGTGAGAGATTGACTCAAGATCAAGCAAGTCTACATACAACAACAAGCCTTTAATAACATATAAAAGTACAATATAAGGAGGGAAAGTGCAAAAGGATCCACTGCTATACAGAGAAAACAAAGACTACGATCCTGCTTTAGAGCAGGGGTCCCCAACCCCTGGTCCAGGGACCGGGACTGGTCCGTGGATCAGTCGGTACCGGGCCGCGGCTCCTCTCATCCTCCTCCCCAGCTGCTGCCTCGGGGCTGCCCTGCCACTCTGCCACCGGCTCACCTTTGGTGCCCTCCAGCGGCTGCCATGGCTGGGGCTCCCCGTCAGCATGGCACTGTGCAGCTGCTGCTGGCAAGGCCCCCCAGTAGGTAGTGGGAAGTCAGGGGTGCTAGCGAAAAAGGAAGCAGAGCACGGGCTCAGGCAGCGGCAGTGACGTCCCTCAGCAAAAGACTACCCGCCCTCCGGGCCTCAGTATAATTGTCAAGCATTGACCGGGCCCCAGTGATAAAAAGGTTGGGGACCACTGCTTTAGAGTAAGACAAAATACATTCACGATCTCTCATGGCAAGATATAAAAGCTTTGCAACTGGTTCAATTATATCAGGTTTCTGGGATGTCAAAAGAAACTGAATCTTATGTTCATCCAAATGCAGTTCTCTTTTAAGCAAGTCTACATAACAGAAGTGGCATTTGAACACAGGTCTCCTAGATTCTAGTCTTATACTTGAAGACGCAGGCTCTTTGCAAGTGATGCTGTCTTGTGTGGTGTAAAGGATTTTTTAAAAAATTCTATCCCAATTAACATTTTATTTACTTATTTTAATCCATTTACTAAGTTTGTATACAGCCCTCCTCATGGATGGTCAGCTCACAACATAAAACAATCAACGACAAAACATCACTGTCATCAACGTAAATAAAGCCACCATAAAAACCATAACAACCACTCTAAATCCCAGTCTTCCTGTATGGAGATTTTTTGCCAGTTCCTAGAAATATTCTAGAAATACCATGCAATCAATCTCAATGGGGAAAGCCATGAGGCTAGGATTGGTCAGTGGCAAGCCGACAAAGTGCACAGTGACGAAATACAATCAAAATGGACACTGGCCGGAACGTTATACAACTAAAATAAAGATCAAAAACCATGGTGACAGTTTAGCCATAGGATCACCAAGAGCTGGATTCAATTGAATGACTAACATAGCCATCATTCTACATCCTACTGGTTTACTCCAGAAGTGACATAGCGGTACAGATGCCCCAATGCCACCCGCCCCCCCCCATGTCCTGGACACAATTCCTCTCTGTCAATAGCCTGTCAATCCTAATCACAATCCTAATCCTTCTCCCACTCCTCTCTTGGAGCTCCAAGTGCTCCATATCCCCAGGGGTGTCATCTACATCAGATGCAAGTCCCCTAATCTGACTCATGGTCAAACGTGCCATCGGAGGATGAGCCTCAGGAAGTGTTCCATTGCTTAATGGAAATAGGAAAATGTTGCCTTCCCTCTTGTGTCATTTTCAAGAGTGGAAACTCAGTTTTTTAAATAAAACTTTTATTTGCCACTTTCCACCATGTAGGAATTCGTGGCAGGTTACAGTGTAAGTAATAATCAAATATGATAAAATACACAGCTGCAGGGAGGGAGGGCCTGTCTCAGACTCCGTGTTTCCTCAATCACATGTTCTCAGAACTCTCTGAGCATGAGGTACATGCAAATTGGTCTTCTATAGCTGTTGCCACTAGGGAAAATGGCATAGAAGGAAAAGCAGATGCTTCCCTCCCTGTGTACTGCATCAGAGATGGAGCACATTTAAAGTTGCCCAACGTTGGGTGTGAGTTGAGAGGGGAGCCCTGACTTACATTACATGTCTTGTCTAGAGAAGTTATTGTTAAGGGCCAAAGGAAGTTGTAGAAGCCATTATTTTGAAGGAGACCCATAAACACACAAATGGCTAGATAGTCTCCATTCTTTCAGATAGTCTGGAAGTAGAACTCTGTGGCTGCATCCTTTTGAAGGGGACCCTCAGGGAAACAGATGACTAGGTAGTCTCCCCTAATTTAAATGGTCTAGAGTTAGAATTCTGTGGCCAGCTGATTCTCAAAACCGTCTTCCCTGCAAATGTTCCAGTTGCCATGGACTAAGAAGATTCTGGAACATCATAAAAGAATTGCTAAGGTAGATCCCTGAAGTGGCAAACTAACTAGTGGCCAAGGGCAACTTTTACAAATGGACAAATGCAACATATTCTAATAGAAAACTCTACTCCCTAATCTTTCCCTCGATTGTTTTTAGGGAAGATTTAGAAATCCTTCCCCCCTCCTTTTTTTTTTACTATGCAAGGAAATGCGGTTGCTGTTTTTCAGCCGCTTTTCATCCAAGTTCTCAATGTAGGAGACACACATAATTAATATAGAACAGGTATGCCCCCCCCCAGCTACTGTAAACCAAAATCAGATACCTGTATAAGCTTGAAGGCGCGTGGGCAGTCCGATGACGTTGTGAGAATAAGGCTGATGCACATTGACAAGAGGGTTCCCCGTTTCTGATCTGGGCTGTGTTCAAAGGCCTGACTGTGTCAAAGAAAGCCACCTGCATAATAGGAACCAGTGATGTGATTTTTTTCATAAAATCTCACAACTCTTACTGTTAGATTATTAATGCAACACAGTCCTCTCTCCTTTTTGAAGCAAAGGGGATTTTGTGCTTTTGGCCTGTGAACCTAGTACATAAACCAACAAAATCATTATAACAGCACTTGAATGTCTGGGACCACTGAGCTGCTGGGCTCTCATAATCAGGGCCTTGGTATCAAAAAGACTGCGAACCAAACTGTAAGTGACTGTAGATTCAGATGGGTAGCCATGTGGGTCTGAAGCAGCAGAACAAAATTCGGGTCCAGTGGTCCCTTTAAGACCAATGAAGTTCTATTGAAAGTATAAGTTAAAAGTATAAATGTTTGTGCTTCCACACAAAAGTTTATATCTTGAGTAAAATTGCTTTGCTCTTAAAGGGGCCACTGGACTCAGACTTTATGAGTGGTACTGTATGTGAGTTTGTTTGAGTGCTGGGGATTCCACATGTTTCTTACCCAACTATCACAAACTTCCATAATCTTTTGAAGCAGTCCATGGTGGTTCATAGTGGTTGATGGACAGAGCAGAAATCAAAGGTTGAAAGAGACTATGAGTTCTGTTTGTGCAAAAAACAGTTGAGCGACAGGGAGGAGCACAACTATTTTGGACTGTCTTGTTCACTTCCTTTAAACTTGAAACAGTTGGTTGATGAGAGTGCCTCCTGACTACTGAGCTTTTTTTCAGGCTGTCTTTTGCAGTCCCTTTAAAGTTTAAAGAGACTGCACAAGACCACTCTAAGCAGCTCCTGTGGTCTCTGGTTACATTTTTCTCAATTGCACCATCAAATGACTGAAGATGCAGTTGCAAGCAAATGGCATCGTAACCTGCAAAACACATGGACATACTGTCAGATGTTCAGGTGACTGAGTGGATGGCACAGAAACTTGGAACACTGCCAGGAAGTTTAACAAGTGGCACCACAGCAACGTTTTAAAGGACTGTTGGGCAACACTCAAAGGAGCACAGATACTATGTTATATTTTGGCTCTCTGTGCTGGAAACTACTGATTACATGGATGGCAGGGAAAAAATATGACAGAAGTATGTGGTGAACTGGGGGTAAGTGCAGTTATTTCCACTGATTGCCACCCTGAAACATTTTTAAACACTCCCCCCGGTCCAGTTATTTCCTTTTTGCTGTCCTCAGTAAGTCACTCTTTTTTTTTTACCAACCCCTGGGAAATAGAAGCTTTTATATGGTGAAACGTGAGCCTAGTAACCCAGCCGATTATGGGATGGCATGCATCAGTTAACTGTCCAAAACTATCCTGATTTATTCAATAGAAAAACAACATAAGAACTGGGCAAAAAACCAGTTGTACATAAATGGTCAAAGTAACGATTTTTAACAGCTATCTCAGAGAAAGAAAATAGCAAACGTGTTCTACCCTGAACCTTTCTAAGAAAATATTTCTTTCCTTCTCCTCCTCAGGAGGGCTTATTTTGGGCTGCAACTCCTTAACTGCCCTCACCCAAAGACCAAGCAAACATGTTGCATCCTTGCTGGGTCCAACTGACTTTCCCCCTCTCCAAGATTCAAAAACTAGCTACTAGACAGTCACTGATTGGAAGAGAACTATCACATGACTGTGGAAAGGAACCTAGTTTAAAAAATTACATTTCAGTTCAATAACAATGGTGGCTGAGCACCTCAGGGCCCTCCTGTCTTCCTCTGGAACAGCACTCTGCCACCCTCACCAGCATCATGCCACTTCTTCCCTCTCTGGCCTGTCTGTGAAATTCACCTTTTGTTTCCCTCTCTGCTTCTCTGGACTTATTCATACATACATGATGAATATCCTACAAGGGGCATCAGGGGAGATATGTTGTTAGCATACTTAGTCTAGGAACTTGCTGGTATTTTCCAGTACTCTACCCCTTTGTCCTGATGGCCTCAACAGGAGACTTCCTGCTCCTTGGAGACTTCTCTCATCTGAAGACTTCTGCCCGCTTTGCCTTTAGGTGAAGAAGACCAGGCAAGACTGCTATGACTCTCTCAATTCTCAATAAATTAATGTATTTTTAAAACAGCCAGTGCTTCACTCCACAACTCCAAGCTCCTCAGTCCTTGAAGAGCCAATAATCCACCCTTCCCCACTCAACCAATCACCCTTTTTTTTGGAGCTCCAGGTTTGTAGAACCCCCAAGGAAGTGACATGCAAGACCCAGGTTTGCTTACAAGGAGATTTAATAAGCAATGATCAAGCTTACAAAAATGGCAGCTCTTGAGCCGCTTGGTGGTGAACGCACTCGTACACTGTGAAACTTAGCCAGACCTCAAGATGAGACACATATCTAAAACTAAGCATCTTATAGTCTAATTGCTAGCTATGAGTCAAAAAGTCATTCATTAGGGAATCCCAAACACTAGAATGAGCCAGTCCATTTTGCACCTGGTGTCTCGTGGTGAGAGAAGATGGATCAGGCTTCCTAAATAAAAGCTGTTAACAAGCAAAAGAGACAGGAATATTCTCTTGGGAGTGACCCAATATCTGTCCCCTCCCAGAACTAAAGGCTAAACACCAGCCTGTAACAAAGATGGAGTTACAAAGGTTATACACACTTTTCTTGGATGCTTTAGGATGCTTAGGGCTAGTCCTGCGTTGAGCAGGGGGTTGGACTAGACGGCCTGTATGGCCCCTTCCAACTCTATGATTCTATGATTCTATGATTCTATACAAGCCTCTACACCAGGTCCTGGCCTGGCTGCACCCAGGACTGGGAAAATATCTTGCCTTTGGAGCCTTGGTATGTGGAAGGGTAGTGTATGGAATGGGATCATGTCAAGACAGGCTCACATAGCAGTGGTGGAGGCAGTGGCAGAGGTGGTAGATGTGGTAGGGATGGGGGCAGCTCTTGATCCTTCCCTCACCATTGCCACTTACCTGGCTTATTTGGTGGCAGAGATACAAAATGGTGGCAGCCCCCCTCATTTCTCCTCAAAATGGCCTCTGAAATCTTGTGACAAACCATCATGAACACAATTTATCGATTTAAAATCAGAGTCCAGTAGCACCTTTAAGACCAACAAAGATTTATTCAAGGCGTGAGCTTTCGAGTGAATCATAGAATCATAGAGTTGGAAGGGGCCACACAGGCCATCTAGACCAACCCCCTGCTCAACGCAGCCCAAAGCATCCTAAAGCATCCAAGAAAAGTGTGTATCCAGCCTATGTTTGAAGACTGCCAGTGAGGGGGAGCTCACCACCTCCTTAGGCAGCCTATTCCACTCTTCTTCAGATTAAGAACTGACCATCATAACAGTAGGAATATATTAGCAAAAGTTAATCCTGTTACATTAGTAAACTGTGTCACAGCATCCATACACAACCGCATGATAATTCCCTGCCAAACCAGCAGGGGATAAATCTTTGTTGGTCTTAAAGGTGCCGCTGGACTCTGATTTTATTGTGCTGCTTCAGACCAACACGGCTACTCATTTGAATCTATCACAATTTATCGACTATATGTCTTTATCTTTGTTTTTAGTTTGGGATTTTTGTGGAAACTCAAAGATGTATAAATACACCCCCCCCCCAGTCTGTAATGGGCCCAGCATGATGATTTTTTGATCCGCACACTGAAAACCAGGCTCAGCTATATGTAATGCTAATATACTATTGAAACATTCATGGTTTGCAGTGATATCAGGTTTAAACTTTGTGCCCATATCTGCTGCTAGTTACTTCACACCTGTGTGATTCTGGCCTAATATTTCTTTTGTTCCATGCAAAAATTGTGTTTTATATTTTTAATCTGTCAATAGGAAAAAAACTAAGTTGGGCCAGGGAGCAGCAGTTCTGAGCTCTTGCTCTCCAAAACAGTGGGTATATCTATAACTTTGCTTGTAGAAAGCTAAGATATTTATACCTTTAAATTCCATAAATATGTCAAGTAGTGCAATTTTGTATCTTATGAATCATGTATTCCATGCTGTTAAAGCAGTAAAACAAGTTTTCAGTTCTATAAGTAAGTATGATGATATATTTCAACTTTTTCCAGTCCTTTCCCCTCCCCTCCCCTTGGGGGAGCAGGGTTTCTTTCATCAATGCTTTCCAAATTTCTAGAAACTTTACATATAAAATGGTTGTTGGCTCAGAGACAGGTTGTGAGCTCCAGGTTGGGAAGTTCCTGGATATTTGAGGGTAGAGAATGAGGAGGATGGGGCTTGGGGAGAAGACCAGGCTCAGCAGGGTCTAATGCCCACATTCCCCAGCAGCTGTTTTCTAGAAGTTGTCCAGTGACCAGTCATGATTCTGGTAGACCTTCAGGATTCACCTATCCAAAGAGCTGCTGCAGTCATATGGAATATAAATTTCAGCCCTCCCAATGATGTGATCTCTAAGAGCAATGAGGATGATCTAAGGCCTAGGGACACACAAAATGTCATAGTCCCACTGTCTGTCTGTCTGTCTATCTATCCAGGTGGCAATCAATAAGATTGCATTGGTCAGACTGTACCAGTGTACTGTCTGCAATTCCGGAGGCCTCATTTCCAAAAGAATGTGGACAAAATTGAGAGGATTACAGAGGAGAGCAACAAGGATCATCTGGGGACTATTTATTTATTTATTTATTTATTTATTTATTTATTAGATGTCTATACTCCCAACAAGTTGGCTCAGGGCACTATGCATCATATTGAAAGCACCATCATAAACATAATAACATTTATTTATATTTCAACTTTTATACTGCCACTCCCAAAATGGGTTGTGGTGGTTCACAGAGGAGCTTCCCCACAATAAAATCCAATAATAATAATAATAATAATAATAATAATAATAATAATAATAATAATAATAATAATAATAATAATAATAATAATAATAAATTCCCCAGTTAAAATAATAGAAACCCAATAACAACCCTCCCCTAGCGTGACCACTCCCTCCCACCCCTGGCTCAACAGAGCTCCTAGAATAAACAACTCAGGGAGACTACCTCAAGAGGAACCAAGACCTCACATACCCATAGGGGGCCCAAATCTTCCTTGCCCTGACCTCAACCAAAAACCCGGGGGATTAACTCTTTTTTGCATGCCCTGTAGAACCGTGACAGCTCCAACATGGCCCACAGCTCTCCTGGGAACTCATTCCACCAGGTAGGGGTCTTGGCCCTAGAAAGAGGCTCGGCAAACTTCCCTTGGGCCGGGAACCTCCAATAGATTCATATCCACAGAGTGCAAAGCCCTGTGGGGGCTATAAGGAAGATATGCGGTCCCACAGATATGAGGGGCCCAGACTGTGGATGGCCTTAAGGGTTAATACCAAAACCTTGAACTTGAAAGGGTTAATACCAAAACTACAACCAGTAACAAATGCAGCTGCCTCAGCACAGGCTGGAGGTCCCCACATCCCCACCCCACCACATCCCACCCCACCCCACCCACCCAAAAGCCACCCAACGTACATCACCCCTCTCTTCCCTATCTACAGACTAAATGTAAATAAAATAATTAACAGTTAATTAAAGGTAAAAAGGTAAAGGTATCCCCTGTGCAAGCACCGGGTCATGTCTGACCCTTGGGGTGATGCCCTCTAGGGTTTTCATGGCAGACTCAATATGGGGTGGTTTGCCAGTGCCTTCCCCAGTCATTACCGTTTACCCCCCAGCAAGCTGGGTACTCATTTTACCGACCTCGGAAGGATGGAAGGCTGAGTCAACCTTGAGCTGGCTGCAGGGATTGAACTCCCAGCCTCATGGACAGAGCTTCAGACTGCATGTCTACTGACTTACCACTCTGCGCCACAAGAGGTTCTAACAGTTAATTAAAACGTCTAAAAATGTAACATTTAAAATTAAATTTAAAATTAAAGTGACAATTTAAGTTGTATCAACAGCAGTACCAACATCAGCTTTCCCAACTTGGGATATCGTCACACCTCCCAGAGCTAGACTACAGTCAGGAGGCATCTTTAGTATGTGGGCTAAACATGTTTGTGTTGGGGGGAGTCTAGTACATGTTAGCATTTCACTGGCCACAACCATAAGCCCAGAGAAAGCTCTGGTTTGCAGGCCCTATGGAACTGTGGTATGAGGAAAGGCTGAGGGACATGGAAATGTTCACCCTAGAGAAGAGGAGGTTGAAAGTGGAAATGTTCTCTTTAAGTATCTGAAAGATTGCCCCTTGGAGGAGGGTAGGGAGCGGTTCCTGTTGGCAGCAGAGATAGGGGCCAAAATATTGGGTTTAAACTATGTGTAGCATGAACTGGATAGATATCAGGAAAATATTCTTCACAGTGGGAGTAGTTTAGCAGTGGAATGGGCTGCCTAAGGAAGTGGTGAGCTCCCCCTCACTGGCAGTCTTCAAGCAGCAGCTGGACAGATACTTACCATGAATGCTTTAGGCCAGGGGTAGTCAGCCTGTGGTCTTCCAGATGTTCATGGACCACAATTCCCATGAGCCCCTGCCAGAATTTGCTGGCAGGGGCTCATGGGAATTGTAGTCCATGAACATCTGGAGGACCACAGGTTGACCACCCCTGCTTTAGGCTGACCCTGCATTGAGCAGGGGGTTGGGCTAGACTGCCAGTATGACCCCTTCCAACTCTGATTCAAATCTCTCCCAACTAATTCTCCTTCGCAATCTGCCTTCTTTGGACAAACATGGAAGTAGCTGTTACTTCACTGAGATTTCATTGCTGCTGTCAAGGATGGCGAGGTGAACCGCAAGCCCGTCTGATCATGTTAAAATTACTTCCCGTGGGTTTCATGCCTCCTGTAATGTGTGTCTAATTTTGAATGTCAAACTTCATCCTAGCAGCATGGGTGGAGTCCTGGGAATGACTCGGAGGCAGGAATAATTGGTTTGAAAAGTGACTAAGCTGGTATTAAATGGCTTAATACTCAGGTAGATAATGTAATCACACATATCCAGGTGGCTCTCGTTGCTTTTTAATCCAATAGGTGTAAAAATGAAATCCGTACACTGCTATGAGGAAACTATTTAAAGTAATTAGGCCAACTCTTTTGTTGGACGGAGAGAAAATGTCCAGGATTACAAACAATGTGATCTGTTTTTAAAGTTATAGCAAGTTTGTAAAATACAAAGCTGTGTATCTGAGTTAACTGTGAACTGCTTTGCAGTCCACCTCATTTGCTTGTCTTGAGAAGCCCAGGTTTTGCAACAAGAATTAAGGACTTTAACCAAGGCCTGCATATTAGAACTTGATTTCCCTATAGAATTGCCAGGAATCTCTGGCAACAGGTGGAGGGTGGGTGGACTTACCTTTAGCAAACAAAAGCGTCTGTCCTCAGTGAAATGAAAGCACTTCTTCCAGCGCAAACTGAAACTGACATGGGGAGATGTTCTGGTATTTGGACATAAACTCTATGGAAGCCATTTTTGCCATCGAGTTCCCTGCCCCATACCAGATCATTCCCATATTGCCAGTGATGCAATTTCACTGAAAGTGACATCATCATGTTATCAGCAATGTGGTGGATACTAGGGCATTTGGGATACTAGGGCACTATGATAGAAGCCATTTTTACTATAGAGTTTTTGCTCAAGTACCAGAGTGTCTCTATGTTGCCAATTACGTGATGACGTTACTTTTGGTGCATGTCATAAGTGATGTTGCTCTGTCACTGGCAACAGAGGCCTAGTGCTCAGTTTTCTGTCAGCAAATGGGTCCTGGGGGAGGGGCCCCAAAGCAGGTGATACCCCATTCCTAGCAATGGTTTGTAAACCCCGTTCCCCTACTTCCTAAGCAGAAGATACTGGTAGTTCAAACCACACAGGACATAAATGAATCTGCCATTTCAAATCAGATCCTTGATCTATCAAGGTCACTATTGTTTACATAGATAGATAGTGGCTCATCAAAGTCTTAACCTACTTTTTGATCCCTTTTACTGGAGATGCCCCCCCCCCAAAAAAAAAACCCAGAACCTTTGCTGATGAAACCAGAACTGAACGAATGGTATGGGTCTCATAAACAGTCTCTACCTATATTGGTGTCTGGCTTTTGAGGTCATTGGATGGTGCCTTCCTGTAGAAAACCCTCTTTTCTGAGGTACAATAGCTTAAGATGCACAGAAGGGTAATCCCAGCTGCCAGTCTCAGTTTCTGGAACATCCTTCCTGAGGCAACTTAGTCCTTATGGGCCTTGCAGCACAATCTAAAACCCTTTTTCTACTCCAGAAGATCTTTGGCTTCAACTCATAAAAGGGACAGAGCAAGGTTCTTCTTTTATGCTTTTACCAGTTCTATAGTCACTCCATGAACCTTTTTTTAAATGATTCATTCAGGAGGCCTTCTTTTCTTTGTTTGATGATCAGTCTCATTTAATGTTATTGATGCTGTAATTTATATTGTATTTTTAGCTTGCTTCCTGCTATAGGAACCTGCAAGGACAGAATGGCAGATGATAAATTCTCTGAATAAAGAAACCAGACAGGAATTCAGGATGCTTTCGGTGGAATTAAAAGTGTACGGTCACATATAGGGATGACAGGTCCAGGTTGAAAAGTCCCTGGATATTTGCACGTGGAGCTTGGAGAGGGCCGAGTTTGGGGCAAGAATGACCTAGATCAGTTGTAATTCTGGGAGATTTCCAGGCCCCACTTAATCACATGTAGATAATTGTGTGTGTGTGTAGATTCAGATTTGTTGATATATGGCTCCAAGTCAAGTACCAAGACACTTAAAAATCCAAAACAACACTATAAATATTCCAAAATATTATAATCCAGTGAGCTCCCATAAAAAAATAATATTAGAGGGAAAGGTTAAGAGAAAAATTAAATTACCAAAATTCAAAATGAGTTTCCAGTGGTAAGATTCAGTGTTGGTTTGAAGTAGAACAATGTAATCAGATAATTTATTTTCCAGTGGTAACATATGCTTGACTTGTAAGCTACAGCACAACATTTAGCTACTTGTTCAGAGACATCACTGTTTTCCCCTGACAGGAGCATTTGAGGACATTTCCACACATTGGTCTAAATAGCGAAAATACTGCTGAATGGCAAAGCGCAATATTTTATCATGCTTCCCCGGCCCTCCATACCTTATATCTGTCTTGCCTTTTCCAGCCGTCTTCACACATTTTGCCCTCCTCATTTGTGGCTTGAAAAGTCGTAAGAGAGAGAAACATGCTTTAAACTTGTTGCACTTTGGTCTGTCAATCACTTTAGGCAACCGATCCCCTCCTGCCATATCTTGCTGCTGTTTAAAGGTCCAGTGATGGGTGCAATATATATATTTAAATTAATCCTTATTTGTTGCAATGCGTATGCACAGTGTCATAGAGATATAGGATTTTTGAATCTAATTTAAACAATCCACCTATTTCCTAGTTTTAGGCAGATGTTACATCGATCTAACATCCACACCCCCATGACACACCGATGGCACACCTGTATAAAGCCTCCAGGAACCACACCTGTCAGCCATTGCTCATTGTATGCTTTGTCTGAGTGGCCATTTTGGGAGCAAATTCGAAATGGAGAATCTCCTGCTCACACTGCTGGCTCAGATCTACATTCTTGTGGGATGCCACCATCTTGCAAATCAGGGCAGACATGGCTGTGTTCCACGAGAAGATGAATATATGTTTGTGTGTTCTCCCCCCCCCCCCCAGCCCAGCCCAGCACATGCCAGGACAGAGGGCAAAGAACTTTGCACGTGGTTTTTCCGCTGAAACTTTTCTCCTTTGTCTATTTCTTTACTGCAGAGTATGCATGGGTTTGGAAGGCTGCAGTTCCCACAATGTGGTGGATGGTTGCCACATACAAGTGCCTGAAGATAGCATCAGGGAGTCCAGGAACATGAAGGATTTCTGCGCTGTGCTCCTTCAGGGAACTGTTGACCACATCACACATTTCATAAATGCCAAGGTGGGCTGAAGACAATATGACGCCGTTGTCTTCTAGGAGTCCAACTTGTGCCCTGCCATGGATGCTGAGGTCGTTGTCCCTGGAAACCCAACAGTGACCATTGAGGGTGTCCATTTCCAGCTCTGATCCTAGGGTATAGAGAATACCCCCTTAGAAGGTGGCTCATGACACACTACAAATGGCACCAATAGCCAGAGCTATTACAACCTTAGGCATTCCCATGCAAGAAACGTGGGGGAACGAGCATTTGGAAGGCTGAAGGGATGATGGAGGTGTGAGGCTCCAGGTCCACCTGGACAATGTAACCCCTCTAGTCATTGCTTGTGTCATCCTTCACAACGTATGTAAGAAGGGGCACAAGATCACAGTACCCTAGGAGACAGAAGCAATGGTGGTTAATGAAGAGCCACTCATCACAGATCAAAGAAAATGGAGGACTTATAAAATGGAGGACTTATAAAAGGGATCAGGATTAGAGATGTCATTTCTAAGTTTATTTACAGTCACAGAATGGGAAGTTCACATTGACCATCCTATTGGCCAAGGACTTTGATAATTTTTTTAAAAATATGGGAGGTGCGTTTATTTGTCGCTCTACTTGAAAACTGCCATTCTCCAATATGCCCACACCATGGAAGGGAGGCAGAAATTGAGGCTCTCTTGGAGTTGGGACTGGCATCAAAAAGCCTGCCTTGCCTGATGGCCAGCACACATAGGCACACCAGCATGCATAGGTGGTGCTAGCTAGCCAGGAAGTTGGCAGCACAGGGCTTTAACCGGAACTGGGAGCAGGTCAGAACTACATTTAAAACAACCAAGTTAGACTTCTTAAACAGTCTGGTGCAAAGGCAGGGCATTGCATGGGAGAGTGGAAGAACTCTCTTCCATTCCCCTATAATGGACACCCCACATTGGAGCAGTGGTGGCATCTGTGTAAGTTACTATATTTTCTGATAGATTCCTAATTGCTTGCCCCTCCCACCCCCGCATTCTTGTCTAAAACATTATGCCAAGGCAAAACGTCACAATTGCTGCTAGGTGTCCCCCACCCCACCCCAGTAGAAGAGTGCGTGGATGCTTGAAGGGAGTTCTCCTACTCAAGGGCAAAGAAGGGACCCTTTTAAAATTAAGGTAAAAGGGTGGTTATAAGGCTCAAACGGTGTTTTTACTCAACATTTTTCTTAGACGCATATTCAGTTTAGTGGCAGCTATGCCCACTTAATGGTGTCAGAATCCCAGGAATTCTGTCATATTGACTGTGATTGATTGTTGGAGCTGTCTGTTATTGTCAGGCCTGTGATGCTTCCCAGTCCCTGCTTTCGCTTTGCACCTCAAGGCTGAATTCCTTTGTCCGCAGTTTATGACTTTTGGTTCTCACATCACCTCTTCACCGAGTTTTCTCCCCCGCTGACTCCCTGTGCCTGTAGATTTTTGTAGGATTGTTTCGTCTTCCTTTGAAACCCGAATCATGACCTTCCGAAGGGAGGGGGGAGGGGGAAGGTGCTTGTGTTTTATATATGCCATCCCTTGTGTGTAAAGTCAGTTCTGCCTAGTTGTGTTAGATGTCTGTGCTTTTGATTAAAGAAGCTTTCTAAAACAGAAGTTGACTTGTCGGAAGTCTAGCATTCTGACAAATGGTCCCCGAAGAACATGCCCCCATTAAAGTGACCCACACCATTGTCCTCTGGGAGCGTCAAATGCCTGGTGTTCCCATTGTAAATAGTTGGCATGCCCTCTCTCCACAGAAGAAGCATCTGAAGTCATGGGCCTTTCCTGTTAGACACCCACCCCTTTTGTGCAACCAAACAACACCTAAAGATATTGCAAATATCAGTTGACTTTATTGATGGCCACATAAACTCACTTCCTTCCTTTGATGCTCCTAAAAACAGAAACAAAAGAGGGCAATGATCTTATTGTGGTATACCTCATAGCATTGGCATTATTTGGGGTAAATATGACTAAACCCATGCTAGAAAGGAACTGTAGAAGAGATTCCTCCAAATTTCTCTGCCAAATTAGCTGATGGCATTTAACAGGACTGCTGGAAGCCAAGTGGTGTTTTCTTCAACATTTTCCCCACTAAAGCAGAGATACCCTTATGTAGTTGAAACCCATTTATTTGCCCAGCAAGGTTTCCCACCTGGTCCTCCGCTCGCCCATTGTGGCATGTGGCTGAAGGTTAACTCATTTTATTGGTTTGTTCACTAAAAAATCTATTCCCTGTCTTGCCAGAATTTCATGACTTCTTAACACATCAATTAGAACAACATTGCCCTAAAATGACATAATACAACTGATAGACATATCTTGAAAAATAAAAAAAAAATTGGGAAGTACTACCATGTGGGATATCTTTTTGTTTGCCTTAAAAAAGCCTGAGTTTCATTGAAATAATTTTCATGGCACTTTGGGGCTTATCTTTTTCTCTACTTCTTGGTGTGCCCACATTTTCTTTTCTTTTTTTGCCATTGAACCATCCCACATTAGACTGTATGCCTGGTGTGGGATCTGTTTCTCAGTTCAATTTTACATCATATTTTATCTCCCTTGTCCTCTGCGGAGCTCAGGCAGCACACACAGTTCTCCTTTTATCGATTTTATCCTCACAACAACCCTGCATGCTAGATCATGCTGAGTATTTGTGTTATGTGTAAACAACTGACTGGATCACGGTCACTGTCAGCATTATGCCCTTTCAAATCCTTTGGCATAAACAGACATAGAAGGGTCTACTTAGGATGGCAATGTCAGATATTTTCACAGTCCAGGGAGCACATTCCTCTGCTTTAAAAGCATAGAACCAGTCCAGAAAGGAAGTGAGGTCAGTAACCTTTTTTCTGTTGCCATGCAGGGCTCCTTGGCAACCAGCAGGAGATCTGGGGTGGACTGCTTTCTAGATTCCTGGAGCAGACTGACGTCACTTCCAGGTTTGCCCCAGAAGTGACATTGAACCATCACAGCCATGAACGTTTCTCCCCTTGGCCACAGGAGCAGCTTTGTGAAATAGAAGCTTGGGGTGGGAGATGGCTCATAACCAGCAGAAAAATGACAGCCCTGTGCAGCAACAAGGTTTTAGAAAAAGCGTCCCTCCGATCTCTTCAAATGTTAGATAAGGAATAAAATAGACTTACCAGTGGCAGGTACTTGAAAACATGGACAGTCCTGACTAGGCATGTGGGAAAATCCAAATACCTGAATCACTTATCACTTTGTTGTTGTTATGTGCGAAGTCGTGTCCGACCCATCGCGACCCCATGGACAATGATCCTCCAGGCCTTCCTGTCCTCTACCATTCCCCGGAGTCCATTTAAGTTTGCACCTACTGCTTCAGTGACTCCATCCAGCCATCTCATTCTCTGTCGTCCCCTTCTTCTTTTGCCCTCGATCGCTCCCAGCATTAGGCTCTTCTCCAGGGAGTCCTTCCTTCTCATGAGGTGGCCAAAGTATTTGAGTTTCATCTTCAGGATCTGGCCTTCTAAAGAGCAGTCAGGGTTGATCTCCTCTAGGACTGACCGGTTTGTTCGCCTTGCAGTCCAAGGGACTCGCAAGAGTCTTCTCCAGCACCAGAGTTCAAAAGCCTCAATTCTTTGACGCTCGGCCTTCCTTATGGTCCAACTTTCGCAGCCATACATTGCAACTGGGAAGACCATAGCCTTGACTAAACGCACTTTTGTTGGCAGGGTGATGTCTCTGCTTTTTAGGATGCTGTCTAGATTTGCCATAGCTTTCCTCCCCAGGAGCAAGCGTCTTTTAATTTCTTTGCTGCAGTCCCCATCTGCAGTGATCTTAGAGCCCAGGAAAATAAAATCTGTCACTATCTCCATTTCTTCCCCATCTATATGCCAGGAATTGAGAGGGCCGGATGCCATGATCTTTGTTTTCTTGATGTTGAGTTTCAAGCCAACCTTTGCACTCTCCTCCTTCACCCGCATCAACAGGCTCTTTAGTTCCTCTTCACTTTCTGCCATTAGAGTGGTATCATCTGCATATCTGAGGTTGTTGATATTTCTCCCTGCAATCTTGATCCCAATTTGTGACTCCTCTAATCCCGCATTTCTCATGATGTGCTCTGCATACAAGTTAAATAGGCAAGGCGACAGTATACAGCCTTGCCGAACTCCTTTCTCAATTTTGAACCAGTCAGTGATTCCATGTTCAGTTCTCATTGTTGCTTCTTGACCTGCATATAAATTTCTCAAGAGACAAATAAGATACTCTGGTATTCCCATCTCTTTAAGAACTTGCCACAATTTGTTGTGCTCCACACAATCAAAGGCTTTAGCATAGTCAATGAAGCAGAAGTAGACGTTCTTCTGGTACTCCCTAGCTTTCTCCATGATCCAGCGTATGTTGGCAATTTGATCTCTAGTTCCTCTGCCTCTTCGAAATCCTGCCTGTACTTCTGGAAGTTCTCGGTCCACATATTGCTGGAGCCTAGCTTGTAGGATTTTGAGCATAACTTTGCTAGCATGAGAAATTAGTGCAATGGTGCGGTAGTTTGAACATTCTTTGGCATTGCCCTTCTTTGGGATTGGAATGTAAACTGACCTTTTCCAATCCTGTGGCCATTGTTGAGTTTTCCAAATTTGCTGGCATATTGAGTGTAGCACTTTTACTGCATCGTCCTTTAAGATTTTGAATAGTTCAACTGGAATGCTGTCACCACCACTAGCTTTATTGTTGCTCAGACTTCCTAAGGCCCACTTGACTTCACATTCCAGGATGTCTGGCTCCAGGTCAGTAACTACCCCACTGTGGTCATCAGTGATGTTAAATTCGCTCTTGTATAGTTGTTCTGTATAATTTTGCCACCTTTGTTTAATCTCTTCTGCTTCTGTGAGGTCCCTACCATTTTGGTCCCTTATCATACCCAACTTTGCATGAAACGTTCTCTTCATATCTCCAATTTTCTTGAAAAGATCTCTGGTCCTCCCCATTCTATTGTTTTCTTCTATTTGTTTGCACTGTTCATTTAAGAAGGCATTCTTATCTCTTCTAGCTTTTCTCTGGAATTCTGCATTCAATTGGGTGTATCTTTCTCTTTCTCCCTTGCCTTTCACTTCCCTTCTCTCCTTAGCTATTTGTAAAGCTTCCTCAGACAGCCATTTTGATTTCTTGCATTTCTTTTTCTTTGGGATGGTCTTAGTTGCTACCTCTTGTACAATGTTGCGAACCTCCGTCCACAGTTCTTCAGGCACTCTGTCTATCAGATCTAATTCCTTAAATCTATTTGTCACCTCTACTGTGTATTCGTCGGGGATATGATTTAGTTCATACCTGAGTGGCCTAGTGCTTTTCCCTATTTTCTTCAATTTAAGCCTAAATTTTGCAACAAGAAGCTCATGATCTGAACCACAATCAGCTCCTGGTCTTGTTTTTATTGACTGGATAGAACTTTTCCATCTTTGGCTGCAGAGCACATAGTCAATCTGATTTCTGTGTTGACCGTCTGGTGATGTCCATGTGTAGAGTCGTCTCTTGGGTTGTTGGAAAAGAGTGTTTGCTATGACCATTGTATTCTCTTGACAAAATTCTACCAGCCTGTGCCCTGCTTCATTTTGTACTCCAAGGCCAAACTTGCCTGTTATCCCGGTTATCTTTTGGCTTCCTACTTTAGCATTCCAATCTCCCATGATGATAAGCACATCATTTTTTGGCGTTGCTTCTAGAAGGTGTTGTAGGGCTTCATAGAACTGATCAACTTCATCCTCTTCAGCAGCAGTGGTTGGGGCATAGACCTGGATCACTGTGATGTTGAATGGTTTGCCTTGGATTCGAACTGAGATTATTCTGTCATTTTGGGGATTGTATCCCAAGACTGCGTTTCCTGCTCTCTTATTGATTATGAAGGCTACTCCATTTCTTCTGCGAGATTCTTGTCCACAGTAGTATACCTGATGGTCATCTGAATTAAATTCACCCATTCCTGTCCATTTTAGTTCACTGATTCCTAAAATGTCGATGTTCAGTCTTGTCATTTCTTGTTTGACCACGTCCAGCTTGCCTTGATTCATGGATCTGACGTTCCAGGTTCCTATGGAATAAAAATCTTTACAGCATCGGACTGTCTTTTCGCCACCAGTTACTTCCACAACTGAGCGTCCTTTCGGCTTTGGCCCAGCCGCTTCATTCATTCTGGCGCTACTCGTACTAGCCGTCTGCTCATTCCCAGTAGCATATTGGACACCTTCCGACCTGAGGGGCTCATCTTCCAGCGTCATATCGTTATGCCTATTGGAACTGTCCATAGAGTTTTCATGGCAAAGATACTGGAGTGGTTTGCCATTGCCTTCTCCAGTGGATCACCTTTTGTCAGAGCTCTCAGCTATGACCTGTCCGTCTTGGGTGGCCCTGCACGGCATAGCTCATAGCTTCACTGAACTACGCAAGCCCCCTTGCCACAACAAGGCAGCGATCCTTGAAGGGGGCACTTATCACTAGTTTGGCCAAATCTAATGAATACTCTCCCCACCCACCCCCCGGTACACATGCCAATCCCCAGCCTTCCCAGGCAGCAGACGCCTGGCTCTCCACCTCTGCTGCTTGCGAACACGGGGGAGTCATTTAAAGAGTACACCAAGCAACCGATCCTGATAGATCAGCTCTTCTTCCCCCTCCTTCCAAACAGTGAACAGCTGGCTTCCCATAACCACTACCTGAGAAGGCTGAGGGGGAGGCATTAAAGGGTGCCCAAAGCAGCTGATTCTGACAGATCAACTGCTGGGAGCTGCTCCCTCTCCAGACCATTCTTAGGCTGCCAGTTCAGGATTTGGGGGGGGGGTATGTTTTTTTACAGCCTCTCAGGGATTGACCAGAAGCACAAGACAGAGTCAGTGTCACGGGCATATTGGAGACAACCTAGCCCAAATCTCTAGGCTAATACACTGAAGCTTAATCCAAGCAAGATGGAAGTGCTAATTGTGTTTGAAAAGTCTGACCCAGGATTTATAGAATCTTCTACTCCACATGAAGCAGATCCATAATCTGGGAGTGCAGCTGTGGCCAGGAATGTCTTTTACCAGTTGTAGCTTTTCCTGATGAGAAAAGATCTGGCAATTACAGTGCATGTGATGTTTACATCAAGACTGGATAACTGCAATGCATTTTATATGAGGTTCCCTTTAACAATATTTGAAAACAGAATGCTGCACCTAGGATGTCAAGTGGGTTGTAGGGATCATATTGTTCCACCCATCTACACTGGCTTCCAACCTGTTTCTGGGTACATTCAAGGTGATCATGTTACAGACTTGTATGGTTTGGAACTAACATACCTGAAGGACCACCTAGACCTTTGTGAACCTACCCAACCACTCTGATCATCTTTTGTTTGTTCATTGGTTTCCGTGGCTTTTGATCTATCAGTCTTGGTATCCTTCTTGACCACTTTGCTGGGCTGGGTATGGGAGGTTTTGGTCCTACCTGGAGGGTAGGTTTCAAAGGATATTGTTGGGGGACTGATCTTGGCCTTTGAGGTCCGGTGGAGTCTTGTCCCCTATGGTCTTTCACATCTACATGAAATGGTGTGTGAGGCTGTGCTAAACTACTGGAGCTGACTTCCATCTTCTACACAATCCCAATTCCTGTCTAGATAGGCACTTCAAAAAGATCCTTACTCTGCACTTCAAAAAGGATGTGGACAAAATTGAGAGGGTGCAGAGAAGAGTGACAAGGATGATCCAGGGTCTGGGGACCATGCCCTTGGGGATGTTCAGCCTGGAAAAGAAGACATTGAGAGGGGACAGGATTGCACTCTTTAAGTATCTGAAGGGTTGTCATTTAGAGGAGGGCAAGAAACAGCTCCTGTTGATAGCAGAGGACAGAACCCTCAGTAATGGGTTTAAATTATGTGTGGAATGGTATCAGGAAAAAAGTTCACAGGTAGAGTAGTTCAGCAGTGAACCAGGCTGCCTAAGGTGATAAGCACCCCACTGGCAGTCTTCAAGCAGGGTCTCCAGGGCATGTCTTGGCTTGCTTCTAGACATGGTTGGACTCTTGGTTCACAGGCTCACCATGACATTTCCCCTCAAGCTCAACATTCAGCCCATCCCTGCTGGAACTCTCTGACCCACACAGTTCCTGGATGCTTTAGGCTGATCCTGCATTGAGCAGAGGGTTGGACTAGATGGCCTGTATGGTCCCTTCCATTTATGGTTCTTGCAGGAAATGACCAATTCAATATTGCTAGTATTACACTGGTGATAGAGCAATCATCTGGCTGGGATATTGAGACGGAGAAGGGTGATGCCTTTATTTGAAACTTCTCAACCGAAAATTCGAGTTCAACAGAAAGCAGCCATCTTCGTATTACATGTTGCTTAATTAAATTGCTGTGATCGATTCCTTGGTGGGTTTAGCATGGTCACAGGGCACTTGGAGTATTATTAAAACATAGCAAGGAGCTGGGTCAGGCGTGGCAATAGATGATTCCAACACAGATGCAATTTGAAGGGGAAACCAGGCCAGTAAGAGATGCTTTCATTTAATTAGACAATAAAAGGTCATACGCCCTGAAATGCTTTATTTTATGAGAAGGAAGGAGACAGGATTTGTGGCTGTGCAGAGCAGGGATATGCAACCTTTTGATCCTACAGGCATCTTTGGAATTCTGACATAGCATGATGGGATGCCCCATATCTGGCTCAGGAGGCACAGCCAGCCACACAATGCCTCAGTTTACCCTCAGTCACACAGTGACTATCCTTGCACTGTGGTAGGAGCTGCTGCCAAAGGAGCCTTTTGAAAAATCGGCACTGCCAATAAAATCTCCAGTAAGAAGGCATCCTGGGCCAAGATCCCAACTGGTTCTTCTCACTTTCTATGAACACTTGACAAGCACCAAGAATGGGGAGACTGGGGTCCATTCCGCATAGGAAAAAAAATCCTTAAGCCAGCACAAGGGTGTAACGCTTAAAAAAAACCCCGCACCTCCTGGAATTCCTCACCTGCTGTCTCCACTGCTGCCATCTCGCACTTCCTGGCTTTTCGCATGCCTCCTTGAAATGGCAAAGAGTGGAACGCATTAGACACACTTCTCTCCTGCCTTTCAACCAAGACAGGCGGCCAATCACCTTTCTCGCTCTTTTAAAGGGACCGCGTTGCCTGCTATTTTTTTTAAATGAGACTTATTTGTTTAAATGCATTTGGTTTTATCCATGGATGCATAGGGCTCCTTTCATGGATGCATAGGGCAATCCGGAGTCTTGAAGCTTAATTTCTTTTTTGGGGGGGGGGCAATTTGTTTTTTGTTTTTGGTGGGGAACAGACATGCTTCATGGGCAAACTGGTGGGGAAAAGTTTATTTTGTGCTCTGCTTGGGCAATTGTGCATCTATTCATTGCTCCAGGCAGTTCTTTTATTTTCTTTCTTTTTAAAGAAAGCCCCAGTCTGGGTTAAGAGAGAGGGAGGTGAGCTCAAGGTTGGACACTGGAGCTGGAAATCTTGCTACTTCAGCCACTTTAGTAATGCACATGTCTTGTGTGAGTGTCTTGCTGGCTGCTATCATCTTGCTAGTGCCACATGGCAGGGGTAATCCAGTTTTGTGGATTCCCCTATGAGTGCTTTAAAATGGAGGATGTAGGTGCCAGTTTTAGATGTAATGCTGGATGTTTATGACATCATGCAAAACACCAAAATATGGCGTTTGCAAAGGGTAAGACTCTCACTTTTTAGATTGTGTGTGGAATGGCCCTGGGTGTAGGGGAAAACCAGGGTGTAATAGAAACTCTCTGTTTCCAAATGCAACCCAAGTATACTCATTTCAAAAGGCCTCAGCAGAGGGTCTTGACAATGCACTAGTTGGAGAATTTCTTTGAGATCTCTGCAAACTTTGATACATAGATGATGTCTAGATGACAACACTCGATACTGTTGCAGTGACATTTTACAGAAAGGGGAAACTGCAAAAGCAGATTTGTGCACAGGCAGATTTCCCCCTTTAATTTCCATCTTTAATTTATTATCCTTATTTAGTTCTTACATATTTGAAATTATCATAGCGACATACTAATGACCAATCAGCTGAAAATGTTTGCTCAGTTTAGGGTTTCTTAGCCAGGGTTTTGTGAAATCCTGGGGTTTCTTGATGGCCCTGGAACGGTTTCCCGAATGAGTGGGAGTTAATTAATTTTGGATATATTTTTTAAATTTGTTAAACACTTATCAGGTGATATGATCCTATATGGTCATATCTACTTGCCCCACCTCAAATGATCAATGATGGGTGGGAAGGGGGGTTTCTGGGTGGACATGTACACAGCTATGCTTTCAAACCATATTCTGCATGATCATGCCACTTCTGGGTTTCTCAAAGCCTGAAGAATGTTTCAGTGGTTTCTCAATGGTAAAAACAAAAGTTTATAAAGGTGGCTTACTTTTACACAGGGACTCTGATCTGTGTGATCTGTAAAGGCAATTATAAGTTAAAACTAGCCTGTTTTATACTGTGGGCCATAGATTCTTTAGCACTGTAAGTAAGTGTTTCACCAAGCAAAGTTTTTTTTTTAATATAATGATTTCACTTAATGCAGCCTTGCTGACACTACTTTAATGACAATGACCAATGACATTTATTTATGGATGCTTGCATTTGCAAGCCATGTCTCTTGAAACACAAATGTCTTGGAAAAAGGAAAAGGTCCCGCCTGCCAGTCACCCGCAGAACAAAGCCCCTGGTGACATCCTGAAATGGTGGATCAATTATAAACTTTCAGCGCTCCCTGAAAAAAAATATAAAGTTCACCCCATGATGTCGTCAATGAGACAGACATGATCACTGTCGGTTTCTGAGCTAGTACTGGGTTGAAATTCCCCAGAGTCCATTTAAATGGACTCCGGGGAATGGTAGAGGACAGGAAGGCCTGGAGGATCATTGTCCATGGGGTCGCGATGGGTCAGACATGACTTCGCACCTAACACCAACCACCTGGGTTGACTTCTATAAAGAGATGGGTTAATTTTGGTGTGTTTTTCCTTAAGAAACAGGGTGACCTTGACATGGAAATCTTTTCCACTGTGCCTCCTCCCAAAATATGTTCAAACATAGCATACGCAAACATTTTAGGATGATTGTTAAATCTGGTGTGTGGGACCTTTGGCTTTGTGGATCCAATTCTCGGCTGGTTGATATAGGAAATGTTTCAGAATTCAGTCAAAGTAGGGGGGAAAAAAACCAAATCTTGTCTTATTTGTAATATGCATAAAGTGACTTATTTCATATTTGCTGAGTCTTGTTTAAAAACCACACACTTGTATTCATTTGAATTTCTTTCTCTTTTGATCAGTTTACATTTTGAAATGCACATTGCCTGGTGTCTTCAAAGAGAACGTAGAACAAATCAATCCTACTGGAAATATATTTTGCCCAATTATGCTAATATTCAGTCATCTTGAATGGCACTTCATTCACAGCTATTGCTTAGGCAAAAGGGTCGATCTACAAATAGAGTTCTCTTGATTTCAGTAGTTTTGCCACTCTTTCCTTCCTGGTAAGTTTGCCTTGAGCAACAACATGACTCTTAGCTACAATATTAGTTATCTTTCCCTCAGGTCAGTAAACCTGCCCCCCTCCCATTTTATCACCACAACACAATGTGAGATAGCTCAGAGAGAATGACTGACCCAAGGTCATTCAATGAACTTCATAGAAGATGAAGGATATGAATTGTGGCCTCCCAAATTGTGGTCAAGTGCTCTAACCACTATATTACCATGCCTGCTTCCACCATACAACTGTTACTGAAATAACATTGAAACAGAAATCTCCTGGCACTTCTCAACCCAGAACTAGCAGCCCTATATTTCAGGGTAGAGCAGGGTTTGTAGCACATGTAGCATGTGCTATGGGCTTTGCACTTCCAAGGGTGCCACATGGTGCCTTCCACCCATGGATCGGGCTGTAGCCCCTCTCCTCCCCCCTTTCCTCTCTTTAAGAACACTCAGAGTGACACCCCTTTCCACTGTGTGTGGGGGTCCCTTTGACTCCAGTCTGGCTACTCTTGCTGCTCTGCTAGGGCCCTGTGAATCCTGACACTTGTTCTAGTGCTATAGGCCCTGCAAATCCTTAAACCATTCCTGGAGTTGAGGACTCATCCTTTAGGGTGTTACCAGATTTTGCCTGAAGCAAAATTCTGAAATAAACTCTGAGGTTCCTCCCCAGACAAAAGATCTGAAGAATTCTTAGGGAAACAGAATCATAAAATCTTTCAGGTCACCTTAGAAAGCCAATAATTCACTTCAACCCGTAGGGCAGAGTTTATTGGACTCACACATATACAAGGCTGGACTGAATGGGGAAAAATCCTCTGTCGAAGGGATTTCTGCCAACAGAACACAACATCACCCCACCCACATGTAATTGGGACCATCATGAGAAGCGAGTCAGAGTCCTGCTTTTGAGAGGGGGAAATGGTAAATGTTACTCCCCTTCCCTTAGCTGAAAATTCAAGCTTTGCAGGAACCCTCATGAGAAATGACACACTCCTTCAGACAGGTTTGCATATAAATATGCCTTTGGCTTGATCCTGTCATTGAATTTTGCTGAAAGATGTATATTATAGGCAGATTTCAAAGTTTCTGCTTGAGCAAAACATCTGAGGAAGTTGAGAGAAGTATTTGGATGTCTTATCAGCGGGGAAGGACTGGGACATAAAATGATTCCGGAGCCAGCCAAGCTGAGTGGCCATTGCTAAGCAACACACTGTCACAACTTGGCCAATCATCTCAGCAGTATCTACAATGGCCATTGGCTCAACTGTTGCTATATCCTCCTGGTACTAAAGATGGCAAATGGTGATTGGACATAATTCATTATTGCTACTGAAGAGTCGAAGCCAAATGGCAACTGAGATGCTGCTGTATTTGGCTTTGCTTCCTCTTGGCCACTAGAAGCCCTCTGGGGTGGTGGCCCACTAGGAAATTTCCCTGTAAGTAAAACGGCCAATTCCTCCCATGCGTATTAGGTTAACAAAGTTTGATTGACCAACACAGTTTTATTCTGGGTAAAGGTAAAGGTAAAGGTATCCCCTGTGCAAGCACCGAGTCATGTCTGACCCTTGGGGTGACGCCCTCTAGCGTTTTCATGGCAGACTCAATACGGGGTGGTTTGCCAGTGCCTTCCCCAGTCATGACCGTTTACCCCCCAGCAAGCTGGGTACTCATTTTACCGACCTCGGAAGGATGGAAGGCTGAGTCAACCTTGAACCGGCTGCTGGGATTGAACTCCCAGCCTTATGGGCAAAGCTTTCAGACGGCTGCCTTACCACTCTGCGCCACAAGAGGCTCTTTTTATTCTGGGTAGAGGGTGGTTATATTGGTGTGCAATATAATTATTGAATTCAAGTCCTGGGGCACCTTAGGGACCAACAAGGATTTTGGAGGTATGAGCTTTTGTGGGTCAAATTTCCCTTCATCAGATACAAACAGCAGTGGAGATCTCTGAGTCCTTATATCCCCATCTGAAGGTGAGAGGGGCGATACAAAGAAAGGAGTCAGGACTAGATTCATTGGTACAATGTAAAATTTAATCAGGTTGATTAGAGCACGAGAGAAATGTTTGGGAACAGAAAATTCGCATCTGAGTTGAGCTAAGCATGTCCCTATTCAACCCAGGAGAGTCCAGTGCTCTAAATCTGTGAATGAACTCAAGTTCAGCAATCTCATGCTGTAATTTCCCCGGAAGCTTTTATGTTTGAAGTTTTTCCCTCTTAGGTCAACAATGGAATGACCTCTGATTTTTGAATGTTGTGATTTTTAATGTCATATGTATGCACATTATGCCCATTTATGCCCATTCTGATGAATGCGTGACTAGCATGCCTTGGAGAAGGTTATCTTTAAATTGCAAAGCATAAAATGAAAATTTCAAACAATTCCAGATGTAAAATCTATCGTAAAAAATTCTCATTTAAAATTGCCAGTAAAAACTTTGCTACTTTTATAATAGTTGCTGTGTCCCTCACATTTAGTATCATTTTAATCCAATGTTTCTCATTAACACAACTGAATTTCAATTTCTTCAGATAAACAATATACTTCAAACTTAGGACATGCCAGAAGAATATGGTACAACATGTCAGGGACATGACATCCATGTAAACAGTATCTCTCCTGAGGAGGGATCTTCAAAAATCTACCTCGGGTGACATTTGAGGGAAAGATGTTTAAGCGAGCTGCTAGAAATGCCTTTGAGAAGGTTAATAGAAAGCAGGCAGCCTCTAAAATCATAGAATCATCGAGTTGGATGACCTCCTGGGTCATCTAGTCCAACCCCCTGCACCATGCAGGACACCCACAACCCTATCACTCATCCACTGTATCCTGCCACCCTCTTGAACCTTCACAGAATCAGCCTCTCCGTCAGATGGCTATTTAGCCTTTATTTGATTTCCAAAGATGGAGAACCCACCACCTCCCGAGGAAGCCTGTTCCATTGAGAAACCGCTCTAACTGTCAGGAACTTCTTCCAGATGTTTAGACAGAATTTCTTTTGCATTAATTTCATCCCATTGGTTCTGGTCTGTCCCTCTGGGGCAAGAGAGAACAAATCTGCTCCATCCTCTATATGGCAGTCTTTTAAATACTTCAAGATGGCTATAAGATCCCTGAATTTTTCTGAATGGTTCTTCTTCAGATATTCCATTATGAAATATATGAAAAACCTACGCAGATGGAAAACTGCGCACAGGTTAGGGTCCTAAAATCATGAGACTACTTTTTCCAGCTCAGAGATACCAAACAGTCTTTTGCATTCATTCTTTGGAACAATCCTAGCAGGTACCACATAATTGCCAGTGGCAAGTTTAGATCCAAGCAATTTGGTAGCGTTGCTGGTTGAGACCCATGGTTTATTATATTGAGTTCATGCATAGAAAAGATAATATCTACATTTATTGCTAACTGGAAACCCTTTATTAGACTTTTTGCATGCACTTGGGGGTGGGTGGGAATGAACCAACGATTTGTGGTTTTGAGGATTAAGGGGGGAGGGGAAATGGATAACAAGAAAAAAACAGCCTTTTTCTTTTGTAATTATAGAGTAAGTTCTAAGTTTGTAATTTTACTTTTATCTGTCATAGAGAAAGTCAGGAGCTTCTTTATATTTCTTTATATTTTTCTTCTCTTTTTCTTTTATCTTTTAGCTCAGTATGTATTTCCTCTTTCTATTTTTCTATTAGCCTTTGTTAGCTTTTCTCAACCCCATCCCCCAAAAAATCTTAATAAAAAATCATTATACACATACTGAGTTCCTACATACACAGGGCAAGAGGTGTGAATTCAGGAGAATGAGAGCTGAACCTCCAGGAGCTTTTGACAAGTCTGCGTTCTCTCATTCATAGCTGTCATTCGGCCTTATGCAGTTGTCAAGAAAAGTATGAAATCATATATAAGAAGCCTAACCGTAGGATTGCGTTTTGAGTACCACGCGACGTTGCCTTCCATTTCCTGCCATGGTTGTGCCTGAGAAATTGTAGACACGGCTACAGCTTACGACACGAGGCCATCAAAAATGGCCCGGAATCGAGGCAGTTGTACTTGAGGCCCCATTAGCTGCCATCCGAGAGCTCTCTGGTTGCTGTTTGGTGCACTGGGAGTTCAACGCAGAAGGAAGGAAAGGGAGGAAAAGCAGATAGAATAACCGAGTCTCGGGCTGCAACATTCAACCCCAAATAAAATGGGAATTGAAATGGTAACTTAATGCACAGGCAAGGTGACTTTCAGAATCTGCCGGTGATGTTTTATTGTCCTCAAGCATGAGTCACACACAATGTTAGTTTATTTATAACAACCCTGCCATGTTCTGTGGTAATGTAAATCCTCATAATAAAAGAAAGAGGGAGGGAGGGAGGGGGAGGGAGAATGAGAATGCTCCACTTCTTCACGTGTTTCCTTTTATAAGACGGGGGTGGGGGCTGGTGGAAGTTTTAGCAGCTCAAATGGCAGTGACTCTACACGCCTCTGAGGAGTACAGCTTGGCCAATGACTTTTCAAATGCTCTTCCTCAATGACATTGGCAAAATGATACCTACCACTTGACCGAAGGTTAAAGAAAAAGTTATTACTGATTAAATGAATATTTTACAAGGTTGCTTGAGGAGATACCAGACTAACAGTGGTAAGCTTTCCTTTGGAAAAAGGAAGTGGGAAGGGGGGGGGGGAGAGGGTATTATCTGCCATTCAGAGACCAGGGAAAGATCACAAGGGTAGTTTTGATAAATAGGACAAGACCCACATGGTTGAAGCCTCAAGGAGAAACTCCTTTCTGAATTAATGCTTCCAAAAGCAAAATCCCTGGACTTCATGCTCTCGTAAGGGCATTTGAGGGCCAAAAACGACTTGTGGATCCTGATGCTGAAGCAATTGTTTGACTTCAAAATATATTTGTGGGCAACAGAAGAGAGCATGCCCAAAGGGGACAGTAGGATTCGGGGTATTTTGGCGTTCTTCACATTGATGTCATGGAGTTCACTTCAGTGACATGGTCATGGCTTCGCCTTAGAGGTTAGCTATTTCAGGCTTCTCAGAGCAAATAAGCAGCTTATTTCCATGTAGGAAGGCTCACGCGGAATATTTATTTCACTTATTTTAAAACATTTTCATGGTGCCTTTCTACCTAAAGAGGGTTCCCAAAGTGACAAAAATGAAAACACCCAAACATTAAAACAATATTTAAAACAGATTGTGGGGCACCTGAAGCAAAACCTCCAAAGATGGCCAGAGTAGATGGATCCCCCCACGTAGAGAAGAATAGTGGGCTGTCTCCTGCTGTGCAGGTAATGGCAGACAAGGTGGGTCACTCTGTGCTAATATCTAATGATGAAGGGACCTGATGTACATGGTGTTGCTTCCCTCTTGAGCAAGGAGACTTCCTTCTGCAGAGGATGCCTTTCATCCTCTCTAGCCCTGCCCTGATGTTCTCCCTCCTTTCCCCAGGTCCTTTTATTATCTGACCATGAGTGGAAATTTCTTCCACCCACTGCAGAGCTGCAAAAGCAGTCATGAAAGAAGGAGAGGGAACTCCGTCACAACAAGCATGGGGCAGTTGCAAAGTGGCTCAAAGGAAATGGCAGCGAAGGAAGAAGACCTGAAGTTCGGGTAGTGAGAATTTGGGGCTGTCAAAAAGGGAACTTTGTCTGACCCCTATGTGTCTTTTTTGAAATCTGAATTCCTCAGACTCTGCTGGAGAAGTTTAACCTTGAGAGCTAGTGCAGTGTAGTGGCTGGAGCGTCCAACTAAGATGGGAGAGACCCAAGGTTCGAATCTCCATTATGCCAGGGAAACTTGCAGGGTGACCTTAGCCACTCACACAATCTGAGCTTGGTCTACTTCACAGGGGTTTTGGTAAGGATAAAATGGAGGAGAAGGGAATGAGAAAAGCTGCTTTGGTTAACTGTGGCAGCCTCTGATCTGGAGAACTGGGTTTGATTCCCTACTCCTCCTCCACATGTAGCCAGCTGGGTGATCTTGGGCCCATCACACTTATCTCAGTGCTCTCTCAGTCTCACCTATCTCACAGGGTGCCTGTTGTGGAGAGAGGGAGGGAAGATAACTGTAAACAGTTTTCATGCACATGAAGTCTGCTGGGTGACTCTGGGCTAGTCACAGTTCTCTCAGAGCTCTCCAAGCCTCCCCCACCTCACAGGATGTCTGTTGTGAGGACAGGAAGGGAAGGCGATTGTCAACCATTGAGACTTCTTTGTGCTGTAAAAGGCAGGGTACAAAAACACCCACACACTTAACCCAGCTCTTCTTCTTTCTCTTAGAGGAAAAGGTATGCCCTAAATCAGGGGTAGTCAACCTGTGGCCCTCCAGATGTCATGGACTACAATTCCCATGAGCCCCTGCCAGCAACACTGGCAAGGTCTCTTGGGAATTGTAGTCCATGAACATCTGGAGGTCCACAGGTTGACTACCCCTGGCCTAAAGCATCCATGATAAGTATCTGTCCAGCTGCTGCTTGAAGACTGCCAGTGAGGGGGAGCAAGGTCTCTTGGGAATTGTAGTCCATGAACATCTGGAGGACCACAGGTTGACTACCCCTGGCCTAAAGCATCCATGATAAGTATCTGTCCAGCTGCTAATTGAAGACTGCCAGTGAGGGGGAGCAAGGTCTCTTGGGAATTGTAGTCCATGAACATCTGGAGGACCACAGGTTGACTACCCCTGGCCTAAAGCATCCATGATAAGTATCTGTCCAGCTGCTGATTGAAGACTGCCAGTGAGGGGGAGCAAGGTCTCTTGGGAATTGTAGTCCATGAACATCTGGAGGTCCACAGTTTGACTACCCCTGCCCTAAATGAAGCAACTATACATAAAACATGCAGATGTATCTGAGAGAGATGCCAGCACAATGATGGCCCTGAGGCCAGGCCAGGGTCCTTTTGCCTAGCACAACGTTCCCAATTTACATACCAAGCAGAAAAATTTAATGGATTTTCATTCTTACTGCAGCAAAAATAATCCCAGGAAAGTCTCAAAAACCTGCGTGCTCAATACAGGGTTACACAGGATTGTATATGTCCACATCATGCCTGCCTCACAAGGTTGGCCCAGAGGCTTAAACCGATGCCATAATGCCGCTCTTTGCGAGTCATCTCTAGGATTCCCCCTCCCACCATGGTCAAGCTAGCTCTCCCCAAGAGCTGCTGACACAGTAGCTTCTGGCGAGATGTTGCCAGACAGCAGGCTCATTGTTTACCGAGCAGAAAGTACATTCCTTTGTGCTGGACCTTGACGGGAACAAAGAAAGCAGAATTAGTTGACCCAGTCTTAACATAAACATCCTGGATTATCTCCAGACCTTTTACTCACAGAGAACAGCTTTCTGTAAATTTCCAGAAGCAGTGGGCAAAGGCAGGCCTTTCTTCTTCCAAGGAACAAACATACATACAAACTCATAGAGGCTTTCCAATCAGTGCCCAATCAATTAGAAGGCTGTACTCATTTCTTTAATGGTTATTCCATCAGCAACTCCATGCCTCTGTGACCCTGATGTCAACACATCTGCCCTGGCACAGGTACTACAAATGCCCAGTGCTGGGGTGAGAAGGGGACCTCTCTGTATTCTAAGAGCTCTCAACTCAGCATCCTCCCCTGACAGCAGTGTATGTTTTGCCAGAACACAATGGATTGGGTGCTTCGGCGGCCGAAGCGCCCAACCCTAGGCATGTAAACATCATCACACAGGCAAAACCCACACCCAGGTCCCAGAGCATCTTTTAAGACTATTTTATAAACATCTGCGGGCCCTTCAGGAGTTTTCACAGTTCCGAAGAGCTTGCAAAATGGAGCTCTTCTGCCAGGCATTTGTTTGGGGGCAATGATAAAGCCTCTTGAAAGAATGAGCCTCTTGTGGCGCAGAGTGGTAAGGCAGCCGTCTGAAAGCTTTGCCCATAAGGCTGGGAGTTCAATCCCAGCAGCTGGCTCAAGGTTGACTCAGCCTTCCATCCTTCCGAGGTCGGTAAAATGAGTACCCAGCCTGCTGGGGGGTAAAACAATAATGACTGGGGAAGGCACTGGCAAACCACCCCGTATTGAGTCTGCCATGAAAACGCTGGAGGGCGTCACCCCAAGGGTCAGATATGACTCGTTGCTTGCACAGGGGATACCTTTAATGATAAAGCAGGGGTAGTCAACCTGTGGTCCTCCAGATGTTCATGGACTACAATTCCCACGAGCCCCTGCCAGCGAACGCTGAACCCCTGATTTACAGAACAACATTGAACTGGCCTCCTCCCATAAAACCCATAAAACCTCAGAAGAGTTCCTCCCTGGAATAAATTAAGTCCTGAGGGGTTATAGCGGAGGTAGTCAAACTGCGGCCCTTCAGATGCCCATGGACTACAGTTCCCATGAGCCCCTGCCAGTGACCACTGGCAGGGGCTCATTGGAATTGTTGTCTATGGGCATCTGGAGGGCCGCAGTTTGACTACCCCTTGGTTATAGCCTCTGCAAGCAGTCTGCACTGATGATTGTAATCATAACTATTCTTATACTTTTTATTGATATTGTTTTAGTGTTTCATGATGGACGTTTTTATTGTTGTTATTATGTTGTAAACTGCCCTGAGCTGTTTGAATGAATGAATGAATGAATGAATGGATGGATGGATGGATGGATGGATGGATGGATGGATGGATGGATATTTCTTGGACAGGGGAACAAGTGGGGAGGGACAGAGCCTTCGAGAGCAGCTCCACTCTCCTAGCCAAGCTACAGGATAGTAAGGAAAAATAGCCATATAAGACAGCGAAATCGAACTGTTCAGTGATAAAATACCGTCGCAATTTCCTTGTGGCAAACCGATGGATTGTTTATTGTGCAGCATCTTCGCCCCCTAATTGTAGCTATTGTAAATGCACAATGAGAAAATGTGATCGATCGTTTCTTCACATGATCCAATGTAGTCTTGGGATCGTGGGTCTTTGGAGACCTTTGGAGGGGTGGAGAGCCAGCAGAAGTTTTCTACTTGTTCCTTCCCTTCCCCCCTCCGCACACTTATTCTGATATCACAATTATAATTTGGACAAGCATGTGCTAATTTGATAGAAATTAATCAGCGGGGAAGAATGCCGCTAATACTTGGCAACTGTTTGCAGGAGGGAAAGTGAGCTCACGAACGCATCCGCTGAATGGAAGAGAAATTGCCGTGCCAAACCTCGGCTAAGCAAAACAGCCGATTGTGTAGCATTTATAGCTCTCTTTTGTGCAATGACCTTCGGCGCTGATTAACTGCAAAATTCCATCATTGTCACTTGGTGGCCCGGAGTGCCTCACAGTGCTATTTGCTCAGACAGATCTTCCTCTTTCCTGCATCTTCTCCTCGCATTTCGCATGGAGGGGGGCTACGTCTGTTGTGGAATTGCAGTGGTTGATAAAAGCTGGGCGTGCCAAAGAATTTTTGGCACAGCGAGAAAACGACTGTTGAAAGGATATTTAAAGGAAATTGGGAAAGAAAAATGGAGGAAGACATGAAAGGTTTAAATGCCGCCTCGCCAATAGGCATTCCCACTTAGAGAAAGGTAGTGGATTTCTAAAGATTTGTACTCCGGGACTAATGTTATCAGGATCGCCAGAACTCATAACTCAGGTATCACTGAGAGCTATTTTAGGGTAGCTTTGTTGGCCTGCAAAAGGGTAAAATTTGAGTCCAGGAATGCATTAGAGAGCAACAAGGTTTTCAAGATGTATTGACAGTTCCCTGCATTGGATCTAAAAAAGCTTTGATTCGTGAAAGATTGGTAAAAAAAAAAAATCTTGTTGGTTCCTAAACTAATACTGGACTTGGATATAGTTCTCCTGAATGAACCTGCATCCAACGTGCAGCTTTTAAAAAGCTGGAATGGACATGCCTTGAAGGTCAACGAAATCAGACGTCATGCCTTGAAGGCGGAATGGACATCATGCCTTGAAGGTGTTTACGTGGACACTCCTAAACTAGCTTCCTACACAGCTGGCAGTATGGTTGCCAAGCAGCGCCTGGCAACCAGTGAGAGGGGTGTGGATGGAGACATGTGGGCAAGCTGCCCACTGAGGTACCACATCACATTTGGTAAAAGCCCAGAAGTGACACAGGACGACTCTAGGAATTGCTAGAAAGTTTCTGGCCATTCGCTAACGGCTTTTGTGTTCTGTTTTAGTAGCTGGTTGCTAATGGAGTTTTGCCTGTCATTTCAGGCAGGCCTATTTTAGTACCTGGCTGCTAGTGTTCATTCACCTGTTCATACAAATCCGCTTGTGTTCGGCCAGCAAAGCATGGTTGAGCGGCTTTTGAGGGACGTCAGTGTCTTCCATTTTCTATCCCTTTGTTGTTCTTCTGAATCACTGTAGTATGTTTTTTTTTTAAATGTTCGTATTACTTCCTATAACACCACTTTTTTCAACACCATTTTTTGTTGTGTGATCTTCTATGGACTTAAAAAAAATGTTCTGTGCCACTAAACGATCTACTACTGAAGTGGTATTTTTGTTTAGTGAAAGTCAGTCCAAGGAAAATCGTGCAGCAAAGAAAGGGCGGGGAAAAAGTGACACTGCTTGAAATATTTATATCGCTTCAGAGAGAGCTCATTAAGGCAAAATGTTGCATGAACTCTGTATTGCTTTACTTGAATTTGGGCCAGCAGCAATTGCTGCCAGACCTGCTGAAACTCTTTGTCTGTCTTGAGTTTCCTCTGAAGCAACCTTGAACCTGTTGAGAATTTTCTTTAATGACATTTTCTCAGCAACTTCTCTAGCGACTTCTATGGATTTTCTATGGTAGGTTACAGAGTTGACCTAAGGAAACAAAGGCTATGAGAGGAGGTTGGAAGGGGGGCTTTAATTGGTGTGTGTGTGTGTGTGTGATGGTCATATTCACTTTAAAAAATGCCCATAACAAACCCTTTCATTCCACTCAAGTATGCTTTCCACTTGCACTGGATTCTTCATCAGGTGGTCCATCTGCATGTATGTGCAATATTCCGGGTTACCCCGACTTTGTAATCAGAAATCAGAATAAACAGGGTCAGCCCTGGCTAACACTTGGAAGGTTGATCTCCAGGGAATACCAGGGTCGTGACACAGGGCAGGCAATGGCAAACCACCTCTAGATAATCTTAGGACATCCTGGCTATACACATGCCACAAACAAATAAACAAAATAAATGCAGACATACACTGAAGACAAGAGAGTATGCAGTGGAGGTTACAATAGTTTATCCTCTAATCTGTTGTGCAATGCTATGGATGGAATTTGATAAGACTGGGGGGGCATTAGTGGATCCAATAGGCTGTCCTAACCTGTCTGTAAGGAGTACAGGTAGAGTGCCACAGGCAGAGCAGCAAAGGGATCTGACAAACAGCTTAATCCCTTTCTTTTGCGCTTGAAGTAAATGACACTGTAAATATACTCACGCCCCCCGCCCTCAGCTGTCTGTTGGTTGACTGGCATTGTCTTAGTCACATTCATGCTTTGTAATTATGTTATGATATTTTAGGTGATTGTATTTTATCTTCATATTCTACACTCCATTTTGTAGAATCATATTGATTGACAGGTGTATGTGTGTATCAAGAAACAAGAAACAGGGTTGTGTGTGAGATCAAGGACAAAGAAACAAATTTTGTTTATATATAAACAATCTCTCTCTCTCTCTCTCTCTCTCTCTCTCTCTCTCTCTCTCTCGCTCTCTCTCTCATTATGTGCATGAACCTAAAAATTCCAATTCAGTTTGGGTTTCAAGGTGGCTGTCAAACTGAACCCCAAATAGAATCGAATCAGCCAGTGCCCTTTTCCTCCCAGCTGCAGATCACTGTGGCTAGGAGAAGGGTAAATCACTCAGAAAGGGTTAAATGGCTCACAGCCCTTTAAACCTAACAGTATTGGGTGGATCTGCCCTGGTTTAAGTAAAAGGCAGCCATTTCAGCCTAACAGCAGGGTGGGTGTACCAATCAGTTGTTAGTCTGAAATGGCTGTGAACCACTGGTTCAGGGGAGTACAAATGGGGTCAGGTTTGTGCAGAATTTTGGCTTGTGAACCAGTTTCTCTCTCTCTCTCTCTCATCTATGTATTATCTAAGCTGTATAAATACACATACGTAGAGAGATATATGCATTAAACAAAATCTGTGTTTCTTATTTCTTAATCAGAGGTATTGTTCTTCTGCACATGAAGATTCAGGAACGAATCTATATGATTAATCAAAACTTACCCTCTGTCAACTGCACTGTATTTTATGGTATTGTAAAAACAGCCAGTGTGATGTAGTTGTTAGTTTCCCAGAAAAATCAGGGACACCCACATCCAACACCAACTCTACCATGAAATTTGCTACATGATCTTGAGGTAGGTACTCTTTCTGTCCAACCAGCATTACACGGCTATGGTGAGGATAAAATAGAAGAATGGGAACAAAGCATGCTGCTTTGATCTCCTTGAAAGAAGAGCAGGAGAAAAATGTACTCAGGTCAATGAATCACAGTTTGTGAATGCTATCAAAGGCTTACATAAGAATGAATAAATAGATCTTTATTCTTATGGCCCACCTTTCCTATACAGATCAGGGTGGCTGACAACATGGGTAAAACAAGTTAAAAACCAAAATCCATTAATTCTGTTTACCTCCAGCTGGTTAGACAGGGGGGTTCAAAAGTTTTTGGTGAAGATCTTCAGTTTCCAGTAGCAAGATGGTGGTTTCTCTTGAAACCTTGATGGTTTCTCTGGGCCGCAAGTAGGGTTGTGCACTTTGGCTGCCGAAGCACACAACCCTAGCCCCAACCCTAGGCTTGGTGGGAACAGTTCTGTCTTACATGCCCTGCAGAACTGGTTAAGGTTCCCCAGGGCCCTGACCTCCTTTGGCAGAGCCTTCCACCAGGCTGTCAAAACCCTGGCCCTGATTGAGGTCAAATCTCTTTTTGGCCAGGGATCCTGAGCAGATTTTGGTTTGATTATCTTAACACTCTTTGATGAATATAGGGGAAAAGGCAATCATGCAGATATGCGGGTCCCAGATTGTTGAGGACCAGGGCATTTTGAGCCAGTGCATTCATGCTGACAAGAAGCTTTTCCATCATGTTTAAACGGGAGTGGAGAAAGCCCTCGGCCTACAGCTCTCATGATCTGCTCACTGCTCATTTGCAAAAAACCCCCAAAAAACAAACATTTGCCATGGAGACATAACTGCCAATTTAGCCTAACGAAGACAAATGGGATAATGAGCCGTATGGCAGCTTGGAGTTGAGAAATCCATCAGAATGCCCGATACAAAATGGAACGCTTCCCTGCCAGAAGGTCTATATGCTAATGCTGACTTGATTTGCCAGCCTGGCCCTACAATGTTCGACAGAATAGCGGAGCACCTCCATGTGCTACTGACATGACAGTAATTTGGACAGAAACCAGAGCTAGATCCAAAGATGTGGTTTTGCAGCACATACTTTAAATCAGTATGGAAAATCTTGGGAACCATCATGTCCCTAAACATGTGCAAAGAGATTGTGTACTTGCCCTTTGTTATTGTTGCTCCAGTGGTTCTCCCCCCTGCCTGTGACCAGGCCATGTTCTGCCCCCTTCTCCCAAAGGGAAAACAGGTACTTAAAATCCAACTTGGTTTGTGGGGGGTGGTTTGGAAGGAGGCGGAGGAATGCTGGAGAGAAGTGTGAACACAGTCTTTTGTCCAAATGGAAAAGACTTGATGGGTCATGGCTGGTTTGTGTAAAATGCCACTGAGTAGCAACTGATTTATGTAATGCCAGGAAGGGGTTTTCACGGCAAGTAAGAGGCAGAGGTGGTTGACCATTGCTTTCCTCTGCAGAGATGTCCTCGGTGGTCTCCCATCTACACACTGACCCTGTTTAGCTTCAGAATGGGCTTACAAGGCAAGGGAGAAGTAGAGGTGGTTTGACATTGCCTTCATTTGCAGAGTCTTCCTTGGTGTACTCCCACCTGAGTGCTGACTGTGTTTAGCTTCCAACAGGGTTACCCCAACAAGGGGCTGTCAAAGCAAATGAGAGGCTGAGGTGGTTTGCTATTGCTTTCCTCTGCAGAGGCTTCTTTGAATCATATCATATCATAGACTCATAGAATAATTGGAAGGGATCTCATGAGTCATCTAGTCTAACACCCTGCACTATGCAGGGCACTCACAACACTATTGCTCATCTACAGTAACCTGCCACCCCCTTGAGCCTTCACAGAATCAGCCTCTCTGTCAGATGGCTATCCAGCCTCTGTTTAAAAATTTCCAAAGATGGAGAACCCACCACCTCCCAAGGAAGCCTGTTCCACTGAGAAACCGCCCTAACTGTCAGGAACTTCTGGATGTTGAGACGGAATTTCTTTTGAATTAATTTCATCCCATTCATTCTGGTCTGTCCCTCTGGGGCAAGAGAGAACAATTCTTCTCCATCCTCCATATGGCACCCTTTTAAATACTTGAAGATGGTTATCAGATCCCCTCTCTAGGCTAAACCGCCCAAGCTCCCCCAACCTTTCTTCATATGTCTTGGTCTCCAAACTCCTCAACATCTTTGTTGTCCTCCTCTGGATACATTCCAGTTTGTCAACACCTCTCTTCAACTGGGGTGCCCAAAACTGAGCACAGTACTCCAAGTGAGGCTGAATCAGAGCAGAGCAAAATGGTACCATCACCTCCCGTGATGTGGACACGATACTCCATTTGATACAGCTCAAAATACCATTTGCCTTTTTAGCCACCGAGTCACACTGCTGACTCATGTTCAATGTATGGTCTACTAAGACTCCTAGATCCTTTTCACACATGCACATGTACTCCCACTGAAGTACTGACACTGTTGAGCTTCTGGTGACCCCAGTATTTGCTTCCAAGGCAAGGGAGAAGCAGAGTTGTTTTAACATTGTCTTCTTCTAAGGAATCTTCCTTTATGTACTCCTACCCAAGCACTGATACTGTTTAGCTTCTAACAGGGTGACCCCAGCAAGGGGCTTCCAAGGCAAGGGAAAAGCAAAGGTGGTTTGCTGTTGCCTTCCTCTGCAGAGACTTATTTGGTGGTCTCCCATCCAAGCACTGATGCTGCTTAGCTTCCATGCAACCTTCCTTTCCCCAGCCAAGAATTAAAGATAAAATTCACCACCAGAACAGAGTATGAAACAAATTATTCTTAAATCTATACCTACATTTTCCCCAAATTATCATTCTAGAAGAAGAAGAAGAGTTGGTTCTTATATGCCGCTTTTCCCTACCCGAAGGAGGCTCAAAACGGCTTACAGTCGCCTTCCCATTCCTCTCCCCACAACAGACACCCTGTGGGGTGGGTGAGGCTGAGAGAGCCCTGATATCACTGCCCGGTCAGAACAGTTTTATCAGTGCTGTGGCGAGCCCAAGGTCACCCAGCTGGTTGCATGTGGGGGAGCGCATAATCGAACCCGGCATGCCAGATTAGAAGTCCGCACTCCTAACCACTACACCAAACTGGCTCTCTAATAATTTCATTCATATATATAGGAATGCAGGAAATATCTGGTCCCTGCACACGCTGACTGGAAATGTAGCAGTCAGGTTGCTGAAAATGCCCTGGTCCTAGCAGCTGGCCTGAACACTATACAAGTGGTGGTAGTTGTGGCATACCTCCATCTCCTCCCTGGGGCACTGAGAGGATGCATTCCTTGGCTCAGACAGTTGGGAAGCCAACATGGGCAACAATGTGGGAAAGGCTGGCTTCCTACACAGACCAGTGAACATGGTCATTGAGGTGCTGCAGCACTGAACCCAGGAAGCTGTGTTGAGGATTGGGATTCCTCCAGCATCTCAGCCTCCATATATTGCTGCATCTGCTTCTGCCAGTACTTATGACGATAGCGTATCTGTCTTGTGTCTGATGGGGTCCAATTTAATAGCAGGGAAGTGATATAAGTTATCAACATGATAATGCATGGAACATTAATTTTGAAATGGTGTGAGGCTTGTCAGACCTAGCCTAAGATCACAGAGCGGAACATGTTACGGTGACATTCTCAAACTTTACAGAAAATACACTCACAGCCTAGGGACTGGCAGAAATTTCACTACTGAGGTATAAACACTTGCAGTTTACCTGCCAAGGTCTTGGGTGTTTCTTCTGAAGAGCAACTGCCCCCTTTGCCAGTATTCTGCCTGGAAAAATTTCCAGTAAATACCAATTGCAGCTGTATTGTAGCCTCCATAGTTGCCCTCCAATGGAACATGGTTTTTGGCTTTGTTTACAAGGAGATGTTTAGATGATGAAGAGCCAAGGTGCACGATATACCTAAAGGGTGCTAGGTCACAGGTATGCAGCCAGATTCACAGTCTGCTGAACATTAATGCAAATCACCTTTAAAAGAATGCTCATTCCTAGGAGGGATGCATGGGACCAGGGAAAAAGGGGGCGGAAAGCCCCCCCACTAGCTTTTCCAATTGCAAAAGTTGGTCAAGAGGGTAACTAGAAGGTCCTTCAGCTCCCCTCGCAGTGCTGAGCAAACAAGTACCTTTTAAGGTGAGTTGCCCCATGTACATCTGACAAGTGAGTCTGGTTATGGGCCATGACCTGGCATGTGTTGGGTGTATCATGTAAAAAGATACAAAGAATGATACAGATAAGGAAAAACTAACGTTGGGAGGATATATATCTCGGGTACTACTGGGCTCCAGGCAGGCTAGTCTTCTGGAAGCTGTGTTTTGATTCATTGTTTAACGGCCAAACTTTGAATGCACGTGGAAGAAAAGGACATTTTGCAGACAAGGAGAACTTTAAAGGGCAAAACCTATTTTTTTTTTTAAAGAAAATGAAACATGACACTCTTGCCTGGAGGAGGGCAGGGTGACAGTGGCATACTGCTCTTCATAACCTTAACGTATAGTTTGTGTTCTGCATTCAGGCATAACTTGAATTGGATAAATTAAGCCAGCCTGCATGTACTCAACGTGATGTCAAGAGCATTTGACTCAAGTATAGCCATGGTAACGTTTGCCAATTGAGACTTGGTTTGGCTCAAATGGATATCAGCAAGGGAACTGGATAATGATGTTTTTATTATTATTTAAAAATCAGGCATATCTCTTTGATGGAGACTCTGTGTTGTGCCCTTGATTGTATATTTTATGAGAGATAATATAGGGGAGACTTAGAAGGTAGGTACGGACTGAATAAGTAACTCCAGTAGCAATGGTTACATTCTCCTTGAAAGCATATTGTCATTTTAAAATGATGGAAAATAAATTCCAAAATGAGTACATTAGCCAAAATAGGGTTGGGAGATGGGTGAGGGAGAGTTTCTCCACCACAAACTTCAAAGCTGCATCCAGAGAAAATATATCAAGAGTGAATTTGCATTACTGCCAGATGTGATGATGGTATGTGTTACTTTGGAGGCAAAGATGGGACGATAACGCTTCTTATATTGCTTTTGTCTCCCTGACGTCACAGATCATAAAGTATGTGTCTCAATAAATTGGATTGGACAAAACCGATTCTCTCTTGCTTATTAGACTTTTATACCTTGGTTGGGATGCAAAGAAAGTACAATACCTTTTATGTGCCCAGATGTTATGAACATTTGCCCCCACTTCCTTACTGCACGGGGAAAATGCTTTGTAAAAATACCAGCATGATGTAGTGGTTAAGAGTGGCAGCTTCTAATCTGGTGAGCTGGGTTTGATTCCCTGCTCATCCTCCACATGCAACCAGCTGGGTGACCTTGGGTTTGACACAGCCCCGATAATGCAGTTCTGACCAAGCAGTCCTGTCAGAGCTCTCTCAGACTCACCTGCCTTCTCACAGGATGTCTGCTATGGGGAGAGGAAGGGAAAGTTAGGGCCATTCTGCACCTGTAAAATATGGTGAAAGGCATACCTTTTGCTGACACCATTTCTTTGGCGTTTTGCACGATGTTGTCAGCATTCAGTGTACCAGCAGCAAACCAGCAGCTACATCCTCCATTTCAAAGTGCTATTTGGTGAATCTAAAAAAGTGGATTCTCCCAGCCATGTAGCATGAGCGAGATGAGAGCAACCAGCAAATACATGCTTAGGAAAGGTGTGGAGGCGAAGTAGCACTATCTACACCTCCAGCGCCTGCCCTCGCACCCGTCTCCCTCTCCCTTCTCCTGAGAACAGGGTGCTTTTTAAAAGCAAACTGCCTGGAGCAACGAATGCATGTTAAAGTGTCCAGGAAGATAAATAAATAAACAAGTTTACTTTTTTAAAGCTTAAAGGCTCATAATTCCAAAAGGGGTGGCAGTAAAGTAAGCACTATGATTAGATGCATAGGCATAGCAACAAAGAAGTTTTAATTAGCTCGCATCGTGGTCCCTATAAAACAGGGAGAAAGGTGATTGGCTGCCTGGCTTGATTGATAGGAGGAGGAGTGTTGCATATATAGTGTGTTTTCCTCCTCCGCCATTTCAAGCAGGCATGAGGAGTGCCAAGAAGTGCAACAAGGCGGCGGAGAAGAGCAAGAGAACCCGGAGGTGAGGAATGACCAGAGGCATGATTTTTTATAGCATTGCACCATTGTGCTGGTGTAATGCCATTTTTTTCTATGTGTCGAATTGCCCTGATTGTAAGCTGCTTTGAGACACCTTTGAGCAGTGAAAAGCAGGGTATAAAAATCAATGCTGCTACTTCTTTTTCAAAAGTGTTTTGTGATATGGTATCCAGAGGAGAACATCCAAGGTCCCACTGGATCAATGGGAAGCAGCATTTTGGATATAACTGTGGCCAAATGCCTGAAGCACCATTTTGATCCCATTTGGTCTCTCTTTCTTGAGGCAGTTTATTTGATGTATTTTTTATTATTCAGCTTGTATACCGCCCCTCTTCATGAGCAGGCTCAGGGCGGTTCACAACATTAAGAAAAAAACAATCAATAAAACTTTTAAAACAGTTTTAAAATACTAAAATTAACTATTAACTGTCAGAAACTAGCAAAGTGTCCACCCCTTCCCCCAGCCATCCTCCATGTGGCCTGCCGAATTCGTAATGTGAACCAGAAGAGGAAGGGGAGAAAAGAAACAGAGAGGTGAGGAGAAAGGCCCAGATGGTGTTAAACCACCCTAGTCGAAGCGGCCGGTCTCTCCCGGCATAGCCAGTGCCGTGCCGAAGGGGGGGGGAGGGGAGGCACGGGCATTAGCACGCCGGTGGGCACACACACACAACCGTGCTTGCACCCGCTGGAGGGCTAATGCCTGTGCCTCCCCTCCCCTCACCCCTGTGGCGCGGCACTGGGAGAGACCAGCCACTTTGGGCACCAAAGTGCCCAACCCTAACCATAGGCCTGGCAAAAGAGTACTGTTTACAGTAGTGGTCCCCAACCCCGGTCCGGAGACCGGTACCGGTCCGTGGATCAGTCGGTACTTGTCCTCCTCCCCGGCTGCTGCCTCGGGGGCTGCCCTGCCACTCTGCTGCCGGCTGACCTTTGCTGCTCTCCAGCGGCCCCCATGGCTGGGGCTCCCCCTCAGCATGGCACTGTGCAGCTGCTGCTGGCAGCGCCCTCCAGTGGGCGGTGGGAAGTCAGGGGCACCGTTAGGAAAGCAAGTGGAGCAGGGGCTCAGGGAGCGGTGTCCCTTGGCAAAAGACTACCCCCTGGGCCTCAGTAAAATTGTCAAGCGTTGACTGGTCCTCGGTGATAAAAAGGTTGGGGACCACTGGTCTACAGGACATGCAGAACTCTGATAGCGTCATCTGGGCCCTGATCTCAGATAGCAGCTCTGAAGGAGGCCATGCCCCTGGTTAAGACCAGGCGGATATTTTGTATGCCAGGGATTACCAACAGCTTGGCACTTGAAGAGTGAATTACTCTGCGGGAGACATATTGGGAAAGATGGCCCTTCAGCTACACAAGACCTGGACCATATAAGGCTTTAATGATCAGTACAAAAACATTGAACCTGACCTGGAACTCAACCAACAACCAGTGTTGTTGTTGGAGGGTAAGTCGTATATGTGTCCTCCAAGGGGTCCTCATGAGGCCTGAGGTACACCAGCTGCAATATCTGGGTCAGAGCCAAGGGTAGCACTTTGTAGAGTGAGTTACAGTAATCTAATCTGGGGATAATCCAAATCATTTCCCCACAGTTGCTACATGGCTGTGGGGAATGTGGGCAGACTAATATAAACAAGTGATGAATCATACAGTCTAATTTACCTCTAAATTTTCTGCTAATTAATGAAAATTTTGGGGACCGTATGAGGGCTAAATAGGGAAGAACATGCAGCTGAAAGATGAGCTTGGAAGAAACTACATCTCTCCTTCTATTAGGAGAAAGTTTAGTCTGGATCAAGGATTTTTTTCTTTCTTTCTAGACATTACACAACTAAGAAATTAGACAATGCAGAAGATGGTAGCTGCAAGAAGAGGGACATGGTTTGAATGCTGCACAAAAGAGAAGAGTGTATAGAAATATTCAGCCTTCAGACACAAAAGAGAGTCTATAAATGCTGATTTCTTTTGATTGTTAAGACTCCACATGGAGGGAGAACAAAAGGTGGACCCTAACTTGGCTTAAGTTGAGTCTAAATATCTTTCTGCATATTTTCTTGGACTTGCTGGACAATAGAATAATGCTCTGTGCTAGATGAAAAGTTCTTCAGGACTGGCTGTCTGGATAAGATGAAGGACGCTTCTATTGTGAGTTGATATCTTTACCTTGTTGGATTCTTCTCTTTTATGTGAAGCTGGTCACTCAAATAAGTGGCTAATTACTGGGGTCTAGGCTGCATCCCTTCAATCTGTCAGTGTGGGCTCTCATGATTTAACTTCTGAGCCCTATATTTTGTAATCCCCTGTGTAGAAAAATAGTGCATGTCAGGAAGAAGTGTTATAGTTTAACCATTGTTGTGCCATGTTTGATTACTGTGAGCAGAAAATTGTCCCTCTTAACCACTGTGTTTTGTCAGTCATCTGTTTAATTTGATTCAGTGACACTCCTTCCTTTTGTGCTTTAATTGTTGATCTGAATGTTTACTTGCTGTTTTTAATTCATTTAATGATATGCATTTTTAAAAGCTGTTTAAGTGGTTTTGATTGTTCACCATGTTGGGGACCTTAAATTGAGAGGGAAAGTGGGATAGACATACATACATACATACATACATACATACAGACAGACAGACAGACAGACAGACAGACAGACAGAGAGGAGGAGAAGGACAGACAGACAGACAGACAGACAGACAGACAGAGAGGGGAAGACGGACAGATGAACTGACGGATGGATGGACTGACGGACTAAAAGAGACAGATGGATGAACAGGTAGGTAGGTAGATAGATGATGGATGGAGAGATGGATGGATGGAGGGAGGGAGGTGTGGATGAATGTTTGGAGTTTATGATGAACTAGGGTCAATGTCTGTTGTAACCAGGAATACAATGGGTGCTAGCACACATGTCTTCCCTGTGGCCTTTGTGGGTCCTGACCCTCCACCTACACTGTTCCCTGCTGGATCTTGAGATCCAACATGTTGGAGGTGATTAAACAGTAGGAGACTCCAATCTCAAGAACCCAGCTTGATCCCCCACTCCTCCTCCATGTGCAGCCAGCTGGGTTGCCAACCTCTAGGTGGGGACTTGGAGTTCTTCAGGAATAACAACTCATCCCCAGGCACCAGATTATCTGGAGAAGACAGCTAGGAAGGAGGGAGGGAAGGCAAAGGCCACTCTGGGTACCATGGGAGAGAAACAGTTTGGTGTAGTGGATAGGAGTGAGGACTTCTAATCTGGCATGCCGGGTTCGATTCTGCACTCCCCCACATGCAGCCAGCTGGGTGACCTTGAGCTCACCACGGCACTGATAAAGCTGTTCTGACCAAGCACTGATATCAGGGCTCTCTCGGCCTCACCCACCTCACAGGGTGTCTGTTGTGGGGAGAGGAAAGGGAAGGCGGCTGTAAGCCGCTTTGAGCCTCCTTCGAGTAGAGAAAAGCGGCATATAAGAACCAATTCTTCTTCTTCTTCTTCTTCTTCTTCTTCTTCTTCTTCTTCTTCTTCTTCTTCTTCATACCTTCTCCCACCTATCCCCCGGACTCCTGAGGCCCCACCTCCAAACTTCAAGGAATGTTCCTAACCCAGGGGTTACCAACCTCCAGGTGTGGCCTGGAGACCTTCTGGAGTTGGAGTTCATGTACAAACTATAGAAATCAGCTTCCAAGGTGAAAATGGCTGTTTTGGAGGGGGAATTTTACTATGGTAGCTCATCTCCAGACACCATTGGCAGTCAAAAGAGAATAAAGTGTACTCCTTTAATACTGGATGGACTTCCCCCCACCGCCCTACCCACTCTGAGCTTCCCCAATCAAGTGCAGAACACTTTCTGTTTCAAGTCAGGGGAAAGCAATGAGGAAGATACAAGTTGAAATTGATCTGAATTCAGCAGGATCAACAATATAAAAAAACAAAGCAAGTGCAGAATCAGCCCAGGTCAGAGAGGCACAGAATCACCACCCCCTTTGACAATCCCCTAATCTTGCCTTTGAGATCCTTCAGAAAGTTTGCCATTGTAGAATACTGCGAATTCACCACACCTTGCCAACTAGCCAGGATCCATTATGGACCAAGAATATCATGTGAGGGGAAGAAAGACTCCTGCCTCTCCCACCCTAGTTTCCGAATGCAAAATAGAAAGGGGCTATTATTTGTCCCCTCAGGGTGTGACCATCAGTGCTTGTGCAATCTCTACTCCCACTCTGACAGAGTGTAAAAGGAGAACACCATTTCTGATACAGTTTCTGGTCAGGAAAAATGGCATGATGGGTAATGTGGGACTTCCCTGCCCCCCATGTTATTGTCCTGTTCCAAATCAGGACCCAGCAACATCTCTGAATGAAGTATTCTGTATGTCTGCAAGTCCCTGTGGTGAACCTGTGTGAAATGTCACATTTAGTGTGGTCCTTCCAGAGAGACACAAGTTGCAAAATGGTGATGTTGCTTTTCTCCATGGTCAATTATTTTCTTCCAGAAGGGCTGCAGCAGGTTCATTTCTAATGTGGATTAGGGAAAAATTACTGTATCATACCTGCTTGATGACTCTAGTCCTAAATCTCTTCACATGTGAGTACAATTTGGATTCTGAATTGGCAGTCAAAGAGAGATTTCATTTAGTGAAGGGACCATTTCAATGCCAAATAATTACATGTGTGACCAGTCAGCCAAAATACATATTCTCAATGGAGCTACATTCGAAACTTACTTTAGAGGCTCCTAAGCTGATGTTTTTTCGAAGTATATACCCAGTATGACTCACTACCTGAAAAATACATCCTCTACAAAAAGCAGATAGCACAATGAATGAAAGTTTAAATGAAAATGACAGATTGTAAAATGATCACTGTTTCATTCGGAAGTTTGTTCCAAGCTGTCAAATATGAATAAATAGGCCGACTGCCTCTCTAAATCGGAGGCAAGAATGACCTTATAGAGGATTGGCAAACTGGGTGGATGGGCTGGCTATCAAAGGCAATCACAACACAATGTGATATGTTTTTACACACATCCCATTAAGTACAATTGTGCTGACTCTGTCCAGGGCTCAGTCCTATCCCCAATTTACCCTTCTTCTACCCAGCAAGCCACAAACAACCCAGTGCCTTAATTTTAAAATTCCTGTAGGATGGTGACGGTATCCTCATGGCAGCCATGGAGCCTCCATCTGGTTTGACCCTGAGAAGGGTGGAGGACAGAGAAAAGTACACGAGGTAGATCATTTTGAATATGGCAGCATTTGTACAAGACCCCATATATCAGGAGAGAGTGAATTGTGGATTAGTGCACAATATTAGGAGTGGTTTAAGAGTTTGCAGGGTCCATCGCACCAGAGCCTTTTTAAGGATTTGCAGGACCCTAGCAGAGAACAATTGGGGCAGGAGCAGCCAGGCTTGGAGTGGAGAGCCCCCCCCCCACAGTCAAAAGGGGTGTCCCTATGAGTGTCCTTAAAGATGGACAAGGGGAGAGGAGAGGGGTTACTGCCCTGATCCATGCAGTCATGGTGACCCAGGAAGGGCAGGTCCTGTAGCATGTGCTACATCGGTAAACCAGCCCTGCACAGCATAATGAAGATGCTTACAGGATACAAAGGTCTTACAAAAATAACACTAGTTGTCTTCCTAGTGTTCATCTTGGCATAAGGGCTGAATGCTTACCGAGATGCTTTTGTTCTTGTGGCCAGTGACGTGGGCTGGATTCTTCTTCTCTTTGCTTTGGCCTCCACTTAGCTGCTTGGGGTTTCAGCAGAATTGTCCGTAAAGATGATACAGAAGCAAGTGGCCAGCAGTCATTGGTCCATGAGCAGAGGTCAAGAGGCTGACCAAAGGCATCAGTGTGTAAAGAGCTGTAAAGAATGGGCAGTATAAAAATCCAAATAAATAAATAAATGTTTCCATTTCTGTGTCTCGAAAAGCAAAACAGCCGTTCCGGTGCTCAGAACTTCACTGTGGACGGTGGTTGTTGCAGTATTTAGCAAAATAACCATAAACTGTTCAGATGTGTGTGCCGTTGCGAATGTAATCTACACTGAACAGGATCAAAATTTGCTTCTGTCGTAACATATGTTTCGCGTGTACGTAAAATATGCCATCGTTCTGCTCACATATATCCATATGTTTCACAATACTTCAGCTGCAGATGAAAAAAAAGACTCCTGTTTTCCCTTGAGACCCATAATCAGAAATAGCTAGGGGCGCGGAGGTCCTTGGGAAGTTCAGCCTAGTTGATTTTGGGGGATTAGAGTAAGGAGGCTTAGTTCACAGATGAATCCGCTGAAGTTTTCAGGTGGTGAAAAGTGTGCTTGTTGAAAAAACGAACAAAAGGCGAAAATACGAATAAAGCACCGTGACACGGCAGAAGGTCCTAGTTTTGAACCCTGGAGTCTCCAGTCAAAGGTCTTGTGATGGGCAATGAGAAAGACCTCTGACTGAGATCCCAGAGAGCTTCTGCCAGTCAGAATAGGCAATACTAATCTTGATTCTGATTCCGTATGAAGCAGCTTCATGTGTTTATATGTATTTGCTAGGTCTTGTTCACACTTGAGCATCTCCAGTGATCAAGTCTGGATTGAACCGTGGAATGTGGGATGACAATGTCACAAAGTACGTGGGAGATTCTGTGTGATGTCAAATTTTATTCTGATTCCATGGCTTTGATGGGATCAAACTGATGTTTACATTTGGAAAATAGAATTCGACCTGAATGTATAAACCAATGTGTCATTCCGACAATGGATGCTTATGTTCCTGCTGATGGGAGATATTTCATCGCAGTGTGTCTTTACCTGTTCTTTAGGAAAAGGCTGCAGATATCAAACTGGGCATTCTTGAAATGTAGACAGGAAGGGTGCATCCACTTAATTGAGGATCTGGACCCAAGTTGCTACTTAGCTAGTATGTTCACTTTGACCCACCTTATCTTTGTCTATTTCCTTTCAAGGATATTGTGAAGATAAAAATAGGGAAGACCCCCTTAAATGCCATTCTGGGTTCCTGGAGAAAAGGTTGGGATACATTGGATGGGAATTAAAATAGAACAGGTTTACTTTCCTCCTTGGAGTAAAAAGGGCAATGAAATGGTTCTATGAAGTCGTTTACATTTGAGCATGCTAATGATTTTACTCAATGATATAATAAAGATGGTCAGTTGCCAGACTGTTCCACAGAAGAAGATCGGCAACAGAAGAAAAAGACTTTTAATAAGACATATAGTGACACTTTGTAACAATAGACGTGCAAATATATCCACCTTCATTATTTTATATTTTGCCCTGAACATTCATACAACCTGTCTGGATCACTGAAAATCTTTCTTGCTAATTTGTGTTATTTAGCTGGTATTAATAAAAAGTGATTACATGATTTTTTTAAAGGATAAATGATATCAGATGTAATTGAATCTCTAGGACAGGGGTAGTCAACCTGTGGTCCTCCAGATGTTCATGGACTCCAATTCCCATGAGCCCCTGCCAGCAAATGCTGGCCCATGGGCTCATTTGAATTGTAGTCCATGAACATCTGGAGGACCACAGGTTGACTACCCCTGCTCTAGGACTTCACTATTAGACAATGGCGTGTATTTTAAGTGATATATGTCTGACAATAAGATAAAATCTCAGTCATCTTCTTTTCATCTTTAACCTGAGGTTTTTTTTAAAATATCTCTATATTACAGGAAAAATGGGCAAAGATTCTCCATTGCTACATCAACATACTGTTAACACTGACTGACTATGTGTGGCTATTTATTTGTGGTGGGAAGAGCTGTTAACCAAGTTGTGGCAACTCTGTAGGGCAGGAATGGTCAACTTGTGAGTTTCCAGATGTTCAGGGATAATATAGTCCATGAACATCTTAGAGCCACAGTTTGGCCATCCCTGCTGTAGGGTTTCAAGGCATATGAGGAACAGAGGTGAGTTTCCATAGCCTGCCTCTGTGTAGCAGGGGGACAGAACAGGAAGTGTGTTTACCAGTCCTGGCCGGGATGCAACTGACTACCATGCCCAAGGCCAGGAACTTAGGAGTGACCTTGGATGCCTCGCTAACCATGGAGGCACAGGTCAGGAAAGTAGCCAGCCAGGCGTTTTTCCACTTTTGCCAGGCGAGGCTACTAGCACCCTATCTGTCCTCTGAGCATCTAGCTATGGTGATCCATGTGGCAGTCATCTCCAGACTAGATGTCTGTAACTCGCCCTATGTGGGCCTGCCCTTGGCCTTGACCCAGAAATTGCAATTGGCACAAAAGGCAGCTGTTAGAGTCCTCCCAGGAACTCCTTGGAGGGCCCATATCCAGCCTGTGCTGTGGTAGCTGCATTAACTGCCAATTGAAGACTGGATCCAGTTCTAGATTTTGGTTTTGCCCTTCAAAGTCCTTTGCAATTTGGGACCCACATATCTGAGGGACCGTGTCATTCTTTGTGCTTTGCGGTTACTGACTTATTTGTCGTTCCTGGCCCCAGGGCCCTCGACCAGGGCCAGTGCCAGGGCCTTTTTGGTCCTGGCTCCTACCTGGTGGAATGACCTCCTGGAACAGCTATGGGCCCTGCAGGAATTGTCAGCTTTACATAAGGCCTGTAAGACTGAGCTCTTCCACCGGGTTTATGATTGAGGCCAGTGCAGGAAGATCTAATGGGCTTCCCCCCCTTAGAATGTGTTTCATTGACATAGCCTCTTGCTGCCCCAGAAGCAGGTGAATTGGTGTGGGGAGGCTGAGTTTTTTACCACCATGTGTTTTTAAGTAATTGTTTTGGAATGGTTTATTGGTATTTTAACAGATTTTTTATTGTTACAGGGTTTTATCAATTTACCCACCATGAGCCGGTTACCAGGAGTGGTGGGATATAAATTCAAATATAAATAAATTATAAAAAATAAAGAAATAGCAGCCTTAGAATTTCTCAGTGGCCTTCTATTCAAGTACTAGCCAGGACCAACCTTGCTTGGTTTCTGAGATGTGATGAGATTGAGATAGTGGACCATCCAGGTCCGGGCCACCTCATTTACGTCTTGATAATTACTGTATTTTTCTGCTTTTTTACATGTGACAATCGAGAGGAAGGAGGGAAGCCAAATTTCATGCAGCTGCAGTTGGGGGAAAACAGTGAACCTCATAGTAATGGATGAGTATGAAGGTGACAAAAGTGGAAGGTCCTTTTAGCTACAGCTAAAAACATTACCAAAAAGCAAAGCCCTCAAGCAGTGCAGAAATGTCAAGAGAAGCCAACGGTGTAAGTCTAAGCCTATTTAGACACCTCTAAGCACATAGACTTCAGTAGATTTAGGAACATGTAACCAATTCTGTTTAGGTTTGTGTTTCAAGGGTTTTGACAAGGCTAATGCGCTTTTCCAGAAGAGTTCCACACATGCTTGTTCACAGTCACACACAGGCCAACTGAACATTGTGTCAGCTGCTTTGTGCCATGGTGCAAAATAAAGAAAGTTTGCCACATTGATCTGGCATGTTACACAAAGATTCTCCTTGCCAACAAGAGTGGTCTTGAAAAGCTTCTGATGTTATAAGCATGAGCTCCTCTACACAGTATGGACATTGCATGAAACCACTGCTAAAGAGCTGATTTAACGGGTCATCAGGTGCCTTCCTTGTAACTAAGGTAACGTGTAGAATAGATGGACCTGAAGTTTCACAGCACCAGTAGCAGAAATCCAAGTTAAAAACAGCAGACTGTCCAAATGACCAAGACAGAACTACCAATAGCTTCTAAATATAGAAGGGGTGAGGAATAGGCTGTGTTTTGCTTGTCGACCATGTGCATGGCTCAATTTGAATTACTAATTGCATATCCATGGTTCATTGTCCTTGTAACTTTTGGTTTGGGATGCATAGCCAACCCAATTCACTCCAAGGGCTATTGTTTATGAGGTTTTCATCACATGAACATTGGGATGTCCAGGGTTGTCCAGTCTCATCAGATCTCAGAAGCTAAGCAGGGAGGGACCAGGTGAGGGTTTGGATGGGAGACCACTGAACAAGTCCTGGGCTGCGATGCAGAGGCAGGCAATGGCAAATCAGTTCTGTATGGCTCTTCCCTTGAGGACCCTGTGGGAATCTCTCTTGGTCAACTGTGATGATGGCAAACAAACCCACTCCCAGGACTTCGCCCAAGAAAAGCACAAGCTCCGGCTTCCCAAGTGTTAATCTGGTTCGTATGGCGTTGGGAGAGCAACGAAAAGGGGCTTAAATAAAAGATCAGCATTGTCTTTTTTAATTATCTCTCCACTTTGATCGTACCATGTGGAGACTTTTTATCAGAGCGGGGGAAAAAAAGTTACACAAAGCCAAACTGTAGACTTTGCGCAAAATAAATATGAATATTTTAAGGCGAGCTTTGTGCGAAGGGGCTTCCGGATTGGCCGCTTCGATGCCGAAAATAAAAATTAATTTCGGTAAATATCTTTCCTAGAGCAATCTAAATTGTCAGCTCACGCGAATGTGAGTTATTTGTGTTAAATAATTTATCCCCATGTAACGCTGCCATAAAGTTTAGACTAGCAATTAGCATGACAGAAGCGGAGTAGTGGGAAAAAATCCTATTCTTAGCGGCAAGGGAGATGCTCACGAGACCTGACAAAACTACAACATTTCTGATGGGTAAAGGTGTATGCAACTTAGGTCCAGGGACAGGTTGCTGTTAGGCCTTTTATTTATTTATTTTTGCATTGTTGTGCATCACCTCTAGGGTTACTACCCAGTGCTGGCAACCAGTGGGAGATGAGGGGACACTGCAATACCACTTTGAGATCCATGACCAGAAGTGATGTCACTGCATTGTCCTTTTTTTAAAGTCTTTCTCCAAAGCTCTATGATAAAGTAATAGGGATGGGGGGAATTAATAGAGCCTCTGGCAATGTGGCTGCATCACTTTAAAATCCCAAGTCAGAAGTGATGCCATGGGTTTTGCACAATGCCATTTTCCCCTGGTGCTCCATTTTGCACCAGCACGGTTGATGGGGAGCACCACTGGAAGAAGAAGAAGAAGAAGAAGAAGAAGAAGAAGAAGAAGAAGAAGAAGAAGAAGAAGAAGAAGAAGAAGAAGAAGAAGAAGAAGCACTTTTCAGTACCTGAAGGAATTCCAGAGTGACTTACAAACAACTTTACCTTCCTCTGCCCACAACAGGCACCCTGTGAGGAAGGTGGGATAAGGGAGCCCTAACAGAACTGTGCTAGCCCAAGGTCACCCAGCTGGTTCCACGTGGAGGAGTGAGGAATCAGATCTGCTTCTGCAGATTGGAGTCCACTGCTTTTGACCACTACATCATGCTGGCACTATACCATGCTGGCAGGTGCTAGTACTGGGCATCTGGCAGCCCTAATCTGCGGATTCTCTACAGTTGCTTATTGGGCAATTGGGCTGGTTCACCTCTGCTTGTCCTTTAGCCATCGATGCAACATCCAGTGATATCTTGCATCTTTGATGGGGCCATTCAGGATGAGACAGGAGAATCAGTGTAGTGTAGTGGTTAGACCAGGGGTAGTCAAACTGCAACCCTCCAGATGTCCATGGACTACAATTCCCATGAGCCCCTGCCAGCAAATGCTGGCAGGGGCTCATGGGAATTGTAGTCCATGGACATCTGGAGGGCCGCAGTTTGACTACCCCTGGGTTAGACCATCCTTTCTCAACTTTTTATCATTGAGAAACCCCTGAAATATTCTTCAGGCTTCGGGAAACCCCAGAAGTGGTGCAATTGCGCACAACATGTCTAAGAAGCATAGCTGTGTACATACCCATCTAGGGCCCCTCCCCTTCCTAACCCCCTCCAGGCTCCTCCCACCCCCTCCAGGCCATTTTGGGAGGGTGGTTGTCATGGCCTTATACGGTCATATCACCTGAAAAATATTTAACACATTTCAAAATATATTAAAAGTTAATTAACTCCCACTCATTCGTGAAACCCATCCAGGGCCATTAAGAAACCCCAGGGTTTCACAGAAACCTGGTTGAGAAAGCCTGGGTTAGACTATTATACTAAGTCCAGGGAGACCTAGGTTCAAATCCCCACCCTGCCATGGAAGCTCACTGGATGTCTTTAGGTCAATCATCTGGACTCACTCTAGCCTACCTCACAGGGTAGTTGCTAAGACAGAACCAGCAGAACCAGCTTTATCTCCCTTTGGAACTAATTTTAAGCACAGTCTTTTCTTGGGCTTTCATTTCCAAATAAAACATGCCAGATAGCATATTTGATCCTCTAGAGTAACTAGATTAAAAGAGTTGAAGAGCCATCAAATTGTACTTTGATGTAGCTGCCCTGTTGGTGGACCCCCGGATGACACATTCTTACATTTACTGTTAGGTATGGGATATAAGAAGAAGAGTTGGTTCTTCTATGATGCTTTTCTCTACCCAAAGGAGGCTCAAAGCGACTTACAATCACCTTCCCTTTCCTCTCCCCACAACAGACACCCTGTGAGGGAGGTGAGGCTGAGAGGGCCCTGATATTCCTGCTCGGTCAGAACAGTTTTATCAGTGCTGTGGCAAACCCAAGGTCACCCAGGTGGCTGCATGTGGAGGAGTGCAGAATCGAACCTGGCCCGCCAGATTAGAAGTCCACACACCTAACCACTGCACCAACCTGTAGAAGGTGGAGAAAGAAGTACTTCTGTCTCTTTCTCACAGTACAAGAACTCATGGGTATGGACTGAAATTAAGGAGCGGTAGGCTCAGAACAAATAAAAGGAAGTGCTTCTTCACCTAAAGAGTCTTTGACACATGGAATTCACTGCTGCAGAAAGTGTCGGTAGCTACAAACATAGATAGTTTCAAGAGGATTGGCTACTAATATGGAGTAGAGGTCCATGAGTGGCTATTAGCCACAAGGTATAGTTGGAATACTCTGCCTGAGAAAATGACGCTCTGTATTCTTGGTGCTTGTGGAGCTCTGACCCTGCTGGTAGGCCTCCTGATGGTACCTGGGTTTTGGCCACTGTGTTACACAGTGTTTGACTGGATGGGCCATTGACCTGACCCACCATGGCCTTTCTTGGGTTATGCTTGATTTAAAATGACCACTACTGACCAAGGTAGTAAATTAAATATGTTTTATTATATAGTAATCAGTATTCAATAAGCAGCATGGATTACAGAAGAAAATTATTCATTTCAGCTTTTGCAGTTCTTTGCATCGTAACTGTTCACAGGTAGTATTGGATCATGCTCTGCTTCTCTTTGCAAATTTAAACTCTGCCAACTATCAGTACCATTTAGCTTCTACCAGGGATGGGCACAAACTGGGGAAATGTAATTCAGTTTGGTTATTGATTGGTGGTGTTCCAAGTTCATGAAACACAAACTGTCACGAACTTTTAGCTGCTAAACGTATCAGTTCAGTTTGTATGGTTTGTGATCCAGTAGAATATCCCCCCCCAGCATGCTAGAGACATCAAACTCAAAGGAGATCTCTGGCTGACGGTCCTTTACCTGTCTGCCAGGTTTGGTGAGGATTGGATTTTCAGAGTACTAGTTGCAGCCCCCCAATGAAAGTGCCCCCAAGAAAGTACTTTAAGGAGGTTCAGGAGTGTATCGAATCGATCCTATGGAAGCTCAAGACATCAGAGTCACAGAGCACCTCCCTAGATGTTCATCAACATGCCCTCCAAATGTCACCCCCCTGTTGTTTTGAAGTTTGGTAAATATTTAGATTAAATAGAGTCAGTCTGTCTGACAAGTTCATGCACCTCCATGGGTTACGGGAAGTTCATGCTAGTTGATCTGTCATGACCTTCACTTTGCAAACCATGAACTGGCCAAATTTCCTCATGAACTAAAGTTCATAAGTTGGTTCATGTCCATCTGTCTTATATACCTCCCACATCATAGCCCGTTAGTTAAAATCCTCCATCTAAGCCTGGTGGCAGTCGGAGACAGGACTTAACTAGTGGTGACACCTCCCTACGTGGAAGGCCCCTCCCCCTGGAGGCTCACATGACACTTTCCTTACCCTTATTTGTTTAACTTTTTCCATAGTCTGCTTTTAGCCCGAGAATTCTTTTACGGTTGCTCAGTGGATGTTTTTACCACCGCAACTTGTTTTGCTGAATTATGATAGTCTTTATGCTGCTGTTTGAATGGCTCAATTAACTAATTAATGCAAACTTTGTGAAATGCCACAAGCAGGTCTCTAGTGACACCCTGTATGCATTACTTAGCAAGCCAGCATGGTGTTGTGGTTAGAGTTCTGGATGAGGACCTGGGAGACCAAGGTTCTGTTTTCTGCCCTGCTATGGAAGTTTTCTAGGTGATCTCGAGGCCAGGCATTACAGAAACTGCTTTGAGAGCCCACTGGCGAGAAAGGCAGGGTATAAAAAGAAGTAAACATGTTTTCCAAGTAAAATAATAGAGTAAATAATATATACAGGCTGATGCGCTCCAAGCAATGTCTGGACCCTTCTCTTTGCAATCAAAGAGCCAAAGAAACGGTAGCCCCTCGGCTATACATTTTGTTTCGAATTTCCAAAAGTCCCACACGGCTGCGTGCAAACTGCGTCTAACATCACATGCCTGATTTGCGTGCACAATGCCAACTAGAGGTTGTGGCTTCAACAATTGTCCCCTCCACAAGATTAGTTACAGACGATAGGAGAAGCGCATGATGCTATTCAGATCTGATGGCTAACGATCCATTTCCGAGGGTGTATTACATTAGCAATGAAAGGCATCCCCATTTCCCTTTCTGCGTTTGCTTCACACTTCTGATTTGGCATGAGAAAAAGAAATGTTTTGTCTAGGAAACTTTGTGTTGTTGTGTTTTTCCCCCCACTTTGGCTTGTGGAATAAAGAGCACCTGGGATTTCCCACGATGCACGGTGAGGTTCAGGATTCTTTCGCTGGGGGCTGCAGCCAGGCAAGTAGCCGTTCTGGCCAAACAATGTCCAGGTTTCACTCATTGCCTTTTTTGTATCTAGCATTTTTCCTAGGTGCCTTTATGGCACAGTGCACTCAAGGTGACTTACGAATAACCGAATCTGAAAAAAAGAAGCATACTTCCAATAAGTCTTTCTATTGTAAACATTTTTTTAAAAATCTATAATAAAGCAAACATTCAGAGCCAGACAAAAGGGAATTGGCTTCCCCATTTTTAACAAAGCGCTTTAGGCTGACAGATTTCCAAAGGAAATAAACAAGAAGAATTGGGCAAAAGCATCTGTCCATCAGGCTGCATTAGGTGGAGGAATTCCCATCAAAATGAGCAATGCTGGTATGTGTTAATGTATGGTTTTTGACTAATACCAACAGTGAAGGTCTCAAGTAACTCAAGCTTCCAACATCTAGAACAGGGGTAGTCAACCTGTGGTCCTCCAGATGTTCATGGACTACTATTCCCATGAGCCCCTGCCAGCAAATGCTCATGGGAATTGTAGTCCATGAACATCTGGAGGACCACAGGTTGACTACTCCAGATCTAGAAGGCCTACCAGTGATATTTGGCACAAGGCTTTCTAGATGAGGGAAGACTGGGGTTCTTGAGACATTTACTGATTCCCCAAGGAGGATTCAACCTAAGTTTTGATAGGGGGAGTAGTTAAGAGAATGGTGGTTTGAAGGAGGGAGAAAGGGAAACGATGCAAGATAACAGGGAAGTAATGTAAGCTGCACATTGTGACGTTTCTAAATCCATTTCATATTTTATATCAGTTCCAGGACATTAGCCCAGGTTTTACTCACATCTCTGAATAAACTGGCTAGAGAAAGGGATATGGGAGACTGGGAGGCCTTGTGTTCCTACATCTGCTTATCCTGAATAACATTTCTCTGTCTATTGAAAAGACCATCAGCATCTTAATCATACTTCTGCTGCATTTTGGTAAAGTTGGAGAACTAAACATGAAATCATTGCTTTCATTCACTGAATAGGAATATAGGATTCTTCTCTCACTCCAGATGCTAATTTTCTGTCTCCAGTCATTTGCCCTCTGCTGGAATCAAGCAGGATACATAGAATCACAGAGTTGGAAGAGGCCATACAGACCATTTAACCCAACCCCCCGCATGGTGTAGCCAGCTTTGTGTAGTGGTTAGGAGTGCAGACTTCTAATCTGGCACACTGGATTCGATTCTGCACTCTCTCACATGCAGCCAGCTGGGTGACCTTGGGCTCCCCACGGCACTGATAAAGCTGTTCTGACCGAGCAGGAATCTCAGGGCTCTCTCAGCCTCACCCACCCCACAGGGTGTCCGTTGTGGGGAGAGGAAAGAGAAAAGGAAGGAGATTGTAAGCCACTTTGAGTCTCCATCGGGTAGAGAAAAGCAGCATATAAGAACCAACTCTTCTTCTTCTTCTTAATCCAGGATCAGCCAATGTACATTGTACTTTTGCATCCTGAGTTGCTTCTTCTTGAGAGCCAGCATGGTGAAGTGGTTAAGAGCAACAGCCTCTAATCTGGAGAACTGGGTTTAATCCCCCATTCCTCTTCCACAGGCAGCCAGCTGGGTGACCTTGGGACAGTTCTCTCAGGGCTCTCTCAGCCCCACCTGCCTCACAGGGTGTCTGTTGTGGGCAGAAGAAGGGTAGGTAGTATTATATCTATTGTATATAGCCAAAGGTCTATTAATCAATGAAAATTAGAAGACTAACAGTGATTGTAAGCTGCTTTGAATGAGCCTCTTGTGGCGCAGAGTGGTAAGGCAGTGATATGCTGTCTGAAGCTGTCTGCCCATGAGGTTGGGAGTTCGATCCCAGCAGCCGGCTCAAGGTTGACTCAGCCTTCCATCCTTCCGAGGTCGGTAAAATGAGTACCCAGCTTGCTGGGGGGTAAATGGTAATGACTGGGGAAGGCACTGGCAAACCATTTTGAGTCTGCCATGAAAACGCTAGAGGGCGTCACCCCAAGGGTCAGACATGACCCGGTGCTTGCACAGGGGATACCTTTACCTTTACCTTTAAGCTGCTTTGAGACTCCTTTGAGGAGTGAAAAGAGACGTACAAAGCCCAGTTCTTCTTTACCTTTGAGAGCCAAAGCTCACTTCATCAGATACAAGTAGTAATATAACTTCTTTATATCCTAGGATAGAAAGGTTCTCCATTCCTACTTGTATCTGGTAAAAGGATACTTTGTCTCTCAAAAAGGTTTTCCCTGATAGTTTTGTTGGTCTTAAAGGAACTACTGGATTCAAATCTGTTCATGGAAGGTGTGGATTTTGAGCATGGATCTGAAGGAAAAGTGAGATGACACCATAAGGGGGTCTGGAATTGACTCTTGGGCTTGAGGGCAGACCAAACTATCCAAGAAAGCAGGAGACCTTTGGGTTGCTAGCATGGTAGCGGGGAAAGAGGAAAGCTTGCAGACATGTTAGCAAAGAGAGGAAGGATAACAGGCAAGCTTGTGGATGCAAGCAAGGCAAGAAGCTGATGCTATCGGACATCTTGTATCCTCCACCCTCAAGCATGACTGGTTCACTTCTTGTATTTCTGGCTGTGCTGATGCACAATGATGAACCTGGGGGATGTGGAGATAAACTCCAACAGACCGTTTATGCACTGGAGGTTTCATGCTGGGCTGCAGGCTGGAGTTTTAGTCATGACAGGTTGCCCCACCTCTTCCTGCACCCACAGGGGGGAGCATTTGGCCTGGTGCACCTCATCAGCCCCCGATCTGTGCTCCTGACAGGGGGGGTGGGGCAGTGAAGTTCCCAGTGCATGAACGGTCACAATGATGCATGTTTATGAGAAATGAAGTCATCTGAAGACAGACTTCTTCGCTAGGAGCTTCAGGACTGTGTAGATTGACCTCTCAGCAGAGGAACAATTGTGAATCTCTGCATTGACCTTTAGACGGTTATGCAATTCAAGTTCTCTGCAAAAGCTCGTGGTGGTGGTGGTGGGCAGCTAAATAGAGCTGGCTGTTTTCTTGACTAATGCAGTCAGGGGCTTCACTACTGCCCTTTCACAATATGGATTTGTGATCAGCTCAGCTAATTAGCTTTATTGCCATCTGAATACTGGGTTGCAAGGCAGAAATGGCAGGGTTTTATCTGGCTGGCTCCAAAGAAGGAAGAAGCTTAAGGGGGATGACAAGCTGCATAACCATGATTGGTTGGTTTTTCATATTACAGGGTGTGTATGAAGATACACATTGCGCGCTCATGGTTTGTCAGGAGTAAGGAACATAAAGGTCAGCTCTAGGGAAATGAACTTAAGCCTATACAGGGTGGAACACAATTTTAAAAATACAGTTCCAATATTTATTAATCAAGTTAAAATCCAAGGCTTTTAGCATAGCCTCTATAAAATCAGTACATACATACATATTAATGTCTCCACTGGCCAGATGCATTTCAGTGTTACCATTTCTGCATGAGGATCTGCCCCTGGACAACCCATGGTTGCTGTCAGGTTTTAGAGCCCCCTCCACATGACATCACCTGCATCCCCAGGCTGTTCAATGGTTGACTTGCCTTTTGCCCAGAGGTGCCTTGGGATTAAGGAAATCATGAAATGTGGATTTGCCACCTTTTATCTCACATCCCATCAGTGAGCAACCAGTGGGCAACCAGGGTAAGGGGACCAGATTGTCCCACTTTTGGAGGGACATCTGGGGGCACCTGGCAAATTGTACTTATGTTGAAATTAATATATATATTACAATACTATTTTTGCGTTCTATGCGTTCTATGAAATTTTTTGTTGTACCATATAGACCAAATTTTAATCAAGAACACCCCCCCCCCAGTCAATGGTATACCGTTTTACCAATATTAAAATCTGGTCACCTTTAACCAGAGGCAAGTCCATATGGAGGGGAAAAGGTGTGATAGTCTCTGTAGTGTTGTCCTGTCCTCACACCTGCCCTCCCCTCTCCATTTCCTGCTCCAATTATTATTTTTTTAATGCCGTGGTCCTCATTGCAGTGCTACAGCAAAGCTACATTATCAAAGGTTATATAAAATCTTTAAAGTGACCACGGTCTTTTTGGGATCAGGCAGGCAAACCACAGTCCCTTGAGCTGGGAAATGGTGGTGGGGGGGGAGCATGTGGGTTGAAGCAGCCTTCTCGTGATCATCCAGGGATCTGAGTGCTTTGTTTTTAAGCCAACCATTCACACACAAAAAAAAGAAGAGTTTTTGGGCTCCAGGGACCGTGTCCAGCTTTCTCACAACTCAGGCAGGCAAAACACAGTCCTGTTTCTGTTTTCTAGAGGTGGGGAATGGGCTGGGAAAAGGGGGGGGGGTTGAAGCAGCCTTCTTCCAATCATCTAGGTATGCATGCTGCTTGTTTTAAAGCCTACCATTCGCACACAAGTGCTCTTTGATCTCCATGTTCAACCTTTCACAAATCCACCCAGACATAGAGACCAAAGTACCATGAATCCAAAAATAGGGGGGGGGGGGGATGCAGTATCATTCTGGCACGTCTCCATAGCAACACAGAAGTGCTACCTTTGTAGTAATAATGCATCTGTATTGTGGCATTGCTGCATAGGAATGCGGAAATGCCTTTAAAAAAAATTCATTTCGGGGATCAGGAAGGAAGAACATTTGAGTCCTCAAAACAGCAGCTGCGAAGGGATTGATGGCTTGCTGTGATTGGCAAGCCAAGGAGTGGGGGGGGGGAGGAGATCATTTTGCTTTTTCTTGCAGCCTCGTCAGGAGGCAAAAAGCTGCAATGGTTCAGAGGAAAAATGCGTGGGAATCAATTATTTTAAAATATATGTTTAGAATTTGTTAAACTTCTTTCAGGTGATATGACCATAAATGGTCATGTCGACCTGCCCCCTCCTCCCAAAGTAGCCACTTATGGGCCTTGAGGGGGTGGGAAGGGGAGGGGCCTTGGGTGGCCATGTACACAGCTGTGCTTCCCACCCATATTCTGCATGGTCATGCTACTCCGAGGGTTCCTCAAAGCCTGAGGAATGTTTCAGGGGTTTCTCAGTGGTAAAAAAGTCCAGAAAGGCTGATCTATAGCATAGCCAGATTTTTGAATATACAAAGAGAACCAGACAATCCATTTATTTATTTATTTATTTATTTATTTATTTATTTATTTATTTATTTATTTATTTATTTATTTATTTATTTATTTATTTATTTATTTATTTATTTATTATATTTATATGCCACCCTCCATGGAGGCTCAGGGTGGTTTACATAAAATGTAGAAAACAATACAAGAAACAATTCATAACATAAAGAAAACTACAACATTAATACTATTAACTGATAATTGTAACAAGGGCAACAGTGCAACAGGTCCAGGTGCAGAATGCATTGATGGATTTCTGGGAGGGTGGGAGCAGGGTCCTGCAGATGTTGTTGGTTATACCTGGTCTCAACCAAATGCCTGGCGGAAGAGCTTCCTTTTGCAGGCCCTGCAGACCTGTTTTAGCTCCATCAGGGCCCTGATCTCCCCCGGGAGCTCATTCCACCAGGTGGGGGCCAGGACTGAGAAGGCTCTGGCTCTGGTCGAGGTCAGGCGGGCCAGGGGCCATTAGCCGGTTGTTGTTGGTGGAGCGTAGAGCTCTTTGAGGGGCATAGGCAGGGAGGCAGTCCCTCAGGTACACTGGGCCCTGATTGCATATGGCCTTAAAGGTAATTACCAGAACCTTTAGCCTGATTCGTAATTCAACTGGCAACCACTGTAGTTGATGGAGAATGGGCCGGGTGTTATGGTTTCTGTGCCTGGGAGGGAACAGAGCCTGCACACATACTCCTGCCTTGAACCACCTCCTCAAGCTGCCTATTAACACAAGTGGTGATGTCAGTTTCAGTGACATGTCACTTCTGGGAGGTGTACTGGGAGGCGTGGCCAAGTGACATCAATTTGGGGGCTTCTTGAAGCCTGAAAAATTATTGCAGGGGCGCCTCCATGGTCAAAAGGCCCTCCTGCTCGTTTGAGCGTGACGGCTGGACTACATGTTTATTATAGGTAGTTTTGGTGCTCCTATTAGAATTGCAAAAAGGAGGGTCCTGACACAGATGTCTATAGGTGGGATTTTATTGCTGCAATTGTGGACTCCATTGATTGCATGTGTACTAAACCACCCCGAGGGCTCTATCAAAATGTCAGGAACCAAAGTCAATGAATTAAGAAAATAAATTTTCTGCTGGGACCGGGGGAGAGGATTTAAGGTTGCAAATGGGAGATTTTAAACTGGATCATCATGCCCCATTCTGGTCCCTAAGATTTCCTGCTGCATGTTTTCAGCCAGAGAATGATGGTGAAAAAGGGGTTAAACTCTGCCCAAGCAGAGAGGTTCTGTTATAGGAATATCACCCTGCAAGGTAAGTTCCATTCCCTACTATCCAATTTCTCCCAGTCCTCCCAATGTCGTTCAACCTTTTATATCTCTCCAAATTCACCTGTGGGCAAACAGGATAAGTAGTGCTCAGCCTGACCCCATTACAGACAAGGTATTAAATCACACTTTATTAGTGTTATCAGTTCTTTTTTTGACACAGCAAAACAGGGCAGGGAAAAAATATTTTGGATTAGCTCCCTGTCTGCGTGCCCCATTGCATCTTGGGCTGATGGCGGAGTTCTTTCTGCTCACAAAAACAGGCTGCGTGCCAAAGGGGGAGTGTGGCACCGAGTCCCTGCTAGTGACAGAATGTCTTTCCGCAGTGGATTGTTTTTAACGATGCAAGGAAAAGGGGGATTGGTATGGCACAGGAGGGCACAGCTGCCTCATGCTGCTAACTCCATCCCATGCTGGACCACTTGGGGATGCCAGACTCCAAGTGGGAACTGGAGATCACTCAGAATAACAGCTCATCTCTAAACTGCAGAGATAAGTTCCCCTGGAGAAAATGGATGCTTTAGAGCAGGGGTAGTCAACCTGTGGTCCTCCAGATGTTCACGAACTACAATTCCCATGAGCCCCTGCCAGCAAATGCTGGCAGGGGCTCATGGGAATTGTAGTCCATGAACATCTGGAGGACCACAGGTTGACTACCTGTGCTTTAGAGGGTGGCCTTTCTGGCACTGTACCCCACTGATGTCCCTGCTCTCCCCAGGCTCCAACCCCCAAATCTTCTAAAGTTTTCAAACTGGGAACCAGCAACCCTACTGTTGCAACTAGCCATGGTAACTAAAAGGCACTTCCATGTTCAGAGGCCAGCCTCTGAATCCCAGAGCCAGGAGACAACATCAGGGGAAAGCCTCAGCCTCCCTGCCCTGTTGCTGGCCCTGCAGAGGAACTGGCTGGCCACTGTGTGAGACACGATACCAGCCTAGAGCGCCCCCTGGCCTGCTCCAGCAGGGCTCCTGTGATGTCCTTATGTTCTGTCTCTTAATAAATCACACCATTCAAGGACCCTCACTTGGTCACATTACTGTATATGCTGTATCTTCTCTCCCACTCTTAAAAATCAGTGGAGCTGGTGATGAGCTTTGTGAAGAACTAATGTCATAAACGCACCTGTGATATTTCATTCTTCCAGTCAGACGTTGCATTTTACACCCTCCTCTGTCTGCACAGAAAGACATTTTCTGGAGATCTGCCTTTAGTATGCCCTGTAATGCTCATGCCAATATGCTTCTCATCTACAGCTTCATACCGGCAACTCAGATTCTGGGTCCACAGCAGATTGGCTCCAAGAAAAAGAGCTCTACAATTCAGTATGCATTGTTCTGGTGGGGCACGGAGGTCTCTTGAAATTACAACAGGTCCTTGCATTACATAGATCATTTGCATTGCAAAAACAGCTGCTTTGGAGGGTAGGCTCTACGGTATTATACTTGGCTGATGTCTCCCGTCTATTCAAGATCTGCTAAGTCAGCTTAGTGTAGCGGATAAGAGTGGCGACTTCAAACCTGGGCTGATTCTGCACGTACTTTGTTTTTTCCATTGTGTATCCTTCTGCATTCAGATCAATTTGAACTCGGGTCTTCCTCTAGTCCGACCCCCCCCCCCCTGAAGCAGAAAGTGTTCTGCACTCGATTGGGGAAGCTCAGAGCGGGGAGGGGAGACAAGTGCAGCAGGAGCCTCTTTCTTTTCTTGAATTGGTGGTGGGGGGTGGGGGGGGGAGAGGGTTGGAGAATAAATCCAAGAGGGAAATCTCTGCTGAGAGAAGTTAAGGCTTCTGGAGTGCAGTCACCTTAAGAGAAGCCTTGCAATCAAGAAGGAGGAGGAGGAGGAGAAGGAGGAGGAGAGTTGGTTCTTATATGCTGCTTTTCTCTACCAGAGGAATCTCAAAGCGGCTTACAATTGCCTTCCCTTTCCTCTCCCCACAATAGACACCCTGGGAGGGAGGGGAGGCTGAGAGAGAAGAAGAAGAGTTGGTCCTTATATGCTGCTTTTCTCTACCCGAAGGAGGCTCAAAGTGGCTTACAGTCACCTTCCCATTCCTCTCCCCTCAACACACACCCTGTGGGGTGGGTGAGGCTGAGAGAGCGCTGATATTACTGCTCAATCAGAACAGCTTTATCAGTGCCATGGCTAGCCCAAGGTCACCCAGCTGGCTACATGTGGGGGAGCGCAAAATCAAACCCGGCTCACCAGATTAGAAGTCCGCACTCCTAACCAATACACCGTGCTGGCTCTAGGCCAGTGGCACAGAGATGGCACCAGTGATGCAGTGACATCACACTGAATGTGATATCACCACTGATGCGGGATGTTCTGGTATTTAGGGAAAAAACTCTTTGGTAGATACCATAGTGTTTTTTTGCCCAAATATAAGACTGCCCTGCCTGATGCGATCATGTAGCTTCCAGCGAAGTCACTGCGTTGCTCTTAACATCACTGCAATGCTGCCATAGGGCACTGTGTCTCCCTCTCAGCCAGCAAGCAGCCTTAGAGACAACCAACAGGTAACGTGACACGAGGGGTTCATTTTCACTTTGCTAATTACGGGGTGTCTTTAAAGTGACTGCAGGCAAAAAGGCAGGCCCACCCTCCCCATAACAATAGTCCAAACCCTGCAGTTGATTCCTCAGCCTCCCTAAACAATGTTTCATGACACGGGGTTTAAAAAAAAAAAGATTCTGAGCAGCATCACAGAGCATCTGTTATATTGTTCTTGACATTTTCACTTCAAGGGTGCTGCTTCAGGGTTTTCCTTGCTTAGCATGTCAGACAACAAAAGAGGAAGCAGATGTTTCATGCAGATGGGAAGAAAGGGTCGTTCATTATTAAGAACCTGCCGTTATGTACGTCATGTACGGTGGACTATGAAGGAGCACATATGCAGTGCACCTATAACTTTGGGCTTAAAAGAAGATTTGCAATTGAAAAACATGGCTGCCAAGTACATAATTTTTAAAACTGACCCCCCTGCTAGTTTCAGCATAACAAAACCATGGAAAGCAATGGGTACGTTGATACGACTGGCAGGTTTTGTTTCGGCTTCCATTGGTGTGAACATAGACGGCTGAGGCATGTCACTACCAGCTGCATCCATCAGAGGGTTTCTGCTGTGCTGGGAAATTTGAAATGGAAAGAACAAACACCATTGCTGAAAAGTACACTGTAAAATATCGTGCTCGATTCCACAAAATGGTGGCAGGCTCCTCTGTGCAATCCAGAGAGGCTGATTTGAAAGATCATTTGCTACAGAATCTGAAGCGCAGTGGATTCTGTTCACACTCATTAGTGATGACAGATGTTGTAGCTGTGAAGAGGCATTGTTCAACATGGAGGCTGCCCTGTTCCATGTGGACGTGCAGGAAACTATTTGATGCACCCAGAGATCTCCCATGAGTACAATCAGTCTCCAGATTCCAAGAATAGTTGCCCTGGAGACAATGGAGAATGGGCGGACTCTTATGACTTTATGTGCTGTTGAGGTCTCTACCCTCCTCAAATCCTGCCCTCCTCAGGTTCCACTTCCCAAATCCCCAGGTATTTCTGAATCAACAGTGAAATTTTCAGGGACGGGTGCCAAAGCAAAAAAATAAAAGAGCGCACGCTTGCTCCTCTTCAAACCTCTGTCCCATCCCCAGATGTGTGAGGTTGGAGGCTAGGGAGGATCCAACTTTGGTGCTTTGCAATGCAAGGTTGGTTAACGACAAGGCCTCGACTTGCAGGATTATTTTGTGGAGTCTGGGGCTGACCTTGCTTGTGTGACTCAGATCTGGGTGTGGGAGGGCGAAACTGTGGCCCTGAAAGAACTAGCCCTGTCTGGGTTCTGCAGTCTCGGATCCATAGTAAGTGTGATTCTAGTCAGGGAGGCTTTCTCCTAGAAGGCTCTCCTGGTGCCTTTCAACCCTGGAGTGGAGTGTGTCAGTACTGGATGGGATTCAGTCAAGGCCTTGGCCATCTGCCCCGCCAGATGCCCTGTTGAGTCTGCTGGAGGTGGTGGCCACCTGGACATCGCAGTTTCCCAGGCTTATAGCATAGCTTGGTCCTGGTGTTGACCATGGTGACACTGGGGCTCTCTCAATTTGTTACCAGTCAGACCTGTCAGGCCAGCCACACCCTTGATTAGATCTTTGGTGCTGGGATCGAGCTGGATCTGCTGGCAACATCTGTCATTCCATAGTCAGACCACTATTCCCTGCGGGGCCAGCTCAAGATGCCACCCCTTCCATGTTTGGGTGAAGGATGTATTTTAGCTCTCCTGCAGAGACCTAAAGATCCAATTGGATTCTGGAATACTCTGTGGTGACTCGTTGACAGTGATGGCGGAGGACTGGCAGTCCTGCTTGTCAGCCGCCATAGACAAGATTGCTCCTAGATGTCCTCTCCATCCTCGCCTCAAACAAGCTCCATGGTACATCAGGGAGCTTCGGGAGAGGAAGAGGGAAGTAAGATGACTAGAGCAAGTGTGGCAAAAAACTCACAACGAAGCAACAAGAACATCCTATTGCATGCTTATGAGGGCACATGAGATGGCAGTGAAAGCAGGATTTTTTTGCCATGGAAATTATGTCCGTGAGCTCTCTTTACCGTCCTTGAGGAGGGGTGCCAAAATGTTAGCAAATTGAATCTTAGCTGTGAAGCATTAGCAAGCTTTTTGTGGATAAAGTCTTGTCTCTCTGCCACGGTTGTTAGAGACAGGGAACTGGACGCCTGTTGGCCGTCCTTGGGGATGATGTTTGATGGCTTCAGATGACTCTCACTATCCAAAATGGACAAGTTGCTAGGATTGGTGAGGGCAACCACTTGTCCATCTTGGCTGCTCAAAGAGGGCGGCCAGAGCATAGGAGGCCAGCTCAGGGATATTATCAATCTCTCCATGTCAGCTGGGGAGTTCCATGGGCCACTGAAGGGGGCAGTGGTTCTCCCTCTCCTTAAGAAACCATCACTGAATCCACGGGACCTGGCCAGCTACCACCCAAACTTGCACCTTGCCGTGAACCAGATCCTGGCTTTCTTTGTCATCAATATGCTGATGACTCCCAGGTCTATCTCCTCATGGACAGCCAGCCGGAAGCCCCCCCACCCCAGAACGATTTGTCAGATATTTGGAAGCCATAGCTGGATGGCTCAAGCACAGTCGCCTGAAACTCTACCCCTCCAAGACAGAGGTCCTATGGTTGGAAAGGAAGAAAGTGGGACAGGAAGTGTGTTTACCCACCGTGGCCAGGACACAACTGAACACTGTGCCCCTGGCCAGAAATTTGGGGGTGACTCTGAATGCCTCGCTATCTATGCACAGTTCACAAAGGTAGCATGCCAGGCATCTTCCCACCTTCATCAGGCGAGCACCCTACCTGTCTTACTAGCACCCTACCAGTCTTCAAAGCACGTAGCCATGGTGATCCATTCAACAGTCAACTCCAGAACTGACTGCTGACACTATGCAGGCCTGCCCTTGTCTCTGACCCAGAAATTGCAGCTGGTGCAAAAAGGTTCCTCACGGGAACATCTTGAGGTCCCACATCCAGCCAGTTGCATTGGTGGTCAGTTTCAGCCCAGATCAGGTTCAAGGTTTTGGTTTTGACCCTCAAGGCCCTTCACAGTCTGGGACCCACATATCTGAGGGACCACTCCGCAGGGCTTTACTCTCTGTGGGTACAAACTTGTTGGTGGTTCCTGGCCCCCCGGAAGCTTATCTTGCCTCAACCAGAACCAGGGCTTTTTCAGTCCTGTCCCCAAGTTGGTGGAACGAGTTCCAGGAAGAGCTGAGGGCCCTGCAGGAGCTTCCGGTGTTCTGCAGAGTTTGCAAGATGGAGCTCTTTCACCAGGTCTATGTTGTGGCCAGAGCATGGGAGATCAGATGGGCCTCCTAGAAGAGAATTCCACTGGGCTAGACCATCACCACTGGTGGGCTGCCAGAATGTGTAATTACACAATGGCACACCTACAGGCAGCCTATCATGGCTGTGGGGATGGGGGGGGTAGGGTTTTATTTTTTTTCCTGCCAGGGTACATAATTGTAATTAATTAAACAATTAAATAATCGTTTATGTATACTTATATTTATTGACTGCAACTCCCAGCACAGCTGGCTCATGGCAGTGTACATACATTTAAGTCCCCACATAAATCAATACCCAACCAAGTCTTTTCGACCCACAGATGGTGGGAAAACACTATCTACTGGTCATTCATTCCCACCGCCACCCCCCATGCACAACCGTCAGCCCTCCCGGAGATAGCTTCCAAGAGTATCCTGGCCAATAGTTCTTCCAGAGGCCCATGTAGGGAGGGAACCGATCTTCCTGGCCTGGCAAGAACCAAATGGCTGGCAGAAGAGCTCTGTTTTACAGGCCCTGCAGAACACTGACAATTTCAACAGGGCCCTTCATTCCACTAGGTTTGGGCCAGGACCAAAAATGCTCTGGCCTTTGTCAAGACCAGGTACGCCTCCCAGGGGCTGGGAACAACCAGCAAATTCCTACCCACAGAGCGAAGGGCCCTCTGGGAGGGGAGCATTAGAAGACAAGCAGTCCCTCAGATAAATGGGACCCAAGCCGTGAAAGGCCTTAAAGGTAAGAACCAGAACCATGAACCTGATCTGGAAGGCGATTGACAACCAATGCAGCTGCCTCAGCACAGGCTGGACATGAGCCCTCTAAGATGACTTCGTGATGAGCTTATAAATATTAAGAGAGCACACCAAATTTACAAAATCCTCCAAGGAAATAAAGTCATGAATATTCTTCCATTGGATCCACAGTCTGTTCAAGAAGATTGCTACCAAAACAGGATTGTTGTCTCTTACTTAACTGCAGCCATAAGAGGTCCTTGATTCTCTCTCTGTGTATCTACCATGAAATCATTTTTGCCTTTTGCAACCTTATGATTTATGCCCCCCCCAAATGTTCTTTCACTATCAGCTCTGCTCAGTCTTACAAAAGGATCTGCTTTCTTTATTGAATCAATCAATCATCATCATCATTAATTAGACTGATATATGGCATCCCAAATTTGGCTCAGGGCAGAGTACATCAGAAGTAAATAGATTACATTCTGGTTAAAAATTTAAACAATTGTTAAGATCATTTAAAACCATGTGTAATAGCAGCTGTCTGGTCGCAAGTCGGCTACATCTCTCCAGGGATTTCTTCCTCGGCCATTCCTGATAGGGACCTTTCCAGTTGTGAGCAATTTCCATATAAACCTTATCCACTGTGGGCCAGCTTGAGGCTCTACCTCGCCTTATTTATTCCCTTATTTGTTTGGTGCATTGCATCGATCGCCTTTTATCCCTAACTGCACTTACAATTTGAAAAGAAGAAATCAATTAATGCATAATTAAAATAATAAAAGAAATCAATTGTGGTGGCAGAAAGATATCTTAAGGCATTGATTCCTCCTCCCCGCCCCACAGTTCCCTAGAGCGGAAACCGGCAGGATGTGAGGTCGATTTTTCCTAGGAGGGTGGAGCCTCTCCTCCACCAATCAGCAATGACCTCATTCTGATTGGCACATGCAGAAGAACTGGAAGATAGAGGGCGATTTCCGTCCTTCTAAAAATACATATGTTTGCCTTCCCTTTCAGCTCTGCTGCTGATCACAGAAGCACTCTGCCACATATGATTTTTGGTATAATTTGAAAAGCTTATGTGTTTTTTGACTCAGTAAGTACCTACTTACTTAAAAGGACAGCACCGCAAGGGGGAGAGGCACAGGGATTAAACAGAAGGCACTTGGCCATTCTCTGACTATATTTCCCCCCCGTTTTGAACCTCACTAACTCGAAGAATGCCCCGAGTAACTCATCCGGCATTGATTCACTGTAAACTGGGGAGAAATGACAGTAAACTTCTGAATAGTCTCCACCCTGCATTTTCTCATTTCAGGGGGCGAACGGAATGCATGAACTAGCTGTAGTACATCACTAGAATTAGTTTCCTGGGATTAGCATAATGTTATTCTATGAATCCTCTTTTCCGTTTTTACTGTTTCTCTTGTCGCTGTTTGCTTATAGAAAACCTTATCCATCTTCCGGGTTCATTAAAGGACTGCCTAAGCAGCAGAGTTCTGTATAATTTTTTTTTAAAGCATCGCTTTAAAACTGTTCATGGGGAAAACCTGACCCAAAGCATTTTTTTAAAAAAAATCTAGTATAACCCTCTACTTGGAGAGGGAGGCTAGATTTACACCAAGAATGATTATCCCAAGTTATGATCCAACCGCCACAAAAAGTTGGGGGATGTTTTCATTACGAAGGAGAAGAGGTGTTTCCGTGTAGGACAGCAAGACCATATTTTGCCAAAGCAATGCCAGTTTAATGATATTCAAGCACCGCATAACAACCCATTTCAATATGAGCCTCTGAAAGGGCAATATATCAGGAGAGCTGACTTCTTTATCTACAGCATTAACCAGACTGTTTCAAAGAAAGCAGGACCTATTGGGGAAGAAATGAGTATCTCTGCCAATGCAAGGTATTCAGGGTTTACACCTGTCATGAACCAGTTCTAGGGTTGTGCATGGTGACGTCCGAAGCTGTTCGACGCTGGCTGCTTCGGCCTGGACCAGCCGCTTCGGACACCACTGCACGCAACCCTAACCAGTTCCCCTTAAACTCTGGCCTGATCCTACACTAAATTAATTATGCCCTTGAATTCTAAATTACCATTTATTTAGTCATAACTCTCCCACCTTTTCTCTCTGCTGGGGTGTGGCTTACAAAAAGAATACATAAATATTGGGTTGGACCCCAACAACTTCTTGACAGGTGAAATTAGATGCTGGGAGTTGAGATGATCGGCTTCCAGAGGGGACCATAGGACTGCCAAGTGTTCCATGGTCACTGGCAGAGGAAAGGGGGAGTAGGGTCACCAAATGAAGGTTTGGCAACTCCTGGAGATTTCGGGATGGAGCCTGGGGAGGACCAGGAGTTCAGTGGGATATAATGCCAGAGAATCCACCCTCCGCTTCCATATTCACCAGGGGAACTGATCTTTGTAGTCTGGAGATAAGCTGTAATTGCAGGGAATTCCTAGGTCTCACCTGGAGACTGGCATCTCTACAGGGTTTGGAATTCTCCTGGAAGGACAACTGATCTCCAGATGACAGACATCCATTCCCCTGCATAAAATGGCAGCTCCAGAAATTGAAGCCCCTTCTCAGGCAGTACCCCAAATCTCTAGGAATGTCCAAATCCAGATTTGGTAAGATCATGACACCTGCGAAAGCAACTCATAATTTAGGCCAACAACAACAGACTGCAAACACAACTCCAGCTCTTAGACCAGTCCAGGATATGCTGGGTCATCTCAATCAAGGCCTCAGGAGGTAAGCCATGGAAAGCGTCAAAAGCAGGGGCAGCCAACTTGGAGGTGGGAAATTCCAGGAGAATTGGAGGTGAAGTCCAGGGGGGGACAAGGTTTGGGGAGGGGAGGGATGGAATCTTAGTAAGGTATAATTCCATATAGTCTACCCTCCATAGTTTACATCCAGGTGAACAGAGATCAGTTATAATTCCAGCACAAGTCCAGACACTATTTGACACTATCTCACACCAATAATACTGTACACACAAAGACATAATTCCATATACCACAATGGCTTAAGTCACACATGTAAATCGTATGAAATGACTGAAGTTAAGACATAATAGGAAGCCTGAAAAAATGAGTGTGCACATTTAAACTATATGTTCTGTCCTCTTGGACTTCTTCAGCCAGGTTTCTCAATATCCTTCATTCGTTTTTCTGAATTTCACTCGGAGCAACTCTCTTTTCAGCCGGGGCATGAAAGTCCTTCCAAGACAGCATGCAGTCCTCTATCTTTCAGGACAAATATTCATGAAGGACTTTGGGAAACCTTGCTGAAGTAGCCCAAGAGAATGAAACAGACACTTGTGAAATCTGGACACTGGTTCTTGAAGCTTTCTGCTACATCTTAACTTCAGTCATTCCATATGATTTGCAACTCTTTAACTTTAATTGCTTACAATATAAGGTTGTGCATCCCAAGGCAAAATATTGTATACCAATCAATCAATCAATCAATCAATCAATCAATCAATCAATCAATCAATCAATCACCTTTATTGGCATAAGGATCGTGTTTAGCTTCTAGTGTGTTCTATAAATTCCAGACACTATTTAAGTGAGGTTCTGCATTCCTTCTTTTACAAGTCTTTTCACAGTGTGTTTACATTTCAGATGTGAATGATACTGTGACCCACATTCCTGATGATATCCCCTTGGAGGCTGGCCACCCTGCCAGGTGCCTTTTCATATCCACCAAAGGGCCACAGTCAGGCGTCAACTCCAGCAAGAGGAAGGGAACCAGAAGCTCTACCCAGATCTTGTTCAGTTTGCAGGCCTGTTCCTCTGATTCCCCTCCCCAAATGTAACTGAAGATGATGATAAAGAAGAAGAGTTGTTTTTCATACCCTGCTTTTTACTTCTTGAAGGTGTCTCAAAGCGACTTACAATTGCATTCCCTTCCTCTCCCCACAAAAGACACTCTGTTAGGTCAGTAGGGCTGAGAGAGCTCTGACAGGGTGGCTCGGTCAGAACAGTACTATCAGGACTGCGATGAGCCCAAGGTCACCGAGCTGGCTGCATGTGGAGGAGCGAGGAATCAAACCCAACTCAACAGAAGCCGCTGCTCTTAACCACTACAAAAAGTTGGAAATGATTCAGTGACTTCTTTTATTGCTGTGCCATTAACACTGTTGCTGAGTTATTGTGGCGAAATCTATTAGTTGGTTGTTTGGAATAAACTGCCCCTTCTGGGAACAGCTGCAAAAAGCCTCCATGCTCCCTGCCCACAGTCATGCTTCCATTCTCCCTGGTGTGGAATTTGAAGGTGAATGAGAGATGTCCATGTGAGCGAAAGGTCAGCGAAGCTGTGAAGGAAGCAAAAGCACTCCCAGTAAATTGAAATTTCTCGAGAGGAGTTAACGTATCCCCATCTGGGAACCAAAGAAAAGTTCAAGGCAGTTTGTTAGTCAATGGATGTGAGTTGGCTCCTTTTGTCCCTCTCTTACCACTGTAGTTTGCCTGCAGTTAAATGGGAGACAAGTGCTTGTATCTAAAGTGTGAAAAATTTAGAGGAAAATAAATAAGGCAATCAGAATTTGTTAGATGGTTCTTACATACATCTCTATTTTTTTGAAGGTTTGCCTAATCTGTAAAAGAAATATTTCTCTGTTTCTGACAAATTCTGGAGAGCCTGTGTGATGTAGTGGTAAAGAGCAGCAGACTCGAATCTGGAGTACCGGGTTTGGTTGCCACTCCTCCACATGCAGCCTGCCGGGTGACCCTTGGGCCAGTCACAGTTCTATCAGAGCTCTCTCAGCCTTCACCTCACAAATTTTCTGTTGTGGGGAGTATGAGGGAAGGCGAGTGTAAGCCACTTTGAAACACAAGAGGCCTATTGGGTGACTTGGAGCCAGCCACAGTACTCTCGGAGGTCTCTCTCAGCCCCGCCTACCTCACAGGATGCCTGTGGTGGGAAGAAGAAGGGAGAGTGATTATGAACCACTTTGAGACAGTGATTTTCCACTGAGGACCCCAGCTGCATTCTGGCAGGGGTAGGCCCAGGCAATGTCACAGCGCTCAGGTTCCAGAATGTCTCACAGCACAGCCAGCAGCTGGAGTGCCTCAGGGGAAAGGAGCTTCACTCTCGAGGTGGCTGAAGGGTCGAGGAACCAAGAGGCACAGCAAAAAGAAAAAAAAGGAGGATTACACCTGAATGTCTGCACTGATGCATTGCATAAAATCATAGTTAAGACTAACGGGTCAGTTAACTTCAGATTGTCGTTTGAGATCCTAGTTTGAAGCACCTGGTATAACTAACTATAGTGAGAAGACAGTCATAGCAAGTAGTTTAAACATACCTTTGAGTGATGTCAAAATGAAGCCAATATATTTTCACTGCCCTTGAACCTGAAATCAATGGTGGAGGCCACCCTAGTGCTTGAATGGCAAATATACTATTGCACCCAATCAGACTAGGACCGATTCTGCACGGAGGTGTAAAACGCACTCCGCCTCCTGCTTGCAAACACGCAATTGGAAAACTCCCAGCAGTAAACTGAGAAAATTTCCAGTCTCCTAGAACCACCTGCAGGTTGTTAACCCTAATACTGGCTTGTGGTCTCCATGGCTGCTGGTGCTTTTGAAGACACCTTTGGCATCACCCTCAAAACTACTCTCAACTACTCTCAACTATCAAAGACTCTACAGCAAGATTCCTCAAGATTCCTGGGGTTTCTTGATACCCATGGAAGGGTTTCCCAAGTGAGTGGGCATTAATTAATAGTTATGTATATATTTTAAAATTTGTTAAACATTTATTGTGTGATATGACCATATATGGTCCTGTTGTCCCACCCACCCCTCCTTCTCAAAATGGCCAAAGATGGGCCTGGAGGGGGTGGGAAGGGGAGGATCCTGGAGGCGTGGACACAGCTCTGCTTCCCAACCATATTCATCATGATGGTGCCACTTCTGGGGTTTCTTGAAGCCTGAAGAATGTTTCAGGGGTTTCTCAATGGTGGAAATTGAGTCAGGCTGCCCAACAGCAATGATTTTGTCTCCATCACTTTTCCAAAATGAGCATCTTCAAGCAACTTGTATAACGGGCATATTAAAACTTGGCAAAGATGCTTTGAAAAGGTCTAGAGAAATTTGGAGGGGCTTTTAAAATATCCCTTCATTTGAGCAAACTTTGGCAAGCTGAAGATCTGGCCTGATGCTTCTCACAAGGGCTGAGCCTTGGCGAGACCAGCAGAAGGAGCGTGCATCAATAGAAAGGCGCTGAGTGCTTAAGAATTTTTTAAAACCAATAATAAAAATGTAAAGTCGGATCTTCCATCTTGAAGGCGACTGCTGAAAATGAATAAAAGTGCCATGACAGGGGAATAAAAAAAGAAGGGGGAATTAACTAGGCAGAGTAGAAAGGAAAAAAGCTCGAAGAAAGATGATGGGAGGGGAAAAAAAATGAGGATTCCAGCAAAGGGGAGAAGAAAAAGAAGAGATGTCAATAGTGACACGAGTGAGAAATGATTATGCTTTTAATCAGAATGGGAGCAGAAGAAATTTTGTATGAATGATAACATGTTTAATGAAAAAGATGACATCTTGGAATCAGGAAGCTGTTCGGGGAGCAAAAAAGCAACGTGGTCCTTTTGAGGGGCTTTGCAGACATTATTTATTTGCCAGGAATGACCCTGATCCAAAGAACTGCCAAGGACAATTGTGTTCCCCAGGGGGTTTGGCAGTGGAGTTTTGGACTGGTCACCTCTTCCCAGTCTACATAGAAAAGGAATTGGAAATGGGTAGGAATTGGAAGCCCTGACCTGGACCCATTCCGCACACAATAGCTAATGCACTTTCAATGCACTTTGGAAGCAGATTTTCCTGTTCTGCACAGGAAAATCCAGCTGCAAAATCACATTGAAAGTGCATTATCCAACGTGTGCAGAATGGGTCCTGGATAATTCACGTCATCAGATCTCATTGTTGGATCTCAGAAACTAAGAAAGGTAGGCCCCGGTTAATACTTGGATGGGGGGCCACCCAGGAAGCCCTGAACTGCTATGTAGAGGTAGACAATGGCAAAGCATCTCTGAACATCACTTGCCTTGAAAGCCCTACAAAGTTGCCAGAAATCAGCTGGAATCTGAAACCACCAGCAAAAACTGGCTGGGGGGACACCTGTGAATACCACACAGGAAACACATGGGGGTGGGGGTGGAAAACTTGCTCATGGCAAACTTGTGATTCTGAACAAGCAGTACCAAGCCAGGAAACATGGAGCTATAGTGGGACGTTCACTGGAGATACCCCACAGAACACCCAAAAGTCATGGACAAACTGTTCGAAGTGCAATTGAGCAAAGAAAGATTTAGACCAGGGGTAGTCAAACTGCGGCCCTCCAGATGTCCATGGACTACAATTCCCACGAGCCCCTGCCAGCGAATGCTGGCAGGGGCTCGTGGGAATTGTAGTCCATGGACATCTGGAGGGCCGCAGTTCGACTACCCCTTAGACAATCAAAAATGCAAGACTTTGTCGCAAAGCAAATTGGTGAACAGTAGGTTCAAGTTTGACAACACATAATGGATTTTCAGAAGATGTGCAGTGACAGCTACTGGTCTTTTGGCCAGGATGAGAAGAATCCACGGAGGGAGAATCTCGGTGTTCAAAAACATTTTACTTCTAAATAACAGGTGTTGGGGATGAAAACAGGAGATGACCATCCATCATTTTTATATCTGCTCATGAGTGTCCAGAGATATCTGGCTAACCACAGTTTGAAACAGAATGCTGGACCAGATGGACCTCAATATAATCCAGCAGGGTGTTCCTTATGTTTTCTAGCAGTTCTTTGGAGCCCATATCTAAAACTCCAGAATTTGTAGTGCACATTCCATCAGGGGGTATTGGTGTTAGTAAAGGTCTCTCCTTTTTGAAAAATTGCCGCTTATGTTACATGTCCTTCCACTATTTCTTGCATTCTCGCTCTTTAAAATAAAATACAATGTTCTTTCTTCTCTGTCCCTAGTCATGCTTTTGGTATTTTACTCTTTGTCTCCTCTCCAGTAGGCCAGTGTTGTTCTTCTTTGTGGACCAACTGCTCCATCCTCCCTGTTGTCTGGGGCTTAAGGGAATATGGGGTAGGTGGAAATGATTCTGATCTACACATCGGTGTCGCTTTCAGGTGACAACCCAGAAGGTTGCCAGAAGGCTCCCCAGTCACCTGAAGCCTTTATCATAAGAGAAAGAAAGAGCTGTTTTTTGTCTCCTGTTTTTTACTACCCAAAGGAGTTTCGAAGCAGTTTAACAATCACGTACCCTCCTCTCCCCACAATAGACAATCTATGAGGTAGGTGAGGTTGAGAGAGCTCTAAGAGAATTGTGACTGGCCCACGGTGGCTGCATGTGGATGAGTGCGGAAGCAAACCAGGTTCTCCAGATTACAGACTGCCACTCTTAATTGCTATGCCAAGCTGGCTCTCCAACACCATAGAGGTGGCTTTTTGGGGGTTAGGGGGAGAATTCCAGAACATCACCTGATGTGCTGATGTCACATGCAGGTGCTTACCCAAAAGTGATTTCAACAGCTAGTGTGATGCCATTTTTGTCTCTTGATCTGCCTCCAAAGTTCCCAGGCATGCCTAGTGATGGATTAGCAAACCTGGTTGTCAGGTCTTATTTCTTCTCTACAACCGTTACTGTATGGGCTTTCACCACAATAGTCTATCATTTCATATCTCCTGTTCCCTTGTCAATTTCTGTCTTAAGCTGGTTTCACTAATGGTGAAACAGGCAGGCAAGCTCTTGGTGTACCCATGGCCATGTATGAGTCTGATCAACTGTGTTGATCTTATAGGTGCTAAAAAGGTAAAGGTATCTCCTGTGCAAGCACCAGGTCATGTCTGACCCTTGGGGTGACGCTCTCTAGCGTTTTCATGGCAGACTCAATATGGGGTGGTTTGCCAGTGCCTTCCCCAGTCATTACCATTTTACCCGCCAGCAAGCTGGGTACTCATTTTACCGACCTCGGAAGGATGGAAGGCTGAGTCTACCTTGAGCCGGCTGCTGAGATTGAACTCCCAGCCTCATGGGCAGACAGCTTCAGACAGCATTTCTGCTGCCTTATCACTCTGTGCCACAAGAGGCTCTGTTATAGGTGCTACTGGATGCAAATTGTGTCCTAGATATGGGTTCAGGTCACCTTAATGTGACATTGCTTATATGCCAGTGACTCTAGGGCTCCTTAGCAATTGTCTTTTACCATACACTTATTTTAAAATATCACACTATGTGATTTATCACTCAGCTATCCTGTTTGATGACTTATTATTTTCTTCTAGTGCAATTGGAGACTTTTTCTCATCCAGAGTCCAATAAACATTGTTTACAGAGCCACAAACAGCCATATAAGCAGAATAATGGCAAACAGGGGGGGAGGGGATTCACACCATGAAGGAATGTGAAATATGCCTGCTACTTAAAATGGTAAAACAACCCTATCCTGTGTGCTTTGATCAGCTTTAGGGAGAATCTTGGTATAACATGCTGTTGTCTACCTCTTGTATATCAGGTTCCGGGAGCTAAAGGTCTTCCCTTTTGTCTATAGATTTTTCTGACCACAAATTTGCTCTCAGATTTTCTAAATACAAAATAATTACATAACAAATTACAGAACTTCCTCAGTGCAAGTCTGTATGTATGCCAGTTATGCAGGAGCCCAGAGTTTCCACACACACATGATGGGTGGAAAATTCATTTTTATTGGTTGACTGATTGGTTGATTGATTGGTTGATTGATTGGTTGATTGATTGATTTCCTACCATTCCCAACAAGTGGCTCATGGTGGGTTACAAGCTTCATCCCCAATAAAATCCCATTAAAACAACATACAACAATATATAAAATAATAAAGGTAAAGGTAAAGGTAAAGGTAAAGGTACCCCCTGTGCAAGCACCGAGTCATGTCTGACCCTTGGGGTGATGCCCTCCAGCGTTTTCATGGCAGACTCAATACGGGATGGTTTGCCAGTGCCTTCCCCAGTCATTACCATTTTACCCCCCAGCAAGCAAGTTGGGTACTCATTTTACCGACCTCGGAAGGATGGAAGGCTGAGTCTACCTTGAGCCGGCTGCTGGGATCGAACTCCCAGCCTCCCAGCTTTCAGACTGCATGTCTGCTGCCTTACCACTCTGCACCACAAGAGGCTCATATAAAATAATACATGACGGTAAAAACAGCCCTCATCCCACAAGGGCCCACTGCCAGCCGGGGAGTCAAGGGGGCCAATGCCTGCTGGTTCAATGTTGTTCAATATGGTCATGGATCTTCTTCAGGGGGCCCCCATCTGATCTTCTGACTGCAATGACCTCAGCCATAACATTGGGCTTTCTATGCACCTCAGGTTTCTGTTCATAATTCTGTCTGGGTATGCTTGAAAGCATTTAGACCAGGAGTAGTCAAATTGCGGCCCTCCAGATGTCCATGGACTACAATTCCCATTGAGCCCCTGCCAGCAAACTCTGGCAGGGGCTCATGGGAATTGTAGTCCATGGACATCTGACTACCCCTGATTTAGACCATGAAATCTCAGAAACCTGGAAAGTGTGCGTGCATGTTTATATGTGATGCTAAATAATATTTTTACTGATTGTGGGTTCAGTTCCCTGTATAATTCCTTAATCAACTCTCTGAGCAGCCAGGGCAGAATATATCGTGTTGTTTAAAAGTACATTTAGAGTGTGTCTAATCCAGGCTTTCTCAACTAGGGCTTTGTGACATGTGAGGGTTTCATGATGGCCCTGGCACAGTTTCACTGACAGAGCAAATACGCAATGACCCCTGCAGGACACCCTTTATATTCTGTTCAATAGTGCACACTACAGAACTTGCATACAAAACATGGCTATCAAAAGTTCCAAGCTGAATTTTGTGGGACTTCCCCAGACAAGAATGTGCAAATAACCAGGGTAGTCAGTTGTAAGCCACTTTACGATTCCTTCCGGTAGTAAAAAGTGGGGTACAAAAAAATAGCTCTTCTCTTCTAAAGTATGCGAGTAATAGGCCAGTCCATCAAGGTCAGGTTCTCAGAAGTCTCAAGCAGAGGTCTTCTAGATCAGGGGTAGTCAACCTGTGGTTCTCCATATGTTCATGGACTACAATTCCCACGAGAACTGTAGTCCACAAACATATGAAGGACCACAGGTTGACTACCCCTGTTCTACATCACCTCCTGCATAAATCTAACTGTTGATTTGTGGGTTGAACCTTGAACCTTTTGCCATTGAAACAAATGCTCTGTTAGGCCCTTTATGCACGGCACCAGATTCCGTGCACTGGCACCATGCCGTTGTGGCAGGGCACAATGCCCCGCCCTTTCCCATGAACACACGGAAGCGGGGTATGCTGGGTTGCCCCGGCGTTGCACCTGCGCACGCGCTTTATGCCGGGGCTAGGAGGCCTGGCCAAGGTAAGTGCAGCGTTGATGGCAGGGGACATGGGGAGGGGCCGGGGGAAGCGGTGGGGCAGGGGGTAACCCCTGCCAGCTCTGTGCCGCCATGGAGCCCGCAGGGGCGAGTGGTGTCCCTTAAGGGACACCGCAGGTTGAGGCTGGTCGGCCCGACAAGCCTGGTGCTGCCGATTATGCACAGTGCCAGGCTGCTGCAGCCCCGGCTTACCCGGGAAGCTCCGGAAGATCCCGCGTTCGCTTAACACAGGTCTTTCGGAGCCTCGGGCTAGGAGGCGCATGCACTCCCTTTGGCAGCGTGCGTTCTTGGTGATTTTAACCGAAGCACTGCTGCCGCCACTGCGGACCTTATGGCCCGTGCATAATGGGCCCTATTGAGTCACAGTTCCTCGCAGGCTTAGGCTGATACTGCTAGGATTTTGTTATTTATTTATCATATGACATATGTAGTGTCACCAGGAGATCCTCAGGATTGTCTGGCAGCCAGACACAGGAGGTTCAGAGGTGTCTTGCTGTTGTCTGCTCCTCATCATGACCCCTACTGTTCCTCGAAGGAACTACTACCCAAATCCTTCGAGGTCTCCCATCCAAATAATAGCCAGGAGTTGGCCCTGCTTCTGAGACCTGATGGGATCGGGCTTGTCTAGGCTCAGGCTGGGCTCTCGCTGCTCCTTTTCTCACCTGAATGTCACGTTGTCTTTTCATTCTTTCTGGACTCTGCCATTCTTCGAGCCACCCATTAATAGATTCTCCGCCTAATGATAACGAGTAATGATGAATCGTTCTGATGTCATTTGCTCTGTCACAGGTTGCTTCCTTGATTAATTTCATCAGAGCCACGGCCGAAGCTGATAATGCATTACTCAGAGGGAGGTGATTATTTTTCAGGAGAAGGATGAGTTTCCATCAAGGTTTTATAATCAAAAGTTTAATTAGATATCCTGCATCTTCATGGAAGAAACTGGGGCGGGGTGGGACTAATGAAGGTGAACCTTTGGAAGTAAATCCAACAAGATGAGCATATCAAATTGCAGGATATCTACCATATGATATGCCATGTAGAGCTTCATTGTTGTACATTTTCCAGGCTGTGTGGCCATGGGCCTCTTAGTCTGTCCCTGATATTTCACCAGTCATTGTGACTGGCATTTTTACTTTGGCAAGGAGGGATCCCCATCTTGCCATGTCCTGTCTCTGAAGATGCCAGCCAGTGACTGGTGAAATGTCAGGGGCTAAAACTACCAGATTGTAGCCACACAGCTCGGAAAACCCACAACAACCAGTTGACTCTGGCCATGAAATTCTTCATCAATTCGTCAATACACAGATGTTTATATTAGCAGTACATGAACAGCACTGGTCATTTAACCACTTTATAACTTAGTTATTTACCATTTATTATCTTATAAAATTGTTTATAGATTTTGGAGTTCTGGTTGGACATGCAGTCCTTGAAGTATTTACATTGGTCCACTGGCCATGTGAATTGGCGCATAGGAGCTGATTGGAAGAAATCTTTTCAACATGGCCAAAGCAATATTTTCCACTAAGATCCCAGACTTAAAGCAGGCTTTCTCAATCAGGTTTTCCCGATTGGGTGGGAGTTAATTCATTTTTAATGTTTTTTAAAAAATTGTTAAAAGTTTATCTGGTGATATGACCATACATGGTCGTGTTGACCCACCTCCCCTCACAAAATGGCCACTGGTGGTTCTGGAGGGGATGGAAAGGAGAGGGTCCCTGGGTGAGCTTGTATGCAAATATGCTTCCCCATCATATTCTGCACAATTGCACCACAATTGCCTGAAGAACGTTTCAGGAGTTTCTCAATGGTAAAAATCTTGAGAAAGGCTGACTTAGAGACTAACAAAGCAATTATACCAGGAAACCAGGCCAACAAAGGGCACGGTGGTTGAATACAATAAGGGTGGACGCTGGCCAGAACATTGCTTGGCTGAGGGAGGTGGCAGGATCGGGGATTGTGGCAGCAGCTGTGCCATGGGATTGCCAAGAGTCGGACATGACTAAATGGCTGACAACAATAAAAATCTACCATGCCCAAAAATCACCTTTTAGAGATAGACTAGCATGGCTACCCATCTGAAACTATCTTTAGGAGAGAGACAGTTTGAGGTAGGTAGCCTTGTTAGGCCATAGTAGTAGAAAAACTTGATTTTTAATCTCTCCTGTGGCTTTCCTGAAAACATTTCTTTACCAACATTGCCCTCGTCTTGCCAGTGATTTCATCTAGACCAGGAGTAGTCAACCTGTGGTCCTCCAGATGTTCATGTACTACAATTCCCATGAGCCCCTGCCAGCGATTGCTGGCAGGGGCTCATGGGAATTGTAGTCCATGAACATCTGGAGGACCACAGGTTGACTACCCCTGATCTAGACCATCAAGTGTGTCTTATGTCAACTTACTGAATTTTGTTTATTGGTCTTTGGATAGTTCCTAGGGGGTTCCTAGTGTTGACTTCTTAGGGTTTCAGCTCCAGGTTATAAATTTCCTGGAAATATGGGGGCAGAACTTGGGAATGTTGGGGTTTGGGGGAGGACCTCAGCATAGTGTAATGCCATACAATCCACATTTCAGAGTATTTTATTTCTTTATCACCCCACCCCACAAGTGGGCTCACGGTAGTTTGCAGTAACAAACCAGTACTCCTCCCCCACTCTCTTAAATACCTTCCACCAGACTAACCAGACTGGGAGGGTCTAAAATATTGGGGAGCCAATGAGAAGGAGCAAGGCCCATAGAGTTTTCAGACAGCCCTGGGCTCAACATAAGCTTGGCGGAAGTGTGCCATTTTGCAGGCCTTGTGGAACTTTGACAGCTCTTTCAGGGCCTGAATTTCAACTGGCACCCCATGCCATGAGGTTGGAGCCAGGGCTGGGGAAAAAAACAACAACTTCCTCTTCTGGCCCTTTTTTCCCCAGCTGTAGAATCTCCATCTTCGAGGGGATGAGTTTCAAGTGGCTTTCCTAGAGTCATTTACACACAGCCTTTGGCTGTCAGATTAACCATAAAACAAGGCAATTGCACGAAGCAGCCTTAATGGAAGTTGTCCCAGTTTGACTTGAGTTCCTCACATCTCTACTGCTAAGAAGATCAATTGTCTTCACATGCAACTACCATTTATCCCACAGACTTTAAAAGTAGAAAGCTACTCCAGAAGAAGTGATCTGTCTGAAGATCAGTGATAATTCCAGGAGGTCTCTGGGGCTCACCTGCAGGTTTGTAACTCTAACATGCATAGATATAGAACAGCCTTTCTCAACTTTTTTGCCATTCACTTTATTTAGGTCTGGGTTGATTTATCAGACCCTGAACAAGATAACTGGAGCCCAAAAGGACATTTTGTGCTAATGGCTTTAAAACAAGGTGCTCAGACCCCTGTATGATCAGGAGCAGGCAGCTCGATCACCACCATCCCCCTTTCCCAGCTCATGCCCCACCTCCAGAAATCAGAAAAGAGGTTATGTTTTGTCTGCCTGATCCCCAAAAGACTGTGGACACTTTAAAGAAGATTTAATTTTTCCTTTGACAAAGTAGGTTTTTTGTTGCACTGCAACATGGATTGCACCATTAAAAAAAATCACTCAGAGCAGGAAATGGAGAGGGGAGGGTGGATGCAAGGGCGTGACAAAGCTGCCAAGACTATTGCGCATTTCCCCCTCCATATGGTCTTATCCCTGGTTGCTCACTTGTTGCTCAGCAGTGGCTCGTGCAATTTAGGGTGGTGAATCCAGTTTTCTGGATTCCTGAAATTGTGTCCCGGCTACTGGACAGCCTGGGAATGTTGGCAATGTCATGTGGAGGGAGCTTTATATGCTGCCAACATGTCAAGGCTGAACAGGAAAATTTTCCTTATGCAGAAATGGCCTTGGTTAACATATCTCCCCACTGTCCCTTCCCAGGGGTAGTCCATGAGATGGGCTCACATTCTCTTTCCTTATACGCCTATACATCCTAAATACATTAAAATGAGCTCTAAACCCACCCAGAGGTGGGTTTCCTAAAATGCTAATAACTTGGGCTATGTTCTGTGCCAGTGTAAGCATCAGTGTCTTTCAACGTTGTCCTATATTGTTATGGTGTTACAGCATCTTTACTATCTGACTTATGGTTTTAGCAGATAGCCAGTATTCTTGGAACTTTACTGGGCAAAGTTCTTCTGCTATGTTGTTGCTGAGTCCAATTCCAAGTTCTGACCCTTCAATTTCAATTTCAATTTCAAATTGAAGGGGCAGAATGGCTACCAATCCCTGGTGGATAAGTGGACTCCTGCCCCCCATGCCGCATTGCCTCTTGACACTTCAAGCAATGGCAGAATATTGCAAAAATGCAATGCTGTAGTTTTTTACCAGAAGTAACAAAGGGTAACTATAGGAATTGCTGAAAACTCTATGGTTTTACCATAGACTTTCTGGCAATTTCTAGAGGTACCCCTTGTCCCTTCCATTTTATTTTTACCACAAGTGATGTCACACTACAGATGATGTTATGGCCCCCACAACTCTCCTGGCAACCTTGTTTTGGAGACGGAATGGGATTTATAATTCATTGTGCGCGTTTATATATACCAATGATCCTTTCTATAAAACACTTGCAAAGTAAAATGGCCAGACTTATTGAATGAATGTACCATATTTAGAAAGCAGTAATCCCTTATCTCATAAATATTATGCAATGGAAGGTTTAATTGCGAAGAACCCAACATGTGATACCTTGTCAGTAGGAGACTGGTGTATCGTCCGGGACTCATCTCCACCAGACTAATGTAGAAGCTCGTAATGCTGACTAGTGCACTATTTAAAGCAATTAAAGATTTTCAGGAGAAGGCAATTACAGGAAAATAGTTATTCGGCTTGTCATAAATCAAAATTATCCTTTCTCTGTGTTTCAGTGCAATACCTGAGCTGTCATGAACCAGAGCTCCTGAGATGAGCTGTCCAGAGCATTTATGGACATCTTGCCTTTGGAATACATCGACCATCCTTGACTCTGGTTATCTAAAGGAGATTCTCCCTGCCAATATGCTTATTACACTGTTCAGTAGAAACGGTCCAGAGCTGTATTTTTGCAATGCCTCTGTCTAATTATTTATATTAATAGCAAAACATAATTCACAGAGACTGGCAATGATTACATGTATTACCGGCTCCTTCTTTTCAGCTCCCTGACACGATGATTTTGTTGCCACTGTGGCTTCAGCCTCATTTCCCCCCTGGAATAATTGTTAACTGTCAAGAACACAATGCCTCTCTAATCATATTCCATCAATGACATGTGCTTTAGATTGTTAAATCGTTTTGGCTGGGGACAAAAATACAGTGGCTGGAACTGAATGTTAAAAAAAAATCGTGCATTTTCTCTCCGTTCCTTTGCATTATTCATAAGCGCAGTACGTTGTCAGCACTTAGAATGTAATCAAACTATAAATGATGTAAGAATATTTGCGTGTTCAAACGGCATGTAAGATGTTCTGAAGCTACATAATACATTGCCCTGCATTGTCATATTTAGAGGGGAGGGGATATTTTTTTTTAACTGTGCCCGTTACGTCTTTTGTTAGAGAGAGAAATTCAAAGGCTTCTGTTTTGTTTTCTGATCAAAAGCAATCAGTCCATATGCGTGCGTGTGTGCACACACAAAAAGATAAAGAGTCTATTATTTGCCATCTCTCTAATTCCTAGGGTTATTCTTTTGAGCCTTGTGGTTTTGGTATCGTTTCCGAACTCATGTTGTTACTTGGTAATGTGACAAAGCATTGCCAGGCGTTTAGAGATAAATAACGTTATGAAGAACTACAGAGCAGGATGACAGGGTCTCCCCCACCCTTTCCCTTGAAAGAACGCAAGGATTATAAAACATGACTTCTGGAGTGTAGCAGCTCCGAATTAGAAGTAGCAATAACACAAATCTCAAATCCATCAGAAATTGGTTAGAAGTGAGATTAAACAAGATTACAAGCAGGAACAAATGGAGCTCCCTTGAAGAATTCCACTCATTTTACTGAGAATGGGGGTGTTTGAGACCAGCCTTTGATTTCCATGGAGCTTTCTAGTTTTCATCCGGCGGCTTCAGATACCTCCGCAGTGTCTTAGATATCCTAACTGGAATAAATTGCACATGCATCCAGATACGAGTGGCTTCAAGTACTTTCCATGGGAATCACACCTCTATTAAGAACATAAAAAAGAGCTCTGTTGGATCAGACCAGTGGTCCATCTAGTCCATCATCCTGTCTCTCGCAGTGGCCAACTAGTTCATCTGGAGGGCCGACAACAGGGCAGAGAGGCCAAGGCCTTCCCTTGATGTGGCTGGGATTGAGAATATTAGTGCCTCTGAATGTGGATGTTCCTGTCAGCCACCATGCTTAGCAGCCATTGATAAACTTATCCCACATTGATAGAATAACTTCTTAAGCTATCACGTAAAAGTGGGCAGGGAAGGAAGGCAGCACTGTGTGGGCTGATCTCATCTGATCTTGGAAGCTAAGCAGGGCCAGTACTTGGATGGGAGCCCAACAAGTAAGTTTCTAAAGAGGAAGGCAACGGCAAACCACAGTTACTTCTCACTTGTCTTGAAAGCCCCTGTTGGAGTCACTCTAAGTTGCAACTTGATGGCAGGTATGTAAGAGTGAGGAATTTTTCTGTGTGCTTGTTTTAGGGTGTTTTTTGTTTTGTTTTTTCAGGTTGCTTTCAAGTTGTATCAGACTTAGGGTGACCCCTGATGGAGTTTTCAAGGCAAGAGATGTCCAGAAGTACTTTAGAAACAAATAGAAGGTGGAATGGTAATTGTACAAGCACAAAGGTGGAGTCCAGTGGCACCTTTAAGGCCAACAATGGTGAATTCTGGGGGCCATTCCGCACCAGGATCTATGTGGCAAATTGGTTGCGGGACGAAAAAACGCCATTTTAAATTGTGGAATTCGTCGTTAAGCATACCTGCCTTTGTAGTGGAATCCAGTTGCATTTCTATCGTTTCCCACAGGGTTCCGGTCTCGGCAAAAATTGCTAGCCAGGAAGCGATATTGCCGAGCTCGTCCCACCCCTGGCCGTCAAGCAGCCAATGGGTGGCCATTATCATGATCCCAAAAAGCCCCTTTCCCTTTAAGGAAGTTAAAAAAAAACACGATGCAACGAATCTGCATTGATTTGTTGCAACAGAGAGACCTGTCTAGGTAGCAGGTGGTGTTTGAGCTGCCGTTTCATTGTTGCCACACTCCCCCCGAGTGAAAAAAAAAATTAACCCCCCTCCCCTGGCACGGGCGCGATTTTTGGCCGAAAATACAGTGAAAAATAAAGGGAAAATAAACCAGCAAACGGGGCTATGTGTTGTTTCGTGCTTGGTGACTTAAAACAGCTCTGCAGGCTATTTTAAGGCTCGCCGGTGCTTTGATCTCTGCTCGCTCGGAGAAAAAAAAATGGCGATCGCTTCGCCGGAAGATCAGAGGAGAGAGCTAGGGGGAGGGACTTTGCAGAAACTGCAACAATGGTAACGCACAGAACTTTCCCGCTAGTGTTGCAGATTGGTTGCAAGAGTGTAGAGCTTTCCGGAGGGTGAATCCACTTTTTGGGATTTCCCTGAAAGCGCTACAACGAAGTGCTTTTTGCGGATCGGTTTCAGGAGTGTTGCAGATTATCAATTACGTTGTGCATAACAGCAAAACTGTAGTGATTTCAATTTGTAACCATTGTGCTATTTTGGACGAGTGCGGAATGGCCCTGCGTTTACACTTTTGGGTGCATGCACGCTTCATCAGATAAAGTGTTTCTGAAGAAGTGTACATGCACGTAAAAGCTTGGCGTCATGCTTAAGCTTCTCATCTGGAGAGCTGATGGAGCAGGGTTTGAACTTTTCACTTTTGTTATGCTATGAAATGCTGCAACTGCCTAAGGTGCCCGTTCAATGGTTAAACATTGTTTGTGACAGTGCAAAGTTATGTACTATCCTGTAATGTTTTTTTTCTTTCTTCTTTTCTTCTCTGTAACTTGGCTTTTGGAACTAGTTCCTAATCAAAATGGCCTTGCTTGTGAGACGGATGTACTTGACTATCTCTCGAAATACTGCCAGAATGGCCTATGGATGTGTTAAGCTGCACTATTTCCAAGGCCAGTGAAAGTAACTGGAATTGTTGATACTAAACCCATGGAGTTGGGCAGAGGGCTGGGAGGAACGGGAAATTGCCTTTTTGGGCCTCTCCGGTGATTTTGCAAAATGGCAAAGGGTGGTCCGGGAGGTGGTCCAGGGGGGATGTGCAAAAGGTGGAGACCTTAGGTTATTGGTTTGGCCTGTAGGGGCATCACCTTTATCCATCTCCAGTGAGAAGTTATAGAATTTCATGTCTCTCTATTGTTCGACACACAGGCTCTATTGGGACCAACCCACCTGTGTCATTTTCTGCAGTTGAATAAAATCATAAAAGGTTTTGCAGTCTAGTGGTCATTCTATTTGGGTACTGCATGCTAGGCAAACGATCCCAAAAGGACCAGACCAGGCCCTGGGCTATCAGAGCTAGGTTTGATTCCCCACTCCTCCACATGCAGCCATCAGGGTGACCTTGGCTCCTCACAGTCCTCGTAGAGCTGTTTTCACAGGGCACTTTCTCTCAGAGCTCTCAGCCCCACCTACCTCATAGGGTGTCTGTTGTTTTTCCCTAAGAGAAAGAGTCTCAAAGAGGCTTACAATCGGCAATGTAATTGTAAGCCACTTTGAGATTCCTTTGGACAGTGAAAAGTAGGGTATAAAAACCAACCCTTCTTCTTCTTATACCCAGAATTAATTTTTTGTCAGTCTCAAAGGTGCCACCAGACTCCAGCTCTGTCGAATTGCTTCCATAGCTTCAGACCAACACGGCTACCCATCTGAATTTCTCATTTTACCCGTTCTCTTTCTCACTGAGTTCCCTTTATTTATTGGCAGAAGGATGAATTCACAGTTTAGATTTTTTTTTTACTGTTCATATTTACTGTTGTTGTTGCTTTCCTCCCTGGGTGGGCATCCAACATTGCTCAGCCTTCCTTTAAAAGCCTGGAACGGAATCAGTGTGTGAGCCTGTATTGCCCTTCAAATGATAATTAGCTACACATGTAACTTCTCTCTGGGAAGCCTAAAAGTAAAATTTGGGCAAAAGGTGGGTAGAGAAGATTACAGATAATGGCAGAATTAGGAGAATAAGACGTGGGGGGAGAGGAGATGTCGGCCCCGTTACAAACTCATTCCAATTGAGGGAAAAGTACAAATATTTAATTAGATGCTGCTGAAGTGTACTTGAATCCCAAATGCTAACTAGTATTCCTATTATGTTGGCAGAGAGAGAGAGAGAAGGTGGTATATTTTAAGCCTCTGAAGGCAATTGTGAAATAAATGTATGCATTCATCTTATGTAAAAATTTAAAAAGAAAGCTGAATATGATTGCAGAACTAATGGGAGGGAAACTTTCCATAAGGAGCTTTTTATTTCTTGTTTTTTCCCTCTAAAACTGCACTAATGGCCGTTCTCCTTGTCTCACAAAAGATGGAAGGAACAAAAGAAAGAGACCTTCATATTTTGTGAAAGGCTGAAGATGGTGCGCTAAACTGTGTTCGGATTGTTCTACCTTAAAGTGCAGGTGGAGGAATCAACGTTACTCCATGAGACGGTCCTCTCCTCGGAACAGACAAAAACAAACAAACCACAGTGCTGGATGGCAGGGAGGAAGCTGGGAATTGAGGGCGATGTTTGAGCACTGAGTTCAGTGTCCTCAGAGCCACTGTTCCCTGACATGGTGACCTCCGCTTAGGATGGGAAGGAGTTCAAAACATTTTACTGAGAGCCAGTTTGGTGTAGAAGTTAGGAGTGCAGATTTCTAATCTGGCATGCTGGGTTCGATTCTGCACTCCCCCACTGTTCTGACCGGGCAGTGATATCAGGGCTCTCTCAGCCTCACCTCCCTCACAGGGTGTCTGTTGTGGGGAGAGGAAAGGGAAGGCGTTTGGAAGCCACTTTGAGCCTCTGGGTAGGCCTCACCCATATGCCTGGTGGAAGAGCTCCATTTTGCAGGCCTTGTAGAACAGTGTTAGCTCCATCAGGGCCATGATATTCTTCGGGAGCTCACCCCACCACGAAGGGCCAGTCATCCTTCTTTGGGGCCGGGGATAACCAGTGGTTGGCCATTGCTGATCGTAGCATTTTCCAGGGGACATATTGAGACAGAGGCTCCTTAGATATTTCTCCTACTGAAGACGAGTTGCATTATTCAGCTTGGCTGAGGATGAAAGATGGGGTTGGGGAAGACAGGAAAAGAACCTAACACCCCAACTCCCAGGTGTAGGGTTAAGGGTTTAGTACCTTTTGCTCCTCTCCCTCTTAAAATCTTCAGATTTTATAAAAGGTGTCTCCAGTCTGTGTGTATAGTTTTGTGCTTTGTTGCCAGAAATATACACACTGAAGAAGGAACAGTTGTGTTTAAGTCCAGAAGCTTTTCCCTACAGATAATTAACACCTTCCAAAAATAATCTTGTATCACAAGGACAGATGAACACTTACAAATAGGCAGAGTACATTAAAGTGGAGGGTAACAGAGAAATTAATTAAGATGATCCTGGATCCAATCTCATGTACATATTAGGCTTGATAGGAATGATGCAGGTTACTTCTTCTCATCCTATTGTTCTTCTGATTCAAAGGCCTTGAAAAAATGGGCAGTTCTCACAATGGAGGGAAATAAACAGTGGGGTCCCACAAGGATCGGCTTTGGGACTGGAGTTATGCAATTCAGGGGTGTCAAACCTACGGCCCATGGGCTGGACTCTTATCTGGCCTGCAAGCAACTGGCGTAGAGGGAGAGAAAGAAGGAGACTGCTGCGGGATGGGAAAAGATGCATGCTGCAGTTGCTATGTTTCAGATAATGGCAGGAGGGAACAAGATGCCCCTGAGCTGGGGAGAAGGGGAGAAAAATCTTGGCCTCCTTTTCCTACCTTGTGTTGGGCACCCCCCTACCCACCAATCATTCTTCTCTAAATTAAGAGACTTCAAACCCGTAGCTTTTCTTTGAAGGGGTGCTGTCTCCATCCCCTTGCTCTATGTTGGCTGCAGTGGACTCTCAGCTAGGGAAGGGGCCAGGGACCAGGCAGTCTTCTCTGCTGGCGCCCCTTCCTAAATGGGAGATGACAGAGAAATGGTTGGGGGGTGGGGACGACTGGGATGCTGTGTTGCAGCTAGAGGGAAGAACCAAAAGTTGTGCACAATTGCCTCCCTGCATACATATATAAGAAGTGTTATTTTAAAATTTGCTCTGTGAGTCACGATTTCATTCCACACGCACATATCCTTCTCTATTTGCCATCCTGTTAGGGACACATATTAGGAGCTGGATAGCTGAATGTTGGCCTCCTGAACATGGCAAGCCATCTCATGGTAATATTAATGACAGTAAACTGCAGTTTATTTGAGAAGCGAAACCCCCTCTTTCCCTCTTGCTTGCTTGCTTTCTTTCTCTCTCATTAAAAGCTCCCTCCCCCCACTTGTGCATTCCTTTCAGACAGCCCCCCTCAATCCATGCCCGGTGAAGCCAAAAGGCACTATGGTGGGGAGAAGAGAGGGAGGGCAAGCAGGCCTTCTGAGCAGCCCTATCTGGTGCTTCCTCTGGCATACCAGGACAGCCTACTCTTGGGGGCAGCCAGCCCAGGACATGCCAGCCAGGGAACTCTGAGGGGGTCATTCCACACCCGATAAATATAGTGAAATGCTTACCTTATGAAGACACCATATTTTTTGCATTTTGCATGATGTCATCCATCTCCCATGTCGATCCAGCAAACCTAAAGCAACATCCTCCATTTCATAGCGGTAGTTGGGAAATTTCATAAAGTGGATTCCACAGCCTAAAAAGCATGAGCTAGATGAGGGCAACCAGCAAGCCACACACTAAGGAAATGTATAGAGGTAAACCAGCGCTATTTCTGCGTCTAATGTTCCGCCCTCGCACTCACCTCCCTCCCCCTTCTCCCAGGACAGTTTTATTTATTTTTTTTAGCACAAACTGTCTGGATAAACGAATAGGTGTAAAAGCCAAAAATATTTTTTTCCAAAAGTTAAAACACAAAGCATGCCTCTCTAAAGTCCCCCCTACCCCAAAAAAATCAGGAATAAGACTGTTTTTCTTATGTTTAAAAACTCATGATTCCATAATGGGTGGCACTCAAAAAGCACTATGCATCTATTATTAGATGCACAGGCATTTCAATAGGGAAGGTTTTTAAAAAAAAAATTAAATTTTTTTTAAAAATTAGCGGGCGTTGTGGCTTCTTTAAAAGGTTGAGAAAGGGGACTGGTTGCCTGGCTTGATTGACAGGTGGAAGAGAGTTGCACGAAAAGTGTGTTGCTCTCTTCTGCCATTTCAAGAAGGCATGTGGAGTGTTAGAAGCACAAAAAGGCGGCAGACGGAAGCGAGACAGCAAGAAGGTGAGGAATGGCCGGAGGCACAATAATCTTTAGCGCTACACTATTACGCTTGGTGCTGGGACAGGAAGGGGGCGGGTTAGGGTATACAAAGGATTTTGGCTTCAGGATGAGATTGAGAAAAGTGTCTGCCAGCCACTGGTTACTGATACATTGGTTGGGAGGGAGAGAGGGGCAGGAAGCATATCTGACTGTCTCAGGTTAGGAACTGTTAATATGCTAAAGTACAGAGGAAGATCCAATTCACTGGAGTATTTAATTCCGAGGTGAAGTGGAGAAAGTATCTCTTTGAAGGTCATTCCAGTCATGTTTAAACTGTTTAAGTAGTGATTGTCCTTTCGGAGTTAGGTTTTCTGCTTTACATAATCCCAGGTGCTTCACTTTAGCATCCACAATGTCATGCCATGATCTTTTACTGATGATGCAGTAAGAACAGAGGTGCTTTTAACAATAATGAATTGGCATTTCACTCCTGCCTCTCTCATTCTTGCTTTCTTCCTCCAGGTGTTGGGAAGCTGAGTCCCATGCACAGCTCGTGGCTGGCCAGGACCAAGCTGCTCTTTGGTGTCAACTGACTTAACAGGCGGAGTGTTCTTTGAATTTCTCTTGGGGGCCCCCCAAGCCCTGGTCTGGATGAGCCTGCCTCATTGCCCAGGGGAGAGAGGCAGTGCAGAATGCCTTTCCCTGACACCTACCTTCTCCTGTTCAATTGTTTTAAAAAGCAAAATCCCCCAAAAGCAGTGTACCCACCATGCCCAGCCTGTATCTAATACCTAGCATAGAAGAGCCTACACCAAGATTTTGAATCACGCCTCAGGAATCACCAAGGGTATTTCTGCATTCCATAAATTTAGTGTCATACTCACCCCATGTAGACACTATATTCTGGCTGCTCCGCATGACGTTGCCAAACTCCTGTGTTCAGCCAGAAAACTACTCACGATATCCGCCATTTTAAAGTGCAAGTTGGCGAATCCCAAAAAGTTGATCACTTTCCCCCAGCTGACAACTAGCAGACTACATGCAAAATAAATGTATGGCGGCAAAGAAGCACTATCTCTGCCTCCAATGTCCTGCCCTCGCACCTGTCTCCCTCTCCCTTCTTCAGGATGGGATTTTTTTTAAGGCGAACTGCCTGGAGAAATGAATAGGCATACAAGCATGCAGGCAAAGCCAAAAATATTTTTTCCAAAAGTGAAAACACAAAGTATTCCTCTCTAAAGCCCTTCCCCCCAAAAATATCAGGAATGGGATCAATTTTTAAAAGATTCAAGACTTGTGATTACATAAGGGGTGGCATTCAGAAAGTACTATGCATTTATGATTATATGCATAGGTGTTTAAATGGAGAAGTATTCTTTTTTTTTTTTAATGGTGGGCATCTAAAAAAGGAGAAAGGGGATTGGCTGCCTGGCTTGATTGACAGGTGGAGGAGAGTTGTGTATAATCCATGTTGTTCTCTTCCACCTTTTTCAGCAGCAGTTGAGGAGGGTGAGAAGTTCAAAAAGGCGGCAGACTAGAGCGAGACAGCAAGAAGGTAAGGAATGGCCAGGAGGTGTGATAATATTTAGCACTATGCTATTCAGCTGGTGTAACGTTATTTTTAGCAGTGTGTGGAAATGCCCCAAGATTTTGCATCACACCCCAGGGATACACCAAGATTTTGTATCGCACCCCACACCTTTTTGGGTTGGATCATCCATCCAGTTTGGTGTAGTGGTTAGGAGTGCGGACTTCTAATCTGGCGAGCTGGGTTCGATTCTGCGCTCCCCCACATGCATCCAGCTGGGTGACCTTGGGCTCCCCACGGCACTGATAAAATTGTTCTGACCGAGCAGTGATATCAGGGCTCTCTCAGCCTCACCCACCCCACAGGGTGTCTGTTGTGGGGAGAGGAATGTGAAGGCGACTGTAAGCCGCTTTGAGCCTCCTTCGGGTAGGGAAAAGCGGCATATAAGAACCAACTCTTCTTCTTCTTCTTCTTCTTCTTCTTCTTCTTCTTCTTCTTCTTCTTCTTCTTCTTCTTCTTCTTCAGAAGTCTGGAGAACTCAAAACCTTGCCTTTTGGTATGTGACACTTGGTTGGTCCTAATAATAATTCTGTACTTGATGGTACTTCTTTTTGAACATGTGGCTGTGATCCAATTTCACCAGGAAAGAAAAGGGTGGGTGGGGATAAATCCCTTTGCCTTTTTCCAGGAGGAAGGATCATAAACAGGGAGTGTTTCTGCACCTGTTAAATATAATGAAATGCTTACCTTACATAGTCATTATATTCCAGCCACTCCATATGATGTTGCCAACATCCAGCGTCTGGGCAGTAACCGTCTGGCTACCACCTCCATTTTAAAGTGCTAGTTGGGGAATCGCATAAAGGGAATCCCCCAACCTATTTAGCACAAACTACAGGAGAGAAACCAGCAGGCAACCGGCAGAAGGAAGAGATGGATGCTCAAAAGCGCTAAAAGTGCCTGTCTTGTTCCACTCTTGCACCCGCCTCCCTCTCCCTTGTTCCCAGGGAATGGAGATGTTAAATAAATGTTAAATAAAGAAGATTCTGTAAGAATGTCAAAATTTTAGGCATGTTTATATTTTGAGTAAAAATAAATACCATTAATTGGGTTTGCCTGTATCCTTTCAGTTCAGTTAGTTTTATTACGGTATAGACCAGCACAAGATGATACAAAAACATCCATTAAAACCAGGAATTAAACATCTTAAAACATAACAATACAAAACAGAATAATAATAAGGTACATAAATACATCTGTCCAGTTCACTTGAAACAGACCATTCTATTATGAATTTTGATCGCTGCTGTGCAGAACTTGGCAACTCTATAAGTTGTATTATTTTCTATATCTGCAAGCAGCAGAGAAATGTAAAATTCTCCTGAATGCCCTGGGAATCTGCCTAACAGTGGAAGAGACTAATTTGAATGTCATTATAAAATCGACATTGAAGGAGAACATTTTCCATGGTTTCTATATGTCCAGAGCCACAGGTGCATTTCCTTTCGATATAGGATATTTTCCTATATCTTCCTTCTAATACAGCCGAAGGGAAGGCATCACAGCATGCCAAAGTGAAGGCCCTCCTATGACTAGGTACTTCAAGCTTGGCCAAATATGTCATAGGGTAAGATGAGTATCTATTCGGTTCACTGATAATGAAAGATGGGTTATTAGCCAAGTCCTGTTGGTGTTCTATGTCAGTCAATCTCTGCCTGTATCCTTTAAAAAGTTTATATCTCCATTATATGGCATTCCATTTTATGACACACATGGACTGCTCATATTGAGGACTATTTAGGTCAGATCCAGCCCTTGTAACAAATGAATGTGACATTGTAATTGATCTGGAACTGAGGGTGAGTAGTGTAGTAGGGCAGCTTACAACAGGGTGAATAAAACCATAAAACACATACATACATTTTAAACTGCTAAAAACTAATAGAACAATTTCATAAGCCACGTCTGATATCCCTCTGTAGAAGGGGAGATGTAGGATGAGAACCCCATGCCAGGATGGGAGGCCCATGTGGTGGTGTAGTTTTTCCATGCATGCTGGCCTCAGCCCTGTGCCTGGCAGAAGAGCTCTGTCTTGCGGGCCCTGCAGAACTGTGCTAGCTCCTTCAGGGCCCTGATGTTCTGGAGCTTAGTCCACCAGGCAGGGGCCAGGCCCGAAAAAGCTTGGTGGAGGCCAGTTGCACTTCTTTGGGGTTAGCTGTAGCTGACTGTAGCATTCTGCGGGATCATATTCAGACAGGTGGTCCCTTAGATACGCAGATCCCAGACCATGTCTGGCCTTAGAGGTTAACACCAAAACCTTGAACCCGCTGCCTAAGGATTTGGTGAGCTCCCCCTTGATGTCTGTCTGCAAGCAGCTGCTGGACAGCTCCTTATCATGGGCTCATTCTGTGCACATTGGATAATGCACTTCTAATGCGTTTTTGCAACTGGATTTAAAGTGCATTGAAAGTCTAGTCACTCTAAATGAAAAAGAAGAGTATGAAAGGGAACAGGAACTAAGTCATAACTAATGAGGGACTGAGGCTGAACCCAAAAAGAGGAGGGAATGGCTGCTGAGAAGATGTGAAAGGCAGCGGTTGAAGAAGAGAAGGGACTGAGACAGCTCTCAAAGGAGAAAATGGAGAGAGCAAAAGGCAGCAAAACTGTGCCTCCCTTTGAACATTTTTTATTGCTTTCTCCAATCAGAGACGTTCTTGGAAGTGGCAGAGACAGGTATGAAATTCTCTCACACCGATAGTCATCCAAATGTCCCCCAATCACATCCTGGGGATAGCATGACCAGAGGCTGCCAAAAAATCCCTCCCAGAAGATTCACACAAACAGCCAGCTGTGCCGTACTCCTGATAACACCAATTCAGCATTTTCTTGAACCTTGACCTTGTTTTCAGTAGGACCATGTGAATTGCTCCATGTAAGATGCACACAAGGTTCATTTCTGCCACCACCCTCTCCCAGCCTGGGCTGCCAGCAGGTTGGGAAATTCCTGAAGATTTGAGGGTGTTTCCTCTGGAGGAGAAATCTGAGGAGGGATTTTATCAGGAATACTAGTAATCAAGCCCGCTGTACTTAAAATACAGCGGCCACTAGGCAAGGGAGCCCCCGGCAGTTGCGCAGAGCCGGGGGCTTCCTGCCCTTGGTCCCTGCCCTTGGGCTACTCCACTACAAAACCACAGAACAGACAGAAAAGGGAAAAAAATGTTCCTTTAAACTGTCCAATACCTGCATGACCAAATCATGTCCAAATTGCGGTTCAGTGATATGGCAAAGACTAATTCGGGCAGCTTAAGGGGAAGTGAGATTCAGATCAGATTTGTCCAGAAAGTGTCCAACATTGATTCATGTACTTTTTGAACATGCCTCGTCTGTAGTCTAGTAATTCCAGGAGACCAGCATCCTTAGTTCAGTGGACACCACTGCATGAACAATGGGATCCCCCCTGTATCTATCTTGGCATGTCTCTGAATCAGGCTGCTGCTTTCACTGAGGTGCATCAATTCAGGCTCAAGTAGGACCAACTTAGGTCTCTTAAGGGCATCTTAGGAGGCCTTCTTGGGAATTAACAGGCAAGTGAAAGAGGAGGGGCAGCTTGATAACCATTTGCTCCTTTTCCCAGGCCATTTCCCCTATTATTTCCTTTTTCATAGCATCTGAAGAAGTGAACTCTGTCTCACAAGAGTAAATGTTGTGAGTCTTGAAGGTAGCAGTGGACTAGGTATACCAGAATTGGGTTGGGAGACTTTGTGGGTGGAGCTGGGAGTGGGTGGAATTTGAGGCAGTGTCATGGCCCCTCTCGCCAGTGATGACAGTTCCTCAAATGAAGTGGTTTTTCAGAGAGTTGGAAGCTCAGAAGATGAAGGAATGCCAGCTCAGCCAGCTGTCGTGGGCCTAATCAAGGGCCCCTGCAGTGACAGTTGACCACAGAAAGCACTCAGGAGATCTCTTTGAGATCTATCCGTCCCACCTGCTTGCGTCATTTGAAGCTCAAAATGCTGATAAATGATGACATTATTTGCGAAAGCCTTTCTCTTATCCATCTATTCCAGGGGTGGGCAAACTGTGGCCCTCCAGATGTCCATGGACTACAATTCCCACGAGCCCCTGCCAGCGAATGCCCAACCCTATTCCATCTGGGATGTGCATATGCATAAATCTGTAGTGCGCACAGAGGATGTACAGATAAGACCCACTCCAAAATATCAGGAGCTGTCTTCTGATGCATGGATGAATCGCATCACTCTAATGCGACCCATGTGACAGGTGAATAGCAATACTTACATGCACACTCTTAACAAATCACCCACAGCTACACCAATATGCTCATTATTCATCTAAGCACGACTTAATTGCCTCTGAACAATTCCTATAGACTTTCATCACTCCTGCCCCCAAACGCTTACAATAAGCCTGTCACTGTGAGGATTTATCTAAATTCATGTACCATATTTAATGAGTTTTCCAGTCCTTTTTTTACCTCGCGCAAAAAGGACTCTTTGGATTATCGTGTATTATGTGGCAGTGACAAGTAGAACTTGGCTTTATTTTTAAAAAGGAGATGAAATGGTTTATTAAAAGACTTACACCTCCATTCATACCCACTTCCCCGTTGTTACCGTTCAAGGTCTCATCCTACCTGGTCACCTCACGTGAGACCCCACAGGAATCTTTAGACCAGGCCGACAACCACATAAGCCTTTCCTATCTGACTGTTCTTCACTTTGCCTCTTGAGCCTGCCAGATGTTTTGAACTGGTGACTAGAGCGATATCAGGAAGTGACCTCAGCATGCAACACACACCAGATCTGGCCAAGGAAGGTGCTGGTGGAAAATACTATCAAGTCACATTTGACTGGTGCCAACCCTGTAGGGCAGGGGTAGTCAACCTGTGGTCCTCCAGATGTTCATGGACTACATTTTCCAAACACTGGCAGGGGCTCATGGGAATTGTAGTCCATTAACATCTGGAGGACCACAGGTGACTACCCCTGCTGTAGGGCTTTCAAGGGAAGAGGCATTTGGAGGTGGCCATTGCCTATCTCTGTGTAGACTTCTTTGGTGGTCTCCCATCCAAGTACTAACTATGGCTGACCAGTTTAGCACCCAAGATCCAATAAAATCAGGCTAGCCTGAGCTTAGACAATAGAAAAGATGGTCTTTGCAATAGGCCAGCATAGATCAGGTGTTGATTTGGAGGTACAATCTGGCAACTTTAGGATTTGGGGAAGGGGACAGATTCCAGTGGGGTAGAATTCCATAGCATCCAATCTCCAAGGTAACCATTTTCTCCAGGGGAACTAATCTCTGTGGTCTGGAGACCAGTTGTAATCCCAGGAGATCTTCAGGTCCCACCCGGAGACTGGCAACCCTAGCTGGGAAAGTTCTATGCAACTGGGTCTATTCAAGCAATTCTGATATTCACAACACACAACAAACAGTCTCTTCTGTGTTGCTAGAGCAGTCTTTCCCAGTCAGGGTTTTGTGAAACCCTGGAGTTTCTTGACAACCTTGGAAGGGTTTCCCGAATGGGAGGGAGTTAATTTTTAAATATATTTTAAATATGTGTTAACAAGTTATCGCGTGATATGACCATATATGGTCATATAAAGCCAACCCACCCCCTTCCAAAATGGAGAAGGTGGGAAGGGGAGGAGCCCTGGTTGGGAATGTACCCAGTTATACTTCCCAACCATATTCTGCACGATCACACCACTTCTGGGGTTCCTTGAAACCCGAATAATGTTTCAGAGGTTTCTCAATAGTAAAAAAAAAGATGAGAAAGGCTGTGCTAGAGGAATGGCTAAACAAAGCCCATATAAATTCTTAAGATATTATTATGATTTCCCAGCTGCCTCCAGAAACCCCAACTTTGGAGTATGATGTCCACAAACCTTTCCCATCACCATCATGTCTATCTAGATCATATTTGCTTTCCCCTTCTTCCTACGAGCTCCAGAGTAGTATAGATAAGCTGTCCCACCCCTCATTTGCTCCTCACAACTGCACCCCTGTAAAGTTGATAATATGACAGGTGATATAAGTCACAAGGGACATGTGGAAACTGCAGAAGGGGCAAACGTTGTCAGAGAGAAAGTGGAAGCCCCTTCTGCCCTCTTGCAGACCTTCATGCCACCCTGAGTCATAGGGCTATAAGGTGAGTCCCCTGACCTACTGTGAGTTGGGTGGGGATCACCAGCCCTATTTGTTTCATGTGTCAGTTATAGTTTGGTTGTGGTCTTAATGTGTTTCCATCATCCCCCCTCCCTCATCCTGTATACAGTTGCCACTATGGGACTTTGATGTGTCAATTGCCCAGCTGGGGAATGGTTTTTGTATTGTAAATCATGTTGGCATTTAGTGAAGCATTGGTCTGTAAAAGCTGTGGAATCTCCAGTTCTCGCCTGGAGATCCCTGGATCTGGACAAGGTCTAATTACCAATTGGAATGTTTTTTCTTTTTCATCTGCATGCATATGTTATTCATTTTATTATGGTTTAGATAGGTCAACTGACTCCAGGGAATTTATGGTTCGTCCCTGCCTCCTACATTTTCACCTCCCTACAGATGGGTTCTGTCCTTGGGCACACAGAGAGTTCTCAGGTGCCTGGAATATTTTGAAGCTTCCCATATTAATTGGATCCCACGAGTGGGGGTTGAGCAAAAGGATTATAATTGGTATACCTGCACGGAGAAATTCAGTGCTGACGATGATGTTGTCTGTGTGCTCTTGCTTGATCCAGAAATAAACATACCCCTTTGCACCCAGTCAAGGACTGTGGGCCATTCCGCACCGGGATCCATGTAGCAAATTGTTTGCTGAATGAAAAATCGCCATTTTAAATAGTGGAATTCGGCGTAACGCATACCTGCCTTTGTAGTGGAATCCAGTTGTGTTTCTATCGTTTCCCACAGGGTTCCGGTCTCGGCAAAAATCGCTAGAAAGGAAGCGCTATTGCTGAGCTGTGTCCCACCCCTGGCCGTCAAGCAGCCAATGGGCGGCCGTTATCATGCTCCCAAACATCCCCTTTCCCTTCAAGGAAGGTTTAAAAAAAATAAAACACACCCATTGCAATAAATATGCGTTGATTTGTTGCAACGGAGAGACCCATCCAGCTAGCAGGTGATGTTTGAGCTGCCATTTCATCGTTGCCACGCTCCCCCCAAGTGAACCCCCCCCCCTCACGGGCACGATTTTCGGCCGAAAACAGTGTGAAAAATAAAGTGAAAATAAACCAGCAAACGGGCCTCTGCGATGCTTGTGCTTGGTGACTTTAAACAGAGGGACTGCAGCCGGGGAAGCCTCACTGGGTAAACAAAGGCTTGCCGGTGCGTTGATCTCTGCTTGCTCAGAGAAAAAAAAATGGCGATCGCTTCTCCGGAAGATCAGAGGAGAGAGCCAGGGGGAGGGACTTTGCAGAAACCGCAACAATGGTAACGCACAGAACTTTCCCGCTAGTGTTGCAGATCGATTGCAGGAGTATAGCACTTTCCGGAGGGTGAATCCACTTTTTGGGATTTCCCTGAAAGCGCTACAACGAAGCGCTTTTTGCGGATCGGTTTCAGGAGTGTTGCAGATTGTCAACGACTGTGCATAACGGCAAAACTGTAGCGATTTCAATTAGTAACCATTGTGTTATTTTGGACAAATGCGGAACGGCCCTGTGTTTTTCCTGGCAATGAAGAAACCTGACACTCTGAACCTGGAGGTTCAATTTAGCTGACAGGGCTAATGGGTGTGTTAAGTGCCCTCAAATGGTCTCTCATCTATGACAATGTGTGATCTATACGTGAATGACCTCCCAAATGTCCTATCATTAATAGCCTCATTCAGGTCTTGTGGTCTGAGGACTCTTCCTTGATTGAGTCAATCCAACTCTTCTTGTCATTTTCTTGTTGCTTTCGAATTTTCCTAGCGTTATTACCTTTTCCAGGGATTCACCTTCTCATAGTGTGACCAAAATATGATAGCTTCAGTTTAGCTTGGTGTAGTGGTTAAGAGCGGTGGTTTCTAATCTGGCAAGCCTGGTTTGATTCCCCACCTCCACATGCAGCCAGGTAACTGACCTTGAGCAAGTCACAGCCCTGATACTCCTGTTCTCACAGAGCAATCCTGTCAGGCTTCTCTCAGCAGTACCTTCCTCATAGGGTGTCTGTTGTAGGGAGAGGAAGGGAAGGTGATTGTAAGATGCTTTGAAACTACTTAGGGTAGTGAAAAGCAGGGCATAAAACCAACTTTTCATCATATTAATAAATACTTGAATTTGTCTTATCCCCTCATTCAGATTATTTTAGGCAGAGCCTATAACTAGATTTCTGGCAGTGAATTCTATAAATTAGTTGTGTATGTCCTGCAGAAGAGTTTGCCTTTGCCTGCCCTGAATCGACCACCAATCCATTTCATTGGGTGTAGCTGAATAAAATTGTTTCCCAAGTGTTTCAAGTAGCAAACTGTCTTCTCACCAAACCTCGCTGAAGCTTGAAATCCCAGTTTATTGGGGGAAAGCGTCCTCACAGCCAAATCTTGATCGAAACAAATTCATTTCCCTCCTGCCCAGTATTTGTTGGGAATAAATGCAGTCCGCAGCGAGTAAACTAATAAAACTCAAGGTGAGGGGAAAATTCAATCCCAGGGTGATACCAAGGTCAAAACCATGGCTCTGCATCCTTTTATTTATTTAGACACAGACAAGCCAAAGAAGAATGACTGTTCTGGTTTGTTTGTGTTTTTTTTAAGGGATATATATTTCTCTCAGGCATTTTCTTAAGGATTTAAGCCATGCACATCCTGTATTTACTCAGAAGTATTAAAAAAACAAAAAAAAAAAGAACAAACCTTCCCACACTATGAAACGGAAACTCTATACAGCTCTATAATCAGGAATCTTGGAATGTTTCTCCATGCTTAACCATCCTTGACGAAGTGAAAGTCATTGTATCCCATTTACCTTTTCTGTAAATCAAAGGGCAAGGTAAGTCTTGAGGAGGGGTCAAGTCATAGAATCATAGTGTTGGAAGGGAACTCCAGGGTAATCTCAGGGTCATCATCATGTCTCTGTGGAAGAGCGTCTGTTTCACATTCAAAAGGTCCCAGGCTCAATCCTCGGCATCTCCGGTTAAAAGGACCAGTTGCAGGTGATATGAATGACCTTCGCCTGGGACCTGGAAGAGCTGTTGCCAGTCTGAGCAGACAACACTGACCTTAGTCATGCTTAGGGATTTAATGGAAGAAGGAACACCAGGTCACATAGGGATAGATGCTTTTTATGGATAGGCAGCTCTGCTAATAATACAGGTGGAAGATGCAGAGAAAGCAGAAAGGCTTAGTGCCTATTTTACATCTGTTTTTTCCCACAGGTCAAAGTGTTTAGGCACATCTAAAGATGGCCATAGCCAAAGGATAGTTAGTCTCTGGGTGGCAGGTTAACATGGATAGAGAGGCTGTCGAGAGGCATTTAGCTGCACTGGATGAGTTCAAATCCCCTGGGCCGGATGAAATGCACCCGATAGTGCTCAAAGAACTTTCCAGAGAACTTGCACAGTCCTTGTCCATCATCTTCGGGACCTCTTTAAGGACTGGAAGAGAGCAAACTCTTCCGTTATTCCGATCTTCAAAAAAGGGAGGAAGGATGACCCGGGAAACTACAGACCAGTGAGTCTGACCTCTGTTGTGGGGAAGATAATGGAGCAGATATTAAAGGGAGCGATCTGCAAATATCTGGAGGACAATTTGGTGATCCAAGGAAGTCAGCATGGATTTGTCTCCAACAGGTCCTGCCAGACCAACCTGGTTTCCTTTTTTGACCAAGTAACAGGTTTGCTGGATCGGGGAAATTCGGTTGATGTCATTTACTTGGATTTTAGTAAAGCTTTTGACAAGGTTCCCCATGATGTTCTGATGGATAGGTTGAAGGACTGCAATCTGGATTTTCAGATAGTTAAGTGGATAGGGAATTGGTTAGAGACCCGTACTCAAAGAGTTGTTGTCAATGGTGTTTCATCAGACTGGAGAGAGGTGAGTAGCGGGGTACCTCAGGGCTCGGTGCTTGGCCTGGTACTTTTTAACATATTTATTAATGATCTAGATGAGGGGGTGGAGGGACTACTCATCAAGTTTGCAGATGACACCAAATTGGGAGGACTGGCAAATACTCCGGAAGATAGAGACAGAGTTCAACGAGATCTGAACACAATGGAAAAATGGGCAAATTTATTTATTTATTTATTTATTTATTTATTTATTTATTTATTTATTTATTTATTTATTTATTTATTTATTTATTTATTTATTTAATTAATTATATTTATATACTGCCCTCCCCGGCGGCTCAGGGCGGTTAAAGAATATTTAATATTTGCAAGACATTAAAGACTCTTTCACTAAAAGCACCAATCCCCTCCCCATTTTCTTCTTTACTTTACTGATCAGTTACTTCACTGATCGCTGCTCTCCATAGGAAATGAGAACAAGATGCAATTTAATAAAGATAAGTGTAAAATTCTGCATCTGGGTCAGAAAAATGAAAAGCATGCCTACTGGATGGGGGATACGTTTCTAGGTAACACTGTGTGTGAACAAGACCTTAGGGTACTTGTGGATTGTAAACTAAACATGAGCAGGCAGTGTGATGCAGCGGTAAAAAAGGCTAATGCCATTTTGGGCTGTATCAACAGGGGCATCACATCAAAATCACAAGATGTCATAGTCCCATTGTATACGGCACTGGTCAGACCACACCTGGAGTACTGTGTGCAGTTCTGGAGGCCTCACTTCAAGAAGGACGTAGATAAAATTGAAAGGGTACAGAGGAGAGCGGCGAAGTTGATCTGGGGCCAAGGGACCAAGCCCTGTGAAGATAGGTTGAGGGAATTGGGAATTTTCAGCCTGGAGAAAAGGAGGTTGAGAGGGGACATGATAGCCCTCTTTAAGTATTTGAAAGGTTGTCACTTGGAGGAGGGCAGGATGCTGTTTCTGCTGGCTGCAGAGGAGAGGACACGCAGTAATGGGTTTAAACTTCAAGTACAACGATATAGGCTAGATATCAGGAAAAAGTTTTTCACAGTCAGAGTAGTTCAGCAGTGGAATAGGCTGCCTAAGGAGGTGGTGAGCTCCCCCTCACTGGCAGTCTTCAAGCAAAGGTTGGATACACACTTCTAGGTCCAGTTTTGCCTAGGGTTCCCTTAAATATTTAACCCAGTAGATAATTTAAGCTTGATACTATTTTTTTAAAAACTTGATAACATTATTCCACTTGAGTCCAGAGAAATCTTTAAGGCCAACAGAGTTTCGCTCAAGGTATAAAGTTTTTGTGTGCAGGTGTACTTCGTCTGTGTTCACATGCAAATTTATAAATTGAATTAAGGATAGACGGGAACCATATGATGAGCCAAAACTCATGCTGTATTCTGGACAGACTGGGGCTCAGTCACATTTGAATAGACCTACAAGCTTTCGGGCGTAGCTTGAGGTGGCTCAGAAAACAAAGCCCACCCAGAGACGCTTGCACAAAAATGCTAGTCTCGGCCACCTGCTAATAACAGAGTTCCCATTTGTCACAATGGGATGGGACTCAGACTCAGATCTACATTAGTGTAGGATGAGCAGACATTCCCTTTGTGGTTTTGAATGGAGAGGGCATCCTCACAAAAGAGCTTTGCTTCTGGGCATAGTGAGGGGGTTGCTAAGTTAGCTTAGGGGCAGGGGCAGGGGTTTTTGCTTTGCCCCAGGTTCTTCTGTGTTGCCATTCAGTTTCTGTTTGTGTGCTGCAAAAAGTGGGGAAATTGTGATTGACGTCCTTTTTCACACAACAAGCATTTTTGTTTAGCGGGATTTTTCAGCTGTCTATTTCCTCGGTGGTTTCTTTTTTCATTTCGTTTTGCACTCTCACAGCCAAATTGAGTTGCAATAAGATGAGGGATTGATCTTTTGGTATTTGAGGGGGGCTGCTTTTTCAGCATAGCTCTCTGCCATATTATACTCCCCTCAACCACACACGCTCGGCTGCTTTTTTGTTTGGGGTGATTCGTCTTTACTGAAGAAAATGGGGAAAAAATTCTTTCAGTTAAAGAAAATTTAATATTTGCAAGACATTAAAGACTCTTTCCCTAAAAGCACCAATCCCCCCCCCCAATTTTCTTCTTGACTTTACTGATCAGTTACTTCACTGATCACTGCTCTCCATAGGAAACTTCCCAAAGGACCTGCTTGTCCTTGGAGGGGGGGAGTGATCTGTTGTTCTCAGCCTGTCCTCCTGCACCCAGCCAGCCTTGGGGGTCTTCTTTGGCAGGACGTAACTTGGAGCCCCCAAATCAGAACATGTAGAGGGGAATTCTAGGGAGATCTGCTGTTCGTTTAATGCCTCTCATTCACACAGAGCCCATTCTATTTAGTCCTGAATCCACACCTGACATCTTCCCCAAAGCATTTTTCTGGAGGCACCTTTTTTGCACATCTACATCTAAGACCCCAGTAACCTCTACTTGAAGTTGGGACTCTTTGTTCCAATGTGCATCAACTTATACTTATCAACACTGTATTTCAGTGTTGGTTTTCACCACAGAATCTAAGAGTTGGAAGGGGCCATACAGGTCCTTTCCACCACCCTGATCAATGCAGGATCAGCCTAAAAATTGCTCATTGTTCACACATTGGATGATGCATTCATTATTCAACTTTCACACCCATACTTAGTAATGAGGAATACTGTGGCATTAATTATCTTGATCATGGTCACCAGAAATGAAGAAGAAGAAGAAGAAGAAGAAAACGAAAAAGAAAAAGAAGAAGAAGAAGAAGAAGAAGAAGAAGAAGAAGAAGAAGAAGAAGAAGAAGAAGAAGAAGAAGAAGAAGAAGAAGAAGAAGAAGAGTGTTGGTTCTTATATGCTGCTTTTCTCTACCCGAAGGAGGCTCAAAGCGGCTCACAGTTGCCTTCCCTTCCTCCCCCCACCACAGACACCCTGTGGGGTGGGTGAGGCTGAGAGAGCGCTGATATCACTGCCCGGTCAGAACAGTTTTATCAGCGCTGTGGTGAGCCCAAGGTCACCCATCTGGCTGCATGTGGGGGAGTGCAGAATCAAACCTGAAATGTCAGATTAGACGTCTGCACTATTAATCACTAAACCAAACTGGCTCTTTCCTTACATTTAAAGTTTCTGCTAACCAAAAAATGTACCATTTCTCTGCCCCTCCCATCTTCAGCTATATTTCTAATTCATTTATGTTATTTATACACAAGCTCAATGAGGACCAAAATTAGTTGATATCATTCTCCTTTCCTCCACCTGAGCTGCACAATGGCCTCATGAGGTAGACTGAGAGTGTGTGACTGGCCAAAAATTCTCATTGTGTTTCTAAGACAAAACATGGATTCGAACCTGGGTGTCCCAGATTCTAATTGGATATTTGCAGGTCACCTGGGGTTTGTTGCTAGGCTTGGCCGCACTGAGTACTCCCTCAAAGGCAAAGTGCATGTGAGTCTCTGGGGAGAGCAGTAGAGAAATATAATAAATAAATAGAATCATAGAATCATAGAATCATAGAGTTGGAAGGGGCCATACAGGCCATCTAGTCCAACCCCCTGCTCAACGCAGGATTAGCCCTAAGCATCCTAAAGCATCCAAGAAAAGTGTGTATCCAACCTTTGCTTGAAGACTTCCAGTGAGGGGGCGCTCACCACCTCCTTAGGCAGCCTATTCCACTGCTGAACTACTCTGACTGTGAAAAACTTTTTCCTGATATCTAGCCTATATCGTTGTACTTGAAGTTTAAGCCCATTACTGCGTGTCCTCTCTCCCGCAGCCAGCAGAAACAGCATCCTTCCCTCCTCCAAGTGACAACCTTTCAAATACTTAAAGAGGGCTATCATGTCCCCTCTCAACCTCCTTTTCTCCAGGCTGAACATTCCCAAGTCCCTCAACCTATCTTCATAGGGCTTGGTCCCTTGGCCCCAGATCATCTTCATCGCTCTCCTCTGTACCCTTTCAATTTTATCAATGTCCTTCTTGAAGTGAGGCCTCCAGAACTGCACACAGTACTCCAGGTGTGGTCTGACCAGTGCCGTATACAATGGGACTATGACATCTTGTGATTTTTATGTGATGCCTCTGTTGATACAGCCCAAAATGGCATTTGCCTTTTTTACCGCTGCATCACACTGCCTGCTCATGTTTAGTTTACAATCCACAAGTACCCCAAGGTCTCGTTCACACACAGTGCTACCTAGAAGTGTATCCCCCATCCAGTAGGCATGCTTTTCATTTTTCTGACCCAGATGCAGAACTTTACACTTATCTTTATTAAATTGCATCTTGTTCTCATTTGCCCATTTTTCCATTGTGTTCAGATCTCGTTGAACTCTGTCTCTATCTTCCGGAGTATTTGCCAGTCCTCCCAATTTGGTGTCATCTGCAAACTTGATGAGTAGTCCCTCCACCCCCTCATCTAGATCATTAATAAATATGTTAAAAAGTACCGGGCCGAGCACTGAACCCTGAGGTACCCCGCTACTCACCTCTCTCCAGTCTGATGAAACACCATTGACAACAACTCTTTGAGTGCGGTTCTCTAACCAATTCCCTATCCACCTAACGATCTGAAAATCCAGATTGCAGTCCTTCAACTTATCCATCAGAACATCATGGGGAACCTTGTCAAAAGCTTTACTAAAATCCAACTAAATGACATCAACCAAATTTTCCCGATCCAGCAAACCTGTTACTTGGTCAAAAAAGGAAACTAGGTTGGTCTGGCAGGACCTGTTGGAGACAAATCCATGCTGACTTCCTTGGATCACCAAATTGTCCTCCAGATGTTTGCAGATCGCTCCCTTTAATATCTGCTCCATTATCTTCCCCACAACAGAGGTCAGACTCACTGGTCTGTAGTTTCCCGGGTCATCCTTCCTCCCTTTTTTGAAGATCAGAATAACGTTTGCTCTTTTCCAGTCCTCCGGGACATCTCCAGTCCTTAAAGAGGTTCCGAAGATGATGGACAAGGGCTGTGCAAGTTCTCTGGAAAGTTCTTTGAGTACTCTCGGGTGCATTTCATCTGGACCAGGGGATTTGAACTCATCCAGTGCAGCTAAATGCCTCTCGACAACCTCTCTATCCATGTTAACCTGCCACCCAGACACTATCCTTTGGCTACAGCCATCTCTAGATGTGCCTAAACACTTTGACCTGTAGGAAAAAACAGATGTAAAATAGGCACTAAGCCTTTCTGCTTTCTCTGCATCTTTCGTTAGAGTTTGTCCATCCGCACCCAACAGCGGGCCTATTGCCTCCTTTACTTTACATTTGCTCCTCACGTAACTGAAAAATCTTTTCTTGTTACAATGGGCTTCCCTGGCCAATCTTAGCTCACTCTCAGCTTTGGCCTTTCTGATGATTGATCTACAGTGCCTAGTAACCTGTAGGTACTCTTCTTTAGAGCTCTGTCCTTCCCTCCATTTCCTGAACATTTTCCTTTTCTTTCTTAGTTCCTCTTGAAGTTCTCTGTTCATCCAAATAGGCTTCTTAGAGCTCCTGCAGTGTTTCGTATTTCTGGAATAGTCATTGATTGAGCATGCAATAGCTCTTGTTTGAGTAGCGCCCACCCTTCACATGCTCCCTTCCCTTCCAGCATTCTCGTCCATGGTATGACACTCATCATGTCTCTGAGTTTATTAAAGTTTGCCCTACGAAAATCCAACATCCGCGTCTGGCTACAAGCTTCCTTGGCTCCCCATCTCAAAAGGAATTCTATGAGGACATGGTCACTTCCCCCTAGGGTCCCCACCTCCTTCACCTCATCCACTAACTCTTGCCTGTTGGTCAGTATTCAGTATGGCTGAACCTCTTGTGGGTTCATCTACCATTTGATAAATGAAATTGTCAGCCAGGCAAGTCAGAAACTTGCATGACTGAGGACGCTTCCCAGAGTTTGTTTCCCAGCACACATCTGGGAAATTGAAGTCACCCATGATGACAAGGTCCTGCCGTTTGGATATTTTCTCAAGCTGCTCACAAAGTGCAGCATCCACATCCTCTCGTTGGTCAGGCGGTCGGTAGCAGACACCAACCACCACACTGTTTGTTTTCCCCTCGCTTATTTTCACCCAGATGCTTTCCACTGTAGATATGCTCTCCTTCACTGGAATTTCCTGACAGGTAAGCCCTTTCTCCACATACAGTGCCACTCCTCCACCTCTTCGAACTATTCTGTTTTTTCTGAACAGTTCATATCCATCCACCATTACATTCCAGTCATGAGAATCATTCCACCAAGTTTCTGTGATGCCTACTAGATCATACCTTTCCATTAGCATGAGAAGTTCCAGCTCTTCCTTTTTATTGCCCATGCTTCGGGCGTTAGTATAAAGACATCTGAATCCTTTTACTTTTGGTGTATACATACATACATCCCCCTCCCCCTGCTTTCTGTCATTGAAATTAAATTTTGAAGGCTGTCAGTACTGTTGTGGTTGCCTAGCAACGGACACTAAGAGTATGTGTTCCTTAAGTGCTGCTTCTATTATTTGTGGTGGCTAATTCCACCTCCCCCATCATGTGGATGTATGTTAGATTTAAGAACTTTTTGCTAATTCCCCAAGTTTGTAGGGGAATTTGTAGGTCTGTACCTGACCCCAATCTCTAGATTTAAGTACCTGAAGATATAGTTAATGATAAGGTAAAGGTAAAGGTATCCCCTGCACAAGCACAGAATCATGTCTGACCCTTGGGGTGACGCCCTCTAGTGTTTTCATGGCAGACTCAATATGGGGTGGTTTGCCAGTGCCTTCCCCAGTCATTACTGTTTTACCCCCCAGCAAGCTGGGTACTCATTTTACTGACCTCGGAAGTATGGAAGGCTGAGTCAACCTTGAGCCGGCTGCTGGGACTGAACTCCCAGCCTCACGGGCAGAGCTTTCAGGCAACATTTCTGCTGCCTTACCACTCTGTGCCACAAGAGGCTCATAGTTAATGATAAGCATAGTTTAATAATTAAATCAATTGTATAGTGCAGAATTTCTCAACCAGGGTTTTATTAAAGCTTGGGATTTCTTAATGATCCTAGAAGGGTTCCCTGAATGGGTGGGAATTATTTTTTTATTTGTTTTTAAAATTGTTAAACATTTATTGGGTGATATAGCCAAATATGGTCATATCACCTAATATGACTGTATCGACCCCAGTATGGTCATATGAACCCTTCCATGGCCAATGATGGGCATGGAAGGGGTAGGAAGAAGAAGGCCCCTGGGTGGGAATGTACAGAGCTATGTTTTCCAACCGTATTCTGCAAAGTTGTACCACTTCTGGGGTATCTTGAAGTCTGAAGAATATTTCAGGCACTTCTCAAGAGTAAAAAAGTTGAGAAAGAATGACAGGTCTCATGGGAGGCAATGTCTTTCCTCACTAGAGGTATTCAGACAGAGGGTGGACAGGCAGAAACTGGGAATGCTGTGGCAAATACTATGCAAGTGCATTGTAGTCAATGACAATGGATAGCTCTGTACACCCTTCACCACGCTAAGTTCAATTTCCCCTCCCAAATGAAGCTCACTGTCCCACCCAGTCACTGTTTGATCTCTTTGGCTTCACTCCCCCCCTGAGAGCTTCCGGGAAGGTGTATAGCTGTCTACACTTAAAAGCCTCTTTTTCAAAATAAAGTTTTTATTTACAAAGAGTAAAGGGTTATTGGAACTCAGGAATCACTTTGCTTTTTACAAATCTGTTAATTTTAATTTCCCAGTTCTTAATTACAGGCTTCGTAGATGTTCACAGGCTTACCTTTCAGATGTTAATGAATTCATTTTAACGGAGAGGTTTGGCTACTGTGTTTTTCCCATGGTGTTTTTTCCCCCTTCTTTTCTCCTAATCTGCTGGAGTTACCCTAGTCCACATGCAGTCATTAGCCAGCAATTAAGCTATGGACACTAGCTTAATTAACTTTTCTGGATATTGCAAATCCATACCTCAGGTCTTAGAGCCTCTTGTGGCGCAGAGTGGTAAGCGGCTGAAAGCTCTGACTGTGAGGTTGGGAGTTCAATCCCAGCAGCCAGCTCAAGGTTGACTCAGCCTTCCATTCTTCCGAGGTCGGTAAAATGAGTACCCAGCTTGCTGCTGGGGGGTAAACGGTAATGACTGGGGAAGGCACTGGCAAACCTCCCCGTACTGAGTCTGCCAAGAAAACACTAGAGGGCGTCACCCCAAGGGTCAGACATGACCCGGTGCTTGCACAGGGGATACCTTTACCTTTACCTCAGGTCTTACCATTCAGTATCTGTCATCTATAACTCCCTTTACTAAACATGCCTAACTCTGTGTTGACAGGTACATAGCCGTTTTAGTCAGATACAGCAGAATAACATTGGATTCCAGTGGCTCCCTTAAGACCAACACAGTTTTATTCAACGTATCAACTTTTGTGGGCACGCACACATTGTCAGATACTGTGTTCTGAGTAATGACCAGTCTTCAGGAGACAAGCAAATAGTATAAAACTACATAAACACCATCAAAGATCAATGAATATTCTAAGGCAGAATTGATGAGCAATTACTTCCTCCCCTAAAACCTAAATACAGGTCCAAAGCATATGGTTAAGGCAGTGGTCCCCAACCCACGGCCCGCGGCCTGAAGGCCTTGGCGCCGGGCCGCGGCTCCTTCTTCCCTCCCCCCCCCCGAAGTGAGAAGCTGGTGGCCTATTAGCTTGCGGCCCGGCAAGCTTCTTGCTTCGGGAGGGGAGGGAAGAGAAGCTTGCCGAGCCGCAAGCTAATCGGCCACTTTAGTGGCCGATTTGCTCGTGGCCCGGAGGGGCCGGGAGGGGAAGCTGCAGCCGCCGGCATGGCGGCGGCACAAACGTGCATGCGCGGACTGCCGCGCACGCACGTTTGCGCCCTTGCTGGGTGCAAATGCGTGTGCGCGGCAGTCCACGTATGCACGTTTGCGCTGGGGCTGCCGCGCATGCACGGGCCCCCAGGCCGCCCTCTCCCACTACTTCGCCGCGGCGGTCCGCGGCAAGCAGAAGCTTGCGGACCGCTGGGTTAAGGCACAAATATTTTAAGTTACAGCACCAGATATCATACTTGTTTTTTTCTTAGTCCTTTATCTAAAGGTGCTGTGGTGTCTATATATTCTAAACATTTATTTTTGCTGAATAAGTTGCATCTTAAGATCCCTAGAAACAAAGGATATAAAATTTAGTGCCATATCCCCCTGCAAAACAGAGCAAACGAGCTCCTTATTGCATTCATTTCTGAGACTCTGCATATCTTATCTATTGACTGACATCAAATATTTATAAACAAATATTGTAAGCATCATTTTCTGCATTGATTCGATGAGAGTTTGGCAGCGTAAGAGAGATTCTGGAACATTTAGCGCTGTAGGGCCATATGTAGATACCAACAGATGCTGCAGTTGTAAATATTACCATTCAACAGTTTGATAGGTCATATTTAGACTACAGCTGAAAAAATAATGATGACAACAACAACCCCTTATTGTCATTTTCTATTAATTGGTCTAAAGCAAAAATCCCTTATCTCTCCACATCTTCCATAAAAAAAGAGATTTCTTCCCAAAGATCAAATATGGATTGGACCATAATGTTAATATAGCCTGTGAAAAAACATACCAGTGTACCACCAAATTTTGGAGGCACACCCATTAAAAAGTGCATTTCTATTAGCTCGCCTAAATATCTTTCCCTCAAACTTGACTCAGGTAGATTTTTGAAGATTCCTTCACAGGAGAGATGCTGTTTTCATGGGTGTAGTGTCCCTGACATTACACCCATCCTAAGTTTGCTCTGTCCTAAGTTTGCTCTATATTGTTGTCTGTTAGCCGAATATTTGAAGAAATTGATATCTATCTGTGTTGATGAGAAACATTGGAATAAAACTACTTAGCGTGAAGGATTCAGCAACAATTGTAGAAGTATCTAACTCGTCGCTGGCAATTTAAAATGAAAATCTCTCAATTATGCAATCTGAAACTGTCATTGTTGACGTGGAACACATCATCTGGAATCCCCTTGGGATGGAAATGGGTACAGATGTGACATCGGTAGTCACATCCCATGGAGCATGCCAGAAATGGCTAGGGTGGAGAAAGCCTGCCAGCACCACCGCAAGAGGTAGGGGGAGGGGTGAGTAGGTGGGAGGGAGGTGGGAGTCTGGATGTGTGTCTGAGAGAAGGTGGAGGGAGGAGGTCAGGGAAGTGAGATGTATGGGGGTGAGGGCAGGGGGAAACGGGGGATTGGAGATTGTGTGTATGTGTATTTATGTATGTCTGAGAGAGAGGGAGGGGGAAGAACCAAGGAGAATGTCAGGAAGTGATAGGTAAGGGGGAGAGGGCATGGAGAGTGGGGGAAGGAGTTTGTGTCTGTGCATGTGTGTGTATTTGTGTGTATCAGAGAGGGGGGGAGGACCAGGGAGGAGGTCAGAGAAATGAGAGGTTGTGGGAGGGAGGTTGAGGGAGAGGACAGGTAGAGTCAGGGAAGGAGGTTGTGTCTGTGCATGTGTGTGTCAGAGAGAGAGGAAGGGGTGAGGGACCAGGGAGGAGGTCAGGGAAGTAAGAGGGAAGGGGAGAGAGGGAAGGGGAAGTGCGGGGAAGGAGTTTGTGTCCATGTGTGTGTGTGTGTGTGTGTGTGTGTGTGTGTGTGAGAGAGAGAGGGGGGGGGAAGGGGGGAGGGGTCAGGAATAAGGAGCCCCTGAGCAGGTGAGAGTCACTAATGTATTTAAAATTGTAGTTTTTATGCTTTGCCATTCTTACGCCAATAAAAGTACTCTAAAGTACTCATCTCAGCACCAGAGGCTCTGCACCAGGCTACAGGCTGGAGTTTGAGTCTGGGCAGGTTGCCCTGCCTTTTCCTGCTCCAGTATGGAGGAGCATTTCTCCCAATGCACCTTGCAAGATCTATTTTAGTATGAGGAGAACCTGGGGTGCCCAGCAACACAGCCCGCAACAAACAGTTCACCTACTAGGACCAGTCCCAATAATCAGTACTAGTTAGCATATGTGCCTGATGATATAAATAAAGATCTATGTTATTAATTTCATTCATTTGTACAACTTTCTCTCCAATGAGGACTCAAAGCTGCTTATATCATTTTCCTCGCCTCCATTTCATTCTCACAACAATCCTGTGAGGTAGGTTAAACTGAGAGCATATGGCTGGCCCAAGGTCACCCAGAAAGCATCCATGGCATGGGTAAGGATTTGAACCTGGGTCTCCCATAGACTAGTCCAGCATTCTTAATGACTAAGCCACACTTGATCTGCATCCACATTTAATCAAATCTTCTATATTGTGGGAAGCAGCTAGCCATTCACCATCTGTTCATATTCAACAATATCTAGCTGGCCTTTATGCCAAAGATACTTAGCTAAGGAATGATTTCAGTCACGGAAAGAATCCAGCTAGCTCACAAAGTCCTTGGGATCAAGAATCAAGTCATCCTTTATTAGGATAGCAGCCATTATCCAAGGAGTGCTTTGAGAGCCCTGGTAGTTTCTTAGTAAACTTAGCAGACTTGGAACAAGTAATTAAGCTGATATAATTTCTGTATTTTTTAATATATATATATATCGGGAGCAGGAAACCAACCACAGAAGCAAATCCCAGATTTGTGCTCCCATGTGGAAACTGGGGCAGCAAAGTTCCCACTATGGAAATGGTCAGAGAGACAAAGCTTGCTGAGGGGAAACCCTCACCTATCTTTTAGAATTCTTTGAGAAAGTGAACAGATATGCAGACAATGAATACCCAGAAGAAATTATATACTTGGACTTTTAAAAGGCTTTTGACAAGGTACCTTGCCAAAGTCTCCTGAGCAAAATAGCAGTCATGGGTCAAGATGATGGGTTAACTTATGGAGTAAAATGGTTAAGTGGCAGGAGGCCAAGAGAAGGAATCAACGGAGATTTCCCACAATGGAGGGAAGTAAGCAATGGGGTCCCACAGGGAGGCCAGTACTATTTAATTTATTCATAAAGGATCTGGCAGTAGGGGTGGGTAGTGTAGTTGCCATGTTTGCAGATGAAACAACATTCTTCAGAATGGTGAAAACCAAGGCTGACTGCAAAGAGCTCCAAGAGGACCTCCTCAAACTGGGCGAGTGGACAAGTCTGGGACTTTTCTTTTTAGAGAACAGACAACTAAGAGGGGGCATGATAGATATTCATAAAATTATGTATGGGGTGGAGAGAGTTGACAAACATGGCTGTTTCTCCTTCTCCCAAAATACTAGAGCTTGAGGATCTTCAATGGAGCTTTTGGGAAACAGTTCTGGATGGACAAGAGAAAATACTATTCTACACACAGAGTGATTAAAATGTGGAATTCACTGCCAGAGGAGGTAGTGATGGCCACAGGAATAAACAGGTTGAAAGGGGGATTAGATAGATTCGTGGAAAATGAGTCTATCAGTGGCTGCTAGTCATGGTGACAGAGGGGAATCTCCACATTCAGAGGAACTATAGCTGCGAATTCCAGAGCCAGGAGGCAACACCAAGGGAGGGCCTTGGCCTCTCTGCCCTGTTGTTGGCCATACAAATGATCTGGTTGGCCACTGGGTGAGACATGATGCTGGGCTAAATGGACCATTGATCTGATCCAGCAGGGCTCGCCTTATGTTCTTACACTTGGTCAGTAAAGCTTTTTCTCTGTTTGGTTTGTATATGGCTTCGGTTGGAATTAAGTCACAACTATCCACACCCAGAGGGAGACAGAAAAGGTGCATCCACGACTTTTTTCATTGGAACAGAACAGATTCCTGTGGAACCTTCGATACTGATTCATTGTGGTCTAAAGCTATTGTGGCTGAGTGCCCATTTCATGCAACAGATTCAAGTTGCTATAGGCCACAGAAGCTTATGGGGTGTCGGGGACCCGCTTGCTAACTGAAAAAACAGGGTGCCCCTTTGAAGAAAACGTCACGCCAGGCCTGGTGAACGATACAACAGGAACAAGCTTTATTTCAGCAACGTGGAGTCCGCTGGTATGGAGTAAGAGCTTCCACCGAACTCCAGGTGGAAGCTCCCTTTTATACAAAACCCACCTCCTTAGGCTGTATTGCCCCACCCAGTACTTGCGGAGGGAACATGCTGATACAATCATGACTCATGCACATATGCGAGGTTTTCCGGGGTTCCTGATGGCCCATTTTCCTGGAACAAAGGGCCATCTCCGGGCCCTTGTCAAAAGGTGGAGGGGGACATTGAGGTTCTTTAGCGGCCATTGCCACCTCAACGATCGGGTGGGGCGCCCAGCTGCCGGCTTGCCTATGATCACCATGCCCTACCTCCGTGATCGCGGGCGCCTCTGATGGCGGGGTTCGGTCCGGTTCCCAAGCCACCAAGGACCGAACCACGACATTCTGCCCCCCCAAAGGTCCATTCTCCAACCCCCCGGGACGGCCAGGATACCGCTTGTGGAAACGTTCAGTGAGTCGGGGCGCAAGGACGTCCGCTGCCCAGACCCATTCCCGGTCCCCCAAAGCGAAGTCCTTCCATTCCACGAGGTACTGCAACTTCCCCCTGTGGAGTCTAGAGTCCAGGATATCCGCCACCTCGTGGTGCTCCCCCCCCGGCAGGACCTCGGGCGCTGGCGGGGAAAACACGGGGTGCCAAACGTCACCGTCCGGAGTTTTTTTTAGAAGGCTCACGTGAAAGACGGGATGGATGTGCCGGAGGTTCTTGGGGAGCTTGAGCTTGACCGAAACTTCGTTGATCGGGGCCAAGACCTCGAAAGGCCCCAAAAACCGAGGGCCTAGCTTCTTGCTGGGCAAATTCAACCGTAGGTTCCGGGTGGAAAGGTAAACTCGATCCCCCGGTCGGATCTCCTCAGCTGGTCGTCTCTTCCGGTCGGCGTCCTCTTTCTGCGCTGCCTTGACTTTGTGGAGCTGCTCCTGCAGCGACTTCCAGCAGCTCCCGGCACGCTTCCCCCACTCGCGAAGGTCGGCCGATTCCCGGGCGGGGACCTCTCCAAGCTCCGGGAAGTGTCTCAGGTCTGTCCCGTAGACGACGGCAAAAGGCGACATCTCCGTGCTGCTGTGGTCTGCGTTGTTGTACGCGAACTCGGCCAGGGGGAGCAGGGGCACCCAGGTGTCTTGATGATAGGAACCGAAACACCGCAAGTACTGCTCCAGTACTTGATTAACCCGCTCGGTCTGCCCGTCCGTCTGGGGGTGGTAAGCGGAGCTCAGCCCTTGCTCGATGTCTAACAGGCGCAGGAAAGCTTGCCAAAACCGGGACACGAATTGTGAGCCCCGATCGGAAATCACCTTGTCCGGCAGCCCGTGCAGTCGGAACACGTGATCCAGGAACATCCGAGCCAACTGTGAAGCACTGGGGACACTGGCGCAAGGAATGAAATGGGCCTGTTTGGAAAATAGATCTACCACCACCCAGATCACCGTTTTCCCCTTGCTGGGAGGCAAGTCTGTTATAAAGTCCATGGAGATCACTGACCACGGCCGGGTCGGGACCTCGAGCGGGTGCAGCAGACCTTTCGGCTTGCCAACCCCCGGCTTGCAGGTCAGGCAGACAGGACAACCACTGACGTAAGCTTTTGTGTCCCGCCGCAGACTGGGCCACCAAAACCGCCGCCGGGCCAACTTCCAGGATTTTACGAAACCGAAGTGCCCGGCGGTCTTAGCATCGTGGCAGAGCCTGAGGGCTTCCCGTCGTAGCCCTTCCGGGACGTAGACAGCCTCCCCCCTCCGCCAGAGACCGGAGTCCAAAATCAAAGAGTCCCGGAGATCAGCCAGCTCCTCGTCTGTCCCGTAGGCTGCCACTAGGCGGTCTCGGAGCGGGGCGGTCGCCGGGTCGGGCTCCCATTCCTCCCCGGCCCGACGCCTAGTGACGACCCCCCGTCCCAGCTGCTCCTCACCAAACACGGACCTGGTGCAGGGAGCGTACCCCTCCCCATAATGCGGCAGACGGGAGAGGGCGTCCGCGAGGAAATTCTCTTTGCCGGGGATGTGACCAAGCTTGAAATTGTACCGCGAAAAGAACTCCGCCCACCTCATCTGCTTGGCGTTCAGGGATCGCGGTTGCCGGAGCGCCTCCAGATTCTTGTGATCTGTCCAGACCTCGAACGGCTCCTCTGTTTCCTCCAGCCAATGCCGCCATTCGGTGAGGGCGAACTTAATCGCAAACGCCTCCTTCTCCCAGGTAGACCAGTTCCGCTCCGTTTCGGCGAATTTTCGTGAGAGGTAGGCCGCCGGCCTCAGCTGTCCCGCCTTGTCTCGCTGCAGGAGAACCGCCCCGGCTGCTGCGTCGCTGGCGTCGACTTGTACCACCATCGGCTGGGTTGGGTCGACGTGCAGTAGCGTGGGCTCAGACGCGAAAGCTTGCTTGAGGGCCAGGAACGCTGCCTCCGATTTCTCATTCCAGCCGAGCGCTGCGCTGGGCCGCGTGGCGCGAGGACCTCTCCCCTTGGTACCTAGCAAGTCCGTGAGGGGAGCCACTACGGAGGAGTATCTGGGGATGAAGCCTCTAAAAAAGTTAGCAAACCCCAGGAAGCTTTGTAGCTGTTTCCGGGTGCGGGGCCTTTCCCAGGCCAGCACCGCCTGCACCTTCTCGGGGTCCATAGCTATGCCCTGGGCTGAGATGCGGTAGCCCAAATAGTCCAGGGAGGGACGGTGGAATTCGCACTTAGCCAGCTTCACGTATAGGTGGTTTGCCAGCAGGCGCTTTAACACCTCCCTCACCAGGGTCACGTGCTCTTGGGGATCTTGGCTGTAGATCAGGACGTCATCCAAATAAACAACCACCCCCTGAAACAGAAGGTCCTGCAACACCTCATTAATTAGACTCATGAAAACCCCAGGTGCCCCGCTTAAACCGAACGGCATCACTTTAAATTCGAATTGTCCCAATTGACAGTTAAACGCTGTTTTCCACTCATCCCCCTCCCGGATGTGTACCCGGTAGTACGCCTCCCTTAGGTCCAGCTTAGTGAACAGAGTCCCTTTGCCCAGCCGGGCCAGCAAATCCGGGATCAGCGGGAGGGGGTAAGCGTTCCCCGCTGCGATGGCGTTGAGGCCCCGGTAGTCCTGGCACAGCCGTCGGGACCCATCCTTTTTCCGGACGAACAAGACTGGAGCTCCCATGGGACTGGAAGCGGGCCGGATGAAACCTCGGGCCAGATTTTTACCCAAAAACTCCCGGAGGTCCTTGAGCTCACCCTCACTCATCTTGTAGATGCGCCCTTTGGGTAGTACCGCCCCCTCTGGGATGTTGATAGCGCAGTCCGTGCGGCGGTGTGGGGGTAGCTCGTCCGCTTCCCGCTCGCTGAAAACGGCTGCGAGGTCTCGGTACTCTGGCGGGACCTCGGGCTCTGGTATCTCCTGCTGCGCCGCCGCCGCTCCCCTGGGACGCGCCGCCGTCCTCTTGTGGCTGGAATTCTCGTGGGGACCCGATGCCGTGCACCCACCGTCAAGTCGAACTTCAGGGTCCCCGCCCGCCAGTCCACCACGGGGTTGTGTTCCTTCAGCCAATCCAGGCCCAACACCGCCCGATATCCCGCTACGGGGACCTGGATCAGCCACCGCAGCTCTTGGTGGTCCCCTATGTGGATGGCGATAGGACCCACCTCCTCCCCGAAAGGTCCCCCCTGAATCGGGCTGCCGTCCATCTGGACGAAAACCAGGGGAACCTTCCGAATGCGCTTCGGTAGCCCCAAAGCCCGGGCTATCTGGGGGTGGACCATGCTGTGGTCGCATCCAGAGTCCAAAAGAGCCTCCCCCACCCAACTTAGTCCGTTCTCCGGGTTCCGGAGCTCTAAAATTACCACGTTCGGAGGTCGCGCCTCATGCTGTAGGGGTTTTCCCTCGCACCGCGGGACCTGCTGCCCGGCGCCGTCTACAGCAGGTCCTGGCCGTTTCCCGTCGCCTGGGCGCTTCCCGGTTCGTTGCGGAGGTCCTCCGCCCGGCGTGCCTGCTGGGGGCGTGTCGCACCTCCCCCCTGGGAGAGCCCGCGGTCCTCCCCCCCTTGCCGTTGGCACGCTGCTGCGAAATGTCCTGACCCCCCGCATTTCAGGCACAGACCTTCCCGGCGTCTCCTTTCCCGCTCGGGGTTCGGGGGTCGTTTGGGGCGAGAGTTGTCGGGGCCCGGTCTCAGCGCCTCGGCTGACCCGCCTTTGGCCTCCCGGGGGGGTGCGGCGGCCCAACCCAGGCTGGCTTCCAGCTTGGCGACCACAAAACACCACCCCTCCAGTGTAGACAGATCTTCTTCCGTCCCCTTGATCACGGCCCATTCCCTGAGCTTCGGGTTAAGGCCCTCCCGGAAGTACTCAATTTGGGTCTCCTCGTTCCAGGAGAACACCTTGCCTGCTTCCCTCCGGAAAATGTCTATATAGTCCATAACCCCCCTAGTACCCTGTCGAAGTCCCTTGATCCGACTCTTTGCCTTGTCCTCAGCCTGGGGGTCCTGGAATCGTCGGCGGAGCGCGACCACGAAGTCCTGCAGGTCCCGCGTTGCCGGGTCGCCGCGCTCGGCCAACCCTAGGTACCACTGACCCGCCTTGCCCTGGAGACACGAGGCCACCCCCCAGACCAAGTCCTCGGAGTCCTCATACCGGTCTCCATACCTCCGGGCATGCGTCAGCGCGTGGAGGAGGAACTGCGGGAGGTCGTCCGGCGTCCCGTCGAAACGCGCCTTAAGCTCTGGGGGGGAACGTTTTGGAGAGTAGTCCGACCCCCTCCGGATCCGGGATTCTCGGCGTCCGCCGTCTCGTCCTGCTCCGCTCCACCGGCTACCAACTTGCCCAACGACGCCGTGCCGCTCCCTGCCTTGCACGTCGCTCCTGCGTTGGTCCGGCTCTCGCCGCCCCGTCGGCTCACCCGCTCCCCCGAGATCCTCTGCTGTCTCGCCTCTCCGCTGGCCGTCTCGCCTACTCGGGACTGAAAACTGCTCCGGGTCGGGGTCCGGGGCCCGCTCACCAGTGCCGGGCTCGTCCTCGTCGCTGGAGACGTCCTCACTCGACGCGATCCCCTCCGCCGTTGTATTACCAGTCCCTCCGGGCCCGCCCCGAGCTTGCTCACGGGCTTCAGCTGCCTGCAAGCGCCTGGCCAAGTCCGCCATGGCCCGCCGCAGGTCCTCTAGGGATTCCTCAGGTCCCACCGGGCGAAGCGCCTGCCTCAGCTGGGTGTCCCAGGTTGGGGCCAACCCCCCAGACCTCGGCGCGCTCCCCGCCGTGCTTGGGAACCCCATGGCCCGGCGCCTTCCCTTGGCCGCCGCTGCCGAGGGTCTCGGGGTCCCGGACAGCTGCTCCTGGCCCCCCGATTTTCGGAGGAAATCTCCCGGGGACATTAAACTCATGTTCCCGGGGTTCGTGGGGGTCGAGACCGCCCCGTTGCTTGAAAACGCCATCTCTGGATCCGTCCCGATAAGCGCTCGGATGCGATGCCGACCCTGGAGTTCGGTGGGAAGCTCTTACGATGTCGGGGACCCGCTTGCTAACTGAAAAAACAGGGTGCCCCTTTGAAGAAAACGTCACGCCAGGCCTGGTGAACGATACAACAGGAACAAGCTTTATTTCAGCAACGTGGAGTCCGCTGGTATGGAGTAAGAGCTTCCACCGAACTCCAGGTGGAAGCTCCCTTTTATACAAAACCCACCTCCTTAGGCTGTATTGCCCCACCCAGTACTTGCGGAGGGAACATGCTGATACAATCATGACTCATGCACATATGCGAGGTTTTCCGGGGTTCCTGATGGCCCATTTTCCTGGAACAAAGGGCCATCTCCGGGCCCTTGTCAAAAGGTGGAGGGGGACATTGAGGTTCTTTAGCGGCCATTGCCACCTCAACGATCGGGTGGGGCGCCCAGCTGCCGGCTTGCCTATGATCACCATGCCCTACCTCCGTGATCGCGGGCGCCTCTGATGGCGGGGTTCGGTCCGGTTCCCAAGCCACCAAGGACCGAACCACGACATGGGGCAATAAAACTATTAATTTGGAAGGTGCCACCAATCTCCTTTTGTCGTGTGAAACATGTATTGTAAAGCCGCGACCAATCTATTTTGCACAGGCAGCAGAGATGAGGGAAGAAAATGGATTATATCAAGTCTGGTTTTATAGCCCCGGCAATTACAAGCTAAAGTAGTTTTTTCCCCAAACTTCTGATGGTGAGGAAACACTCGGCCATGAAATAAAATTGGGCATCCGCTACACAGGTTTTGGAGAATTATTTTTCCAAAAGGAACACAATGTTGCATTCCTTCATCCTTGTTGTCTTCCCCCCAATTATTTTGTTTATACAGTAAGCCGGAAGCAAGCACTGAACATGACTTCTGAAGACTTGCAATAAGCAGCCCTTCTCAGATTAAGTCTACAACTGAATTTGTTGCCGATCCAGGAATAGAGCAGAATTACCAACTGCTTGCTAATTTCAGCTAGAAGATGTAGCATTGGAAAAGGAGCAAGAAAGGGCAAGTAAAATGTTTAAGGGGATGGGATACCTTCCCTCTGAAAAAAGGTTACAAAATTATGCGTTGGGTATGATAGAGAAAGAAGCGTTTGTCTCCCTTTCTCACAATGCAAGAACTTGTGGGCTCTCTCTGAAATCACTGTACAGCAGTTTTAGAACAGATAAAAAGAAGTCTTTCTTCACCCAAAGAGTAATTGACATGTGGCATTCACTGCCACAGGAAGTAGTGGCAGAGGTCCATCAGTGGCGATTAGGAACAATGTATAGATGGAACACTCTGTCTCGGGTAGTGATGCTCTGTATACTTGGGGGACAAACGTGGGAAAGCTATTGGTGGGTCTTCTGATGGCACCTGAATTTTGGCCACTGCGTTGGACAGGATGGGTCACTGGCCTGATCCAACATGTCGTCTCTTATGCTCTTGTGAGAACATACATATCCAGCCATAAGAGCTCAAATAAAATGATGTTCAGTGGTGTCAGTTCATCCATTTAGCTACCAAACGCTTGGACCTGATTTGCATAAGCATCATGAATATAAGAGAACTTGCACATCCTAATAGTTCCTCCTAGCTCAAGTGTTGCAGAAATCTCATGTCTTTAGAGGAGATTCACATATCCATTGACAAGTCATTAAGAGCATACTAACCACATGTAAAGTAATCAATTGTACATGCATGTGTAAATCACGCCCAAGAGAATGATCATTAGAAGATAGGATAACAGTGTTTCCAAGATTAAGCAGTAGTGGTCCTTCCCATCATACTGCAACCTGGGGTGTCAAGTTGCAGCTGAAGACCCCCTTGAGTTTTCAATGTGAGGGACATTCAGAGGTGGTTTGCCATGGTCTGCCTTTGTGTTGCAACCCTGGACTTTCTTGGTGCTCTCCCGTCTAAGCACTAACTAGGGTTGAACCTGCTTAGCTTCTGAGATTGGGCTAGCCTCAGCTATCTAGGCCAGGGGTAGTCAACCTGTGGTCCTCCAGATGTCCATGGACTTCAATTCCCATGAGCCCCTGCCAGCGTTTACTGGCAGGGGGCTCATGGGAATTGTAGTCAATGAACATCTGGAGGACCACAGGTTGACTACCCCTGATCTAGGCCATAGAAAGCATACAGCAGACTTTTTCAAATAGAGTTTTGTGAAATCCTGGGGTTTCTTCACAGCCCTGGAATAGTTTTCCAAATGGGTGGGATTTAATTAATTTTTAATATATATATTTTAAAAAATTGCTAAGCATTTGTCAGTGCTATGACCATATATGGTCATGTTGATATGTAGATATGTTTCCCCTCGCCCACAAAATGACCAATGATAGTCATGGAGGGGGTGAGAAGGGGAGGCCCCGTTGGGAGTGTTCACAGCTATGTTCCCCAACCATATTCTGCCTGATTGCAGCACTTCTGGGGTCTCTTGAAGCCTGAAGAATGTTTCAGGGGTTTCTCAAAGGTAAAATGTCAAGAAAGGCTGGCATTCGGTATCTGAATGGCATACAGGGATATCAGGTCAAGCACAGTAGTCTCGTCCCTGGGATTAAAACCAGGATCTCCTAGACCTAGCATGGTAAAGGTAAAAGTATTCCCTGTGCAAGCACTGGGTCATGTCTGACCCTTGGGGTGACGCCCTCTAGACCTAGCATGACATTCTATCAATTAAATCACTCTGAATCTTCATATGCTTTTATATTGTGTGCATAGTGTTATTATAAAAATAATTCATTTTTTATGGTAAAAGTAATTGTGCATATGGTGACATTGGTGAACTAATTTCTCTTGTGCTGGACTGGGTAAAAAAAATCAGCTCATTAATGTGTGAGCTAACATATATCTCCAATAAGGAAAGGAGATTCAGATTTATCATTATTGATTTAAATGATTACTTGTGTTCCAGCTTAAAAAGCTAGGTCAGAAAGGTAATATCTTTGATGGGTTACCCATTCTTCAGACAATATTTTAGACAAGACAGATACCTTTCAGGGTCATCAAGAAACTTGCTGTTTGTTCTTTTGAAGAAGACAAGGTCTTCTACCTCCTCTGTCAGATACGTTGGTTTATGTCCAGGTACCCCTGTATTACTGAAAGCATAAATACGATGAATCCCCACCCATTTGCAGAAATGGATAGCTCTACCGTTATCTGAGGCTATCTATCTCAGTAGGTGATGAGATTATAATTCATATCAGGAGTTGATGTAGAAAAATGGCTGTCTGAAAAAGCAGATAAAGGACTTATCAACCTCACTGTAAAGTAAGAGAGGTTGAGTGACGTACAGGGATTTATGACCAGGAAAACTGCAACAGATACAAAATTCAAGGAAAGGAGGGGGGGGTATAATGCAGAAAAGAAAGAAAAAGGAAGAACCATGCCACTTTTACTTCAACAGAAAGATGTACCAGATTAATTTTTTTAAATCCCTGTATCTTATCAGTGTGGTAAAAGTGACCAAATTGCCTTTGTGTTAGGAAACCTGCATTTTATAAGCATAGATAAAGGTCCTTATCTGGTCCTGGAAATTTTGCTCTTCCACGTTTATGGAATATAATCCAAGTTGGAGGTAAATCTGAAATAATCTATGTGGGTCCTCAGCCTTCACTCTGCATATAGATATTTTTAAAGCCCTTTGTAGTAAAAGTCTTTTGTAATACTCAGGGTATCGAGAACTCTCCGTGTTCTAAAATTCATGTGCTTTGCTCGTGGTCAGAAGACAGACCCTAGATACAGGGAATTGTAGATATGGTCCACTTTCCAATTCAAGGCCAAATGCATAGTAAAATAGTCCAAAATGTCAAGGAAGATTCCTTTCTTCTGCCAGTAATCACTCCAAGCCTAAGGAGCAGATGGATTAGGACCTGCTCCCTTTTTAAAGGATGGTCCCCAACCAAAACTGTGACTCATACCCTGGTAAAAAGGAATCTGTGACCCTAATGCTGAATTTCCATTACAAGCTTGGAAAGAACTCATAGATAAGTATCAAGAGAAGCCAGAAATGGACTTTATTAAGGATAACAATGCAGGTATTGATATTTGTTTATTTAAAACATTATTTAAAAGCCTTTCCACCTGCTCAGGCCCCAAGGTGGTGTACCTAAAATTATAGAACAAGTAAAAACAGCATTACAATTATAAAACAGTCCAATAAAAACATGTCAAAATTCTAGAACCAGGAAACAGGGCCAATAACTGCTTTGGGGTATATGTCAAATGGTCTTTGTTTAGTAACGAATTATTCTTCCTGAGGAGAGAGTTCCAAAGTTTGGATGCCTTATCTGAGGAAGTAATTTCTAGCATCAGCCCCTTATAGCTTCAAATACCAGGGTCAAGGCCAACCAAGCACCACTGGAGTGAATGGGAAGGTTCCTAGGGGAGAAAGTAGTCCCTAAGGCCTGTTGGTCCCAGGCCAAATACCCTATATATTTGCGTATAAGCCTACGTGAATATGTAGGGTGAGATCTCCTCCTACATCTCTCCATTATGGCAAAAACTCTGTAGGCATTTAATGTTCACTTTTAGTAATTTGAAATTATGTCTATGTTTTATTGGTTTTAATATGAAGTTTTTTCACAATGTTGTACGCCACCCCAGGATGACAGGCTCATGAGGGGCAAGCTAGAAATTCAAATACTCAATAAAATAATAAAATAACTAGTGTTACCAAGAGATCTAGAGGGAAAACATGTCCTATTTCCTTAATTAGAGGCCTATTGAGTTATAGGCAAGGTAGTTGCAAGATGTTCTTGCAAGTAGGTCTTAAGCAGGCACAATAATGTAGAACACTATTTGTCAGACTTACACTAGACTCTCAAATAAGCCAGTTACTGGAGGCCAAAGAGAGGGAGAAGGAGGCAGTACCAATCTTTGAAGATCCAAGTTGGGGGGTCAAAGCACCAAGGAAAGGAGCTAAACACCTAGGCATCATGTAGGGGAAGAAGCAGATCTGTATGTTATTGTGGTAGTCAAGGGCCTAAGCAGCTTGCAAGACAAGGATGTTTGGGATAGCATCAGGCTGCTTATCAGACTGAGACTTTGACAGGTTATGAAGCTTCTAAAAACTGGATTATTGGGACAGCTTGCCTAAGGAAAGAGATTAAAAATTAAAAAAACAAAATTATTTATTTTCTAGTGCACATAAATCAGATTAAAACACGATTAAAAACAAGTTCTCATTTACAGCAACCTATAAAATGTTGTGCATACAGTTAATCAGCATCAGCAGTTACACATGATATAATGAGTGACCAGATATATTTTAACCCTTAGGTCTTCTTCAGTGGTCAAATAAACATACACAGACATCCATATATCATGTAATTAAGGCCTGGTATAAGGGTCCTGAAAGAGACAGAAAATATTTTTGTAAGAATTATCAAGAATATTAGTAATTTTTAAAAAAATTAAAATTAAAAATAAAGAATGGTGGTTACTTATATAAAAAGTGATGTTCTGAGCTCTGTATATAGTCCTATTCTCTTATATGGAGCTCTCAGTCAGATATTATAGAATCCAAGAACCACCATTCTGTAAGAGAAATCAATGATATGGCATTCATTAAATAATTTAGTTAATGTGCCTCCCCCAATAAAAAAGGTTGAAAGAATTCAAGGATGTTATATCTTACTTTTCACTACCCGAAGGAATCTCAAAGTGGCTTACAATCACCTTCCCTTCCTCTCCTCACAGGCATCCTGTGAGGTTTGTAGGGCTGAGTGAGCTCAGAGAGAAACTGCTCTGTGCAAACAGCTCTAACAGGACTGTGACTGGTCCAAGGTCACCCAGCTGGCTGCATGTGAAAGAGAGGGGAATCAAACCCGGCTTTCCAGATTAGAGGTTGCCACTCTTAATCACTATATACTACTGTCTCCCCGGGCCAAGATTCAATGTTGAGTGTGCCTTCTCATGTGTTCGCTGAAAAGAAAGAGTTTCCAGGGGTTTGATGGAGTGTATTATAGGCACAGAGAGATGGTGCAATCCCATCTTTAAACCACTCCTTTGGAGCGGTCTAAATAAAATGCTAAGGCCTAAAGGGGAGGAGAAATGGGCGGGCTCTGTCCAGGATAAAAACTCGGAGGGGCCAAGTGGGCAATTGGGAGCCATGCATAGCACAGCTCCCCATTGCCTACTTGGCCCGTCCTCAGATCGGAGAATTGCTGGAACAATCGCTGCGGGAAGAAGACCCTTCTCAGCAGGTGAATTGCCCAATGGAGACCGCGGGAAAGTAGCTCCTTTCCCGCTGGCCACGCAGCAACCGAACCACCACCCATGGGCCCGGGACGCTGCCACGGCCTCGGCTGGGGGGGGGCGGGGCGGGGAAGGCTTTGTTCCGGGGAAAGCAGCAGGCCCACCGTGTCGGAGACGTGCCGGGCCTCCTCCTTTCCCCAGGACAAAGCTAGTGCCTGCTGCATTGGGCCTACAGTGGGCCTTAAATCCAGTTACGCAACAAATCAGCAGTTCTTAACAACGCAAGTTGTGTAGTGTAGGGGGAGGGCAGGAAAGCGGCTTGGCCCAGGGACTAGTTTTTGTATATCAAAATGTCCTGGGAATATCTGTTTCAAGACCCTTATACTATCTACAGAGCGTTAATTATATAATGGATGAATATATGTATGTACATCATTCATTTAACCACTGAAGAAAACCCTACAGGTCGAAACTCATCCAGCCATTGGTGATCCATACCATGTGCAACCACTGAGGTTAATAGGAGGAACTGCGCATGCAACATTTTATAGGCTGCCATAAATGCAAATTTATATTTTAATGGTGTTTTAACTCTGATTTGTGTGCCCTAGGTAATAAATAATTCTGTTTATTTTAATCTCTTTTTTGCTCAGTCTTTGTGTCCCTCCATTGATCTTTCAGGTTGGATTTTTGTTCCGTTCTAGTTTTTTGCGAAGGAAAGAAATGACATGGAAGCTTGCTTTTATATGGACATGGTCATGAAACATATTCTGCTAGTGACTAAGGGCACAGTGATTAATTATTTGATGAACAGCAAACAATCCTCTTTTTTCTCACCACCTTTTCTTTTCATTTAAAAAAAAGATTGGAGGATGCAGAGCTGTGGGCAACTTGAAAGCTTCCATGATGACTTTGGCTGGTCTAAATACAGCCTATTACAAGAAGCCTTCATTTTAAAAACATTGTTTGGCTTTGGGCCCGTCTGCAGCCTCCTAACCTTTTAGATACCCCACTGAATGAACAGTTGGATCGTAACACCTGTATTCATTTGCTAGGAACTCTCACTTCACTATAGGGATGCTGCCAATAATTGTGTTTTCTTGCTTTGGGAACAATGCAGGTTTGCTGATATTATTATCAAAGTTACAGGAGGAAAGCATACTGGCTTAGTGGCCCAAAATGTTCAGCAAGTAAGCCAATACGAAAGGTCTTTCAAAGTTGCAATACGAAAGGTCTTTCAAATCTGCATTGATTCGTATGGGTGCCTGTACTCTCGTATACTTGACGAGTCACAATAGTCTGTTGATGCTGCCTGTGCTTTTGAATGGAGGGCCAGATGCATGTTTCCAGATAATGCACGTGTATCACATGCTCATTTCATGGGGACGGCATATTTCCTTTTCCAAGGCCTATTCTGCACACAATAGATAATGCACTTTAAATCCACTTTAGAAGTAGATTTTCCTGTTCTGCACATGAAAATCCAGCTGGCAAAGCATATAAGTGCATTATCCTATGTGTGCAGAATGGGCCCAGGTGAGTGACACAAACATATGGTGTGTGGGGACTCTAGGACAGAAGTTATAGTAAAAGTTAAGAAAGAGGGCTTGCCAGTGGTTTTTGCTGTTTAAAAAGATGCCAGTATTCAAGTCAAGTCATTTATTATATGGTCCAAGACCAGTACTCATATATAAGGTGGCATAGATTTTGATCAGTTGCTCCTCCGTCTGCTGCTCCCCATGAGGCTGTTCCTGCGTGTCCACTAACCCAGGGGTAGTCAACCTGTGGTCCTCCAGATGTTCATGGACTACAATTCCCATGAGCCCCTGCCAACAAATGTTGGCAGGGGCTCATGGGAATTGTAGTCCATGAACATCTGGAGGACCACAGGTTGACTACTCCTGCACTAACCCATGAGCTCAGTAGGTTGTAGCAGAAGAAGGAGTCTGTTGCTACCCCCTTTCAAGAAAAGAGTACACAATTATTGTTAATGGTGTGATTGGGTACAGGCCATCCTGTTAAAACAATCCTGCAGTGTAGGTAAGAATGATGATGATGTGGAGGAGGAGGAGGAATTGTCACAGTTATTTGACTTGTAGGTGGTGTTTTGCAATCCAAGATCAAGCCAAGGTTTTTTTTTGGGGGGGGGAGGAATTGCAGAGATATTTTCACAGGATTCTTTCTGCCCCTAGCAACATAGTCTCCTGGAGCAGAGCTGGTATTGTTTTCTCAATGCCTAGAATGGCCAGAAGTCTCTTGAGACTTATACGGACTGCTCCATCTGGATGATAGTCACCTTCTTCCAGAAGAATTGCATTACAAATTGTCTCAGTCTGGGTACTTCATCTCTTGTCCTTTCTTTTCTATTCTGTTGTATCCGGAGATTGCAATGTCAATGTTCCAAATCACGTTTCTCATTCCCCTCCCTTCTCCAATTGTGATATCAGGGGTGTTATGCTTCAGGTGATTCAGTTTGCATTTACTACCACCACTGTTATTATTATCATCTGTTATGAGTGATCTTTTGTTGTTTTTCCTGTGGTTTTTTTAGTTATGTTGTATTTATAGACCTGCCGAGGTCTACCAACTGAGGCAGGATCAGAACTCTGCAATGATGTCATCCAGTGTGTGGCTAGATAATGTGCACTGGCGGAAAGATCTCCTTGTCCGTGCATGTATATAAACTGGGAGGTTTGGTTCAGTTCTGCTCTCTTGATGTCCCATGCTGGGGTCCTAATAAAGAGCTTAAAGCACGCCCAGTGTACATGTTCCCCAAACCCATGGATTTAACGTGTTGTATTCAATGGAGTTGCAACGTGATAGTAATGTTTATATTGATATTTTCAGTTCTGATTGTGCGTGTGTGTGTGTGCATGGGTGTACACAGTAATCTGAGACCGAGAAGCTATGACTTGGTTTGGCTTGTCTCAGGCTACCTCTAAGGTTGAAGAAGGGATGAGACAGTGGATCTGGGGACCTTCTGGATTTATTTCTACTTGCCTTTCCACATGTGCACTAAACTCATCTACTGTTGATTTGTTGATGCTGAAGAAGGTACCAGTTCTTAGTACAAGGTGACAACACTAAAAGTCCTGAATTCTGTGGGCCGTTTCACATTCGTCCAAAATAGCACAATGGTTACTAATTGAAATCACTACAGTTTTGCCGTTATGCACAACGTCGTTGACAATCTGCAACACTCCTGAAACCGATCCGCAAAAAGCGCTTTGTTGTAGTGCTTTCAGGGAAATCCCAAAAAGTGGATTCACCCTCCGGAAAGCGCTACACACCTGCAACCAATCTGCAACACTAGCGGGAAAGTTCTGTGCGTTACCATTGTTGCGGTTTCTGCAAAGTCCCTCCCCCTGGCTCTCTCCTCTGATCTTCCGGCGAAGCGATCGCCATTTTTTTTTCTCCGAGCGAGCGGAGATCAACGCACCAGCAAGCCTTCGTTTACCCAGTGAGGCTTCCCCGGCTGCAGTCCCTCTGTTTAAAGTCACCAAGCACAAGCATCGCAGAGGCCCATTTGCTGGTTTATTTTCACTTTATTTTTCACACTGTTTTCGGCCGAAAATCGCGCCCGTGAGGGGGGGGGAATTTTTTTTCACTCGGGGGGGGGAGTGTGGCAACGATGAAACGGCAGCTCAAACATCACCTGCTAGCTGGATGGGTCTCTCCGTTGCAACGAATCAACGAATACTCGTTGCAACGTTTGTGTGTGTGTGTTTTTTTTTAAACCTTCCTTAAAGGAAAAGGGGCTGTTTGGGAGCATGATAACGGCCGCCCATTGGCTGCTTGACGGCCAGGGGCGGGACAAAGCTCGGCAATATCGCTTCCTTTCTAGCGATTTTTGCCGAGACCGGAACCCTGTGGGAAACGATAGAAACGCAACTGGATTCCACTACAAAGGCAGGTATGCATAACGACGAATTCCACTATTTAAAATGGCGATTTTTCCTTCAGCAAACAATTTGCTACATGGATCCCGATGCGGAATGGCCCCGTGTGTCAGTACGCTGGGATGCATCATCAACTACGCATTTTTGAATTGAGAAAAGTTGTCATTTTAACAAACAGTGTTGTTCACTGAGAATTTTACCTGATCATTATAGTAGGTTATTCAAGAGGAAATGGAAGATGCCTTCCATGCATGGAAACTTGATTGACGGGTGTATTGACCAGGATGTAGGTTTGTCTCCTGAAATATGTTTGGTCAATTTACGGCTTCAACTTTTTTCTTGTCAGGGAGATTTATAACCCAGATATCTGTCATCTTGATGAGATTTTATTAAAACTGGGCATCACCTGATCAACTTTTTAAAAACAGATCTGTGCTTATGCTATCTGTTTTCTTTCCCTCCTTAGTTTTGGCTTTAGTAACAGGTGCTGGACCAACAGCAAGAATCAGAAGGTGTATATGGATCACCTCCTGATATTGTAAAATGGGTGAGGAGGGTCATGTGACTATTGAGTTCTGTGTTTATGTATTGCTGGCAGAAATAATGTTGTCTAATCTGGGTTGGGAAATACCTGGAGATTTTGCGGAGTGGAGCCTTCAGAAGGTGGGATTTGGGGAAGGGAGGGACTTCAATGGGGTATAATGCCCTAGAGTCCACCTTCCAAAGCAGCCATTTTCTCAGGGAGAATTGATTTCTGTTTCTTGGAGGTCAGTTGTAATCTGAGAAGTTGACAACCCTAAGAAGAGATAAACGTTCTGGTCAATCCTCCATCATTTGAATTACCATGTAATACTGTATTTGATAGCAATATAGTGTGTATAATTTGGGCTTTTTCTAAATGATGGAGCATTTGAAGACAAGCAATTAAGATTTTATGCTAAGAAAAACAGCATTCCCCCCCCCCATGTTTTTCTCCTACTTTGCACAACATATCCTTGTTTTATTTAACTGTGGGATAGACTTAGAGTTGCCAATTCCTGGTGGGTTCTGGAGATAATAACAACAGACCTCCAGACTACAGAGAGTATCTACAGGAAATGATCTCTGTGGAGAAAACAGCTGCTTTGAAGGGTATACTCTATGAGAAGAAGAAGAAGAAGAAGAAGTAGCAGTAGCAGTAGTAGTAGTAGTAGTTGTTGTTGTTGAAGTTTTTATACCCTAATGTTCTCTCTTAAGGAATATCATAAAGGGTTATAATTACCTTTTCCTTCCCCTCCCCGCAACAGGCACCTTGTGAGGCAGGTGGGGGCGAGGGAGCTCTGAGGGGACTGTGACTGGCTCAAGGTCAACCAACTGGCTACATGTGGAGGAAGAGTGGAGAATCAAACTTGGTTCTCCAGATTAGAGTCTACCACTATTCAGTTTCATACAGTACTGGCACTCATTATTTATTTAATTATTTGTTTGTGTATTTATTTATTTATATGTTGATTATTGTGTTTGTTGACCACCACTCCCGGCTCGGTGAGCTCATGGTGGTTTACAAAAAAAACATTAAAATCCACAGGAAGAAAAAAACATGTAAACAATATTGGCGGCGAAAAACAATTTACAAAAAACTCCCCATCCTGTCTCCTCATACCCTACAGCAGAAGCCACCATCAGGGTATTTACTGGCCTACGGGCCTCAACCAAAAGCCGGGTGGAAGAGCTCTGTTTTGCAGGCCCTGCAGAATGCTGACAGCTTCATCAGGACCCTTAGCTTTTCTGGTCAAGGCCAGGCGTGCCTCCTGGGGGCTGTGGACAATCAGCAAATTCATACCCGCAGAGTGAAGAGTCCTGTGGGGAGCGTAAGGAGAGAAGCGGTCCCTACGATAAGTGGGACCCAGGCCGCAGATGGCCTTAAAGTAAGGTGGACAGACATCCCGCCTTTGGCGGGACAGTCCCGCATCTGGGGCATTTGCCCTGCGTCCCGCAGCATTTTCTAATTGTCCTGCGCCGTTTTACAATTTTAAAAATAAAATTACCCCCCCCCCCCAAAAAAAAACCTTCACCCTCAACATCTGAAATCCTGCCCTCTGGGGTTCCAACAGGCACAGGAAACCCCAAATATTTTTGAAGCATCATTTTGAATCTCCGAGACAAAGAACCTTGCTTATGGAAGTAGAGTCCTCCAGAAGCTATCAGTACTTAATGCCTGTGTTTCCCTGTATCTCCCTTCCCCTCTAAAGAATTAGAGCCCCTACAAATTGCAAAGGATTCAAAGGGGTGTGTCTATTGTTCCTCTTAATGTGCTTTTTTGTTTAATTTCATTGGTTTTAATTATTTTTGAAAGATGTGCGTTTGTTTTGGGAGGAAGCAAGGTGAAAATAATATTGAAGCATAAATATGTAAAATATGGTTGAAAAATAATTATATGCCATGAAACCGGACCAGGATGTATAATAAGATGCATCTGACAAGGAATAAGTCATGACAAGGAATCCCTGAAAAGGAATAAGCTTTCCAGGCAAAGTGAAATTTCCTCATCTATTATCCTGATAAAGAAGAAAAGAGCTGTTTTTGTACCCTGCATTTTTACTACCCAAAGGAGCCTTACAATGGTTTATGATTGCCTTCCTATAACATACACTGTGTGAGGAGGTGGGACCAAATGAGCGGTGAGAGAACTGTGACTGGTCCAAGTTCACCAAGCAGGCCTCAGGAGTCTTAAAGTGGCTTATAATCCCCTTCCCTTCCTCCTCTCAAAGCAGCCACAGAGAACTGTGACTGGCCCAAGTTCACCCAGATGGCTGCATAAAGAGATGCAGAGGGGGAATTAAACCCGGTTCTCTAGATTAGAGGCTGCTGCTGCGAACCCTTACATCAGCGGTTCTCTAAAGATCATCAAGTTACTAATTTTAGTGCCACGTATGCTGCGCTACACATCTCAAAATAGATTTTAAAAAGTGCTTTCTGGATTTGCTACATAGAGCCATGCCACATTGAGGTGAGCCTAAATCACAGAGTGCATATTGCACTCGCTCAAAGAGAATGACTTTGTGCTGACCTCTTCTCCAGGTGCCATCGAACAAATAACAACACCTGAAGATGAATTTTCCAGACATCCTGAAGCACAGAACAGCCTGCCCATTCATCATCCAAACGTAATGTATGCAAGGGACAGCCCCTCAGATACCTCTCCCCTGCTTTACCCCCCCCCCTCTTCACCTGCATTGTCTTAAGTTTACAGAAAGGCAACACGATAACTCTCTTTTTTTAAACCAGTTTTCACCTGACTCCAATTCTACATGGGGACAAACTCTATCAAGGTGGTTTTTTTAGGGCCAGACACACAATGCATGCAGATGGATGAAGTGTCTTCTGTATTCAAATGGAGAGAAGCATTGGGGAGTGGTCATTTTGAGGGAAGGGAAGGGAAGGGAATGTGGTACTTCACCCTTTTTTATAAGGAAAGCCAACTTGGGTGACAACCCTTGACAAAAACAATAACAACAACAACAACAGTAACAACTTCAATAGAAATAACAATAATACTACTACTCATCTTTATTTTTCTAACCCACCCTTCCTGTGTGCCTCAGCACAGGTAACACCAGGCATAAATAAATAAGATTAAAAGCTCATATTAATTTAATTTAAAAAAAAACAATTCTACCCTTTTTACCATACATCTGCCTCTTTAGATTTCAATCCCTGAGTGGGGTTTGTTCTTTCAGTGGATGGCTCTTCCCTCGTATTGCAGATGTTTCCCCAGGAAGGAAGCCTAATTGAGAACAATGGGGCTGTTGATAAGAAAGAAGCTATGCAGGTTCCCTTTAGGAGGGAAACTGGGGAGCCTGCCCATTATGCACACATTGGATAATGTGCTTTCGATGCACTTGAGAAGTCGATTATCCTGTTCTGCACAAGGAAATCCGGCTGCAATGAGAGTGCATTATCCAACATGCGTGGAATGGGACAACCTAAATGAACATGGGATTTGCATCACACCTTCTGCTATGCATACATTACCTGTAACATAATTTAGCGATCCCCAACCTGTGGGCCGCGGACCACATGTGGTCCTTCGACTAATTGGAGGTGGGCCCTGAAGGACGCCTTCTCCCCCCCTCCCCCCGGCCCTTTACTTCATCCCCCCCAGCCCTTTACAACACACTTCATTGTTGTGGCGTGTCTGTATCTTATTTTGAAAGGATGTCTAAACATTACCATAGCAATCAGAGAGCATTAGGGCAGTGGTTGACAGTAGAGGAGTAAACTATCCCCCCCCCCACTGGGCCTCAGTAAAAGGCGTTGAGTGGTCCCCGGTGAGTGGTCCCTGGCGTTGAGTGGTTCCCAGTGATAAAAAGGTTGGGGACCACTGACATAATTGCTTAACACATATACAAGGAACAATCAAGTGTATAGTGTGTACAGATTGTACATGTACTTAGTGTAAACTATGAACATGGCTTCCCTGTTCTTTGCCAGCCTTTATACTTAGCTGAATGAAACATTTCCTCCGTGGATAGATCTTTCAAATTTCTTTCTTTTTTTTTGCCATCATAGGATTTTACAGCTTGACACGAGACATTGCCCTCTTTCTATTTGCCTAAATATCTAAATTGCCTTGATATTCTTTCCTTTCTGAGCTACTTACCTACTTATCCTTCAATACGGATAGAATATAGCAGGATTCCCCCCCCCCCCCTCATCTTCTCCTTCTACCAGAGCTGGGCAATTAATTGAATTGCTATTCCGAGTTTCCTGGAATTGAGGTGTTCTGCCTCAACTCACTTTATTTCTATAATTATCCTCATTAACCTTTCAGCAGACATTATCTCTTACTTAATGTTTTATTTGCCTTTTCGACACTATCTATACATGTAAAACGAGAGAGTCATATGTGCGGCATTGTGAAGGCATAAGGAAGTGGTAATTATATTCCTTCCCCCCCACAAGGGATGGTGTCGTCATTATATGTATGGATCAACAACAAAGGATCAGCAAGGAGAAAGCTTTCAGGCAGTTTTTACCAGGGCTTGGCACACAGCAATTAGTTGCCCTGGAGAAAATGGATGCTTCAGAAAGTGAATTGCCTTGGACCTCACAGTCTCCCTTCCCCAGGTCCCACCCCAAATCTCCAGGTATTTCCCAGCTTGAAGAAGAAGAAGAGTTGGTTTTAATACACTGCATTTCACTGCCCGAAGGAATCTCAAAGTGGTTTACCATCGCTTTCCCTTCCTCTTCCCATAACACACACCCTGTGAAGGAGGTGAGGCTGAGAGAGCTTTGACAGGTCTGCTCTGTGAGAACAGCGCTATCAGGGCTGTGAGGAGCCCAAGGTCACCCAGCTGGACCTACACATGGAGAAGGGAGGAATCAATCCTGGCTCTCCAGATTAGAAGCTGCTACTCCAATACTCTAGGGAAATGGAACCCTTCAAAACACATGATTTGGAAGGTTTTTCCAAGACAATGCAAAGCTGTTAATGCTAGGACATCTTGGAAGTTATCTTGTGTAAAGTGATGGTCAAGTCACAGGGGACCTATGGTGACTCCATAGGGTTTTCCAGACAAGAGACTAAAAGGGGCCGTTTGCCACACCCTGCCTCTGCATAAGGTAAAGGTAAAGGTATCCCCTGTGCAAGCACCGAGTCATGTCTGACCCTTGGGGTGACGCCCTCCAGCGTTTTCATGGCAGGCTCAATACAGGGTGGCCTTGCCAGTGCCTTCCCCAGTCATTACCTCTGCATAGAAACCCTAAAATTGGTTGGAGTTTTCCCATCCAAACTCTAACCAGGGCTGACCCTGCTAAGCTTCTCAGATATGAGTGATCCCTGTCTCCTGGAGATTAGTTGTTATCCCAGGAGCCCTAACAGTGAGGCATACGGGGCCTGTCACATGCTCTGAGCCTGACCCACCTCACAAGGTTTTATTGGGAGGATAAAATGGAGAAGGGGAGGATGTTTTATATATATAACCATACAGGGCGCAATTATCTCCTTGCACATCCATTGTATTTAATTAGCTTTAAAGGGTGTCAACGTGTTTAGGTCTGCACTCTTAATCAACTTATAGAAAGTCAGATAACGTCAAGGAAGTTCCGACTGCTTTCCTAAAATCAATATCTTAGAGTTATCCCAGAATGCTAAACAAGTGAAATCCCTATAATAGAAGCCCTCTCGCGGGGTGGATACTTTCTATATGCAAATGCAGAAAAGCCAGATAATAGGGAAAGTGAGGACAGTCTATTTGGCTCTTTATGTCTGAGGCATGTTTTCTAAGCCCAGTTAATAGGTACCGCTTTGGGCTTTGCAAAACGTCTGCTGAGGTTAACCGCTCAGGTTAAGACTCTTCATTCCAGATTCTTTAATGTTATCCAAACATGCCTATCATTTGTCAATGACATAACTGCACAGCTTTCCGCTAGCTGAAGTGTGCCTTGGTATTCTTTGGACAGCACAACTATCTGGCTATCTCCTTCCACCTCTTGCTGAGTTTGCCTGATCAGAGGAGCAGAAAGCAAGTCAACATTTCTGCGAGTAGTCAGCATGTTTTCAGAGCACAAGGGAAACGTAAAGATACATCTTCAAGAAGACCACTGACTTCAATTACATACCACTTAAAGTAATTTAATTATCCTCACCATTAGGAGAGTTTAACGGCCTCTTACTATGTAAAATTTTGCTACATGGAAGCAATTTTAGAAATGTTTCTGTGAGAGTCCAGTCGATTGCTCCCAATAAGCAGACTTCGTAGAGTTAAAATCTCTTTATTGAAAGAGCAACTAAACTAACATTCCAGGGTCCCTGCTAAGACTAACTCCCCAGGGATTCATTACCCATTATGAACCCTGTTTAGGCATGAAAAACCAGCCAGAGATTTTCCTTCCTGGTGTCCTCAAAACAAAAGTCAGTCCCCCTGAAATCTCTGGCCTTCAAGGCATGTTCTCAAAACATCAGATGGCCTGATAGCCAGGATTCCCCAGGGCCCTAAACCAGCTATTTTCACATCTAGCCTAATCAATGACAAAGTATCAAAGACGTACAAAGAACTCAAAGGGGAAGCATGCGATCAAAGGAGTGATAGACGGAGTGATACCAGGGAATGCAGCGATGGCAAAGGCTTGTGATACAGCTAGAAAGAAAATGGCAAAAGAAAATGGAAAAACATGTTTTTGACATTTCCCAAGGAAGACTATGAAACAAAAATAGAGTTGTCACAGCTCTGGCTTAGGCTATTCTTGAAAATTTGGGATCGGAGTCTGGAAAAGACAGACTGTGGGGAGGAGACGGAGCCCAGTAGGGATATTTTCCGAGAGGAGCCATGTTGGGCTGCAGTGAAACAGTTAAATTTGAATCCAGCAAATGTTTTTGGACACACATTTTTGAGAGTCAAAGCTGCATTGAGTCTACCCTCCTAAGGAGTATATTGCAGGAAAGGTAAATTCACATTTCTCCAAGTAGATCACATTCAAGTCAAGTCTTTATTATTACGGTACTAGACCAGTAATCAAATTACAAGATACATAAAACATCTGGCATTAACAAGATAAAAGAATAATTGATAACTAAAATATTATAAAAGATAAAAACATTCCAGCTATAAGAATCATTCTGGTTTTAAAACTCACAAGCATTATCTCAAGCAATTGAGACTATCTCTACCCAAGTTGCTCCGAATCCACCCAGGTCTTCCTTGTTTTGATAGCTCTCCAAGCAAATCTGGCCACAACAGAAGTTATTTCTGTGCTTTTGTCTGACAACATGTCTATGATTGCCTCTGAATTGGGCTTATTCTGTAGGGAAGATATAAGTTCTCCCCTGAATTGATCGTATAGCCTACATTGGAGTAATACATGTTCAGATGTCTCAATGCTCCCATCCTGGCAGATGCATAAACAATCACAGATGGGTATTTTTTTGAATAAGCCTTCCCTAAAAGAGAATGGGAGCATGTTTTATCATAAGAGAATAAATGATCTCCTATGTTCTGGGAAAACAACATTAGATAAATAAGGTAATGGCCTCAAATTATTAAATGGCGGCATTGGAAAAAGTGGATTTTTTACTTGATTGAAATCCTGTTGGCGATGGATATCTAGGATTCTTTGTTTTATCATTTCCTTTGCTCGGTTGAAACCCAGAGACAGTATTAACTGTTTGGATAGACCATATGAGCAAAGTTTTTTCTCAAGAGTGGATATCCACAGCACAACCAATGATTCAGACATCATTAGGTAAAGCAAACCCTTTGTGGAAAAAAGCAATTTTAACCAGTACATGGTTGTACATATCCACATTCTCGTCTGGACAGAATACATTCCTGTTTCCACCCGGATTGAAGCGTTGGAAATGCTGGTTGGTATATGGAGCAGGGATCTTAAAAATGTAGCCTGGGTCTTTTCTAGGCTGAAAATATTGGCATTTATACACAATAGGGCCCCATACATCATCAGTGTTAGAGGTTTTGCCTTGAACAGCTTAAGGGCTGTGGGAACATTACGCCCACCTTTGTGCCAGAAGAATTTCTGAATGGCACCTGAGCTTCTCTGGGCATTTGAGGAAATATATGATATACTAGGGGCAAAGCCCGTTGTCTCCAAGAATACAACGGGCGCTAGAGCTTGGCAGTGGGAAGAGGAAGGGGAGGAGTTGTCCAGTCTGTAAGGGCATGGGGTTGTCATGTATGTTGTGTGGGAGGCCATGGGTGTGGAGATATGGGTGTCAAGAACCTGTGGTGTGGAATGTTCATTGATTGTGGGAGAGGACTGACCTTTGGGAATTGTGGCATAGTAGTTACAGATGAGCTTTCCAGAGCCATGTCCTAAGATATGTGAAGGGAAAATCAGACTGGAGACTCTTCTTAGGGGAAGACTACATGGCAACCAATTCCCCCCAGTTCTGCGTCATTTCCCTTCTTGTTTGAATTAGACCACAGACACCAAAATGCCCCTCTGCCCTAATACACATAGGGTAGTCACAGTACACAGGTGTCCACCCTGTTCCTTCTGTCTCCCATATTTTCACTGTTGGTAAAATGTTAGGTGCCCACATGCTTCTTTCATGGTTGCTCCTTAGAAGAACGGATTTTTGTACCCTATTGCTTACTACCCAAAGGAGTCTCAAAGCAGTTTACAAACACCTTTTCCATTTGTTTCTCCACAATAGTCAACCTGTGAGGTATGTAGGGTTGTGAGAGATCTGAGAGAACTGGGAATGGGCCGCAGTGACCCAGCAGGCCTCAGGTGTCTCAAAGCATTTTCCAATCGTCTTCCCCTTTTCTCCCCATAGCAGACTCCCCATGAGGGAGGTGGGGTAGCGAGCCTCACAGGGAAGCTGGCAACCCTAAGAGGAAGACTGTCTGTGCACAGCAGTCTTGACCTTAGTAAGGTTTTTAATACTGTTTTTTTATTTGCCAGGCCAAGGTTATTTGCCAGTTACTATTTCAGTGACGATGTGTCTTCAGACATTTACTTGTTCTCTATTTAGTTTCAGGCTGTAAATATTTATTTAGATCTTCCTGCACTTTCCAGACTCACAGGACTGATGCTGGTCTGCCTGTCTGCGCCCCAGAATACAAACAGTTGCTGATTAGGGCTGGCCATAACCCATAGGCCAGGAGGGACACTCCTGTACCACTCCCTACCAACTGCAGGCAAAAATGGCTCATTTGAAGGCTGGACTCTGAGGCATTGTACGATTTTGAAGTCCCACCTCCAAACCTCCAGGAATATTTCCAACCCTGGGGTAGCCAACCTACAGGTGTAGCTCCTGGAATGACAGCTCACCTGCAGAGTATAAAGATCAGCTCCCCAGGCAGAAAGGGCTACTTTGGACAGGGTTGTGGTAGAGAAGAAACATTTAAGGCTTCCCACACAGGTTGTTGTTGAATTGAAAGACTTGAGGCCTACTGCACAGGGTTGTTGTGCAGATGAAACAGGAGACAAAAGAGCCAGCTTCCTATGCAGAATAACGCTTTGCAGTGGCCTCAAATCTGCAGAGAGTTTCAAAGAAGAAAGAGACATGGCTTGGCTGTGTCTAACCCCCGGCCAGAGCAGTATTTTAAGTGAGAAGGGGCTTTTCTGTGGCCTCCCTGTCAGGCAACTGTTTGGCAGAAGGGGAAAGTCCCCCCCCTCAAAAGGAAGGCCCTCAGGCTCCCCTGCGTTGCTCTCTCAAGGAAAATGGCTCCCTCCCCTCAGTCAGGGGCTGTCAGAGGCTCCTTCGCAGCAGGCCTGAAGGGGGGGGGGAGGGGGAGCACTCTGCAGCCTCCGGCCAGCTCTGTCAGAGTTCTGAGGCAATTCACAGTTGGACATGGCAGTTAGGACAGCCTTGGGGCGAAAAGGGCTGGCGCAGCCTCTGTTCTCATCCACCTTGGCAGCCCTACTGACCTCCTCTCCCTTTGGTGGTCAGGAGCAGACTGGCAGCCAGACTGGGCTGGGTGAATGGAATTTTGGTCTGTCCTGGTGAGGGGCCAATAGGAAGGCACTTTGCGCGCCTCTCCATTGGCTGCTTGGCCCTGGATGGACACTCGGAGGGCCCAATCAGGAGTTTTTATCCTGGACAGGGCCCGCCCTAACTCCTCCCCAGGTGGCCTTACTCTTTTATTTAATAGGACCCTGTCCTATTTAAAGATGGGAGTTTCTACGGCCATTTGATTGGAATAGTACTCCCAGATATTTGTAAAATCTGACCTGTTCTATGGGTGATAAATTGAGATGCCATGTATATGATTTAGGTTTGTTACCAAAGACCATAATCTTTGTTTTTGAATGATTGACCTCTAGCTGGTTCAATCGGTAGTAAGTACCCAGTAGAACCAAGGCCCTTCTCATTCCAGAGCCAGTTTGGTGTAGTGGTTAGGAGTGCGGACTTCTAATCTAGCATGCCAGGTTCGATTCTGCGCTCCCCCACATGCAGCCAGCTGGGTGACCTTGGGCTTGCCACAGAACTGATAAAACTGTTCTGACCGAGCAGTGATATCAGGGCTCTCTCAGCCTCACCCACCCCACAGGGTGTCTGTTGTGGGGAGAGGAATGGGAAGGCGACTGTAAGCTGCTTTGAGCCTCCTTTGGGTAGGGAAAAGCGGCATATAAGAACCAACTCTTCTTCTTCTTCTTCTTCTTCTTCCTCCATTTGGCGTTCTTGATAACGGGACAGCATCATCTGCATAGAGCAGTAGCGAGATATGTTTGTTAGCTAATCTTGGGGGATGTAATTCACTATTCAAGTTGCGGTCAAAAGAAGGAAAAGAAGCCTAATCTAAAGAGTCTTTTCCCTATCACAAATGGCTGGTTTGTATGGTACCATGTTTATGGGAGTATGAGGACATTGTATTTATAGGATAGACATGCAGAGTCACGTGTCTCTGTGAAAGCTCATGTGGATAGAGAGAGGGCGGCTCTCAGGTTAGGACAAATAGGGACATCCCATTCAAGGAGATGACACCTATGCACACTTAGAGTGAACTAATCCTCTTCAGTGTCCAGGCATGCTGAGTCACTGACTCCAACAATGATTTCAAGGTAAATGTGGAGGAACACTGAAATTGTCAGAAGAATGTAAAAAAGGTTTTTAATTCAACTAGTAATATTTCTGAAAGAAAGGAAGGAGCTCCACACATTCTTCTTTGAAATTGAAAATTCACATTGCTGCTGCAGAAAATATTTCTGGGGCAAATTCAGCAGAAGTTAAATACCCTGCTCTTTAGTCTCTGTGGCAAAAGAAGAAAGATTTCCTCTACCATTGTAACTTCTGTTATTTTTCCTCTCAGAAAGCATTTTTGTGAAGGGAAGTCAATCTACAATGGCAGCTTGTGTGTGTCCTGCTTACAGGAAGCACTTAGCAGAGTCACATGCATCTGAACAGCTCAAACATGCTAGATTGCACAAGGCAGATGACAGCGCTATGCAACTGCATGCTCCCTTAACCACAGCTGCTGCCGCTTCCAATTTTAAATGCACATCTGAAAAGAAAAGAAAAAAGATTGAAATTTTGAAATGAGACTTACTACTTAAATGTCTCTGTGTGCCTTGTTAAGATTGAGCACTGTTTTTGTTTGTTTCTAATTGTTGTGTACAAATGGCAAGGTAAAAGGCCAAAAGAAAAATGTGATGCACGCATTTCTAATCTGGACGTGTGTTATGATTTGAGCAAAGGTGGTCATTGTTTAGGGGAGTACCTGAAATATACCTTGCTCTGTTGACCACACAAGTGGAAATGCAAAGGGCAATACAGTTAAGTATGCTTAGCACAAGGGCTTCTTGTTTCCATCTGTGCAAGAGTGATGTGCTCGTGGAAAGATCTTTTTGAATCCAGCCTACCTGAAGTTTCCCCCACTCTTACTCCCCAACCCTACTCTAGGCAACAAATTAGAAAGCACATTTTAAGGCTTTTCTTTGAATGCTCAAACTTTGTCTGTGCTGTGAAAGTCATGTTGTGTTCTGTCACCAAGTACGACTGTGGTGTCTTTTGCTTTTATATTTCATGTGTGTGAAGGCTAAATTTGAAGAAAAGAGCTCAGAGCTCAGGAACCATTCCAAGTCCCTGAAAGGCTTCCTGGGGCAGTGATGGTACTTGCTTTCCAAACAGGTCATGAAGCTGGGGGGGGGGGGATGTTGCATCACAAGCCCACCATTGAAAAATTTGGCAATGTTGCCAATCTTAACTGAGAGCCAGAAAAACCTGTGATGCAATCCATCTAGCCAATCACAGAAAATCTAGTTAAAATATTAATTATATAAGTCCACCTTGAGTTCAAGATGAGTAATTCCAGCAAATCTCATAATCAAAATTCCTAGTGCACTCATTCCTGAAATGGTCGCATAAGTCCAGGAGTTAAATAGATGTATTAAAATGGGACTAATGTGCAATTATATGTTGTGTTTTTTTAATGTTTCCTGCAATCATTTTGTGCTTATGGGTTACAGAATTAATTGAAGTATTTCTTTCTCAGTCTTCAGATCCTGCCAGGTCTGCTAATAGGAAATACTTTCCCTATAAACTGGTCAAATGAATGGCCATGTCAAAATTCTATCCTTTACTGTTAAGGCTTGAATGATGCTCCGGAGTCATTAATGTCTACCTGAAACGGCATGTCAAAAGATTAATAGGAATAAAAATGAGCAAACTACACAACCAGATGGCGTCCGCCCAGAGGCTGCGGGAGGTTACATTTCTTTCCAAAATGGCTGAGCTAGTAACTCTGCAGGTCTGTCCCAAAATACATTAGTAGGATACACATGAGCACCTGTTTGTGGGTGTGCCCACTGGATAGATCACCATTGGGCCAGTATACTTATCTGGCTCGACTCCTGTGGCTTTGTTCCCCTCATACTTCTCTCTACCTGATACAGAGAATGTCTTCCAGTGGACATTCTTATATTCCCCAGGAAGGCCCCATTTTTTTTGCTGGCATCTGTGTAACAGGTTTGATTTTTCAGAGAGATTTGGTGTGACTTTGGGGATAAGGATGATGCTTTGTCTAACGGTTGCTAGGTTCCTCCTGGCAACTGCCAAGGTGGGAAGAGGGTTTACTGGCAGTGAAGGGAGGCCTAGGGTTGGGCACTTCAGCCCATTCAGTGATCACTGAAGCCGGAGGCAGCCAGTGCTGCAGTGCGGAGGGGAGGGGCGGTGGTGCTGCCCCTCCCCTCAGTGTCATGGCGTTGGCCACCTCAGGCTTCCATGATTGCTGAAGCACACTGAAGTGCCCAGCCCTAGCTGACATGGTGTAGTGCAGGGGTAGTCAAACTGCGGCCCTCCAGATGTCCATGGACGACAATTCCCATGAGCCCCTGCCAGCATTCACTGGCAGAGGCTCATGGGAACTGTCGTCCATGGACATCTGGAGGGCCGCAGTTTGACTACCCCTGGTGTAGTGGTTAAGAATGGTGGAGAACCACAATCTGGAGAACCAGGTTCAATTCCACACTGCTGTGCATAAAGCCTGAACTAGGATTATGCATTGAAAAATATGGTACTTTTCAGATTTGGATTGAATCAATTTGGCCAAATCTGAATCACCTGAGTCACTGATTCGGATTCAGAGATTGAGTTTTGGCTGTACCATTATAACGTACTAGAAAATAAGCCCACTGTGAAAGAAATACAGCGGGCCCTAGCGGAGGGGGAGAACAGACTGTGGGGAAGGAAGGAAGAAGAGGAAAGGAGGAAGGGGAGGGAGAAAAAAGGGCAAGGGATGGTTGAAGGGATGGGAAGAAGGGAGAAAGAAAAGAAGGGCAAGGTGTGGTTGAAGGGATGGGTAGAAGGGAGAAAGAAAGGAAGTAAAGGAGAAAGACAGGAAGCAAGTGAGAGGGAGAGACAGGAAGGAGATGGAGAAATAGAGGAAGTCAGGATTTAAGAAGGAAGAAAGGAAGGCAGGCAGAGAGGTAGGTGAAAGGGGAGGGGACAGGGGATGTGTGAACGGGGGTTAATCGCGAGGGGGTGCCGAATTGGGAGGGGGAGGTGGTGAGGGAAGAGGGGGGAGTGGAGTGTGTGTGTGGGTGTGTGGGGTGGAGGAAGGTTTGGGAGAGCGTGGTGGCTGGGTGGCTCTGTGTGTGTGTGTGTGTGTGTGTGTGTGTGTGCATGTCTGTGGGCACGGGGAAGCAGCAGGGCGATGGGGGGCGGCCAGGGGGTTTTGTGTATGTGTGTGTGTGTGTGCGTGTCTGTGGCTGCGGGGAAGCGGTGGCGGGGTGATGGGGGGGCGGCCAGGGAGGTTGTGTGTTTGTGTGTGTGTCTGTGGTTGCTGGGAAATGGCGGTGGGGTGATGTGGGGCGGGCAGGGGGGGTTGGGTGGTGAGGCTGTGTGTGTGTGTGTGTGTCTGGGTGCGGGTAAGTGGCAGCGGTGAATGGCTATTGGGAAGGGACCCCAGGCGGGAAAGGAGCAGGGACGCCACATCATGCTCCTTTTGCAAGGGTGAGGGGAAGACAGCGGGAGCCCTCAACGTTGGGGAAGGCTGCTTCTCCTTGTGTGCGGTGAGTCCCCGGCTGGGCAAGGTGAGGCTGGGCTAAGCAGCCAATGGGGAGCTGTGCTTCATGCGGCTCCCCATTGACTGTTTGGCCCTGGAGTGACACTCGGAGGACCCGATCAGGAGCCGCTTCGGGGCCCTCCGAGTTTTTATCCCGAACAGAGCCCACCCTTTCTCCTCCCCCTTAGGGCTCACTCTTTTATTTATTCCGCTCCGCAGAAGCGGTTAAAGATGGAACCATTAAAATCAATGGGAAATTTTGACTTTTGTTTTATTCAGTAGTCTGGGAGGGTGGAAATTTGAGGTAAAGCAACCAAATTTGCAGTGTAACTGCAGGAGCCACTCCTCAAAATTACTGTCAAGTTTCAAAAAGATTGGACCAGGGGGTCCAATACTATGGGCACCTAAAGAGGGTGCCCCCATCCAACCTCCTTAAGAAAAAACGGAATTTGGCTTATCTGAACTGAATTGGTCATCCTTATCTTCTGCTGTGGTGCCATATTCCTCTCCTCTTTGCACAAACATAAACACAAATAATAGGCACCTGCATATCCACTGCATCTATTCACATCTGAGGCACTTTACCACCCCCTCTCTCCTATCAGAGAACAGGTAAGAAGTTCCTTTGAACATTTTAATGATGTATTTTAAGCAGGCCTGCTTACAATATTTTTGAAAAAAATAAATGAATAAATTGGGGCATGAAATCCATTGTGATGTGGACCACATCTGATGATGGGCTCTTTGGCAAATTACCTTAACTGAATTAGGCCTAAACCAGATGCAACGTTTGTCACATGTTTATCACGGGGACCGGCAGCCACATGCCAGCTGCCGGTCCCTGATTGCAGCAGCCTATAATTGTGCCGCACTGGCTCAGTTCTGCTGGCCTAGTGGCCGGCCTCTCACCTATGCCATTTTCCTGACCTGAAATAGTGCCAGTGGGGCATTATTTGCCATCAGGCAGCTGCATGTGCAGTCCTCAGGACAGTCTGTTCAAAGATCTACTGGCATTTCTTTTGGTTTCCCTCCAAATTCTTGCACCAACTGTCTTCTGGCTCTGTCCAGCTATAAGAAGTCCCTTCCGATTAGTAATTGTTTTCTGTTTAGAGCCCCCTGAACTGTATCGTACTTAGTGTATGAATAAATCTATCTTTGCATTCTGAACACTATAAAATGAGGGGAGGGAAGGACTTGAAGAAGCTAGAAGCAGCTTTACAAAGCTTTGATTTTAAGAGTGGCAGCCTCTAATCTGGTGAACTTTGGAATGAAATATCTCTCAGTGCTATTGTGGCACAATCTGTGTCATGGTTGATATGGAAAACATCCCTATCAGTTACATACCTGCTGAGACACTTTTTCAGTGTGATGTAGTGATTAAGAGTGCAGACTGATTCTCAACTCATCCTCCACATGTATCCAGCTGGGTGACCTTGGGCCATACACAGTTCCCTCAGAACTCTCTTAGCCCCACTTACCTCACAAAGTATATGTTGTGGGGAGAGGAAGCATAGGCAATTGTAAGCTGCTTTGAGACTCCTTTGGGTAGTAAAAAGCAAGGTACAACAAACCAGCTCATCCTAGATGATACAAAATGGAAATTTATCTTGACTCAAGGAATTACCTTTATAATATGCCTTGCACTGAGAGAAACCCTGATAAAAAAAGAATTCACAGGTGACACTTAAGTCCTTTAAGATTGGCCAAGATTTATAAGACTGATATAGCTTATTGTTGATTCTGTAAAGAAGACAAAGTGGATTTCTTTCATATGTGGTGGGTTTGCACACGTATCTCCACCTTCTGGAAACAGGTAGTGAAAATTATGCTGATTGGGCTACAAATATAAATTCCTTGCAGCCAGAGGTCTTATTACTGAATTATCTTCCTAGTGTCCCAGAGCAGGGGTAGTCAACCTGTGGTCCTCCAGATATTCATGGACTACAGTTCCCACGAGACCCTGCCAGCAAACGCTGGTAGGGGCTCATGGGAATTGTAGTCGATGGACATCTGGAGGACCACAGGTTGACTCCCCCTGATCTAGAGGACACTAGGCAAATGATGGCGTTGCACATGATAACAGCCACTAGACTGGTGTATGCTGGGCATCGGAAACAAAATATGCCCCCCCCCAAGTTTCAGGAGTGGTTTAGATTCTAGTGAAATTAACCGCTTGTCAAAATAATAAAGATGTTCACAGGGTTGATTTTTTTGGCGTCAGGTGTGATAGGAAGAGTAGATTCAGTAACCAATTAATTTGTGATGATGGGACTGTCTTATATATGATGCTTGAATGTGGGGAGTGATAATTCCACAATGTATTTTATATTTTACACCAGAAAGCCCCCCCCACTGCGTCTGCTTCCCCATGGCACGCCAAGCACGCCAGAAGCGACCCTCGGCCCCCTCCCGCCCGGCTACTCTGCGGCTTCTCCGCTGGCCACGAAGCACACCCGGAGCCTCTTTGAGGAATCGGGTGTTCTTGCCAAGTGCTGGGGAAGCCATCCCTGCCCCCCCCGGCGAGTCCACAGGTTCCCTGGGCACGTGCCCTGGTGTGGTGGCCAGGTAGCACTGCGACCCCAATCTGGAAGTGCCCAGCTTTGCCAGGCACATCCAGATTGGGCCGTGCAATCAGCTCCTGGAGGTGGGTGCTCGAGGAGCCAGCCAATCCAGAGGCACTCAGCTTTGCTGGGTGCATCTGGATTGGCCCACTGACCTGGACATCACCCGGACACCACCCGGAAACCACCAGATAGGGTGGCTTTCTGGGCCCGGACAGGGCCGCCTACATGGCCCTTTTACAATTATATAAGGGCCAATGGTTAAAATGTTCAGTTTTCCTATGTATAACCTTTTTCACATTTTCTTGAGTGTATTATTGAATTACATTAATTAAATTAAAAAAGCAGTTCATCATCTTTATGGCTTGGATCCAGAGGAAGATTTCTGGATGTGCCAGGTTACTGGCACAAGCCAATATGCAAACACAAACTCATGCTGTCTTTGCCTATTTTCCCCACTCACATAAGATGTACAGGCAGTTTCTGGCTGTGCTGAATTAAGATTTGGCAAGTCCATGAGCTCTGTCAAGCTATAAGATGCCCCTAGCATAACTTCCTAGTTATTTCTTATACTTGTTTTTTGCTCAGTGTGTGAGTAAATCCAGTTTTGTTTTTTGATGACTATGAAATTCAGGGAGGAAAGTGCTAGAGGATCCCCAATTTGTGGCTTAAGTGTTGAGTGTCAGGGCCTTCTCTTTCTTTGTCTTTCATACATACACAAACATGCACAAAACCTCCCTAGGGGTAGGAGCTTTTATCTGGTTTTAGCAGTGCTGGCAAAACGCCAGTAGTGCTGAGTGATAAGCAAGACGTCTCCTGCACATGATGCCATAAAGAGGGGGGGGGGGCGGAAGACTGCTGATCTGCTAGAATGTGCCAACCGTCAGCTTATGCTCTCATCTTGAGAAATTAGACGTGCTACAAGACGTTTGTTCCTCTAGCAACAGTGGCTGGCAAAAAAAAAAATTCTTCTTTCAAAACAGGGGAAGAAAAAACAAGATATGCATATATCTTATAAACATGTGACAGCAATATATATATATATGCGTCCATGCACACTTCTCTCCATTGTTTCTTGGCGATGGAAGCAGAGTTCAACTTTCCTAAGACCGCTGAAGCAATGAACACAGAATGGCACAACCCTGCATAGAACGGCACTGCAAGAGCTCTGGCATGGATGCCAGCCTCCAGGAGGGATCTGGACTTCCCCCAGAATTACAGCTCATCTCCAGACTACAGCAATCAGACCCCCAGGAGAATATGGACACTTGGGACGGTGGCCTTTATGATATTGTGCCCCAGTGGCCTCCACAGGCTCCTTCCTTAAAGTATCGAGGAGTTTCCCAGCCTGGATCCTGACCCACTGTCCTCTTCGGGTGTCTAGGGGATGAACTTGGACCGGTTTGGAGCTTGGTTGATGTTCAGGGAAGACACATTCCCCAAACATTTACCAGATTTTAGCTGGTTTGCTTCAGCTGTTTGAGGCCAGCCATTTAAACTGACAACTCAGCTGCCACTCAGATGTTTGGTTTAATGGCTGGCAGCCATTTAGCCTTTTGGTTTTGCTCGTTGTTGCTTCAAAAGTAGGGGGGGGGAGCAAGCCAAAGGGTTAAATGAAAGCCTTTCTGCCAGCTGGGGCAATCCACAACCAGGAGAAAGGAGGAAAGGAAGTCCTTTCTCAGGCAATGCTCCCCCCCCCTCCCCTTTCTCAAGTGAGCTGTACTTGGGAGAAAGGGGATACCAAACTAGCTGGACTGGTTTGGGTGGAGCCCATTCTATTCTGTTCAGGGTTTGGCTCGGGGACCACCCTGAACCAAACTGCTTATTGCCCCTCTCCAATCCACATTACTTTAGGCATACATGAAAGGGCCACAAGAGCCAAGCACTGGTTCTTCCCTTTCAAGAACCAGCTTGGTGTAGTGGTTAGGAGTGCAGACTTCTAATCTGGCATGCCGGATTTGATTCTGCACTCCACCACATGCAACCAGCTGGGTGAGCTTGGGCTTGCCACAGCACTGATAAAACTGTTCTGACCAGACAGTAATATCAGGGCTCTCTCAGCCTCACCTACCTCACAGGGTGTCTGTTGTGAGGAGAGGAAAGGGAAGGCGACTGTAAGCCGTTTTGAGATTCCTCCTCCTCCTTCTCCTCCTCCTCTTCCTCTTCTTCTTCTTCTTCTTCTTCTTCTTCTTCTCTCCTCTCATGATTTGCCTAAATTTACAGAACCAGCATGTCCATCTACACTCTGTTTAAAAACCTCTAATGGTCAAAAGCTCCTATGGAAGCCTGTTCCACTGTGGAATCACTCTGGAAGTTCTTCCTAATATTTATCTAAAACCTCTCTTGATTCAGTTTCAGTCTCCTAGTCCAACTCACTGGGACAACAGAAAACCACTCTACTCCACCCCCTTCATGACAGCCATTCCAATACTTTAAGATAGTTAGTTATTGTATCACCTCTGAGTCATCTCCTCTCCAGGATATACATTATTTTTTCCCCTTCCGAAAATCATTTTTTAATCCCCCCCTTATGTTATGTAGAATTTCAGAGCACATTTGCCAAAATATTATCCCTGACATTTCAGTAAGACCAGTACTCCGTATGGTGGTCTTATAATTTTTATTTATTCATTTATTAAAATTTTTGCACCTTGCCTTTCTCCATGGCCCAATCCCATTCACAATACATAACTGAAAACATCAGATAACAGTACAACTTCGATCCCATCCATCTCATGTAATAAAAATGCCAGCCAATTGGTGGTAGGAAATGCCAATAAGTCACAGCTGACTTATAGTGGCCCAGTAGGGCAGGGGTAGTCAAACTGCGGCCCTCCAGATGTCCATGGATGTCCATGGGCAAATGCTGGCAGGGGCTCCTGGGAATTGTAGTCCATGGACATCTGGAGGGCCGCAGTTTGACTACCCCTGCTGTAGAATCTGCAAGGCAAGAACGGAACAGATGTGATTTGTCATTGCCTGCCTTTATATAGCAACCCTGGAGTTCTTGGGTGAGATCCCACCCAAGTAGTAACACAGGCTGACCCTGCTTAGCTTCTAAGAGTGGAGGAAACCAGAGAGCATGGGCCACCCAGTTTATTTTGCCAATTGCCCTCAATGAAAAGCCCTGATAAACAAAATAGATCCATAGTGCCTTCTAAAGGTTTTTTAAGGATGTTGTGAACTAGATAGCCAAGATTAAACTGGGTCAGGCCTGGTTAGTATTTGGAAGGGAGGCCACCAAAGAATAACCAGGTTGCTATGCAGAGGCAGGCAATGGAACATCACCTCTGAATGCCTCTCGCTGTGAAAACCTCTATTAGAGGTGAGAACAGAGAATCTGCTTTTTTCGCTCTTCATGGGAAATAATGAAGATAGAATCATAGAATCACAGAATCATAGAGTTGGAAGGGGCCATTCAGGCCATCTAGTCCAACCCCCTGCTCAACGCAGGATCAGCCCTAAGCATCCTAAAGCATCCAAGAAAAGTGTGTATCCAACCTTTGCTTGAAGACTTCCAGTGAGGGGGAGCTCACCACCTCCTTAGGCAGCCTATTCCACTGCTGAACTACTCTGACTGTGATATTTTCCTGATATCTAGCCTATATCGTTGTACTTTTAGTTTAAACCCATTCCTGCATGTCCTTTCCTCTGCAGCCAATGGGAACAGCATCCTGCCCTCCTCCAAGTGACAACCTTTCAAATACTTAAAGAGGGCTATCATGTCCCCTCTCAACCTCCTCTTCTCCAGGCTGAACATTCCCAAGTCCCTCAACCTATCTTCATAGGGCTTGGTCCCTTGGCCCCAGATCATCTTCGTCGCTCTCCTCTGTACCCTTTCAATTTTATCGACGTCCTTCTTGAAGTGAGGCCTCCAGAACTGCACACAGTACTCCAGGTGTGGTCTGACCAGTGCCGTATACAATGGGACTATGACATCTTGTGATTTGGATGTGATGCCTCTGTTGATACAGCCCAAAATGGCATTTGCCTTTTTTACCGCTGCATCACACTGCCTGCTCATGTTTAGTTTACAATCCACAAGTACCCCAAGGTCTCGTTCACACACAGTGTTACCTAGAAGCGTATCGCTCATCCAGTAGGCATGCTTTTCATTTTTCTGACCCAGATGCAGAACGTTACACTTATCTTTATTAAATTGCATCTTGTTCTCATTTGCCCATTTTTCCATTGTGTTCAGATCTCGATGAACTCTGTCTCTATCTTCCGGAGTATTTGCCAGTCCTCCCAATTTGGTGTCATCTGCAAACTTGATGAGTAGTCCCTCCACCCCCTCATCTAGATCATTAATAAATATGTTTAAAAGTACCGGGCCGAGCACCGAGCCCTGAGGTACCCCGCTACTCACCTCTCTCCAGTCTGATGAAACACCATTGACAACAACTCTTTGAGTGCGGTTCTCTAACCAATTCCCTATCCACCTGACTATCTGAAAATCCAGATTGCAGTCCTTCAATTTATCCATCAGAACATCATGGGGAACCTTGTCAAAAGCTTTACTAAAATCCAAGTAAATGACATCAACCGAATTTCCCCGATCCAGCAAACCTGTTACTTGGTCAAAAAAGGAAACCAGGTTGGTCTGGCAGAACCTGTTGGAGACAAATCCATGCTGACTTCCTTGGATCACCAAATTGTCCTCCAGATGTTTGCAGATCGCTCCCTTTAATATCTGCTCCATTATCTTCCCCACAACAGAGGTCAGACTCACTGGTCTGTAGTTTCCCGGGTCATCCTTCCTCCCTTTTTTGAAGATCGGAATAACATTTGCTCTCTTCCAGTCCTCCGGGACATCTCCAGTCCTTAAAGAGGTTCCGAAGATGATGGACAAGGGCTGTGCAAGTTCTCTGGAAAGTTCTTTGAGTACTCTCGGGTGCATTTCATCCGGACCAGGGGATTTGAACTCATCCAGTGCAGCTAAATGCCTCTCGACAACCTCTCTATCCATGTTAACCTCCCACCCAGACACTGTCCTTTGGCTATGGCCATCTCTAGATGTGCCTAAACACTTTGACCTGTGGGAAAAAACAGATGTAAAATAGGCACTAAGTCTTTCTGCTTTTTCTGCATCCTCCGTTAGAGTTTGTCCATCCGCACCCAACAGTGGGCCTATTGCCTCCTTTACTTTATGTTTGCTCCTCACATAACTGAAAAATCTTTTCTTGTTACAATGGGCTTCCCTGGCCAATCTTAGCTCACTCTCAGCTTTGGCCTTTCTGATGATTGATCTACAGTGCCTAGTAACCTGTAGGTACTCTTCTTTAGAGCTCTGTCCTTCCCTCCATTTCCTGAACATTTTCCTTTTCTTTCTTAGTTCCTCTTGAAGTTCTCTGTTCATCCAAATAAGCTTCTTAGAGCTCCTGCAGTGTTTTTGTCTTAAGATCAGATGGGGCCCCCTTTTGGGAGCCCTTAGAATTGGACTTTCTGCTCCAGTGTTTTTGCAACTTGGGGGTTCTTTTGAGGAGATGATCCCACAGCTACACTGCAAGTGTGGTGCCTCTGCCTCAAACCCCCACCCCCAGCCTGAGCCCAGAAAAGACGGAATGGGGGAAATCCCCATAGACTTGAATGGTGCCATTGGTTTTAATGGCGCTGGATCGATTTAGCTGTACCCAGACCTATAGATGATTCAGACAAATCGATTCAGGACAAATCAATTCAGACCAAATTGAAAACGGTCTAAATCTTCTTTTCCTGGCACATGCAAAGTGGCCATGTCACACAAAACCACAACCCATCTCGGCAGCTTGGTTTGTGAAACATAGATTTGCCTTGCAGATAGGTATTCAAATTCTCGACCAATGCTAGTTCCCTTGCCGTAGTTCTTTTATACTGTTCCCCAGCAGAGACCAAGCTGATTCCCCAGCTCATATTGTTGTGCAGGTGGCACAAAATATCCATACATCAAGCAAAACCATCACTAGGAAAATTAGGTTAACTAGCGATTTTGAACCATAGTCCCATGGTCCCGTTGAAGTATCAACGGAATATTTCATGTTAGGCTAACCATGTTTGTTTCATTGAATGACCTTGTGTTAATGGCAGCCATGGAGGGATGGCAGGTGAATTAAATCAGGACAGCAGTTCAGCTGGGTGCTGAATTAAGCCTTCTTGCTCATAAACACTCCCTCAGGACCAGGTCACACCATCATCAGCTGGAAATAGGCAAGTGTGGTAAGGAGGAGGAGAAAATGTGCTCCCCCTTGCATCCCTGTTAAGTAACATGGAGCATGTGATGTCACATACATGGCAGAGCTCCTACCATGCTGGATTCCAGTCACTGATTTTGTAAAATCTGTAGAAACTTTTCTGAATCCAGCATCAGGGAAACTTTCCCCTCTGCCAGTCCCTGTTTACCAAATTCAGTCTTCAAGCTACTACCTACTGGCTGTTCCTTTGCTGAAGGATCAAAGCCCATGCTTTTTTGGTTGCAGTTTCTGCCCTTTGGAGCCAGCTTCCTGAGGAAATGAGGAAGTACTGCTTGCCAAAGTTTTTAGGAGGTGTCACAAGTCCTTTAAAAAAAAAATCTGCATGGGCTTTTAATGGGGTTTCAGAACATTAGAGGAGCTTTACTGGAACAAATAAGTGGTCCATCTAGTCTAGCCTCCTGTCTCACACAGTGGCCAACCATTTACTCAGTAAGGCCAACAGAGGCCAAAGTCTTCTGCTTAAGTTACCTCCTTGCACTTGTATTTAGAGGTTTACTGCCTCTGAATGTAGACTTTCCTTAGTAGCCACTGCTCAGCATGTCCTCCATCAGTCTGCCTAATCCCCGTTGATAGCCATCTGTGCCTGTGACCATCACTACAACCTCTAGCAACAAATTCCACATGCCGGTTGAGTAAAGAAGTGTTTCTTTTTATCTGTTCAGAATTTACTGCCCTGGTTTAAAGTCCAGGTGTTTTCTTTTGGGAAGGGGGATTAATGTAGTTCTATTATAGAGATTGCATTTAATGTTGGAATTGTCAACTGCCCTGTGCCACAATGGAAAAGTACAGCAAAGACATTTGGATTAGTATTTTTTTTTAAATCAGTCTATTCACCATACATGGTCAAACATTACATGAGCAGCAGACACAGGTGGGCAGATCCCGGCCAGATGAAAAAGGAGATAATTGCTGCTAGCTCTGACTTCTGTTTCAATGAAAGCATATTATGTCCTTTTTCAACAATCCTTCTAATGCCAATTCGTGGCATCAATTCCTTTTTGCTACTTTTATTCTAATTTTCAATAAATGTATGCTCTGATGAATAAAAGATCATGATAACATAATCACATCTTCTTCCCACCGAGGTCTATTATTCTCCCTTTCCACTTCACTGTCTCATCATCGTTTTAAGCCACACACACTCAAAGAGCCAGGGAGCTACTTAAATGGAGATGAAAAATGTTTTCTCTCTTTTAACCAATGCATGGAGGTCTGAGGACAATTGATATCAGCAGGTCAGCGATGGTCAAAGCTGCAGGTGAAGACAGCTGATAGAAATGCATCTGATGTTCACCTCTTGAGGGGGTGAAGTTGACTTGGCAGATGAGGGAAAAGGCAAAACAAACTCCCAACAGATGTCTGAATGGATAATGGGGAAGATGCTGAATTTAGCTTATAATGACTGTTTCTCCAGTCATTATGGACGTATAATGACTGGATTTACATACTTAGATGACCTTTTTTCACTTCCACAGAGAGTGCCTTCTTCCCTCCCCAGCCTCTCTCCCATGAGTTCAGGCTTACAAGTAGGTTAGGTCATCACATGTCTATCTGGCCACAATTAATACTTGCCCCTCATTCAGAGGGGCACAGAGCTATTCGGGTTGGAGACTCAAACACTATTCCCTCCACACACTGCTACCTTTTGTTCATATCCTTTTATTTATATATGTAAGCCAAGATCTTTGTTTTGTATTTTTAACCACAAAATTAAATAAATGCAGAGCTTTTATTTATGGTTTGCACAAAACACTGAGGAAAGTCAGGTAGAGGTTACAAAGTTTCTTTTCAACTAAACTTTAGGACTGTTTCTCTTTTCCAGCATTTGGGATCCGCTTTTGACTTTTTTCAGTCAACTTTAAACAGCTCTTCTCCACAGCTTCCATCAGCCAGTTTCTGTTTCAATATCTTAACTGTGATCTTCAGCTTAACTGCCGTCTTCAACCGTATCTAACATTCTGCCAGCTTCCACTGGTCACTGTGAAGGAGAGGTAGAACCTGACCTGTCACATTTGCCTTTTCGAGATCTATATTTTGAAGATGTTAGATTAGGGACGTGGGAGAATGCTCCTCTGTTAACTCTAAATCTGCCTTGGGGACAGTGATGGGGCGAAAAGGCAGAGTACACATCTTTAATCTTCTTTAATCCACTCCTGCGGAGCGGATTAAATAAAAGAGTAAGGGCTGTTGGGGAGGAGTTAGGGCGGGCCCTGTCTGGGATAAAAACTCTGAGGAGCGAATCAGGAGCTGCAAAGCAGCTCCTGATTTGCTCCTCAGAGTGGCAATCCAGGGCCAAGTGGGCCAATTGGGAGAAGCGCTTTGCGTGCCTCCCTATTGGCTACTTGGCCCGTCTCCCAGACGCCGCACCGCCAACTCTACAGTCCTCCCGAGCGGCCATCCGGCAAGGGGAAGAACCTTGCCCCACACCGCTAAGCTTCGGGAAAAATATTTTCCCTCTGCCCAGCAACTGCCCTCCCACGCCTATGAGACGCCTCAACCCCACCACCCCTCCCCACACACCCCCGCCTGCCTGCCTCGCATGCCGACCCCGAACCTCCATCCCCGCCTGCCACAATGCCTGCCCTTCCCACGCTGACGATGATCGTCCACCCGCCTGCCCCCTTCTCACCCCCATCCCCACACCACAACTTACCACTCACTGACTCCCCGCCTGTCCCCGCCCTTCGCCGCCACTGCAGCGACCACGCCCACACGACCGATGGCCTGCCGCCATTACGGAGAACAAAGACCCTCCGACCCGCTCTGCCGGCATTGCCGTGGCTGGCCCGCTGCCGGACGCGCCTCGCCTGCCAACAAAGACCCTCCGAGCCGCTCCGCCGCCACAGCCGCAGCTGGCCCAACCCCACCAGCACCGTGGCTGCACCACCGCCACTATCTCCACCACCATTAGCGCCATGATTGCGCCACCGGCACCGCCGCACCTGTGCCACTGGTGCCACCAACGCGCCTGGGCTGCTCCCGACAGCACCTCGACTGTCCCACCGCCGCAGCGCCACTCCACATGGTCGCCCGCCTCACGGCCACCTGCAGCCCACCATCTCCGCAGCTCCCAGCCGCTCCGGAGCCGCGCGACAAGCATGCAGGTAGGCCTACTTCTAAACATCCCAGGCCGGCCCCGCAGAAGCCTTCCACCCTCCGGGGGGGAACAAAGCTTCTCCAGCCCCACAGACAGCGCGGACCACCTCGCTCACCTGCCCCATGCCATCCCTGCCTACACTGGAGCCCTTCGGACTCTGGGGGGGGGAGGGGGAAGCCATCTAGCGCCCATTTTATTTCATTATAAAATGGGCTTTAAATGTAGTTTTATAAATAAACTAGCTTCAAAGCCCATTTAAAATACATGGGCTTTGAAAGGGGACCCTGCTCTGCGGGAAGGAGGGTCAGGGAAAAGGCTAAGGGGGCAATGGCTGGGCTGTCCCATGCCGGGGGCTGATCCGCGGGCGACGGGTGAAGACATCTGGATGGAGGGGGGGCAAATGCGCTGCTGCAGTTCAGGCGTGTCCCGGTGAAAGAGGCACTGTTCACGGGGAGGGTGAAGCAGTAAGGAAGGAGGGAGGAAGGGTGGGGCGGGGAAAGGAGTGGCTGGCGGCCCCAGAGGCAGCAGGCCATGATGTGGGAGAGGCCAGCGGTGTGATCAGGCAGATGGCGGGCGAGAAGTGGAGGCCAGAGCAGGAAGAGGAGAAGGCGGCAGCAAGCACGGGCCTGGTGGAGGCCAAGCAGGTGGTGGGGGTGGCGTGTCTAGAGAACTCCACATCTCCAGCGAGGATCTGGCATTCCCCCCCCCCCCCGAGGTAGATGCGTATGGCATCGCGGTGTGACAGCAGCAGGACGGGGAGTGCTCCTGGGAGCAGGTGGCGCTCACTGTGGCGGCATCCAAGCTGCCAGGTAGCTCCCTGCTTTCCTCCGTGGCAGCAGCAGAGGCCCTGTGTGCCGTCCCAGTGTAAGGTGGTAAAGGGGCAGCCGAGGGAAGCGCCAGGGATGGGTTTGCGAAGCTCCGGGGGCATGATTGGGGGGGGAAGGGAGGTGGGGATGTCCTGGGAGGGGTGAGGCAGCAGCATGGGGCATGGAGTGTCGGTGCGGGGACATGGGCCGGTCTCGCAGTCATGGGGAGGCAGGTGGCCGCCAGAGCCATGGGCCAGGGAGTCTCCCCACATGAGGGCGTCATCCCCGTGGGCAGAGTTGCTTACTGGGGAAGCAGAGGCCAGGAGCTTTGGGGCCAGTGGGCAGCAAGTGTGGGCTGGAGGGAACCCTGTGGCAACGTTGCTGGTGGCTGCTCCACTGGCAAGGACGGAGAGGCCCCAACGGTCCGGGGGAGGGGCGGGCGGCCTTCCGATTGGCCCCTCACCCGACTGCCTGGAGCTCTTGTCTGTTTGGGCGAGGGGCCAATCGGAAGGTGTTTCGCACCTTCCAATTGGCCTCTCTGATTCTCAGTCTGGGGCCAAGGGTCCAATGGCCCCTGTTTCCTATCCCAGACTCAGCCCACCCTCCTTAGCCTTAGCAAATTATTTATACCGCTCCCTGAGCAGTTTACAGATAAAATCATGCTTTGATACTCAAACACTATTAGAGTGGACCCAACCAATTTCTCCACTCAATCTGACCGAACTCTCATTCATATTATGGTTCATTTGGGCAAGAAGCTAGTTGGCGAAATGCAAGAATGTGTGTGTGCATCAAGGTCCAAGTCAAAGGAATGTATTTTCTGTTCTATAAACATTGAGCCTCTCACCAGGCACCATACCAGCAGCTCTTGGAGAGGGCTGTGAGAGGAGGTCCGAGATATGACTCTCAAAGAGGGGCATTATGGATGTGACTTAGGCCTCTGGGACATCCCTATGAGGCAGGCATGATGTGGATGTATAAAATTGTGTGTAACTCTGTATGGGTTACAGATGGGGGAACTCCCCTTGGTTTTTTTTTTTTTTTTGCTGCAGTAGAAAGAATTAAACTTTAGAAAAGCTTTTCCTGTTCAGTGTGTTAATTGGAAGCATTGCATGGGGCAAAAGGACCCTGAATAGGCCTCAGGGCCATCAAAACTTTGTTTTAGTTATAGAATGCGGATAGAAAGTGCTATTTAGTCGCCAGATGTCCACAGACTATAATTCCCATGAGGCCCTGCCAGTACATGCTGGTAGGGGCTCATGGGAATTGTAGTCCGTGAAGAGCTGCAGTTTGCCCCCCCCCCCAACCATATGGTTTGCAAGGCAAGATGCCTGTGTGTAGCATCTGTGGGTTTCTCCCATCCAAGTATTGCCCCGGGCTGGCCATGGTTAGCTTCTGAGATCTGAGGAGATTAGGATAGTTTGGGCCAGCCACGCCTAGGCAGAGTGATAAAACACGGTTACTAATAGAATATGACCCAAAGAGTCTCTATTACTGCTTGCATGTCTTCCTGCCGCATATATTTCAATCAGGAAAAATTCTACCACTTATAGACTGTCAAAGTACTTCTGTATAATTTTTCAAATAAAAAAGATTCTCTAGATAGTGAAGATTTGGTACAGTTACTTAAAACTTATCCCCCTTAAAGATCACTGTTAAATCCAGGAATGGATTACATGCCGTGAGCTCATGGTTGTTTGGTTGTTGTTGTTTTAAGCTGCTATTAAGTCTCATGTGTATTGATGCGTATTGATTCTGTTGATGAATTTGATATTTGAAAGCACCTTCAGCCCATACTATGTGTGAAGAAAGGCTCTCTAGGAATTCTCATAGCAATCCATCATGCTATTTAGAGGGCACTTGAGAGCCTTCAAAGTGTTTCATGTACATAAATTGAGAAAATTTGTGAAAGAACTAAGATCTGAGCCAGACACATAATGTCTGACAGTTCCTTTTATGAAGCTACAATAGAAAAGCTACTCCATGTTGAGCCAGGCCCCAGATTTAGAGGAGACCCCCCCCAGTTTATAACCAAATGGGGCTTTGTATATTAAGGGAAGTTCATGGTCTGGAATCCACATTTGAAGAAGAGTTGGTTATTATATCCTGCTTTTCACTACCTGAAGGAATTTTAAAGTGGCTGGCAGTTGCCTTCCCTTCCTCCCTGAGAGATAGGTGAGGATGAGAGAGCCCTGAGATAAACTGCTCTGCAAGAACAGCTCTAACAGGACTGTGAATAGCCCAAGGTCACCAAGCTGGGTGTACGTGGAAGAATGGGGAATCAAACCCAGCTCTCCAGAGTAGATGATGCCACTCTTAACCCCTACACCAAGCTGGTTCATTGTAGTATGTGGCAGGTCAGAAGCACAAAATGGCTGCTACAATATGGCTGCCACGTAAGATGTGGCTCTGCACAAAATGGCTGCCACAGCTTACCTTCAGTCACACAGTGAAGATCCTGGTCCTGTAGTGGCATAAGCTGCCAAAGCAAAATCAAAAAGAAAATCTGCAAAACCAATCAAATCTCCACTGACCAATCAAGAGGTCTGCTTGGCAAAAGTCTCACCTAACCTTGCCCATTTTCTAAAAGCACTTGGCTGGCACTGGGAAACATGTCAGTGGGTGCCATGGAGGGCTCCCTTGGCTCATGGTGTGCAGTGTATAAGAGATAAAATGTGTCTGGGCTGCTTCCACCTAGCAACTCTAGCCAGATTGGAGTCCACTGCTCTTAACCACTGTGCCACACTGGCTCCCAGCATACGCTTCTTTGTCTCCCAGACACGGATATTGGTGAAGGCAGGAATACTTAGCCAGCTTCAGGGATCCTCCCCATCTGTTTCCCTCAGGCTTGTTAGGGGTGGGCTAGGTTCCCCACCTCCCTAATGCAGGATCCTCCTTGATCCTCTCCCAGTCTTTGAGCCTCTCACCACTAACTGCCAATCATTCTGCTTGTCAATCTGATCATTCAGGGTTTTCAGACCAGATCGCAGCATATATCACTCACTGTCCAGAACAGTAGCCCTTTGAAAAAGAAATCAGTCACTGCCATGGTGCTATAACAATTGCCAACTGAGCTAGTACTTATGAATTTCTGGCATTCTGGAATAGATGACCATGGAGGTCCCTTCCAACTATGAAGAAGAGTTGGTTTTTTAATATCCCACATTTCACTGCCTGAAGGAGTCTCAAAGTGGCTTATAATTGCCTTCTCTTCCTCTCCCCACAACAGGCGCCTGGTGAAGTACGTGGGGCTGAGAGAGCCCTGACAGGACTGCTCTGTAAGGAAAGCATTATCATGCAGTTGGGTGCATTTGGAGCAGGGAATCAAACCCAGCTTGCCAGATGAGAAGCTGCCATCTTAACTACTGCACCAAACTGGCTTTTGAATATCAGCCTGTATACCTAGAATCAGAGTACAGTAGCATTTCAGACCAACACGGCTACCCATTTGAGCCTGTATACCTGATAGACTTTCATTTGATCCAATGTAGGACCATCCCAGTTAAATGATCTGAACTTAGCTCCCTCACATAGGATGATGCCCGTCTGGTACCTCTATAGCAGTGGTCCCCAACCTGCGGGCCGCGGCCCGGTGCCGGTCCGCGAAGGCCATGGCGCCGGGCCGCGGCTCCCTCTCCCTGCCCCCCCCGCAGTAAAAAACTTCCCAGGCCGCAAGCTTGCGGCCCGGGAAGCTTCTTACTGCGGCAGGGCGGAGAGAGGGAATCAGGGCCGCGCCCGTGGCCAGTGGGCGCGGCCCGATGCGTGGGTGCGGCCAGCGGGCCCAGCCCGCGGGTGCGGCCAATGTGCGGGCGCGGCACGCGGGCGCGGTCGATGCGTGGGCATGGCCAGCGTGGGCCACGGGCCGCACCCCGATGCCCTGCCGGTCCCCAACCTCAGAAAGGTTGGGGACCACTGCTCTACAGGACCACCTTTTATCTTATAACAGTGGTCCCCAACCTTTATTAGGCTGGGGACCGGCAGGGTATCAGGCCACGCCCGCGGGGACCGCGCCCGCGCGGGCCACGCCCACGCTTCGGGCCGCGGCCACGAGCCGTGCCCGCGGATCGGGCCGCGCCCGGAAGCCACGCCCGTGGATCGGGCCGCGCCCGCGAGCCACGCCCGCGGATCGGGCCGCGCTTGCGGGCCGCACCTGCGGATCGGGCCGCGCGGGCGCGGCCTGCACGGGCGCAGCCCTGCCCCGATTCCTTCTCCCCGCCCTCCCGCAGTAAGTAGCTTCCCGGGCTGCAAGCTTGCGGCCTGGGAAGTTTTTTACTGCGGGGGGGTCAGGGAGAGGGAGCTGCGGCCCGGTGCCATGGCCTTCACGGCCCGGCGCCGGGCCGCGGCCCGCAGGTTGGGGAGCACTGTCTTATAAGATGCGGCTGAGACTTACCACAGCCACTTGTTGATGCTACAGAGGGCCTGGTGGAGGCAGATGCAACTGCCTCAGTGGCCCGTTTTTTTGTGGGGGCAGGACCCAAAAGGCCTATAAAGGTGTCACATGCTTGGGTCCTAGCATCTTCGCCCAGGACATCATGGGAGCATCTTGCACTCCATGCTGTCAAGGACCTGCTTGAACATGACCAGGGAGAGCTGGGGGCTCAGTGTGCCCCTTGCAGAGCTGAACCCTGTTAGGGGCAGCTGCTGGGATGGCAGTGGTCCTGGAGCCCACGGGGGATCCCCTCCCAACCATGTGGCTCACCAGAGGATGGTAGTGTGGTAAACTCTGTGGGGGATGAGAGCTATGGGGGCAGCTCTGGGGCACCCTCTATGCCCAGGTGCTGCAGGAAAATTTAGTCTTGCAGCAGCTGGGACTGGCAGAGGGTGAGGTTCCCATCTTACCCATGATTTTCCCAGTGGACGGAGGTTCAACAGGCCCTCCAGGGAAAGAGCCTTTGGGCTCAGCGCAGCCCGAGCAGTGCCAAGTTTTGCCAGCAGCTGCAGAATCAGAACAGAGTGTTGGGCTGGTGGCTTTAGCCCTCACCAGCCATGGAAGGGGAATTCTGGGTGAGCCGAGGGTCCAGGGAGTCCGATCACACACCATGAAAGACAAGTCATTGAGGCAGTTGTGATGCCGTGTCAGGAAGGCCCAGTGCTGCCCCTGGCCAGACATCACTGCCACTCGTCTCCCAGAACCATCCCCACAATCTGGAGTGTGATCTGAGAAATGGGCGAGGCAGCAGGTGAACACTGAACCCCACTCACTCTGCCGCCACCGCCTCCTCGTTTTCTTTGTGCCTTCTGCCCGAGCACCATCTCGTTTTCTTTGTGCCTCCCAGCCACATGTGCTCTGCTGCCTCCGCCACATTTTCTTCATGCCACCACCTCCACGCAGTCCTCAAGCACTGCCATGTGTTCTTCACCCCTCCCTGCCCCACTCTCTCTGCTGCCTCTGCCTCATTTTCTTCACATCTTCTGCCACACTTGCTTTGCCACTGCTACCACCTCTTTCGGTTCACACCTCCCTGCCTGCTTTCCTTCACCGTCAGGCCTCCAGGCCTGCTACACCCACTTTGGTCATCCTGGCCTGTCCACCTCCCCACATCTTCTGCTCTGCTCTGTGCAGGGGCAGGGCATATAGACGCCCATGTATGTATCCATTTTTGATAGCATGATAGATGTTTCCATATCAACAACAACTGTGTGTTGCATCTTATTCCAGCCCAAAATGCCCGCCTACAAGTCAACACCCCAAGAACATTAAAATTATCTGATCAACATCTGCTCATGGTCACTGGCCCAAAGGAGGTGAAACTGGCCTCGATCAGGGCCAGGGCCTTCTCAGCCTTTGCCCCAGTTTGGTGAAATGCACTCCCAGATTACATAAGGGCCCTATGGGACCTAGATCTACAGGGCCTGCAGAGATCTTCCACCATATGGTCAAAATGGTCTGGCCTCACAGCTAAGGGGAGGAGGAGAGTTGGAAAACTGGTTCCTGGCAAACCTCCATGCCCCACTCTATCTGGGAATTAACTGGGGACATCAGTGATAATTGTAAACATTTTAAAGTTAAACTTTGTATATGGTTCCGTGCCCTGAGCAATACAGAAGGGTAAGATAGAAACAATAACAATAACAATAACAATATGGTGTGTGTGTGTGTGTGTGTGTGTGTGTGTTTATATGCCATATTGTTACAAAACATTTTCTATCCCATGATATTTAGACATATCCGTAATCTCTGTCCAGGTTACAGTACCATTTTTAAACATTTGGGAGGTTTGTTTTCAGCAGGTTACTTGTTAAGGCATTAGGTTTAGGAATAAGCCCATTCAACAATAATAAATCCACTCAAACCTGTGAGACAATAAGATATGAACGATTATACTCTGAGAATCTAAATGATCCTCAAGACATGTGACGTAGTCAACATTTTAAAACAAACTTCTATCAGCTCCAGTGCCTTAGATACATTAAAGTTGATGGCAACAAAAATCAAGAGAAATCTGAATTTCTTCAGAAGGCGTATTGACCTTGAAATCCTTCCAACTTTTACAGAATCAACAGAACTAATTAGGGTTTTTTCCCGTTTAAAAAGAGACATATCTGCATAGCTGTGTAGCAAGATTATTGTCTAGGGTAAATATTCAGTTCAGCTTCTTTGTATTTCCAATTCACAAGAATCCTCTTCTTAACATTTGATTGCTTAATCAACAGTATTCATGGTTTTTGAGCACACTAACAGAAGACTGAGAGGGCTTGTCTTTGATTTCTAAATTATATTTGGAAGGTGAGGTTGGAGGAAAGTATTATGGAGAACTAGCAAAAAAGCCCGCTGCAGTCAGGAATGCAGCAGGCGCTAGTGGAGTGGGGTGGCAGGCAGCATGTGGGCGGAGTGGTAGGGCTCAGGAAGCTTGGAGCAGCCTCCCTACCCTCTCGCACACATTACCCAGGGGGAGGTGGCGGGGTGAGCAGGCAGCGGCTAAGGGAGTGGCAGTGATGGTCTGGGCTTGGGGAGGGTCGCCACCACCTCCAGAGGACAAATGCCGCCATCTTGCCACCGGGCCCACTGTCGGGCCCACAGTCCCTCTACCATCGAGGCTGGGATGGCCCCTTCTCGGCTCCAGTGGTGGCTTGCTCACAGCGGTCCTGAAGTGCAGATCGCGGCTGCAGCTGTCACCTTGCCATTGCCAGCTGTCTGCCTTGGCGGTGGGCCTGCCATTTCTTGGGGGCCCCCACCAGCACCAGCGGCTCAGTAGAGCAGTGGGCTGGGAACATATGGGTAGCAGTTGGGCAGGTGGCCGCATGGGTGAGGTTGGGGGTTGGTGTGCTTGCAGGTGGGCATGGTGGTGGTGTAGTGAGGCTGCTAGAGATTGGCTGCCCTCAGCAGCCAGTGAGCATCTGGGCATGAGGCGGTTAGCTTGCCTTGCATCTGCCTTCAGGGTAGCTTGCCCTGTTCTGTAGGGGCCGGGCAACCTGGGCACGGCCAGGTGGCTGGTTGGGCATGGCTGCCGGCGGGCACATCTGGCTGGCAGCCAAGGCAGGTAAGTGGAGGAATAGCAGAGGCAAGGCAGTGTCTGACTGCAAGGCAGACTGTGTGACTAGCAGTCAGCCTCAGGAGGCGGGCGTTCCAAGGGCCGGCCCAATCCAGTCATGCCTGGCTTTGCTGGGTGTGGCCAGATTAGCCCGTATAGGCGGAAACATAGACTGGACACTAGATGTGTCCTGGACAGCACTCCACCCACAGGGGCCTTTCCCAAATATTAGGAAGAACAAATGGTAAGGATATGGACTATGCCAAAAACAAATAAGTGGTTTATAAATCAAATCAAAACCTAATTTTCCTTAGAAGCCAAAAGTTCCAGCAGCTTGCTATACATTTTGTCCTGGAATCCCATGCTGCTCCCATGAAACAGTGAACCCTGCTCCTAAAATTATGACTACTTGGACGCACCCTTGAGCATTTGATCTACCTTTACTTTACGAGCTGGATTCCCCATGTGTATGATGTGGACAAAAAGATCCATATCCTTAATCATTCATATGATCCCTGGCCTAAGGGAAGTGTGCCTGGTAGAATATGCACCTAGTAGAATGAGCTCCCTGGAGAGCGAAGGGCCCTGAGAGAGCTGCCAACATTCCACAGGGCTGGTAAAATGGAGCTCTTCTGTCAGGTGTTTGGTTGAGACCAGAGCCGGGAAGATTAGGGGCCCCTCCTCAGGCTGCGCTAGAACATCAGGTGAACTCCATACCCCGAGGCAGAGGGTTGTCTGGACAGGCTGGGTGGGTCATGGGGGAATATTTCTGCCAATCATGTGTTGGGTGTTGTATAGGGTTTTAATGGGGTTTTTAATACGGGTTTTATGTAACTGTTGTTTCCAAGAATGGCAGGATAAAAATCCAAGAATGAATGAATGATTGAATGAATGAATGAATGAATGAATGATTTTGCAAGTCAGGATTTCTACTGCTACAACATCAATTCAAGTGTGTAGCCATGTTGGTCTGAAGCAGCAGAGAGAGGGTGGGAGTGGGGGGCATGGTGCTAATTGCCAGGAAGGACTGGCTAGAATGAAGATTCAAAAGAGATATTAGCTGAGATAGGACTAAGGCAGTGACCAAGACCTGTGAATTGCTGTAAAGAAGCCCACAAATACAAGAGTTAACAAACAGATGTGAGATGTTTGAGCCCAGAATCAGCCCAAAGGTCCTCTCTCTACCTAGCTGCAATGGTTGAGGAGCTTCTGTTTCAGTGTATTTGACAAAATGGGTAGGCAGGCACATAAAAGCTTATACTCTGAATAAAACTTTGTTGGTCTTAAAGGTACCCCTGGACTCAAACCGTGTTCTGCTACAATATAAAGAAGAGTATATTTGGAAAGGATCACCAAGGAGTAGGGATGTGCACAAAATAATCCTCACATTTATTTCCCAAGATTAAACCATTGATTTCCTTTCCTTATATTCATTATTAAAGCTATTTGAGTAGAAAGCTTTATAAATATATCTCCAAAGGAAATAAAAAAAGTGGGGGGAATATCTCTATTCCTGCTCCTATCTTTTAATTTCTGTTCAGTCACAATGGAATTGATTAGAGACTGACTCCAAATTCTGGGAATGGGGGGGGGGAAGGGATTGTTGGAATTCAGGAAGAAACTGGGCAAAGAGGAGTTAAGATAAATTCTCAGCAGCCCTATAAAAGAAGGCAGCGACTTATCATAGTGGCCCATTGATGGGCAGAGGAACAGGGGCCAAAGGAAGAGGCATGAAGAGATGATGTGCTGACTGGCACACCAGGGACGCCCTGGCACAGGTGTGAGGCATGTGGGAATGAGGCGGGCTATAAATAGCGCCATGTGCGCTAGCTCAGCCTCATTCACCTCTGGGAGCTGCCAATGACAGAAGGTTTTCCCTCCCACCCTCCCTAGGTTTAAGGTTGTAACAGATGTACCATTGTTAGAGTTACTGTTGTTTGATGTTAATCTTTTGTTATAGCTTGCGGGATGGCATAGGGGGAGCCTGAGTTTTGGGGGAGTATAGCTTGTGTCCGACTCCCAGGTTGGGGCCTCCTAAGAGGGGGCTGGGCGTGAATGGCCTGACCCTTGGGTAAAGGCTCGGGATTCACTCGGCTGGGTAGCCCGAGGTTGGACCAATGGAGATGTGAGCCCCCTGTGGTACCTCGGGAGGGACACTTCCCAGTTAGGAACCTTAGTGGCTAAGGAGACCCTGCTCATTTTTGGGGTCAGTAATGCCTTCCTGTCCATAAGATTATTTCTCCTCCTTCTCCTTCTCCTCCTAACTGGGGAGGCAGAAGGTCCCAGCTCCTGGCCCTGGAATCTCTTTCATGGTCCTACAGCCAGTCTGAATAGACTATTATTATTATTGTTGTTGTCGTTGTTATTATTATTATTATTAAATTTATATCCCATCTTCCCCCTGAGGCTCGAGGCGGGTCACATAAAAACCAACCCCCTAAAACAATAAAAGCACAATAAAACATAATACAATTGATACAAAAGTTACAACAAGAAGGGCAGCAAAATTCAATATAGCTAACCCAATTCCACACCCCCTAAGAAGAGAAAGGGAGGGGGCAGATGACAGACGCAACCGTCACATTTGTGAGGGGGGCTAGATCTTCTTGCTGCCCGGCCTCAACCGAAAGCCTGGTGGAAGAGCTTCGTCTTGCAGGCCCTGCGGAATAATGACAATTCCCGCGGGGCCTGCAGCTCTTCTGGGAGCTCATTCCACCAGGTTGGGGCCAGGACCAAAAAGGCCCTGGCCCTGGTCGAGGCCAGGTGAGCTTCCTTGGGACCGGGAATTTCCAATAGGTTAGTCTCCGCAGAGTATAAGGCCCTGCGGGGGGCGTAGGGTGATAGGCGGTCCCTCATTTACACTAAGCCCAGACCACGGATGGCCTTGAAGGTCAAAACCAAAACCTTGAAGTTGATCCGGAAGATAACCGGTAGCCAATGCAGCTGCCTCAGCACTGGCTGGATATGTGCTCTCCAAGGTATAGCCGTGAGGACCCTAGCAACTGCATTTTGGACCAGTTGCAGTTTCCGGATCAAGCCCAAAGGCAGACCAGTGTAGAGCGAGTTACAGAAATCTAATCTGGAGGTGACCGTCGCATGGATCACTTTGTTCAGAGGACAGATAGGACGCTAGTAGCCGAGCCTGGCAGAGATGGAAAAATGCCTAGCCAACTACCTGTTTGACCTGTGCCTCGAGTGTTAGTGAGGCATCCATGGTCACCCCCAGGTTTCTGGCCTGAGACGTGATCTTAAGTTGCGTCCCAGCCAGAGAGGGCAAGCGCGCTTCCTGATCTGCTCCCCTACGGCCCAACCACAGGACCTTCATCTTGGAGGGGTTGAGTTTCAGGCGACTCTGCTCGAGCCATCCAGCCACTGCTTCCAAACATCTGGTGAATGATTCCAGGGGAGAGTCCGGGCGGCCATCCATGAGGAGAAAGAGCTGAGTGTCATCAGCATACTGATGGCAACCCAGCCCATAACTCCACACCAGTTGAGCCAGAGGGTGCATAAAGATATTGAATAATGTGGGAGAGAGCACCGAGCCTTGTGGGACCTCACAAGGGAGCCAGTAAGGGCCCGATAATTCCTCTCCCACAGCTACCCTCTGTGTCCAGTTTTGGAGGAAGGAGCGTATCCAGCGCAAGGCTGTACCCCTTATCCCCGTACCGGTGAGACGGCTAGCTAGCAGCTCATGATCGGCCACGTCAAATGCAGCTGACAGATCTAAAAGAACTAGCACAGCAGAGCCGCCTCGGTCAAACTGGCGACGGAGGTCATCCAACAAGGAGACCAACACCGTCTCAACCCCGTGACCAGGATGGAAGCCAGACTGGTATGGATCGAGCGCCGAAGTATCTTCCAGGAACGCTAGGAGCTGGTCCACCGCAGCCCTTTCTACCACCTTATCCAGGAACGCTAAGTGCACTACCGGGCGGTAGCTTGTGGGGTCATGCGGGTCCAGAGATGGTTTCTTGAGGAGAGGGCACACCACTGCCTCCCTCAACGCCTCAGGGAACTCACTCGACTGGAGAGAGCAGTTGACGATGGCCCTGAGCTGATCACCTATTCGTCCATCACTCCCCTTAAGGAGCCAAGAGGGACAGGGATCGATGGGGCAAGTGGTTGCCCTCATCCTCCCTAGTAAGCCATCTACTTTGGATAGAGAGAGCCACCTGAAGCCCTCAAACGTTGCCTCCAAAGGCGGCCAACGGGCCTCCAGTTCATTAACTGTATTAACCGTGGCAGGAAGGGAGTGGCAGAGCAACCAGATTTTATCCGCAAAATGGCTCGCGAATGCCTCACAGCTGATGGTCAATTTCCTACTATTTTGGCGCCCTTCTTCCTGGGCGTTAAGAGATCTAACAACCCTAAATAATCGAGCTGGGCGAGAGCTAGCGGATGCAATTTCTGCAGCAAATAAGTCACGTTTAGCCACTTTCACTGCCATCTCATACGCCCTCATAAGTGTGTGATGAGATGTTCTTGTAGCCTTGTCCCGAGCCTTCTGCCACACTCGCTCTAGTTGTCTCAATTCCCTCTTCTTCTCCAGGAGCTCCCCGGTATACCAGGGTGCCCGTTTGAGTCGAGGGCAGAGAGGACGTCTAGGAGCAATTTGTCTCTGGCGGCCGACAGGTGGGACTGCCACCATGGCCGCCAGTGAGATGCCGGGAGGTTTTGGGTCCCGCAGAGCATTCTGGAAACCAATTGGATCCATAAGTCTCCTTGGGCGGGCAAAAATATGCCCGCCGCCCAACTGGGGAGGGCGTGGAGTCTTGATCTGAGCCCACAGGGCGTAGTGGTCTGACCATGGTATGGCCAAGGCCGTATCCAGAACCACCTCTATCCCAGCCTCAAAAATCAGGTCGAGGGTGTGGCCGGCCTGATGGGTGGGCCCGGCAACAAGTTGCGAGAACCCCAATGTCGCCATGGACGACACTAGGTCTGAGCCATGTCCTGGGGATGGCACGTCTGCATGAACATTGAAGTCCCCCAAGATTATAAGCCTGGGGAACTGCAAAGCCCAGGCGGCGGCCGCCTCCAGCAGACTCGGCAGGGCATCTGGTGGCGCGTTGACCATGAAGGACCAAGAGTTTGATTCAGTATAAGGCAATATGATTATCAGTCTTTTTAGCAATAATAATATATTTTTGGCTTATATTATTTATTTGATTTCTATAGCGCCCTGTCCAGCAGTCCGGCTCAGGGCAGTGTACAACATAAAAGTTTAGTACTGTAGGTTAGAACAAATAGAATTTGAGTTTAAAATTAATTCTAAAAGTCTTTGGTACAAACAAGTTAAAGTCAACCATGCCATTTCATCCCTCAGAGCAGTCAAGACTCTGGCAGTAATTTGGGGCTTCTTCCATTCAATGTTGGGAACGACTAGTCCAGGGGTAGTCAAACTGCGGCCCTCCAGATGTCCATGGACTACAATTCCCATGAGCCCCCTGCAAGCATTCGCTGGCAGTGGGCTCCTGGGAATTGTAGTCCATGGACATCTGGAGGGCTGCAGTTTGACTACCCCTGGACTAGGTGGATGGGTGAAGTCATGGAATAGGTAGATGTTATTTAGCTTTGGCCCCAACCAAAAATCTGGTGGAGGAGCTCTGTTTTGCAAGCCCTGCGGAACTGTACTAGTTCTGATAGGGCTTGGATGTGTTCCGGGAGCTCCTTCCACCAGATAGAGGCCAGGACAGAAAATGACTTGGCCCTGGTTGAGGCCAAATGTACCTTTTACTGCCAATGGAAGTGTTATGCTAGACTAGACAACCCTTTGACCTGACAGAATTTGGCAGGCTTTACTCTCTCAAAAGAAGATGCTACCCGGTTACACCATACAGAAACACCATCCCTCTATATACTCTCCTTTCCCCTCTCTTCTTTATGAGAAAAGCAACTCCGTCAAAGCCTCAACTTCTGCAATTTGGACTTTTAGAAGGAATATAATGTAATTTCTTATTTCGTCAGTGCTGATCATATGTTGAAATCTGCAAGATGGGTCTCTGTTAACATCATGTTTTCTTAATTTTCCTCTCATTATATTGGTTCATATTTTTCACAGCAGTGGTGGAATATTTATCAGGACAATCTTCCTGTTTTTTTTCACTCCCATAAAAATGGTGTTTTGCATTATCTCTGATGTAGAGCCTCCACAATATCTAATTCATGAATATTTCAAATGACAGGATACCCTTGAACATCAAATAAATGTCTAGTGAGAGTCTGGAATTAGAAAGAGAGAAATGATTAAAGAGATGTCCAAATAGTTAATATACATGTGGCGTTTTTCCTCTGGAAAGTTGCAAAAATATTTGGAGAATGTGTTTTAATGTACATTAGGGGAGAAATAAAAAAAAATGGAAAGACTGTTTATGGCTACGAAGCACTTATAAAAATGATCAATTTTACACCTTAAAAACTGGAAGATATTGCCAACCTGCAAACTTGATGCCGTTCAGAGAAGATGTACAAAGTCTGAACTTCCCGTTTACATCCAGCTAGAGGATCTTGGAAAAGCAAGACTATACAGTCATGTGTCCAATATCCTGATCCAAAGCTACACGGTGCATTGAGAAAGCTATGACTAGCCAGGCCTCTGAAGATATAGCATACATCATTGAATATGCTGCAATTGTAGGGCTACACAGCTTGGTGTAGTGGTTAGGAGTGGTGGCTTCTAATCTGGCATGCCAGGTTTGATCCCCCACTCCTCCACATGCAGCCAGCTGGATGACCTTGGGCTCGTCACAGCCCTGATAGTACTGTTATGACTGAGCAGTCCTAATGGAGCACTCTCAGCCTCACCTACCTCTTCTTCTTCTTGTTATTCTAATTGTTGTTGTTGTTAGGTGCGAAGTCGTGTCCGACCCATTCCGCCTCCATGGACAATGATCCTCCAGGCCTTCCTGTCCTCTCCCATTCCCCAGAGTCCATTTCAGCTCGCACAGACTGCTTCAGTGACTCCATCCAGCCACCGCATTCTCTGTCGTCCCCTACTTCTTTGGCCCTCAATCGCTCGCAGCATTAGGCTCTTCTCCAGGCTATTCTAATAACAGCAACAAAAATATCAATAACACCAATAATAACAGTACAACTTATTTATGACACACCCCTGCACAAAGGCTCAGGGTGGGTTATGACAATCAGGAAAAGGGGGAAGAGGGCAACTTTTTAGCTACCAGAAGGGCCATGTTGAAATTATAGGTGCTCTGGTTACCAAAAACCACGTAAGCAGGGAGAACAACTGAATGAATTTGAAAGGGAAAGTTGGCAAGATCTGACCTCTGCATGCATGAACCAAGGGCCACATGACTATTGGGATACGTTTGGGCTTCTGCTTCCTCTCCCCCTGCCCTGCTATAAACCTCTCAGTCCCCAAAAAATCAGCCTTATTAGAGCTTATGATGTCTCTTTTGTGAAGCTCATACTTGTCTGAATCAAATCTGTCACATTCTTAGTCCTGAGGATTTTCTTCCATTCTGTGTACATTGCTAACAGACCAATTGTATGCATTTCCAGCACCAGTGTTCAAATGAACCACTTCTGCATGGGACTTGCCACAGAATGTGACTTCAAGAAGCAAAGCAGGTACACTGACACCCACAAGAAAAACATGTAAGTATATTACAACAGTGTGTACTTCAGACATACATTACATGTCTGTTTTTCTGTCCTCCTAAATCTGTCTCTGAAGAACTGTGAGTGACCCAGACAACCTGAAAGATGTTTCTTTTCCTCTCCACTCTAGAAGAATTTGCTGTGGCTTGCTTCAGCCGCTTGAGGGGTGTGCGTGTGAGAATGTCACACTAGCCTTGTTTTTTGGGGCCGGGGTGTCTGCCAAGTTGTCACAGGCTAATGGAGGGAGTCCCTGCTGGCAGTCTTGTCATGTCTACCTTTCTGTCATTCCGATTATGCCCTTGGAGAATTGTGGGTTACCTAGCCTGTCCTGCAGAAGAGGAGGAGGAGGAGGAGGAGAAGAGTTAAAGGAGTCTCAAAGCAGCTTAAAATTGCCTTTCCTCCCTCTTCTCACAGCAGGCACCCTGTGTGGTAGGTGGGATTGAGATAGCCCTGATATTACTGCTTTGTGAGAACTGCTTCTAACAGGACTCTGATAAGCCCATCATCATAGTTCTCCATCTCCACAGAGTTCTCCTCTCCACTGGAGGAGAGGGGAATCAAATCCAGCTCGCTAGATTAAAAGCCACTGTTCTTAACTACTACACCACACTGGCTCTCTACACAATGGTATGTCAGCCCCTTGAGGGGGATGTGAGAGTTGTGGACACTGGACACACTTCCCTTGCTTGTTCAGTGGGTCTGGGGTGGTTGCCAAGCTGTTGTGGGGCAACTTTCAGGAGTTCCTGTCAGAATTCTTTTTGTCATGTCTACCTTTTTTGCATCCTTCATCCCTGTACATGGAAAATTTTCATTTCCACTGGCCTGGTGGGGCTGGGGTGCCTGCAAAGTTATCGTGGGTAACTTTGGGAAGGCCCTGTGAAAATTCTCTGGTCATACCTGCTTTTCTGTCATTGCATCACTAAAAATGGAGAACTCTGATTTCCACTGTTTTGTCTAGTCCTCTTGGGGTAACTTTGGGGAGCACTTATTGAAAATCTGGAGATGTCGGACTTTCTGACTTTGGGTCAGAACCTGCCTTGGGGGTTTAGAGTATAGCAGGGTAGCTTGACTTGCTTTGACTGTCTGTCTGGAAAGAGGGGCCTCCCCAGATGAAATTTCCTTATGGGTTTGGTATCGCTGGTTTGTTTCCGAGTTGCTCCATAGATTCCTGGCTGTCACTGATGCTCTCATTTTCAAGAAAGAGTACTGGAGAGGCATTTTTTTGGGGGGGTTCTGTCACACAGACTCCAGAAATGTAATCTGCCCCCAAATTGGAGAATTCGTAGAGGAGCAAGAGACAGGGTGGGATACCCTGTGTGTTTGGCATGTGTAGCTTGGAGGGCATCCATTCTGTAAACTTTTGAGCCTGTGCCTAGCATTTTGTCCAACAGCTTTTTCCTGCCTTCACCTGAGTCCTGTTGGGTTTGCAGTTACAGTGGCATTGGTTTTGCTGGGCTTGCAAAAATGCCCCCCCCTTCAGTTTCTACGGTAGCATTCTGTTATCCTTTGCTTTTATTGCCCTTGCTTTTTTTTGCTTATCCCCCTCTATTTGAAACAATGGGCTATAAGGTCATCTTCTCTGGGGGACCATAAATCCAGCACTCATCACGTTGGGGGTATGTGCAGAGGATAATCAGCCAGAGAATCCCTGTGAGTTTGGTGTCTCTATCGTGTTGGAGGGCCATTCTACTGCATCATGATGCTCTGCCACTGAACCATGCCCTTTCCCTGCTGCTGTGAGAGTTGTTCATTGACCTGACGTGCGCAGTTCCCTATTGCTCTGTGATTTCACACTTCACCAATGATGAGCCATGGGCTTGGACCTAGTGGAGCTTTTTCTCCATGGATGAAAAGATTTCTCCTGATGGACCACAACATCCTTGTCTTCCACTCCTGTGGTAGCCTCTGATGTCCTCCATGCTGTTCCTGCAAGATGACAGATCCTGAAAAATAGGGCTGCCACAAGAGGTGAGAGCATCATACTATGTAGATAGAACTCCTTGTTCCCATAAAGAGTCCAAGCTATGGTTTAGTGAAGCTGTACAATGTTGCAATCCTTGAGTAATATGATTCTCTGTTTCTGATTGGTAAGTACCTGGGGATGTTGAGGGCTGGGCCCTGAGGATGGAGGGTCTTAGAGAAGGGATGGCCTTCAGTGGAGTATAATGCCTTGGCGTCCACTTTCCAAAACACCCATTTTATCCAGGTACACTGATCTGTGTTGCCAAAGATCATTGGAAATCCCAGGAGACTTTCAACCACCACCTGTGGATTAACAACTTTATTAAATAAGTACACCATTTGCATGAATAAGGTATTTCTTTTGTTCTAAAGTAATTACTGGAACTAATTCACATTCCTGAATCATAATTCACTGAAAGAAGTTACAAAACACACACACACACACACACACCCCAAACCTCACAGTATACTGAAATGCTGAAGGTTTGTTATAAACAACAACAATAGGCATTAATTTCTCCAAGAGTTTTTGGTCCTGAACTATTCTCTCAGCCAAACAAGCCATGCAGTTGCCTTAATTAGCAAGCACTCCGAAGAGAATAATTTGAGGATGATTCTTTTCTGAACAACGTGTTGTGTCATGGAGACCTAAATCTCCTCCTTAATGCAATTATGAACCCAGTAGGAAAAAGGAACGGAGCTTCATACTTGGCCTTCTATAAGAGACTTGCAAAGTGCTTTTGAGTTTCTGTAGCAGGAAAAACTCAAAAGCAAGGAGTATACATGACAAAATGGGGAAAGAAGCTGTAGAGTCCTAGGCCAGGGGTCCTAAACGTGGAGCCCAGGGGTGTCATGGCATCTGCTAATATCTATCCTGGTGCCTGCTAAGAGTTTTGAGAAGGTGGATGGTGCCAGATGGGGGCTCTTGAACAGCAAGAAGCAAGGCTTATTTATTTATTTGTTTGTTTGTTTATTCAGTTTATTGACTACCACTCCCAAAGGCTCGTGGCGATTTACAAAATCCATCTAAAACCCATTAAAAACCATTAAAACCCTGGCTAAAATGAACAATCACAACATCCATACAACACAATAGAAATAGAAAAGCAAGATGGCGGAAACCTCAATCCCCCTAACTCAACTAGAAGAGGGAGGAGAAAGGAAAGACAAATCAGAATGGTATTCATTGTTGGCAACAGGGGGACCCCAATTGCTCTTCCTGGCCTAACCTGGCATCAACCATAAACCTGGCGGAAAAGCTCCGTTTTGCAGGCCCTGCGGAAAGCAGAAAAGGCCTGCAGGGCCCGCAACTCACCCAGGAGCTCATTCCACCAGGTCGGGGCCAGTACCGAAAAGGCCTTGGCCCTGGTCGAGGCCAGGTGTGCCTCTCTGGGGCTGGGAACGGGGCCTCTCTGGGGCTGGCTTCTGACTGACCATTGGAGATTTCTTTAGCCGTTTGGATTCTTTTTTTTTTTTAAGAAAAAAAATTGGTTTGGCTGTAGCCACTACAGCACAAGAATCATCAACTGCTTGACTGAAGCTAAGCTTTGCCAGTCATTTTGTACAGTGATATGGAGAGATGGGGGAGGGGGGGGAGAAAAACTGCAATGCTAAAGCAAGAAGAAATAGTGAGAAGTATACAGAAATATAAAGACTTACCGTATTCTGGCAGAGCCTAGGGCTGAACTTGAGGTCCGAGGCAAGATCATAGTTTAGAATGTAATTGACGAATGTGCGGTTAGAAGAAGAAGAAGAGTTGGTTCTTATATGCCACTTTTTTCTACCCGAAGGAGGCTCAAAGCGGCTTACAGTCACCTTTCCATTCGTTTCCCCACAACAGACACCCTGCGAGGTAGGTGAGGCTGAGAGAGCCCTGATATCACTGCTTGGTCAGAACAGTTTTATCAGTGCTGTGGAGAGCCCAAGGTCACCCAGCTGGCTGCATGTGGGGGAGTGCAGAATTGAACCTGGCTCTCCAGATTAAAAGTCTACACTCCTAACCACTACACCAAACTGGCTCTTCCTACACCAAACTCCCATCTTCCAGATCCAGTCAGTTCAAATGAAACTGACCAAGAGCACGCACTGGTGGGAAGGTCCATTGTTTGATTGTGTTTATAAGTTGGGATGTTTCTTGGGGGTGTGGGGTTCGGGTCACTTCATTTGCTTCCTGTAACATGCTGGCGTGCTAATAAAGAGCTCAAATTACTGCCAGTGTTCGTGGCCACTTCTGAACCCACAGATTTAACATTGTGGACAACAAGTGTTAATAAAGTCACAAACTTATCACTTACTACACAATTATCGAAGGGAAAAAAAGCCCTCTTTTATTTTCTAAATGCATTTTTTTTTCTTAATTATCAAACCGACAAATCATCAATTCCTTCCCCCACCACCAGCCTTTTCATACAAAAGTCTATAAGGGGTTTCCCATTAATAATGAGTTTGGGAGTTTTGTGGTTTTGACAGCACAAGTGAATTGTGTTGGGTGCCCCTTCGAGACCTAAGGGCTAGTCTAAGGGAGATATAAATTTTAAAATAAAGGTTGGTGTCTCTATAATGCCTGCGTTTTTGTGCAGTTGTATTTATGGCTCTAATTCCTTCATCAGCTGGAGAGAAAAGCAAGGATAAAACCACAACTATTGTGAATCAAGGATTGGCACTGTGGTGACTGGAAGGGGTGGGGAGGGGATAAATCTACATGCTAACTATGAACTTGAGAAATCCCAGGTTATTTGATGTGGGGCTTGGGAGGGTATAAGTTTGGGAGACGGGGAACTCAACCCGGATAGAAACTACCTTCCAGAGCTACCAGATTGGTTGTAACTCTCAGTAAACTTCAGGGTCTCTGGGGGGGGGGAGTTGGCAACCCATCATGTGCTCCCTCACTCTATGGTCACTAAAAGAAAGAAAGAAAGAAAGAAAGAAAGAAAGAAAGAAAGAAAGAAAGAAAGAAAGAAAAGGAATTCTTGTTGACTTGTGGGATAACTACAGCTGTCACATGATTGACTGATTACACCCTGTCATGGAAAGGGCCCTGAGAGCACAGAAATTAATTTAGATAAATGCATGGTAATAATACACTAAGGGGAAACTGATACTGAGCAGAAGTGCAAAACTGGCTTATGCTAGCTTGGGAGCAGGAATGTACGAGACGGTTAACGGGAAAAGAGGCATCGCGGCATGCTGCGGTCGCTAGAATGCGGCTGCTGTATTGAGTGGTATAAATAGGGACAGGGTACGGGAGGTCAAAATTGATGCAGAGAATTAAAGGGAAGAAAAACAGGCCAAAGAGAGAGGTATGATTATCTGATTTGATTGACTGGATAAGGCCAAGGGGAAAATATTGTGAATTGTCGATGGTTTCTTCTTATAATTATTACTATATTATACAATTATACAGATTATGAAGGTTTTTTTGGGGGGAAATATCAAGATTGGAAAAGCAGAAGAAAGATCGGGACAAAGTAATTAGTTTTGATCGGTGGTCTTTTTTTGTCAAGGCAATGGGTGGGGTGGGGGGGCGGCTTGTTTAGCTATGGCTAGGTTAGAAGTCCTCACATCACCTGTCCTTAATGCTTCCCAGTTAACAAAGCCAGAGGATTAAGGTAGCAACACTGGAGCCAAGCTCACTGGGTAAACATGGGTCAGTCACTTGAAACTTTCTTATAACCAGATCACTGGTCTATTGAGGTCAGTACCGTCTCCTCTCACTAGCAGGAACTCTCCATGGCAGTCTTTCTCAACTTTTTGATTGTTGAGAAACCCCTGAAACATCCTTTAGGCCTCAAGAAACCCGAGAAGTGGCGTAATTAGGCAGAATGTGTTTGGCAAGGATACCTGTGTTACATGCCTACACAGGGCCCCTCCCCCCTCACCAACTCTAGGCCCATCATTGGCCATTTGGGGGTGGGGGTAGATCAACAAGACCACATATGGTCATATCACCAATAAAAGTTTAACATTTAAAATATTAAAAATTAACTCCTATCCATTCAGGAAACCCTTCCAGGGCCATCAAGAAACCTCAGAGTTTCACGAAACCCTGATTGAAAAAGCCTGATTGAGAAAGACAAAGGTCTTTCTCATTACCTACTACCTGAAAACTTTTTCTAAAATACTGAAGATTACACCTTCTTCATGCCTTACTGATGGAAGCCCTGCAAAGAGCGAGCTGCAGTAGTCCAACCAGGAGATGACCACTGCGTGGATCACATTTGAGATGAGATGATCTCACATCTTCAGTGTTTCTCTAATGAATATCTAGTCACTATCTACTGTGACTAAACTTCAATAATTCATACGCTGCTAAGGAGGAAGTTGAGATAGATGGATCATTGTGTGTACAGTCATTCTTATTATGATGTGATCCCTGCAATAAAGCCTATTAAGCAGCAAAAAGGCATTACTCATTTGGGTGGCAGGAACTACTGAGAAGGTTTAATGAACAGAAACAGTCAAAGGCCAGTGACTCTGGATGTTCATCAGGTGGACTCTGGCATGTATGAATGATCTATGATCACTGGGGCATGGAGGCAGGTCCAATGCCTTATCCAACCGAGTGACAGGAGCCACCCAGATCTTAACAGAGTCAATTGCCCAAGTGTATTTTCCCTCAGAATTCATTTTTCTTGGATCACAAATTGATGCAGTGTGGAAATAAACCATCAGATTGCTCAGCAATGATGAGCTTGAATTGAACATGGAAAAACAAGGATATAAGCCTGACTACCAATTGTAGATTAGTTAGATCTACCATATTTTCAGTAGCCACTTATGGCTGTGAAAGTTGACAATGAAAAAATCAGACAAGAGAAGAATCGATTTCTTTGAACTCTAGTGTTGGAGAAGGCTTCTGTGGGTCCCGTGGATGGCAAATGTCACGAGCAAGGAAATACTACAGTGCATAGAACCTGATCTATCAGTGGTTGTTAAAATCATGAAACTCAGGGTCACTTACTTTGGCCATATCATGTGATCCAACTCAATGGAGAAAGCAATTATGCTAGGATTGGTCAGTGGAAAAAGGAAACCAGGCTGACAAAGGGCGCAGTGGTGGGACGTGATCAGGATGGATACCGGCCAGAACATTGCATGGCTGAAGGAGGCAGTGTGGGTTTGGGGATCATGGTGACAGCTGTGCCATGGGATTGCCAAGATCTGGACATGACTAAAAGGCTGACAAGAACAACAACTTTTCCTTAGTATGAGATTACTTTTTGTTAAAAGTAGTTACATATTGTTCTAAGATTATGATTCTGGATCATTGTATTTTAATTTAAAAAAACCAAGGGGCTATTTTGTTGTTACTACTCTCCTCTAACTGCCTGTTTCTTTTACCTAATGGAGAAAGGGGCTGGTTGAGAGCAACTCAACAGGGCTGGCTCTGCTTTCCCATTCCCCAACTTCTACACCAGGGCAACTCACTGGGGCAGGCTGTGCTTCCCCCGCCCCAACTTCCACACTAGGGTAGTCATTGGGGCAGTCTGTGCTTTCCCCCACCAAACTTCTACTCCAGGGTAACTCATTGTGGCAAGGCTGCATCCCCCCCCCCCAGCTTCTACATCTGGGCAACTCATTGGGGCAGACTGTCCTTCCCTACACTTCCATGGCCAAGGTACTCACTGGGTCCAGCTCTTCTGCTGTTGCTACTTTTACTCTCAGTCACTCCACGCCCTTCCTGGCTGAGGGCCCTCTCCCAATAGGGGCTTGGCTATAGGGGAGGGCTATTACTGGCAGAGGACCAGTCAGGGAATGAGTGACCCTTTGTTTCCAAAAATATATGGTTTATTGATGAAGTTAGGGGGTAATGTTAATGCATTCAATATCTATCTTGATCCCGTCCCCCATAATCTTCCCAAAGTTAGGGTTGCCAGGTCCCGCTTGGCCACCAGTAAGGATGATAGGGATATGGTCATCATCTCTAGGGTTGGAAAAGTGAGAGATTCAGGGTTGGAGCCTGGGGAGGACAGAGACTTCAGTGGGGTAGTGTGCTTCATAATTCACCTGTCAGTGCCTTGGGATGCAGTCTCAAAAGCCACTCAAGATGAACACACAGGAGTCCCAGAGACTGGGGCCCATTCTGCACACATAGGATAATGCACTTTCAATGTGCTTTGGCAGCTGCATTTTCCTGTGCGGAGCAGGAAAAACTACTTCTAAAGAGCATTGAAATTGCATTATCTATTGTGTACAGAATAGACCGGGATAAAGCAGTCTTAATTAAGGCACAGCAGCGTCTACAAGAAATCAGTGTCAACAGCCAAAGAACTAAAGAAAACATGGCTAGTTATACCATCAGACCCCACACAACCCGAACCCAAATTCAGGTAGGAAGTCCACTTTCCCACAGGGACCACATCTGATCTAACAGGGTGCCCAAATAGGAGACATTCTGCCTATCTTATACCCAGGAGCTAGCTCTGCTAGAGGATTGTCATGCATCCCCAAAGGGGTGAAAGAAAAATCCTACAGTCTCTCTCTGTAATGCAAAACAAGGAGGGGGACTGCTTTGAAGAAGCCTCTGATGAGCCGATTCAACCCCAGGATGGAAAAAAAATGGCCAAGCTATTATGTGGCATATGACACCACTCTCCATTTTCTCCAAGGGAACTGATTTCTGGAGCTGAGGTATTGTCCCTGGAGGCTGACATCCCTAGTTGTCCATTTGGACTATTTCTCCTCTTATTCCCCCATCGAACATTGTGATTTTAGCATCTCTCAAAGTGGGATGAATTGGGAACCATGCTGTACGCTGCCAACTGGAAAATCCAAATCAGCTTCAAAGCCCATTTGAACAAACATGTCAGTACTCTTTGGTCTAAAGCTTATTTTTAGCATTCGTAATTGCATTTGGGGCTTGCACTTTTGGTTCACTTTTCAGCTCTCCTCTGATGATTGATAATGATGTGCAGGTCCCTTCTTTTCTTTGTTTTGGAGCTAACCCTACGTTGACCTTCAGCAACTATTAAAAGCCTGAAGTCCCTGTTTCCCTTTTGGGAGAATTATGGGTTGTCTGACAAAAAGTGCTCTCTGACTTGACTAGCATTATTTGAAAGCCTCTTTTACTTGAGTTATTCATTGTACATCCAACTTGGGCAGTGATGTCTCTAAACAGTAAAGACCCAGATGGAAATTTCATATGGCCATTAGCAATTAGCTATTTACCCCTTTCTAGGTTGTGTTTGTGTGTTAAATGCTGTCAGATCGCTTCCAACTAATGGCAATCCTTTTGAATTAATGTCTTCCAAAATGTTCTGTCATTAACAGCCTTGTAAGGTGAGGGCCATGCTTCTTTAATCAAGTTAATCTATCCCATGTTGGACCTTCTTCTGGCTGTCTTCAACTTTTCCTAAGAGTGCCAATTTGGTGTCATAGTTAAGAGTGGTGGCCACTAATCTGGATAACTGGGTTTGATTCCCCCACTTCTCCTCCACAGGGAGCCCTCTGGGTGACCTTGAGCCAGTCACAGTCTTTTTAGAGCTGTTCTATAAGAGGTGTCTCAGCCCCACCCAAGTGTTCTTCTTCTAATATAGTTCTCTTTTCTAGTGTGTCCTGTCTTCTTAAAATGTCACTAAATTACAACAACCTCAATTGAGTCATTTTCACTTTTAGAGAGCGGCCAGGCTTGTAATCTTCTGATGTATTGGTTAAAGGTGCCAAACTTTACTCAGCTGCTTCAGGCCAACATAGCTACCAACCTGAATCTATATTTTAAGGTATATTTAATTATTTGATTGCAATAAACGAGCAGAACAAAAGATACACAGCAACGCAAGTAGGAAGGGGCTTTTTTTCTATGAATGGTTAGGATCAAATTTTTTATTACAGAATCTTTGTACTATGACATTTAATTATTTTCAATTTTTGGAAACTTTTGAAATTTTCTATCTGTACTGCATTTATTAATAGTTCAGTATTAAATGGACTCCGGGGAATGGTAGAAGACAGGAAGTCCTGGAGGATCATTGTCTATGGGGTCGCAATGGGTCGGACACAACTTCGCACCTAACAACAACAACAATTATATTAACAACTTCTGCTTCTGGTCAAACCCTCCAATTCTGCCATAGTAGGAACTTCTCAATACATCTTCAAAGGTTTATCAGAAGAGCATGGCAGGCTTGTGAGTCTTCCCTCTCCTCTGACAAACCATGGCAGTGGTCCCCTCAAGATGTTTCACTCCCATACTCTGGTTTCTCTTCATATCGTATAAATCTTTCGCCTTTTACTAAAGATGTTTTGCTCCCTGGTGCAGTCTGTAAATGTTTTCACCAAAACCAGAATGTCCAGATTCACCATGAAAGTTTCTTACAGCTTGGAGTAGTGGTGCTGGAAGGGTTTCCCAAATGGATGGGAGTTCATTAATTTTAAATTTTATTTAAATTTGTTAAACGTTTATTATTTTTATTATTTGATTTATTTGATTTCTATACCGCCCTTCCATATGGCCCAGGGCTTTTTACATACAACATGGGGGGATACATGGAACGAATTAGTACATAACATAAACAAATAGAACAACAACAACCCAATAACACCATTTCAGTAATAAACAACATAACAGGAACAGAACCCAGCCAAGGCCCCGAAGAGGACAGACTGGTTTAGGCCATGGAGGGATGTCTGAGGGGGGACCTGTGGTCAGTCTCAGGCAAATGCCTAGTGGAGGAGCTCCCTTTTGCAGACCCTGCGGAATCTTGGGAGTTCGGACAGGGCCCTGATCTTTATCACATGCTATGACAATATATGCGAGCTTAAATGGATTCCGGGGAATGGTAGAGGACAGGAAGGCCTGGAGGATCATTGTCCATGGGGTCGCGATGGGTCGGACACGACTTTGCAACTAACAACAACAACATGGTCATGTTGACCCCCTCCTCCCAAAATGGCCAATGATGGGCCTAGAGGGGGTGGGAAGTGGCAAGGGAACCAAGTGGGCATGTACACAGCTATGCTTCCCAACCATATTCCACATTCTCATGCCACTGTGGGGGTTTCTCGAAGCCTGAAAAGTTTTTTAGGGCTTTTCAATGGTAAAGAAGCTGAGAAAGGATGTTCTAGCATGTTCCCTGGCTGGCCTCAACCAAAGGCCCAGCAAAAGGGCTCCATCTTAACTGGCCCTGCAGAACTTAGCAAGCTCTATCACAGGCGTAATCTCTTTGGGACGCTTCTTCCACCAGGCAAGAACCAGAACCTTTTTGGCCCTGGCTGTGGTTGAGGTCAGATTCTTTGGGACCAGTGATTTGCAGCCAGTTGTATTTGGCTGAGCATAGTGTTCTCTGGGGAGCATATTCAGAAAGATGGTCCGTTAGATATGCAGGACCTGGACCATATAAGGCCTTGAAGGTAAGTACCAAGATCTTGAACTGAATCTGTAATTCAACTGGAAGCCAGTGCAGCTAATACAAGACTGGTCTTATATGGGCTCTCCACAGTGTCCATGTGAGAACCTGGGCAGCTGCATTCTGGACCAGCTGTAGCTTCCACAGCAAGGTCAAGGGAAGGCCCAAGTACAACGAGTTACAGTAATCAAGTCTGGAGGTGACAGTTTCATGGATCACTGTGGCTAGGTATCCTAAAGACAGAGAGGGTGCTCATAGCTTTGTTTGGCATAGGTGAACAAATACCAGCTGTGCTACCTTTCTGATTTGAGCCTCCAATTTTAAGGAGATATCAAAAATCACTTTCAGGTTCCTTTCCATCTGTGCTGCGGTAAGATATACTCCGTTCAGACTGGGAAGGCACACTTCCTGGTCTAGTCCTTTCCTCCCCAATCAGAGGACCTCCATCTTTGTTGGGTTCAGTTTCAGATGGCCATTCCATCACTTCCTCCAAGCACTGGGCCAAGGAGTTATGAGGGACACCTGGCTGACCTTCCATCAGGAGACAAGAGCTGGGTTTCATCCACATAATGATAGCACCCAAGCCCAAATCTCTGGACAAGCTGGGTGAGAGGGTACAAAGATGTAAAATAATGTTGGGGAGAGGCCCGCTCCCAGAGGACAATTTTGGGGGGAGGCCCGAGTTTGCCTTTAATCCGAAGTAGGTGGTGAAACAGAATAGCCATCTAATTATGTCTTTTAGGGGCAACATATTTTATGGAGAATTTTTGCAAGCCTGAGAAAACTTTTTGACCTTCAGTCTGAATGCTAATTGTGAGGAGTTCTGTTGCTCAGCTTCCCTAATATTAATGTGATTTACAATGTATTCTTTGTCACCAACTGTGTTTCCAGATGCCAATAGCATGCGTGCATTTGCCCTCATGGTTTCCCACCACCACCCTTTAACTCAATCAGTGGGATAATGAAGTTGTTAACTGAGAAGCAATTGCTCCCAGACAGATTGGATCACAGTTACAGAGGTGTGACTTAATGTGAGGAACTCTCGCCAACTTAATCAACTCTTGACGTGCACTATTTTTAAAAGTTTTTTTTCTCTTCTCTGAATGTGAACTCCCTAAATGATCTTGTTTTTGCATGTTCCCACAGGGGCTTGAACTCATCAGCCTTATGGACCGAGATCTGGCCTAGTGAGTCATTTGGAAAAACTTGTACTGGAGGGAGGGACTGCAGCTCATAAGGTCCTAAATTCAACCTGTAGCACCTTCAGCTGTATCAACAGAGGTATCACATTAAAACTGAAAGATGGCATAGTCCCATTCTCTACCACATTGGTCAGACTGTGGGCCATTCTGTACCCAGAAAATGTAGTGAAAGGGTTGTCTCTTGCAGACACTTTTTTTTTTTTTACATTTTACAGACATTGTCAGCATCCAGCGTTCCAGCAGCAAACCAGCAGCTACATCCTTCATTTTAAATTGCTAGCTGGGGAATCCACAAAAGTGGATTCTCCCAACTATATTGCATGAGGAGAGCAACCAGCAACCACTATGAAATGTGTAATCAAAGTGGCCAGAAGTAGCGTGATCTCCATCTCCAGAGGCCACCCTCGTGCTTGCCTCCCTTTCCCTTCTCCCTGGAATGGGGCTTTTTTTTTTTTTGTAGCAAGCTGCCTGGAGCAATGAGTACGTATAGGTCCATAGAGGCAGAACAACAACAACAACAACAAAATCCCACCCACCAGTTGGCACACAAAGCATGCCTCTCAACTCTCCTCCCCCATGGAAAAAAATTACTTCTGTTCATCTTCAAGTGTCAAACTTCCAAAACAGGCTGGCATTAAATAATTGCGGTTGCTTAAACACTATGTTTTTAGAGGTGCAGAATGGCCCTGTGTGCAGTTCTGTGTGCAGCATTGTGTGCAGTTCTGGAGGCCTCACTTCAAAAAGGATATAACCAAAGGAGAGAGATGAGGATGATCCAGGGCCTGGGGACCAAGCCATAGGAGAAAAGGCTAAAGGATTTGGGAATGTTCAGCTTGGAGAAGAGGAGGTTGAGAGGGGTCATATTGCTGCCGTCAAATAATGTATATACTTGAGTCTAAGCTTACTTTTTCAGCACATTTTTAATGCTGAAAAAGCCCCTTTAGGCTTATACTCAAGTGAAGGTCCCACTTACCTGTTATTGTTGATATTGCAGTAAAATTAGGTCCCTCGGCTAAAATTCGGGTTGGCATACTTGAAAGGCTGTCATTTGGAGGAGGGAAGGGAAGAGTTCCTGTTGGCAGTGAAGGATAGAATCCACTGTAGTAGGTTTAAATGACACGTAGAACAGTACTGGCTAGATATGAGAGAGAAAATCACAGTAGTTCAGCTATGGAATCAGCTGCTGAAGGAGGTGGTGAGCTCCCCCCCCCCCACACACACACTGGCTGTCTTTAAGCAGCAGCTGGACAAATACTTCTCCTGGATGCTTAAGGCTGGCCCTGCATTGAGCAGAGGGTGGGACTAGAAGGCCTGTCTGGCCCCTTCTAACTCTATGGTTCTATGATTCTAAGCAGCAACTGGACAGAGACTTCTCCTGGATGCCTAAGGCTGGCCCTGCATGGAGCAGGGGCCCAGACTGGAAGGCCTGTATTGTCCTTGCCAACTCTATGATTCTATGGTTATCTTGACTGGCACAGATTTACACCCTTCCAGTGTCATTCATATAGAGTGCTATTATTCTGTGAGCTCCCTTAGAGCACAGAAGGGGGTGGGGGAGGGGATGCCGAGGCTTTTCAGAACAGAATGTGAAAAGGATTCCTAATTTTTGCTGCATCAGCAGTGAAGACGAAATGCCGCCCTTAGGTAACCGACACCACAGTGCCATCTAACCTGGCAAACTAGCAACTACCTTCAGCGAGAGTTGTGCCGCTGAGGCTGGGTTTGGCATACCTCATGGAGCCAGATCGTTTCCTTCATTTCATAAAATGGTAAACATCCGGCCCAAGGATTTACTCTGAATGCAGAGGTGGGTGGAGGGGCACCATTTCATATTTGCTGGTGCCTCTTCCTGCTGCAATGATATCTCTAATTTAATTACCAAGACAGAACTTTCTCTCTCTTCCCCCCACCTCCTGCTCCCCAAAACCTTCTGCTTTGCTATTTAACTTCTCAACAGAAAGAGCTTACATTAATTTCTACAGACACTCTGGGGGTCTGCTGTAAACCCAAGTGTGAACAAGGATTAAGAGAGCTGAGGCCTGGAGAGGAGAAAATAGATGGCCGCGATAGGGCTCCTAAAGCAAGGAAGGAAGGAAGCCCAGCAGTGGCATGGAAACATGTTATCTTCCTAATAAGGAGGCCTTCACTCCACTGCTTCTTACATTTCCGTACTTCAGTGATCCGTGAATGATGCTCAGAGAGACAAGCTGCTAGCTGAGAAACTTACACAGACGTGGACAATTATTTGTTGTGATGAATAGAATATGTTCTCCTGGGTACGGAGAGTTCGACAAATTCTCACATGCGGGCCCACGCATTGACAGGGAGAGGGGAAATGCGTCTTCCCCACGTGTGGATGAGATGGAGATTATAACTACATCTATAATGCTGTGTTGCCTCAGCAAGGATTGTCCAAGCTTACTGGATCTCATGAGATCTCAGAAGCTAAGCAGGCCTCAGGGTCATGTATATGAATACCAGACTCCCACTGGGGCTAGGGAATCCCTCAAAACTTACATGAGGATCACTGGAACTCTTGGCAATCTGGCACCAAATCCTTATTTGTGACCTTTCTCAGCTTTGGTTGTTTTCAAGATGAAAAGGAGGGGAGAACCACGTAGGTCACCACATAGAACCACATAGGTCACCAAACTGTGGCTCTCCAGAAGGCCATGGACTACAATTCCCATGAGGCTTTACCAGCACAAGCTCATGGGAACTGTAGTCCATGGACATCTGGAGAGCTGTAGTTTGGCCACTCCTGACATAGACACTGAAATACTCAGTGATACCCTCCCATCTGATCAGTGTAATGAGCTGAACTGTTGGGATGATCTGCTGCAAAATTTGTGGCATCCCATGATTCAATGTGACTTTAATGAAGAATTCAGCCCCAACAAAATTTTGAATAGGCAGTCAACTAATCTAGTCTGCCACATCAATATTAGGTAGATCCAGTAGCAGTGATTAACAAATTAATCTCTCCCTAACAGAGATTAAACATGTTAAAAGGTAAAAAAGTTAGATCAGGGCAGAGTCTGCACTTACTCTGTTTATTCCATTGTCAATCCTGTTGAATTCAGATCGCTTTGAACTTGAGTCTTCCTCTTCCCCCCCCCTCCCCATTGAAACAGGAAAGTGTTCTGCATGTGGTTAGGGTAGTTGCCTCTTTCTTTTCTTGGAGGGGGGGGGGGAGGATAGAAAAAAGGCAGAGAAGGGAGAAAAAATCCAGGACCGACAGAAGTTGAGAGAAATTAGGGGCTTCTCCTTTAAGGCAAGCTTGTCACATGCGCAGGTGTAGCCTATAAGAGGTTCTCTACCACGGAGCTTGCTTTCCCAATCCGGATTTGAAAAATATTGAGGGTTAAAAGCACTCTAAGATATCGCACAATAAAGATAGGATCATTCCGGATCAATCCTTCTTGCTGCAGAAGGAAAATTAAAATCGCCCCAAATCCAAATTGAAATCGCATTCTGTGTAGACGGCAGGGACTGACTCGACCTGGGATTGGAATAAAAGCTCCATGCAGTTTACACCCAGCTATGTAACTGTGACAGATAGATGTTCAAGTCGTCGGACTCTCCGCATACAGTTTGGTGTAGTGGTTAGGAGTGCAGATTTCTCATCTGGGTGAGCCGGGTTTGATTCTGTCCTCCCCCACATGCAGCCAGCTGGGTGACCTTGGGATCGCCACAGCACTGATAAAGTTGTTCTGACCAAGCAGTGATATCGGGGCTCTCTCAGCCTCACCCACCCCACAGGGTGTCTGTTGTGGGGGGAGGAATGGGAAGGCGACTGTAAGCCACTTTGATACTCCTTCGGGTAGAGAAAAGCGGCATATAAGAACCAACTCTTCTTCTTCTTCTACAGTGTTTGCATGGAGTGAAGAAGGGAAAGAACTGCTTGTTCAGCATGTCCTTCATAAAGGAAATTCCCCAGCAGTGTTATTTTAAAATGGCAGAGCTGGAACAGGCAGTTTCTATTCCATACTTGATTGTTTCCATTCTGATTAATTTTTAAATTAGCGACTCCCTTTTCTTTTGTCAGTAACAACGTCTTCAAACTTCAGGCCTTTCTGGCCCCAGGCAAGAGTTCCCAGTTTGATTTATCTTCTGTGCTTGTCTTGCTTTTAACAATATATATTTCTTCTTCAGAAAAAGTGCAAATCTGTGTTTGACCCTACAGGGAAAAGTTTTCTTTTTGAAGAAATGTGTACAAAGTCCTTAATAAATTGTGTCACTCAGGGCTTTTTTTTTTTTTTTTAACCTGCGGATGATATTCTCTGTGACTGCAGTTAACGTTCCCTTCCTTTCCCCCAGATACCAACATTTTAATAAAAACAAGACATTTTCAACAAAATGTCAACGGCAAGGTGATCAAAGAGCTCGGGGAGCCGTTTGGCAACATCCAGAGCTTTGAATTTCGTCTTTGCTTTCCAAAACATTCACTTTAAAAAGCATTTATTGAAGCTGAACTGCCTTTATCAGTCTGATCAGAACCTCATAAAGAACATGCATGATTCAACTGCTTTTCCCCGGCTCAGGGGGGAAAAAATATCACTTTGATATATGCTCCACAAGTGCCACACAATAGTTTTCATGCTCACGTTTGTTAAGATTTAGTGGCCCCATTAAAGCACAGAAGGGCTCTTTGGTGGCAAGTCTCAGACACACCAAATACCCCAAGCACAACCTTCTACAAATCAGAGATTAAGGGACTGACACAAACATTCCACTTGATTGCAGTTTTTTGCCTTCAGCCTTCTATCAGGAGCGACTATCGTTTCGATCAAATCTCTCCGAGAGGTGCCTGGCGCTGGGGAGGGGGGCTGTTCCTCCACGGAACAAAAATATCAACTCAGAGATAAAAAGTGACATTTTATGGGCCTGGTTGGGGAGCCAGCCAGACCCATGTGCCCCCCCCCTCCACAAACAATCCCCTCCTCCCCCAAACAATCCTTATTCTGTTTCTGTCCAGTACGTGAGATTTGTGACACATCTCCTGTCAGGTATCGACCGTGTTAAATCGTCACTGTTTGTCTGCAGCAATGTACCTAATCATCCTCTTTTATTTGGAGTTGTGCCTCTGAATTTTTATTATAGCTTGGCCTGAGTTCTCCGGGACCCATTAGATCTTATGTTTGCTGTGTCAATGGGGAATGGACATAGAAACTGCCAATGCGCTCTCCGTCTGAGCAAATGGGCTTGGCGTTCTTTTGGTTCATGTGTCAAGGGTTTTGCGGGCAGACGGAGGCTGCTGGTGCAATCGGTTTTCATGGCTTCCCGATCCACATTTACTTCTGCTTGTTTCCACAAGGGACTGGCATCCGACCTTCTCATTCAGCATTTCAGGGGCACGGCTAGTACACAGAGAAGGCGAGGGAAATACATTCAACCACACATAATCGGAACACATCACAAATTTACAGTTCACCATTTTTTCTAACAACATTTGTACATTAGTCCAATTTTAAAAGTATTTTTTTTCACATCTCCACCACATATGATAAAAAGGAGCCAATAGCTTCATTCTTTCTCCAACATTTGCCATCATATTAGCTTGACATTCTACTAATTCCTTCTGGGGTTATATATGATCTATAAAACATTTTGTACCAGTTTTCGCTCAGGATTTGACACTTCATGAGTTTGATGTTTTTACCCCATAATTGTTCCCATTCATCTAACATTACATTGCAATTCAAGTTTTATATCCATTTATCCATGCAATTTCTGACCTGTTCTCTCAAATTTCAATAATAATTTTAAAATTTGACCTTGCTTATGAGGCTTATTTTGATAAACGATCATCTCAAATTCAGTCATTGTTCCTCTTGGCACCAGCAGATGACAGCTTGGGGGTTACTTGGAAATACTCGAACCAGCCAATGTTTTTTTTTTCTTCAACTTTAAGCTGATCCCAACTTTGAATTTGATCAACACGGGTTAAAAAGATCTTTGTATCTTAAATCATAGAGTTGGAAGGGCTCTTTATGTAGTCCAACCCCCTGCACAATGCAGAAACTCACAAGTACTTGCCTACCCACAGTGACCCCAATTTCATGCCCCAATGACCCCCCCCCCTACCAAAAATCTCCAGACTTCAGCCTGGCCTGGACGGAATTCACCTACCATCCCACAGTGGTGATCAGCAGTTCCCTGGGAGTACAAGGAAAAGCCACAAGAGACAAACACTGGAACATCCCTTCCTGCCCATCCACTGCCCATCTGCCAAAGTTCATAAAATCAGCATTTTTGTCAGTTGGCTATCTAGCCCCTGCTTAAAAACTTCCAAACAAGGAGAACTCGCTACTCCCAAGGAAGCCTGTTCCACTGAGGAACTGCTCTCCAGAGGAGAGCAAGCTTGGTGTAGTTGTTAGAAGCGCAGACTTCTAACCTGGCATGCCGAGTTCGATTCTGCACTCCCCCACATGCAACCAGCTGGGTGGCCTTGGGCTCGCCACAGCACTGATAAAACTGTTCTGACCAAGCAGTAATATCAGGGCTCTCTCAGCCTCACCCACCTCACAGGGTGTCTGTTGTGGGGACAGGAAAGACGGTTGTAAGCCTCTTTGAGACTTCTTCTTCTTCTCCTCCTCCTAACTGTCAGGAACTTCTTCCAAATGTTTAGCTGAAAATTCTTTTGAATTAATTTCAACCCATTGGTTCTGGTCCAACCCTCTGCTCCGTCTTCCCTATGACAGCCCTTCAAATATTTGAATAAGGTTATGTTAGCACCATTTAGTTGTCTTCTCTCCAGGCTTCTCTCTTTTCTGCTGAGACTTATTCAGGTAAGCTTCAACCGGAGATAGTAACATTGATGAATGTGAGCTTATTCTATCCTTATATGTGAACCATATTTTCAATAGATGGCTTCTTCAATAATGAGCGTCTTTTTCTTTCATAGCTGTAATCATCAGCCATGTATGCCTTCATCTAGTCCATATTTTTCAACAGCCAGGTTCCTGTCTAAAGGATTCAAAACCATTCAGTTATCCAAGTTAATGCTGAGACATTATGATATAGCTTTAGAACTGGCACTCCTTGGCCTCCTCTCATTTTATCATCTTGTAAAATTTAAAAAGCTATTCTTGGTCTTTTATAGTCCCAGATAAATTTGTTGATATGGCTTTGCCAACACCTATTGGCAAAACTGGAAACAAAAAAATTAAAAAGAGTTGGTTCTTATATGCCACTTTTCTCTACCAGAAGGAGTCTCAAAACGGCTTACAATCACCTTTCCTTTCCTCTCCCCACAACAGACACCCTGTGAGGGAGGGGAGGCTGAGAGAGCCTTGATATTACTGAAGAAGATAAGAGCTGGTTCTTATATGCTACTCTTCTCTACCAGGAGTCACAAAGCAGCTTCACCTTCCCTTTCTTCTCCCCACAACAGACAACCTGTGAGGAAGGTGAGGCTGAGAGGAAGAGGAGGAGGACAGTTGGTTCTTATATGCCACTTTTCTCTACCAGAAAGAGTCTCAAAGTGTCTTACAATCACCTTTCCTTTCCTCTCCCCACAACAGACACCCTGTGAGGTGGGTGAGGCTGAGAGAGCCCTGATATCACTGCTTGGTCAGAACAACTTTATCAGTGCTGTGGCGAGCCCAAGGTCACCCAGCTGGTTGCATGTGGGGGAGCGCAGAATCGAACCCAGCATGCCAGATTAGAAGTCACCACTACACCAATACACCAAGCTGGTATGTAGCATGTTCATTTTAGTTATTGCCATGTTTATGATTGTTATTGTGTTATTTCATTGTTTATGCAATTGCTGTTTTACCTGCCCAGAGCCTACAAGGAAGCTTAGGATACAAATAAGATTTAACTAAAGTAAAGGTACCCCCCTCCCCCCCCAAAAAAAATCCCTGTAGCATGTAACAGGCTCTCTTCACAAATACACAGAGAAGACCTGCAAATGGCAGAGGTTTATATACTTGTGTTGACTGAGGGTAGGGGATGGGATTGTGAAGCTTAGGGTGAAAGTTCTTGAGATGCAAGATTTGTAATATGTGATATATCAATGTGAAACTTAACAGTCAAGAAGATAAGCCTTGTGGGCAATCATAAGAGCTGTGACTGGGAAGAACGCCACTATAGGCATCTGAAATACCTATAGCAGCTAAGAAAGATGTCTGCTCTAGTTAAACCCTGGCTAATGCAATGCAATCTATTGATACATTCTAATCCAGCGGTTTCATGTTAGAGTCTCCCTTTGAAGTTCCTTTGTGGAAGAACTGGCGTCTGATGTTAAAGTCACCCCAAAAGTGCCCTGGAAGACTGACAGGTTCTCCCACAGGTTCTTGAACATTGTTAAAATTTGACACACAGTTATTTTAAATAGACTTTTATGCATCATCATAGGTGTGACATTTCTTAACAGAAGGAAGAAGAAGAAGAAGAAGAAGAAGAAGAAGAAGAAGAAGAAGAAGAAGAAGAAGAAGAAGAAGAAGTGATATGATAGACATCTTCAACTACTTGAAAGGCTGTCAAATACAATATGGTGCAGAGCTGTTTTCTGTTGCCCCAGAGGGTTGGAGCAGAACCAATGGGCTGAAATTAATTCAAAAGAATTTTTGGCTAAACATCTGGAAGACGTTCCAGACAGTTAGACCAGTTCCTCAGTGGAACAGGCCTCCTCAGGAGGTGGTGGGATCTCCGCCTTTGGAGGTTTTTAAGCAGAGGCTGGATAGTCATCTGATAGAAATACTGATGCTGTGAATTTAGGCAGAAGGGATTGTGTCTGAGCTTGGCTCTTCTGGCCCTTTCTTGCATTTCCAGGGAAATGCTGATTGCCACTTTGGGGTCAGAAGGCAAATGTCCTCCAGACCAGACTGATCAGGTATTATTTGGGGGGGGGGCATCATTTGGAGCGGTCCTCTCTCCTATCCTATTCAACATCTTCATGCGCCCTCTCGCACAGCTGGTACGGAAGTTCGGGCTGGGTTGCCATCAATATGCAGATGACACCCAGCTCTTCCTCCTGATGGATGGCCGCCCTGACTTTCCCCCAGAAGCATTAGCCAGCTGCCTGGAAGCAGTGACGAGATGGCTCAAGCAGAGTCGTCTGAAGCTCAATCCTTTAAAGACGGAGGTCCTGTGGCTAGGTAGGAAGGGCCCTTGCGAGGAAGCGCGCCTGCCTACCCTGGATGGCGTGCAGCTCTCCACGGCTCATTCCGCCAGGAACCTAGGCGTGATTCTGGACGCCTCCCTCACAATGGAGGCCCAGATCACAAAGGTAGCGCGGCTGGCATTCTACCATCTCCGCCAAGCCAAACTACTAGCGCCCTACCTGGCCCCGGAACACCTAGCCACAGTGATCCATGCGACGGTCACCTCTAGACTAGACTTTTGTAACTCGCTCTACGCAGGCCTGCCCTTAGCCCTGACCCGGAAACTACAACTAGTTCAAAATGCAGCAGCCAGGATCCTCACGGCAACACGGTGGAGGTCCCATATCCGGCCTATTCTCCATCAGCTGCAATGGTTACCAGTTGAATTCCGGATCGGACTAAAGGTTCTGGTAATTACCTTCAAGGCCATATGCTGTCAGGGCCCAGTGTATCTGAGGGACCGCCTCCCCGCCTATGCCCCCAAAAGAGCCCTGCGCTCCACTGCCTCCAATCAGTTAAGGATCCCTGGCCCTAAAGAAGTCTGTCTGGTCTCGACCAGGGCCAGAGCATTCTCTGTTCTGGCCCCTACCTGGTGGAACGAGCTCCCAGAAGAGATCAGGGCCCTGACGGAGCTTAAACAGTTCCGCAGGGCCTGCAAGAAGGAGCTCCTCCATCAGGCATTTGGCCGAGACCAGACGTAATCTACAGCGACCAAGGGCCCCTGCTCCCCCCCACCCCCCTTCAGAATTCAATCAATAAACCACCCCCCTCAGAATCCCATCAACAAGCCCTGGACCTGTTTGTATCACAACTGTTTACTGTTATACTGTGTTGTGTTTGGTTGCAATTGTTGGTTATTGATGTATATGTTTTACAGACTGTTTTATGTAAGGTTCCTTGTTATAATGTAAACCGCCCTGAGCCTCCGGGGAGGGCGGTATAGAAGTATGATAAATAAATAAATAAATTTGGATATGGAATTGGGGTCCCTGTGTGTGGGCAGGTAGCTGTGAGTTCCTGCCTTCTGCAGGGGGTTAGATTAGATGACCCTGGAGGTCCCTTCCGACTCTATGATTCTATGAAGAGGGAGGAGGCAGAAGAAAAAGAAGAGGAGGAGGTGGTAGAGGAGCTGTTTCTTTATACCTCTCTTTTCACTTCCCCAAGGATTCCCAAAGTGGATTGCCAACACTTTTGCCCTCTTCTCCCCACAACAGACACCCTGTGAGGTATCTGGGGCTGAGAGAGCTATGAGAGAACTTCTCTGTGAGAACAGCTCTAAAAGATCTGTGATGAGCCCAAGATCACCCAGTTGGCTGCATGTAGAGGAGCAGGGAATCAGTCCTGGTTCTCCAGATTAGAGTCCAGCACTCTTTAACCATGGCACAGGGTCAGGTCTCTAAGAGATGATATTACTGTCCCAACCAGCCATTTAGTTGTTAACTATTGTACACTAAGGTTTGCCAGGGTTTTCAAAACCCTTTTCTGTTCCCTCTATCTTCATTAGCTTTCTCTGCTCTACCCCCATTTTGATTGGCAGCTGATCAGGGAAGCTTTGACTCCCAAAAGCTTATATCTGGGAAAACTTGTGGGTCTCTAAGATACTACTGGACTGGAATTGAGCAGCATTGATGGAGTTGGTTGGTATAACCCAGCACTTCTCAGCATCATGCGTAGGATCATCTACGCAAATCCTTGTTCACCGGTGAAGATCATGAATAAAACAAATCTCTTAGCCCCATGCATCAATTGTGGAAAGCACTGTAGGCACATTGATTTGAGTAGATTCCCTTCTTTTGTTTGTTGATGTCAAGTCAAAACTGACTCATAGTAACCCTGTGGAGTTTTCAAGGCAAATAACATTGAGTGGAGGTTTGCCATGGCCTCCCACCACATCACAATGACTGCATTTGTTGGTGGTCTCCCATCCAAATACTAGTTTGGTTGATTGTATAGAGACGATCATTGGTTAGCCCGAAAAGGACTCTGAGGCCTTACTAATGGAATCCTGTACTCAAAGAACCTTGACAATTTAGTCCTGGGAAGGGGTCCAAGAAGAGGAATCTTGGCATAGCCTAACAAGACCTACTGTATATATACATGCATTTAAACCGAGTTTTTCAGCCCTTTTTTAAAGTAAAAAAGTCCCCCTCGGCTTATATGCGGGTATAAAAAAACAGCTGCCAGACAAGACAGGAAGGTGGGAGACAAGTATACTTACCTGAAGAGCAGAAACAGGAACAAAGGAGAGATGCAGCAAGCCCGGGAGGGAAAGAACAGTCTCCGCCTCCCCCTCTCCCTGCCTTAAGGAGGCCAGCAGGAAGCCAGCATGTGCAGGAAGCTGCAGGAAGCTCTGAAGCTCCCTGAGCAGAGAGCAGGAGGAGGAAGCGCCCCTAGAGGAAGACATGGAAAGTGCAGGGAACAGAACACCGAGCTAAGAAGAAGGGAAGGAGCACAGGACTGGATATCAAAAGGCAAGAGGGTTCAGAGGAAAAGAGGGAGGAGGAAGGTGGGAAGGAAAGGGGAAAAAAGATCCTGCCCAAAACGGGAGGAAAGGAGAAAAAGCCACTACCACAAAACCACCCTTGACTTATATGCGAGTCAATACGTTTCCCAGCATTTTAGGGTGAAATTAGGTGCCTCGGCTTATATGCGGGTTGGCTTATATGCAAGTATATACGGTATATGTAGGGATGCCAGCCTCCCAATGGAACCAAGAGATCCCCCAGAATTACAGCTCATCTCCAGTCTACAGAGATCAGTTACCTTGGAGAAAATGGCTGCTTTGTAGTGTGGACTCTGTGGCATTGTACCCCACTGAGGTCCTTGGTCTCCCCAGGTTCCAGCCCCAAATCTCCTCCTGGATTCAGCAACCCTACCCTTGCATCCCACATCACTTGCTAGGGGGAAGCTGGCAACCCTGCCTATATGTGATATTAAAGTCCTGCCATAAATCTCAGTTCTGATCTCGACACACAATTTCAGTCCAGGCTGGCAATCTTATAAATTTTCCAGAAGACTGGGATTTCTTTTCTTCCTTTTTTTAAAAATCACAATTTAGGGAGGCAGGATCAAAAATCGCTTCCTAGACTCCTCTCGGTCCATCACTTCAAAAGCCTGGACAATGGCGTTTAATGATCCATCATTCCCCAATCAGCTTGGCCAAATGGTGGAAATTGAAATGGGGTTTCAGTTCCTTTCCCAGCTTGGTCAATCATTCTAAACCTGTATCTCTTCTCCCTGGAAGGTAGTTTCAGGGTTTAATTACCCTGATCCTGGCAGATGCATGTAAATGCCATCAAGTCACAGCTGACTTATGACAATCCCACAGGGCGTCTGAAGCAAAAGATGAACAGGTGTGATTTGCCACTGCCAGCCTCCACATAGGGCTTCCTTGATGGTCTCCCATCCAAGCACTAATTAGGGTTGGCTCTGCTTAGTTAGTTCTGGGCTGATCTTGGCTATCCTGATCAAGTGCAAAGTGACACCAAGTCAAAGCCGACATAGGTTTTCAGGACAAGAGACATTCAGAGGTGGCTTGTCATTGACTGCCTTTGTGTTAAAACCCTGATATTCCCTTAGGGGTCTCCCATTCATGTGAGAATCTCTAATTACTCCCAATAATCAGGCTTCACTGGGAGAAAGAAGGCTCTTTATGGGAAAATAATCACAGTAGGAGTCAGATAGGAGGCCAACCTCCAGAGAGAAATTGGAGACACACTGACATGACATCACAAAGAGCTCACCTGTGTTGCCTGGAGAGGAAGGGACACCTCTTACTTGCTTTGGGCGGGAGATCATTAAGCACACTAGGCCAGACAGGGGGTGAACCACCAGAGAGAAAGTGGACACCAACTGACATGACATCACAAAGAGATAACCTATGTTGCCTGGAGACGAGGTATGTCTGATACTGGCCTTCGAGGGGATCTCTAAACATATTAGGGGTCAATCAGGGGGCCAACCGCCAGAGAGAAATTGGAGACCCACAGAAATGACATCACAAAGAGCTCACCAGTGTTGCCTGGAGAGGAAGGGATACCTTCCTCTTGCCTTGGGCGGGAGATCATTAAGCACACTAGGTCAGGCAGGTGAACCTCCAGAGATAATCTGGATACCAACTGACATGACATCACAAAGAGATAACCTATGTTGCCTGGAGAGGAAGGGGTGCCTCTTACTGGCCTTGGTGTGGGGGGATATCTAAACACACTAGAAGTCAGACAGGGGGTGAACCTCCAGAGAGAAATTGGAGACCAACTGGCATGACATCACAAAGAGCTCACCTCAGTAGCCTGGAGACGAGGGGATGTCTGATACTGGGCTTCGATAAGACATGACATCACAAAGAGCTCACCTGTGTTGCCTGGAGAGGAAGGGATACTTCTTACTTGCCTTGGGCGGGAGATCATTAAGCACACTAGGTCAGACAAGGGGTGAACCTCCTGCGAGAAACTGGAGACCAACTGACATGACATCACAAAGAGATAACCTATGTTGCCTGGAGAGGAAGGGGTGCCTCTTACTGGCCTTGGCATGGGGGGGGGTATCTAAACACACTAGGATTCAGACAGTGGGGGAACCTCCAGAGAGAAACTGGACACCAACTGACATGACATCACAAAGAGATAACCTATGTTGCCTGGAGAGGAAGGGGTGCCTCTTACTGGCCTTGGCGTGGGGGGGGTATCTAAACACACTAGGATTCAGACAGTAGGGGAACCTCCAGAGAGAAACTGGACACCAACTGACATGACATCACAAAGAACTCACCTCAGTAGCCTGGAGACGAGGGGATGTCTGATACTGGGATTCGAGGGGATCTCTAAACATATTAGGGGTCAATCAGGGGGCCAACCGCCACAGAGAAACTGGAGACCAACTGACATGACATCACAAAGAGCTTACCTGTGTTGCACTGAGAGGAAGGGATGCCTCTTACTGGCCTTAGTGGGAGGGGGGAATCTCTAAACTGGAGACCAACTGACATGATATCACAAAGCAATCACCTGTGTTGCCTGGAGAGTAAAAGGTGCCACTTACTGGCCTTGGCGGGGGGGGGGGAGAATCCCTAAACACAGTACGTGTCAGACAGGAGACCAACTTCGAGAAAGAAATTGGAGACCAACTGAAATGACATCACAAAGAGCTCACCTGTGTTGCCTGGACAGGAAGGGAAGCCTCTTACTGGCCATGAGGGGGGGGGGATCCCTAAACACACTAGGAGTTAGACAGGAGATCAACCTCTAAAAAGAAAGTAGCCTGGAGACGAGGGGATGCTGATACTGGCCGAGGGGATCTCTAAACATATTAGGGTCAATCAGGGGGCCAAGTTCCAGAGAGAAATTGGAGACACACAGACATTACATCACAAAGAGCTCACCTGTATTGCCTGGAGAGGAAGGGGTGCCTCTTACTGGCCTTGGCATGGGGGGATATCTCTTACTTGCCTTGGGCAGGAGATCATTAAGCACACTAGGTCAGGCAGGGGGTGAACCTCCAGAGAGAATCTGGACACCAACTGATATGACATCACAAAGATCTAACCTATGTTGCCTGGAGAGGCAGGGGTGCCTCTCAATGGCCTTGGGGAGGGGGATCTTTAAACACACTAGGAGTCAGACAGTGGGGGAACCTCCAGAGAGAAATTGGAGACCAACTGGCATGACATCACAAAGAGTTCACCTCAGTAGCCTGGAGATGAGGGGATGTCTGATACTGGGCTTCGATAAGACATGACATCACAAAGAGCTCACCTGTGTTGCCTGGAGAGGAAGGGATACTTCTTACTTGCCTTGGGCGGGAGATCATTAAGCACACTAGGTCAGGCAGGGGGTGAACCTCCTGCGAGAAACTGGACACCAACTGACAGGACATCACAAAGAGATCACCTATGTTGCCTGGAGAGGAAGGGGTGCCTCTTGCTTGCCTTGGGCGGCAGTTCATTAAGCACACTATGTCAGACGGGGTGAACCTCCAGAGAGAAATTGGAGACCAACTGACATGACATCACAAAGAGCTCACCTCAGTAGTCTGGAGATGAGAGGATGTCTGATACTGGCCTTCAAGGGGATCTCTAAACATATTAGGGGTCAATCAGGGGGCCATGCTCCAGAGAGAAATTGGAGACACACAGACATGAAATCACAAAGCTCACCTGTGTTGCCTGGAGAGGAAGGGGTGCCTCTTACTGGCCTTGGCCTGGGGGGATATCTAAATACACTAGAAGTCAGACAGGGGGTGAACCTCCAGAGAAAAATTGGAGACCAACTGACATGACATCACAAAGAGCTCACCTCAGTAGCCTGGAGACGAGGGGATGTCTGATACTGGCCTTCGAGGGGATCTCTAAACACTCACTGGCCGTGGGGGGGGGGGGAATCCCTAAACACACTAGTAGTCAGACAGGAGACCAATCTCAAGAATAAAATTGGAGACCAACTGACATGACATCACGAAGAGTTCACCTGAGTTGCCAGGAGAGGAACGGATGACTCTTACTGGTCTTGGTGGGGAGGGGGGAGGATTTCTAAACACACTAGTAGTCAGGAAGGGGGCCAATGTCCAGAGAGAAACCGGAGACCCACAGACATGACATCACAAAGTGCTCACCTGTGTTGCATGGAGAGGAAGGGATACCTCTTACTTGCCTTGGGCGGGAGAACATTAAGCACACTAGGTCAGAAAGGGGGTGAACCTCCAGAGAGAAACTGGACACCTACTGACGTGACATCACAAAGAGATAACCTATGTTGCCTGGAGACGAAGGGGTGCATCTTACTTGCCTTGGGCGGCAGATCATTAAGCACACTAGGTCAGACAGGTGGTGAACCTCCAGAGAGAAACTGGACACCTACTGACGTGACATCACAAAGAGATAACCTATGTTTCCTGGAGAGGCAGGGGTGCCTCTCACTGGCCTTTGGGGAGGGGGGGATCTTTAAACACACTAGGAGTCAGACAGTGGGGGAACCTCAAAAGAAAACTTGGAGACCAACAGACATGACATCACAAAGAGCTCACCTCAGTAGCCTGGAGACGAGGGGATGTCTGATACTGGCCTTCGAGGGAATCTCTAAACATACTAGGGGTCAATCACGGGGCCAACCGCCAGAGAGAAACTGGAGACCAACTGACAGGACATCACAAAGAGATAACCTATGTTGCCTGGAGACGAAGGGGTGCCTCTCACTGGCCTTGGGGGGTGGGGATCTTTAAACACACTAGGAGTCAGACAGTGGGGGAACCTCCAGAGAGAAATTGGAGACCAACTGACATGACATCACAAAGAACTCACCTCAGTAGCCTGGAGACGAGGGGATGTCTGATACTGGGATTGGAGGGGATCTCTAAACATATTAGGGGTCAATCAGGGGGCCAACCGCCACAGAGAAACTGGAGACCAACTGACATGACATCACAAAGAGCTTACCTTTGTTGCACTGAGAGGAAGGGATGCCTCTTACTGGCCTTAGTGGGAGGGGGGAATCTCTAAACTGGAGACCAGCTGACATGATATTGCAAAGCACCCACCTGTGTTGCCTGGAGAGGAAAAGGTGCCACTTATTGGCCTTGGCGGGGGGGGGGGGAATCCATAAACACAGTAAGTGTCAGACAGGAGACCAACCTCGAGAAAGAAATTGGAGACCAACTGAAATGACATCACAAAGAGTTCACCTTAGTTGCCTGGAGAGGAACGGTTTAGTCTTACTGGCCTTGGTGGGGAGGATTTCTAAACACAATAGGAGTCAGACAGGGAGCCAACCTCCAGAGAGAAACTGGAGACCCACAGACATGACATCACAAAGAGCTCATGTGTGTTTCCTGGAGAGGAAGGGATACTTCTTACTTGCCTTGGGCAGGAGATCATTAAGCACACTAGGTCAGACAGGAGGTGAACCTCCAGAGAGAAACTGGACACCAACTGACATGACATCACAAAGAGATAACCTATGTTGCCTGGAGAGGAAGGGGTGCCTCTTACTGGCCTTGGCATGGGGGGGGGGGTATCTAAACACATTAGGATTCAGACAGTGGGGGAACCTCCAGAGAGAAATTGGAGACCAACTGACATGTCATCACAAAGAGCTCACCTCTGTAGCCTGGAGACGAAGGAATGTCTGATACTGGCCTTTGAGGGGATCTCTAAACATACTAGGGGTCAATCAGGGGGCCAACCGCCAGAGAGAAACTGGAGACCAACTGACATGACATCACAATGAGCTCACCTGTGTTGCCCTGCGAGGAAGGGATGCCTCTTACTGGCCTTGGTGGTGGGGGGGGGGCAATCTCTAAACACACTAGGAGTCAGACTGGAGGCCAATTTTGAGAAAGAAATTTGAGACCCACTGACATGACATCACATAGAGCTCACCTGAGTTGCCTGGAGAGGTCTCCTTGCCCATGATTTCTGACCAGTTCCTATGGGCTCTGATTGGTTTCAGGACACTTGGTGGTCACACATCATGAGTCTTTTCACATATTCGCTATTCTCATGATTGTGTCATGTAATATTTCTTTGACTTCTCTCAATAGTTGCCATGTGATGTTTCCATGACCTGTTTTTTGCCTTCCTATAATGTAGTATTTTTTAAAATAAATTAGGAAATCTCATATCTCCTAAGAGGGTTTTATTATTTTGGCTTTGCTCAGCTGGTGCGTTCTTTTAGGAAATCCTGTGGTGTTTAAGCTGTTGTGTGCATTTTTGCATGGGAAACCTAGCTTGGGAAACTGTTATCCAACATTCCAAGATTCAGACTGGGGGGAAGGATTTCAGAGGAAGTGGAAAGGTATGTTAGTAAGCTTGCTTTTTAGTTTCAGCAAAGAGAACCCTTGCTTCTGTTTAAATTTCTCTTTATAAAGAAACCGCTTCTCAAAGAGTTTGCCGATTGGGAACTTGACAGAGGCGTCACACTGGGAATGGCATAGCAGAACTGACTCCCCTGAGGAGCGTTATGTAGGAAGCAATCTAAAATATCCATGGCCAAAGATGTTGATGGTTCATTCACACAATCTAGTAGGGTTGCCAATCTGCAGGTTATGCCTGGAGAACGTCTGAGATTAACAGATCTCTGGGTCACATACATAGGTTTCCCTGGAGTAAATGACTTGTTTGGAAGGTGGACTGTATGGCATTATTCCCCATTGAAGTCCCTCTCCTTACAAACACCACCTTCCTCAGGCTCTACACTCCAAATCTCCAAGTATTTCCCAACCTTGTTTGAATCTCTGAATCATGATTCAGCATGATTCATCGATTCATATAAGCAGCCATTTAAAATTTAAAGGGAAGGATGAAGGGGTAAAAGTCCCCCCTTTTGTATATTCTGGGCTCTGGGTGGGGATTTATGGTAGAGACATCTAACTTGCAGTGTGGCTGCAGGAGCCTCTCTTCCAAAGAACCCCCAAGTTGCAAAAAAGATTGGACCAGAGGGACCATCTAAATTCCATTATTTCCTGTAATGTGCATTTACAGACCAGAAATTCTATTTTTTCCCTTATCATGGAGGTCAAGTGGGGCAACCCACTTTGAAACTTCTGCAGGTAGTAAAAAAGTGGGGTAAAAAAAATCCAGCCTTCCTTCTTCTTAGTTAGAGACCCTTAACACCATCTACCTACTATTTGATCTTTTAACTGGTGGTGGTAGGGATTGAACCTGGGACCTGATGCATGCTAAATAGAGTCACAGTTCCTACCTATAATGGCCACCAAAGCTTATACGCAACACATTTGTTGCACTCTGCGGTGCTATTCTACTCTCTTCTTATTTTACAAAGAGGATTTTTCTTTTGAACAAAATGTTCAAAATAGAACTGTTTCCAATCTCAAGAGCTTCTCCTGTCTGGCTCTTGATGTCTGACATCTGACTATTACCTTCTCGATATTTGAAACTCAGCTCCTGACTCTGTCTGCCTTTCTTTGGGTTTCTGATATTGGAAGTGAAGGCTCTTACTCCATTGTTGAGATCCAAAGTTTATTCATCTGACACCTCAACCTCAAGATGAGTATTCTTTTTCCCCCTTGACTAGACAGGGTGGAGGAAAAGGAGATACTAACTTTTTATGACAAGAAAATCGAATGAGCTCCAATCAAGGCCTCATTCAAAAATTGCAGATCTCTGTTGTGGCTACTGTAAATACATCTGTGGAAACCTGATTGCTTTGGGTTGCTTTGGTAATATCTATGACAAATAGAAGACAAGGATAAATTTAAAAAGCAGCATGCAGACTGTTTGTATGTTCCCAGATAGCCTCTCCTCTATGATAGGCCAGACTATGCAATAAGATGTCTAAGTTTTCCAAATATTTATAAATAGATGGATTAATTTCAAATTATCTTTCCTATGCAACATTGTTTTATTTTATTTATCATATGGCATGCATGTCGAGTAGCCAGGAGTTCCTTAAGATTGTCTGGCAGGCAGGCAAGGGATGTTCAAAGGTGGTTTGCCATTGCCTGTCTCTGTGTCACGACTCCTAGTGTTCCTTCAAGGAACTACTACCCAAATCCTTGGAAATTTTTCATTTGAAAAACAGGGTTCACCCTGCTTGGCTTCTGAATTCTGATGGGATTGGGCTTGCTTGGCCTATCCTATGTTGAGGTTAATGCTTTCTGTTGTTGTTTGTTTCAAGGGAATGGAAAAGGGTGTGGGTTTTTTTTTTTTACTGTGTTTGTGGTTTACTGAATGGGGATTAGGCTCAGTGGGCACCATGCTGAAATCAAATTCTTGTTCAGGAGGCTCCCATGAAATCAATTGTAACCAGTGGAAACAGTTTGAGGCCATGCCAACAGCAGTTGAAACACTGACAAAATAATTGTTAACTGTGCTAATGACTGATGGGGGGGGGTGTTATTGCTATTATAAACAGTAATCAATCCAGATTTGCCACTGTGTCTCGGAAGATGTTTGCCGCCAACAGCATGTGCAGATTTGCATTTCAAATGCTAGTTAATATGATAATCTGACTATTACACACTGCTCCATTTGCCTCTTCACTTCCCCAAACATAGGTTATATATAGATTAGTCATACAGAGCTCCCATTATTAATTCATGATCGAGTGCAGTGTGACAAGTCCCAAAGCCCAGAGGCTTGCCAATGGGATGATGTAATATACAGGAGGTACTCTCAGGAGCTTACTGGCTGAAGTCAAAAGGGACTGCTGGAAGTAAGGAGGTTTGAGAACTTCAGAAACTAGCTTTGGTTACTTTCTATATCAGTTTCTGTGGAGCATGCTAGCTTTGTTGCGTGATCTACTTGAGTAGGGCCCATGACTCAATGGTGGAACATCTCTTTGTGATGCAGAAGTTCCCAGGTTCAATCTTCAATATCTCTAGTTGAAAGGATTCAGTAGTAGGTGATGTGAAAGACCACTACATGATAACCTGGAGAGCCACTGCTCATCTGGGTAGACATTTTGTCTCCCCTCCTTATAATAGACCATTTGATCCCACTTTCATATGTTTCTCTTGTGACATGCAAACCACCTCCACTTCTTCCTCAAGGTAGAATTTTAAAGTATTATGTTCTTTTAAGCAGACTGGTCCTGCAAGCCTTTTGTATATTTAAACTCTGCCAACACTCATTACACAATCAGCTTCATTGGAGGGATCTCAAGGAGGAACTTCTCTATCTCCCAACTTGAACACATGGCATTTTGTATCACTGAAGTCACTCCCCTCCTCCATCATTACTCTCCACACACGCAAATCCTCATCTCTAATAATTCTGAGTCTTTCCCAGTCTGGAACTGGCAACTCGATAGACAATTGAAAAGTGGTATGTTCCGGAATTCTATTGCCTTAATTCAGTGACTCATGTCCAGAACTGTTCTCATCTCAGGTCTTGTGATACTGATGACTTGTTAGACAAGCAAGGAGCATTTGAACATCTTGTCGGGAGCAGTCAACATTGGTGCTTTGATCTCTGAGCCTGGGTTGAATTCTTTAGGAGGAATCTGTACATAATGAATCCTAAATCAGCATATTCCGAGTGCTACCAGGAGTGCTTCATGGGATGAAACCTCTGTGTCTCACAGAGAACAAGTATGCAGAATATGACAAACCAATCTTGGGATATAAAAAGAGAGATTTTTGTGTCACAAAACTGGAACTGGTGCCAGTAACAAAGCAATGAAACCCATTTATATGCAAAGATGTCGTCTGTCTGGGTTCGCAAACATCTTCTCCTCTCCCCCCCTCCCTTTCCCTCAGCAGAAAACATTTTCCCATGGTTCCTTTACTTGTAGCTTAAGAAGTACTAATGATATGTTTCAAAAACATTGCAGCTGGGTACATGTTCAAATGTTGTTTACTCTTCCCCTCAAATTTCCCCCTGTATCATTTATATTGGATGTTGCTCTCCCTCTTGCATCCTCTCCCCAACCCCAAACTGTGTTTTAGAAAAAAGTTGACTGTAGAATTCTCAGGATAATGGTTTGTTTGCAAGATCTTCAGCATATTTCTTCTTTTGCTCCCTAATGGGGAGCGTATATATTCAAAAGTCAGCCCCATTGGCTTCAACGGGATTTATTCCCTTGTAAAGAGTGCTTTGGGTTGCAACTTAAATCTATTAAGCATAATTGTTCAGGATATCAGCTTGTATTGACTTTTGAGGACCAGACTGCCCAAACTTCTCATACTTTTTTTTCAAAGTCAAAACTAGAGACAGACATCAGCCTCATATCTTGTAAAGGGAAGAAGGAGGAGGAGTTGGTTCTTATATGCAGCTTTTCTTTATCTGAAGGAGTCTCAAAGTGGGTAACATTCACCTTCCCTGTCCTCTCCCCACAACAGACACCCTGTGAGGGAGGTGAGGCTGAGAGAGCCCTGAGATTACTGAAGAAGAAGAAGAAGAAGAAGAAGAAGAAGAAGAAGAAGAAGAAGAAGAAGAAGAAGAAGAAGAAGAAGAAGAAGAGCTGGTTCTTATATGCCACTTTTCTCTACCCAAAGGAGTCTCAAAGCGGCATACAGTCGCCTTCCCTTTCCTCTTCCCACAACAGACACCCTGTGAGGTGGGTGAGGCTGAGAGAGCCCTGATATTCCTGCTCGGTCAGCTTTCTCAGTGCTGTGGTGAGCCCAAGGTCACCCAGCTGGCTGCATGTGGGGGAGTGGGGAATCAAACCCAGCTCTCCAGATTAGAAATCTGCACTCCTAACCACTACACCAGGAAATCTGCCCTAGTGAGTTTCCTTCAGTGTTTCTGTAGGAGTCACGGTTCTAGGTGAGTTTTGTCATTGGCTCTCTATTTTGGGAGTTGGGACTGAATGATTCAGAGGGCCTTCCCAAACAGAATAACCCACCAAAGGAACATATTCTCAGTAAGCACCCAAAGCGGCAAAATCAGGATGGGCAGCCTTGTTAGTCTGCAGCAGTAGAAATGAGCTTGAGTTCAGCAGCACATTCGAGACTGACGACGCTTATGACAGGGCATGAAGTAGTATTGCAAGACACGAGCAGTGACTCATGAAAGCTCATCCTTTGCCACAAATTTAAGGTGCTCCTGTCCTCTTGCTTCTACCTAAAGCACGGGTGAAGAAAAAGCCCTCTCAATGGAAGAATCAAAGAGTCCACACAGGCCATCTAATCCAGGGGTAGTCAAACTGCTGGCAGGGGCTCATGGGAATTGTAGTCCATGGACATCTGGAGGGCCACAGCTTGACTACCTCTGATCTAATCCAACCCTCCTTCTCAATGCAAGATCAGTCTAAAGCATTCATTATCAGTATCTGTCCATCCGCTTCTTAAAGACCACCAGTGAGGGAGAAGTTCACTATGTCCTTAGACAGCTGATTCCACTGGTGAACCATTCTGTGACCCCCCCCCCCGCCCCGATGGTGATGATGTTATCCGTTAAGTCATGTCCGACCCTTGGTGATTCTATAGGAAAGTCTTCGCCATGAACCCCTGTTTCTGACTGCTTCTTTCAGTTGGTTCATGGTCATCCCTGTGTTGGCTTTGATCATGTCAAGCCAATGGATCCTTTGGTGGCCACGTTTCCTTTTCCCGCTGACCATGCCAAACATTAATGATTTTTCTAGTGACTTGTCCAAAGTAAGTGAGCTTTAGCCGTAATAGCTTGCCTTCCAATGACATAGTTTGTTTGCTCCTCTCTAAAACAATCTTGTTGGTAACTTTGGCTGTCCATGGTATTCGCAGCATTCGTCTCCAACACCATAATTCGAAAGCGTCTATTCTCCTGTTTTCCTTCTTCAGGGTCCAGCTTTCGCATCCATAGGTTGTTATGGGGATGACAGTGGCATTGACTAGTCAACACTTTGTATTAAGGCTGATATCCAGCTTGTACATTTCTACAAATAGTTTAAACCCGTTACTGCAAGTCCTATCCTCTGCTGCCAAAAGGAACTCTTCTTTGCTATCCTCCAAGTGACAACTTTTCAAATACTTCAAGAAGGTTGAGACAAGGCAAAGCAAGAGCAGTAAATCATTTAGAGACACAGCAGGCAACCTCTTATGAGGATGGTAGCTTTGGGCTGACGTGAGACTTGGTTTCTTAATTGCCTTCCAGTGAGTTACTATCCAGCCTCTTACAGCAAGAACTGTTAGTATGCTCTGGCATAAAATTTGGGAATTACCGACTTAGGTGTAATTAATTACGAAATAGCAAAACCATACATATTACCATGAGATTCTGTTTTAGTCCCCAATTTTCTTAATAAGATGAAGAGAAGCTTGAGGTACTTGAACACACTAGAAAGTCCTTTATATAATAGATCAAGCCTTTCAAATGTTGTCCTCAAATTAAGAGGAGGGGGGAAGGAACTGAACCTTAGAAGTCAACTCAGAGACAAACAGCTGAGTGGAAAGTATTAGTAATTATTCATAGTTTGCAAAGCAGGAGTCTCTTGGTTGAAGCAGACATGGCTTTGGGCGATCTGTGATCATGTCTTCTCAATGTGTTTAAAAGGCCTTGAATCTGGTTGCAGGAGGGTAGGGTTAGATAAAAAGAAAGTACTTCTTCCTATCAAAAGGGGAATATGTAATTCACTACTTCAAGAAGTGGTGGTGGTTAGATCTAAGGGACCTAATACCATTTTATCATAGGCAGTATCAAGAGGGGCTTGGATAAACATATGGAGCAGTGGTCCATCAGTGGCTATGAGCCGCAAGGTATAGATGGAACATACTCTCTGGGGCAGGGATGCCCTGCATTCTTGGTGTTTGGGAGGCAACAGTGGAGTTCTGGCCCTGTTGGTGGGCCTCCTGATGGCACCTGGGTTTTGGCCACTGTATGGCACAGAGTGTTGGGCTGGATGGGCTGTTGGCCTGATCCACCATGGCTTCTCTTATGAGCCAGCATGGTGTAGAGAAAGTGATCTTTCTAGTGCGGTAATCTCTTGGGGTGTTTCCGCACAAGGACCAATGTTGCCAATTGGTTCTGCAAAGCAGAAACACTATTTTAAAAAGTGCAATCTTGGCGTTACGCATACCTGCCTTTGTAGTGGAATCCAGTAGCGTTTCATTCGTTTCCCACAGGTTTCCGGTCTCGCAAAAATCACTAGAAAGGAAGCGATTTTTTCTGTGCTTGTTCCCGCCCCTGGCCGTCAATCAAATGAACAGCCAATGGGCGGTTGTTATCATGCTCCCGAAAAGCCCCTTTCCCTTTAAGCACAGTTTTAAAAAATAAAAATAAAAACACAGGTTGCAACGAATATGCCTTGATTCTTCCTAATGTAGAGACACATCTAGCTGGTGTGTGAGCTGGTGAGTCATCGTTACCACGTTCCCCCGAGTGAAAAAAAAATCCCCCCCCCGCACGGGTGCGATTTTCGGCCGAAAAACTTGCAAATGGGGCTGTTTTGTGCTTGGGGACTTAGGGGAGCTTTAAAGCACTTCTGTGGAGGGACTGTAGCCGGAGAAGCCTCGCTGGGTGAATGAAGCCTCGCTGGTTCGTTGCTTTCCCCACTCGCTCCGAGGGAACAAAAATGGCGATCGCTTCGCCAGAAGTTCGGCGGAAAGAGCCAGGGGGAGGGACTTTGTTGGAACTGCAACAATGGGAATGCACAGGTCTTTTCGCTAGTGTTGCAGATTGTTTGCAAGAGTGTAGCGCTTTTCGGAGGGTGAATCCACTTTTCCCGAGTTCCCTAGAAGCGCTACAACGAATCGCTTTTCATGGAACTGTTGCAGGAGTTTTGCAGATTGTGTGCGATGTCTTGCGGAACTGCAAATTAGTAGTGTTTACAATATGAAAGCCTTCTGCTATATTAAAGTTGTGTGGAATGGACCTTGTAATTCTGGGCTGCCTTTAGGTCCCACCTGGAGGTTGGCAACTCTCTTGTATTCCTGCCTGAGTGCCTATAACTATTCTTAAGTCTTCTTATAGGAAGTTATGTGGAGCCAAACCAGAGCAGCGTTTTAGGCTTTTTGGGTGTGTGGTGAGCTCAATGGAAAATGTTGATGTGAATCATTCATTCGAGAAAACACACCTCCTTTTGTGATATCTATTAGCAAAGCTTCATTTCATGCTCAAGGGAAGAATCAGACACCAGAGTACTAATTTTCCCCTCCAATTAAAACACAACCGGCTATGGGCCTGGTTGGTTAGTGGCCTCTATGGTTTGAGCACTGATGTTGAAGTCATTGTCACCCAGGCTTTTACTCTTCTTTGTTCTCACCCATCCTCATTTTGACTCTACCCATACACTACTGCTTTCTGAATGACCTTGGACTAGGCCCCGTATCTCAGATGAACCCAGGGGTTTCCACTTGTGGGCTCCAGCAGAATTCTGGGTACCAAAATATGTGGCCCTGAAGACAGCGATTAGTCACATTTTCAAGCCTTCTGCAATGGAGGCAGTTGCTTCTGAGCAACTTCCCATTGCAGCCTCAAATGTAATGACACTTTGGGTCTTCTTTATTGGCAGAGTATAAGCATGCAAAGTTAGGCAGTCATGCTAAAAGGGGGAAGGTATCATGCATGCTCCCCAAATTCTTTAGAAGAAGAACTGGAGACAAATATCTCTAAAATAATGCATTCACTGAGCCCCGTTTATGCACATGGTCTCCTGAGCTTGATAGAGGCTGTTGTCTCAAACAGTTCCTGCCCTTCTAACTTTTCATAACACTAATGTGACTCCTGACCCATCTTTTTGGAACACTTCTTGTCGAGTTTCTCTCTTTTATTTTGCCATGTGAGTTTGTTTGCTAGCTTTTGTAGGTCACAGAAGCTACATTTTCTATACAACTCCTTTGTGCTCTTGTCTTTGGACGACATCCAAAGTCTTTTATCTCCTACTAATTCAAGCATACAGTGCGTTAAGTAATCTCGACTTCAGAGCCTGGCTACATAATTACCTGCAGCACTTCCGCTGCCAATGCAGAGATTCACTCTGGATTTCTTCTTCTGGGGGTTACCTTTAGGGTATTAAATATTTGGATTGCTCATTTAATTATAATACTGCAGCAGCCTTCTATTTACCTGATGAAGTACCTGAGCAGTTCTCTCCGTCTCCCCACTCCCTTTGCATTCCCCGTACAAGCGATGTATGCTGTACACTTCACAGCGTGGGAACATGGGGTGCATTGGGGAATTGGAAATCCAAAACAGATGGGAGACAGTAGGGAATTCAACTTTTAATTTATCCCTCCCCGTGAGAGTGCAATAAATAAACGAGACAATAAAAGTTTATGCTCCTGCACTTGTGAGGTCATTAAAATATGTAAAATACTCCCCCCCACCACCACCTGTGCAAATATATGGGTTGATCGGTCTGGGTGTTTCAAGATTTATCCTCCCATTCTTAAATCTGTTAAAAATCCATTGTGTAGGTGTGTATATGTATATATTATATATATTTAATATGTGTGAGTGTCGATTGAAGAAAAGAAGAGTTGGCTTTCATAGCCCACTTTTCACTACCTGAAGGAGTCTCCAAGTGGCTTACAGTTGCCTTTTCTTCCCCTCCCCACATCCCCACAAGGTGAGAGAGCTCTTGAGAAGACTGCTCAATCAGGACAGCATTATGAGGGCTGTGACAAGCCCAAGGTCACCCAGCTGGCTGCATGTGGAGGAGGGAGGAATCAAACCCGGCTCCCCAGATTAGAAGCCACCCCTCTGAATGACTACACCATGCTGGACCTCACAGTTAATTAGATAAATGAAGTTCAGTGTACTCAAGGCATCCAATGGACCCCACCATAGTGAAAAAAGCTTCTTGGACAAAACGATTGCCTTAATTTGGCTGCCAGCATAGGTTAAAGACAGTGGATTCTAATATGGAGAACCCGGTTTGAGTCCTCCATATAAAGCCTGCTGGGTGAACTTTGGCCAGTCACAGTTCTCTCAAAGCTCTCTCAGTCCCACCTATATCAAAAGATGCCTGCTGTGAGAGGAAAGAAGGAGATAGTAAGCCACTTTGAAACTCCTTTAGAGAAAAGTGGGGTACAAAAAAATTCTTCTTCCTCCTCCTCTTCTTCTTGGTATGCTGCTGTAGAAGTTAAGATGAGGGGGCTTTAAATATTTAGTATTTTTCCCCCTCAGGTCCACCAGCCTTCAGGAAAATTAAATACGAATGGGGGAAAAAAAGAAGGCAAGCATCAAGTATTGCCAACGTGTGGGGCCCTTTAGGGAGAATTTCAGAGCAGTTCTTCCACCTTTCCTTTTATTATTTAGACTTTTATTCCGCCCCGTCTCAGCCGGCTCAGTTGGATGTACTGGCAGGATTTCTAAAGATCAACAAAATCTAATATGTCACTGGCTAGACTGTGAGAACCACGACAGCTTTGAAATGGCATTCATCTGAAATACTGCCTTGAGACAGAATGGACGCATCAAAAATGGAAGAGAGCACAAGTCTCAAAGATAAGTGGGACTGTACAATGGAAGGACAGGAGGGTACAAGAAAAGTCTCATTTCAATGAAATGTTGGCAACAATTACGGGGGGGTTGCATGCAAAGATCTGATTTTTGTTAGCTGAGTTCCAATAAGCAAAGAGGGCGAGGTACCAAGCTGCTTAAAAGAATAAAATAATTTCGCTTAGAAGAGAAACAACTTAATCCAGAAAGAGGGGAGATAAAGTCTTATGGAACTGTTGTTCTGCATTCATTCTGCCTGTTCTGGAGGCAAGCAGGGAGGAAGTACACTCAAAGAAGCAGGAAGTCGCCAATGGAGCCAATCAGGAAACTGAATGAAATTATTTGAAAAACGTTGTGTTCTAATGATGCTAGATAGCAGCCGTGGGTTACCATGGCCGCCACTGATGAAGGGATGGCGCTCAGCGCATGAACGCCCAGCAAGGGGTAGGGAGGGGGAGTGCGGTGCATGGTGCTATGAAAAGCGCCACGTACACGCACTCAGCCTCTTTCCGCCGGACAGCCCAGGGAGCAGTTACCCACCCTCCCACCCAAAATGCTATTGGTTTATGGTGGTTTTTATTATCAGAGTGTTGTGAGATTGGGATACTTTGTTCTTCATATTGTCACAGCTGGTGGGGGACAAGGAAAAGGAGCCTAAACCAGATGAGGGAGAGGAAAAAAGTAACCATTAGGTCACCCCGGATTGGAGGGAGCCTCAGGATGAGGCAACCAAATTGAGTAAGGCCAACCTTACTCAAGGTTGGCCTTACTCGGGTAGGTCCGAATACTCAAACAGGTAGACTGGAGTGGGCTGAGGGAGGTCTACACCTCCTGAGGCACTCCAAGATGCCTGATTGGGATACTCATCAGCAAGGGCACCTGTGGCCCAGCAGGGGTCTTGGACAGGAAGCCCAGGCCGCTGTTTGAGTAAGTAGAGGGTCGGACAACTCTAGATGGTAGATTTAGGCTCCTAATTCCCTCGTAGGATTTGGCGCTTCAGCTGCCAAAGTGGCTGTTCCAGCATGAAGCAGCAAGCGCCCTGGTGCACGGGGGGGGGGGGGGCGGCGCCGGTGCGAAATGGAGCATTGGTACCGGTGCTGCCCCCCCCGACACCGCAGTGCTGGCTGCTTCAGGCTTGAACAGCCACTTCGGTGGCTGAAGTGCCCAGCCCTATTCCCTTGTGGGCCAACACTTTGATGTTGAGAAGTTATAATAAAGCTGTTGCCTTTTTGGCAAATTTAAAAGAGCATCTAAGTGAGCGTCATCCTTAGCCCAACTGCAAGCCTTCGAATCAAACCTCTGATTTCCCCCTGTAGGATGCTCCTGCATATTCCAGCAATTTTGATCTCTATCAATTCTGCTCAGTCCTCCCCTCTGAAATCAACAAATGTTTCTTATTATAGTAGTGCACATTCCGATTAATTACGTGAGGGTGTGTAATAGCTCAAGAAAACGGAATTTGCATTTGGGGGCCATAATTTACCCTATGCTTGTCTAACCCCACAGCATAAACGGCGGTCCTTAACGCAATTTTGTGTGTGCTTGCATTAAAGTACAATGATTGTCAAACCCATCTCATTGATTCTTGTAAAAACATAAAGGAAGACATAATTGGGGTTGGTTTGTTCTCAGTGCCAAGTTAGTCGTGCATTTTACGAGGAGGGGAGGATTCAATTACGCGGATTGTGAGAAACGCAGGACAACTGGCATTTAGTTTATCAAACCTTGCCAGGATTTACACGATCCAGTCTTCTTAGGATATGGGGGGGGGGGACCCCACATATTTACTTATGCCCAATTTGATTTAGGGCTTCTCCTTCGGAATATCTTCGGAGCCTTGTAGCAAATTAGATGAAACTGAAGGTAGTTTGTCTTTGCTGACAGGTGGCAAAATTGCTTCAAGAGCAAAAGGTTGAAAATGCAGGAAGGCAGGACAAAGGATGCCTCCCTTGGATTTTACTGTCCGGATGTCCCCATTTTCAAGGCGAAGTTCCCTTTATTGGTCATGCACACAAGACAGCTAAAAGCAAAGCTTACATTAGGAATCTCATTTTCTTAACAAAGCTGTCTCCTTTGGAGTACTATAGATATCCATAATCAGGGTTATCGGGCCTCAACATTGCAATAACAAGAGGTACGGAGGTGAGGCGTGGAAACGAGAAATGCTGCACAATATGGTGGCATCTCTTCTGAATGAAGATCCGGAATGGCCCCGGTTTTTGTGGCAAAGATCACAAAGCAGAGATTCCCAACCAGGGGTGTGTCTCTGAGGGTCCACAGAAGCTCCAGAGAGGGCGGTCTACAGCTTTCCCGCTTCTGTCTTAATGGCCTTGGCCAGAAGCTAGAAAGCCAGCTGCTGCTTCCATTGCCCCAGCATTGTTGTTGTTGTTAGGTGCGAAGTAGTGTCCGATGCATCGCGACCCCATGGACAATGATCCTCCAGGCCTTCCTGTCCTCTACCATTCCCCGGAGTCCATTTAAGTTTGCACCTATTGCTTCAGTGACTCCAGCCAGCCACCTCATTCTCTGTCATCCCCTTCTTTTGCCCTCAATGGCTCCACCATTGGACTCTTCTCCAGGGAGTCCTTCCTTCTCATGAGGTGGAGAATATACTAATTTAGCCCTAGCACGGGTTCTCTCATAGTTTCTATGCCTGGGAGCACCCACTCCCACCTTAAACCTCCCCCTGTCTCTCTCCTTCTCCGTCCTCCTCATACCCACCTGCTAACAAGGGTGGTGAGGCACTTCCCATGACTTGTCACTCCTGAGGGCTGTGACAGGGAGGCATGGCCAGCTGGCATCACTTTTGAGGCTTCTTGAAGCCTGAAAAGAATGATTGCAGAGGCTCTTCCATGGTCAAAAGGTTGGAAAAGGCTGCCATAGAGACTGGGAAGATTGCTTGAGAGTTACTCAGTGTGGCGCCCTCACTTCTGACTTTTTACCTGGAAGTATGATAACTTTTTATCATAGAGTTTTGCCCCCAAAGCAGTATCACCTTCCATTTAATGTCACTTCTGGCCAACATAGAAATATTGCTTTTGTTTTCAGACTACTTGCCTGTATTTTTTGGGGGGAGGAGTATCCCCCAGTTTCCCCCTGTAGTGGGGGAAAGGTGCCACACTGGGGGGGTCTCCAAGCCCCAACTGGGGACTGGCAACCATTAAGCTGGGTAAAGGAAAGGCTTCTTAAGTCTTCCTCTCACACATGCATTTCTTCGCCAAAACATCAAGATGATGGCTTAAAAAAATAAAGTACCTTCTTTCACAGTGCTGATGAATGGTTTTAAAGAATACATTTTTGTAAACTAGTTAGAAGCATGGAATAGGTGTGTGAGAGAGAAAATCAAGAATCCATTCTTTTCTGAAAAGACTGAACAGATGGTGCATTTTGCCTAGCGATGCTAGCTCTTGACTTCGGAAATTCCTGAAGATTCGGAGAGGGATGCTGGGGTCTGGAGAGAAAAGGGAACTCAGAAGGCAGAGGAACTAACTCAATAACTTGCATTTCTCCTCGACACTGCACCAGGCTTGCCAACTGTGGACTGGGATATTCCTGGAGATTTGGGGATGGAGCTTCAGAATGGTGAGGTTTGGGAGTGAAGCGATCTCAGCAGGCCATAATTCCATAGTCAATCTCCCCTCCCCCCCCCCAAGTAATTTTCTCCATGGGAACTGATCCCTGTAATTTGTAGATCAGTTGTAATTGTGGGAAATCTCAGACCCTACTTAGAGTTTCGCTACACTAATTTGGCCCTAGAGAATATGTGCTCATCAGTTATTAGGGATGCTATTTGTTTACTGTGGGCAAGACATCTTGTAGTCTAGTAGGCTTTGCCCACTGGCATTCAGAGTAAGAAAAACAAATAAAAATGGCCACAAACAACATTACTTCTGGAAAAAACTGGAAGTGATATCATACTTTTCTAGGAATCACTAGAAATTAAGTGGTATCCTGATGATTCTTACAGGGGTGTAATGCTACTTTCTCACATGTAATATCAACACATTGGCGATGGCAGTCTCCCAGCTCCCTCCCCTTTGGACTTCTACTGGTTGCCCTGCCAGATCAGCAACCCCAAAGACCTGGGCTCTTTGAGTGACAGACACCCCTAAGTGATGTCACAGCATCACGTGACAATAGTTTCCCTCTGCTTTTTGCTCCTGCTTTTCCATCAATCAGCAGTGGCAACCTGGGGGCCAGGAGTGGGAGGTTGGTCACCATACCATGCAACCTAAGTCTCCCTATTCTTTGCCCAGATTTATGGACTTGGCAAATAAGAACTGTGGAGAAGGAAATGAACTTTGTTTTTGAAATCCAGAGAGAATGTGGTTTGTTCTTCAGGATAGATGGGCTCTTTGGGGGAGTTTACTGATAGGTGCAATACTGTACCTAATTTCTAAATGCTATTTGGAAGTAACCCACAGTCTGCTAACCTGACCGGCATGCTGGGGAAGTTCATTTCAGTAGTCAGTTCTGCATCCATCCTCTCTAAGAATCACTACGGGATTCTATGGTAAAACCACAGAATTCCTGTTTATACCTAGAGAGGCATGACACCACAGTTGTCATATCAATGTATCACTGCTAACCATTCTCCAGGTTTTCATTATTACAGAATTGCTGTTTCTCCTTCAGAATTTTGTGACATGGAGGTATAGGCTGATGTTGGGCTAGTCACTGACTACCGTGCCTCAGTGGTCCCTAGTAATGAAATGGGACCAGCATCCCTGGAAAGATATAACAGAGAGCAATAGTGTGCATTATGTATTTTTTACTTGCTTTATGGGGCCATTTCCATGCCGGTCCTTTTAGTCTGAGTTTCTTTCGTATCTGATGTTTGTACTACACTTCTCAGTTCTGTTCATCCCCTTGCCCTCTTGTGTCCAGCAGAGTCCCTGGTGATAAGAAATATCAGAGGAGGGATTGTCTGTACTTTTCACACAAATGCTCCCCCCCCCATTATGCCATCGGACTCCAGACCCCTGTACAGTCTGTTTAAGAGGTGACTTTAAAAAATAAACACCAATAACCCTGACGTAATTCTAATGCTGAAGTGAGAAATTGGTTTGGAAAGGTAGGCAGTAAACTCAGCGAGCCGAAAAAGTGTGTGTGTCTATAAATGTATTATGTATATCCTTAATCAGATGGCGATTTGATGGAATGAGTGATGCACTTAAGACCAAGAGCTGGATTATCTGTCTTCAGAAAATCAATTTGAAGAAGGTTGCTTGCTTCGCCCCATCTCAGCCTTGGCCTTGTTCAAAGTGCTCGTGCGTGGCTCCAGTAAGAAGCGAACACTATGATGAGCTTATACATGCCTGCTTATGTACATAGTACAAATAGGCATATTATGTTGATCGATGTGATGCTCCCAGATTTACTTACAGTTTGGAGCACTGTTCAAGGGATCATTCTCACATCTTTCAGGACTTGTGTAATGCCTGTGGAGCACTTCTGGCCAAGTCACAATGTTTTATGTACTGAGAACTGATAGTTACAAAATATGAAATACTGTGTATGAGGTCTTTGATCTGACCTAGGCAGCCCAAGCTAACCCAAACTGGTCAGATCTTGGAAGCTGAGCAGGTGGGCTGGGGTTAGTACTTGGATGAGAGACCACCCGGGCAAGAGAAATTCAGAGTTGCCTGCCTCCGTATAGCATCCATCAACTTCCACAGTGGACTCCTATCCAAGCACTAACCAAGTAAGGCCTGCCTTAGTTTCTGTTGGAATCTGACTAGCCTGGACAATCCAGATCCGGACAAGGACCTAGGACCAGATATGAATTACTTGATATTATTCAGTCGCTTGAGACTTGCTCATTCCCCTGGTCAATTATTTATATTCGCTCCATAATAAATTTTATTTCTGTTTTCCACCTTATATGAATTGACAGCATTCTTTCTCAGCTTGGAGTGGAACACCACATATTTCTTGCTACCAGTAGGTGGGTCACCACTTAGATCAGCCTTTCTCAACTTTTTACCATTGAGAAACCCCTGAAACATTGTTCAGGCTTTGAGAAACCCCAGAACTGGCATGATTATGCAAACTATGGTTGGGGAGCATAGCTGTGTAAAAACCCACCCGGGGCCCCTCCCCTTCCCACTCCCTCCAGGCCATTTTGGGAGGGCTGGGTAGGTTGACATGGCCATATTATATCACCCAGTGTCAGGATCAGTCCCTGCTCTCTGCCATGCTTGAGTTTCAGTGAACCTAAGAGACTCCATCTTGGAGTGCTGTGTCTTTACAGAAACATTCCCGTGTAACCAGAATGCTCATGCCTGTAGTTTTCCTTTGATTCCCCCCCTTCTTTGATCCTTGAATTTTCACACTGCATAGTCTCCCCGCTGTGAAACATTGTTGCCCAGTTCCTGTAAACATCTTATCTGCTAGCCTGAGGCCTGACCAAGGCCGTGCTATCTTCAACACCTTGGCAGGAAGCCTGGGATGGCACCTGGGTGAGGGGTTTCCCCCTCCCTTGGGAATGCTTGGGTTTCGGCGGGAGAATTGTATTGATAACTGCTTGCTCGCCTGATATCAAACAGTCTTGACTTCAAATGTTATAGTGTTCAGAGCTACTTCCAATTAAAGCTTTCTTTCTATAGAAGTTTGTTTGTGAGTTTTGTCTGCACTTGACACCCAGTAAATGTTTAGCATATATATAAAAACTCCCACCCATTCGGGAAATTCTTCCAGGACCACCAGGAAACCCGAGGGTTTCAAGAAACCCTGGTTGAGAAAGCCTGAGTTATAGGGTTAAGGAACTCCCATCTGACCACCCTACAGCTTGATTGCTGATTCCTTTGCCCTTGCCACTGCCCATCTTTGCTTAAAATAGTAGCAGGAAGGATTAAAAAGAACAATTCTATGGTAGCACCAGAACGATGACATCAGTTCTGTGGAAAATCTAAGAGCACTGGTGGCACCTCTAGGAATCATAGGGAAATCTATGGCTTTACCATAATTTTTTCAGCAGTTTTTAGAACTATCACCATTGCTTCTGGGTTTTCCAAAGAAATGATGTCAACACACCTGCAATACCACCTAACATGTCCTTTCTTGCAATCTGGCCATTAATCAGCAACCCTATGCCAGCCTGCTTGAGTATGAGGTAGGACAATCAGACAAAGTGCTGACCACCCTCTGAGCTCCCTCTTTCTGATAGGTTCCAAATTACATGTCACCCAGGTTATCACCAATATCACCTTTCTTGTCTCTTTGAATCTCTCAAGACAGCCAGGATAATTTCACAACTTGGAGGCATAAGCAGAAAGGATAGTGTGGGATATGAACACCCTGGACCAATACCAGTTGGGCTTCTGTCCTGGCCATGGGGTGGAGATCATGCTGGCCACCTTGACAAATGACATCTGGCTCCAGCTGGACTGAGGTGGGTTGGCCATCCTTGTACTTTTAGACCTGTTGGCTGCATTTGACATGGTCAACCAGGAGTTTTTGGCTCACCACCTCGCTGAAGCTGGGATTAGGGGGACTGTGCTCCAATGCCTGGTCTCCATTCTCCAGAACCAGTCACAGAGGATTGCTGTGGGGGGATGAGCTATTGGTCTCTGTGGGGCTCCCTTGTGGAGTTCTGCAAAGGGTGGTTCTCTCCCCCACATTATTTAACATCTACATGCACCCTCTAGGCCAGCTGGTCCAGAGTTATGGGCTGGGTTGTCACCAATATGCAGATGACACCCAGCTCTAGTACCTGATGGATGGATAGACTCCATCCCCGAAACATTTGCCAGATGTTTGGAAGCAGTGGCTGAATGGCTCAGGCAGAATTGCCTAAAACTCAGCCCCTCCAAGATGGAGGTCCTGTGGCTGGGGAGATTAGGGCAGGACCAGGAAGTGCGCCTCCCATGCCTAGATGGGGTGCAATTGACATCTGCAGCAACCACCAGGAACTTGGGAGCGATCTTCGATGCCTCCCTTTCCATGGAGGCTCAGGTCACAAAGGTAGCCTGAATGGCATTTTTTTATCTGCACCAAGCGTGGCTGCTAGCACCCTACCTGTCCTTTGAACATCTGGCCAGTGATCCATGCAACGGTCACTTCCAAGTTAGACTATTGTAACTTGTTCTATGTGGGCCTACCCTTAGATTTCATCCAGAAATTACAGCTGGTACAAAACGTGGCTCTGAGGGTCCTCACTGGTACATCTTGGGGGGTCCACATCTAGCTAGTGTTATGTCATTTGCCCTGGTTACACATCTGTTTCTGGATCAAGTTTAAGGTATTGGTTTTAACCTTTAAGGCTATACACGACTTGGGCCCTGTGTATCTACAGGACCACTTGTCTGCCTATGCCCCCACAGGGAACTCTGCTCTGCAGGTATTTATTTATTTATTTATCATACTTCTATACTGCCCTCCCCGGAGGCTCAGGGCGGTTCAGGGCGGTATGAATCTGCTCGTTGTCCCAGGCCCTCAGGACATTCGCCTAGCCTCAACCATGGCCAGGGCTTTTTTGGTCCTAGCCCCAGCCTGGTGAAATGAGCTCCCAGAAGAGCTAAGGGCCCTGTCAAGGTTATCAGCTTTCTGCAGGGCCTGCAAGATGGAGCTCTTCTGCCAAGCATATGGTTGAGGCTGGGCTGAGATGCAGGAGTTACCATCAAGGGATCCCCTAGAACTAGTGATATCAGGACCTGCCTCCCCAGCTGGGTCAGCCATGTTCACAGACCTGCCACCTCATAAGGAGGCCCCTTACCTTGGGAGTCTGGTGTTCAGACCCAACTCACCCCGAATGGGCTCCATCCTATGCTAAACTGCCAGCTGTGACGAAATGCACATCAAATACATATGGCAGTGGCCCATTCAAAAACCATAAAGAGTATTAGCCAACATAGATGGGTGGGAGGGAAACTGTCCTGGTGGAGGTTAGGGCAAAGGAGGTGAGGTTTGTTCTTCAAAGGGAACAGCACTTTTAAAGTCCCCCATGCCCAAGTCGGTCATCCCCTGTTCCTTCTCAGCTCCCTAGATACCAACTCCCAACTTGTCTCTTAACAACTGTTTGCCAACTGTCTCTCCCCAACGTTCTGTCAACTCTCTTATTGGTCATTTTTACAGAGAGGCAGTACCTAACCTGTCCATCATGATAGTTTCAGCTTTGGTTCAAAACAAATCCCATTCTTCACAGCCAGTTGATCCTGAAAGAATAGGGATTGTGTAAGACAGAGTGATGTGTTCAGAGCAAATACCAGTTCTGAACCCAGAACTTCACACATTAAAACTCCTCATGGTTACACTCACTGCCTTCTGTCACAATCCAAAATGACTCAATAAGTTTTGCAGGAACTCTTGTGGGGTCTTGTTGTCGTTGTTTGGTGTGAAACCTATTTAGGCTAACTAACATTACAAGATCCCGGATTAAAATTGCTTTACGCCTGTTGACAGCAAGAATAATTTGTTACAACCAAAATTATGATGTGACCAGGCAAGATATGGAGTAGAATTTTAAATATGCTTTCTTAAAGAGAAAAAAAAAAAAGCTCTGATGTTCATAACTCAATAATACACCTTTGGATATTTCTCGTCAGAATATCACAACACACCTGATTTGTATTCCTTCAAAAACTACATCTTGCTATGCATCAATAAACATACCAGACTGATCGTTCCTACGCTTGCAGATCCAGAAATCACACATATTAACTTGATTCAAAAGAAAAAGGGGGGGGGGAATGAAGAGTGCAGAAACTTAAAATGTAAATGTTTGGGCTTATTGAATACCATGTGGACCCAGATGATGCATAGACTCCACATGTATGAAAATAGTTCCGTTTAAAATTAGACTCTAAATCCACCCTAAAATTGCCAAGTCTACAGAGAGAGACAGAGAGAAAACGTTCTTTCTGCACTTCTCACCAGGTATTCAGGGAAGAGGATGCTGAAATTCAACACCCAGTGAAAATAAACCTGGGGGTATTTTGCGTTACAGAAAAGTCGCAAAAAGACTGCTAAAAAGCAGTCTTAAAGATACTGACTTGAATTGAAGTGGTAATTGTGGTCATTAGTTGCCTAGCAATGCCATTCCCTCTCTCTGACAAGGGAGACTGAATGACAAGGGAGGGACTAAAGATACCGCATCTCAAAATGCAGAAGAATATATGACTTTCTTCTGTCAGTGCCGTCAAACATGCATAACCAGGAACATTTTAAAAAGGAAGGACTTTTTAAAAAGGTGGGCTAAAATGGGGTTTAGTGCTTTTTCAACTAGAATCTCATGAAGCCCTGGAGTTTCTTTACAGCCCTGGAAGGGTTTCCCAAACGGGTGGGAGTGAATTCTTTTTTAATCTAGTTTTAAATGTGTTAAACGTTTATTGGGTGATACGGCCATATATGGTCATGTTGAACTTCCCCCCCCCCTCCCAAATTGGCCAATGATAGGCCTGGGTGGGAAGGGGAGGGTCCCTGGGTGGGTGTGTCCACAGCTCTGCTTCCCAACCATATTCTGCACAATGGCACCAATTCTGGGGTTTCTCAAAGCCTGCAGAATGTTTCAGAGGTTTCTCAATGGTGGAAAAGTTGAGAAAGGCTACTATAACTGATTGGCCTGTGAACAATGTAGACAGCAGAGAAGCACACGGAAACAATATGTTACAGCAAAAGAAATGACAAACTGTGCATAGACAGTAGTGAATAAATAAGCAAAAAAAGAGTTCCTTTTAGTTCCTGTTTAAATCTTGATATTCAGTGAAGATAATCCAGAGGAGAATATACATAAATATATCTTCAAGGAATGCTGGACAAGGTTCTGGTACACCGTCATTTCACCAAGAATTTCTTTTTAACAGCAAAGCCCAAAAATATCAAAGGAAATATTGGGAATTGAAAGTGAACTTTTGTGTCCAGTACTCAGTACTGTTAATGTTTGCTTTGATATTTTCTAGCTTTCCTGCTGAAAAAAATCCTTGGTGAAACAAGGGTGCACAAGAACCAAGGGTGTATTTCCATCATAGATATTGGTCATGCAGAGATCATTGGTTCTTTTTCTGTAAGTCACTGTGAGCAAGCCAGGAGTGGTGACATTGCAACAAACTGACATCTGGGGTTCCTCCAGAGTAGCCCCTCCTAGCATGGGGCCCAAGGCAGCCACATTTGTCATGTGGCTGCGACTGCCGCTAGTATGGTGGTATTCTCTCTGCAGAGAACCGGCATGCTGTAGTGGTTAAGAGTGGTGACGTCTAATCTGGACAACGGGTTTGATTGCCCAGTCCTCCATGTGCAGCCAACTGGGTGACCTTGGGTTAGTCACAGTTCTCAGAGGTCTCTCAACCTCACCTACTTCCCGGGGTGTCTGTTGTGGGGAGAGGAAGGGAAAGTGATTGTATCCTGCTTTGAATAGTGAAAAGCAGGGCATAAAAAAACAACTCTTCCTCTTCTACCATTCATCATGAAGAGTCACCTTTGCAAATTACATTGACCTAAAGGGCCACATGTCTATTGAGTGCTCTGCTCTCCACCCCCGCACATGAACAATGATATATAGCTATTATATAAATGAGGGAGGGACGATGGCATGGTATCGCCTGATCTCATCAGACTTCCAAAGTGAAACAGGGACAGTACTTGGATGAGGGACCACCACAGAATCCTCTGCAGAAAAATGTGGTGGAAAACCACCTGTGCTTCTCGCTTGCCTTGAAAGCCCCTTGAGGAGGTAGCCATAAGTCAATCATGATTTGACAGCACATGTGTCATGTATTATATAATCCTTTTCACTACCATAGTACCTCTGAGTATGTAGGCCTCTTTTGGACCTCTGTCAGCCTTTGTGTACCTGGAGTTAGGAGCTGGTTTTGCAAGTTCTCCAAAACTTTGTTGGGTCTTTTCAAGTTTTCCTTCAGTTTTGCAGGACAAGGGACATTTAGGACCTCTCTCTTTGCTGAGTTTTGGACTCGCAAGGTGCTTTATTGTAATGGGCTAGAGTTCAAAAGTGTCATGTCTCCTTTTACCAGCTCATATAGCTGCATATGTTGATCAAGCCCCACAGAGTGAACCCCTACATCTCCACAGCCTTCATATGCTAGGTTGCGTTTTATATTTGAAATTTTACCTGGGACTCATAGTATTCATGATGACATTACCCCGATTGCCCACTTTTCTGGAATGTGAGTCAGGTCCTATAACTGAACACGATCAGAAGAGCTACAGTTAAAAATAATCACTTCTGGCTCTTAAGCCACTGGGTATCACTGGGTAACAGTGATCCAGTCTGAACCCTTTCTCAGCCATGGAAGCTTGGGCCATTCACTCTGTGTGTGTGTGTGTGTCTTAGTCTAACCTACCTTACAGGGTTGTTGTGAATGAAAGTGATGGAGAAAAGAGAATGATATAGAACAAACTCCTTTTTAAATTGCACCATTCCACTGCCTTCAGCAGCCATTTTTTACCAAATATGTATGATAATTATGAATAGATCACACAAAAATACGAGTCCAATAGCACCTTTAAGACCAACATAGACTTATTCAAAGTGTGAGCTTTCAAGTGCATGCAGCTTCAGACCAACATGGCTACCCACTTGAATCTATGAATGGAGCCAGTTTGGTGTAGTGGTTAGGAGTGCGGACTTCTAATCTGGCAAGCCAGGTTTGAATCTGCACTCCCCCACATGCAGCCAGCTGTGGTGACCTTGGGCTCACTACAGCACTGAGAAACTGCTCTGACTGAGCAGTAATATCAGGGCTCTCCCAGCCTCACCCACCTCACAGGGTGTCTGTTGTGGGGAGAGGAAAGGGAAAGCGATTGTAAGCTACTTTGAGACTCCTCAAAGTAGTCTCCTACTTTGAGACTACTTTGAGATTGTAAGCTACTTTTAGAAAAGTGGCATATAAGAACCAACTCCTCCTCCTCCTCCTCCTCCTCCTCTTCTTCTTCAAATCCAAGTAAATGAGTCTTTATTGAAATTAAACTCATTCTTTCTGAAATATTTCATATCAAGTGTCACAAGTTCAAATTCTTCTCCCATCTTTTCAAAGAAAAAGAAAGTTCACAGTATTGTGTATTTCAGTTTTCAGTTCCCTGCGTGTCTCTGTATGAAATTTCATATGATTTTGTCATTGGAGCACTTCTTTAATATCTGCTCTTTATCCCACTGTAGCTGTATAATTGTCATGCCTCTCTTGGATTCAAAGTTATCTGGAAAAAAAACAAACAACTCCCCCCCTCCCCACAGTTGCTTCTTAGGAAAACATGCCTTAGAAGGCAGAGAATGGCCATTCCTGTGCGTCAAGTTATTCGGCAATTTCTGCAAGGATATGATTGGGAGAAGGGGTAGCAAATTAGATTGATGTGTTGTCCTCGATACGCTGGCATTTTCATTTCTGGGGCCTACCAAGTCCAAAACAAAACCATTTTTTATAGTTCTGCAGAATCCCGAGAGAAATGAGTTCAGGTGGTCTCAGCTCAGCTTCGCGGGTATGGGAGGACACATCACAAAAATGTCTGGAGTTGATAGTAATTAATCACTCTCTGGTTGGAGCAAAAAGGACAGAAAATAATGCTAACAGCAATTTTTTTCCTCACCAGTTTAGTATCTGTAGTAGGGGTGTGCATTCGGCTAATCTAAGCTCCCCCCTCCCGGAAAATACCTTATTGGTATTTTTTTTAGTATTATTTCAGCTGGAGTTTTTTGCTATTTTTTTACTGTTGGAAATGACGGAGCCCCCAAAAAATCCTGGAAATAGTTGGGATCTTTCAAGACTTTCTGACAGCCACCATAAAACTGTAAAGAGCTTTAAAGAGCTCTCCATCCCTTTAAATGCCTTCAAAATGAACTGTCAGCTTTGAGAAGGCCTTTAAATGCCTTCGGAGTTTGCATGCAGCATGGTACTGGTTTGCAAAAGCATTTAAAATTTAAAGGGACTGTGTTTACTTTGATGTTTAAATGCTTTTCTCCCCTTCATTGGATGGATGGGGGCACCTTCTTTTGGGGTCCAAAGAATTGCATCCCCTGGTCCAATCTTTTGCAAACATGGGGGGGGGGGTTAGGGGATTACCAGCAGCTATGCTGCATATTTAGTGCCTTTACCTCAAACCCCCACTCAGAGTCCCAGATACCCCAGATTGATTCTCCTTTATACCCATAGGGTATAATGGACCTTGAAATAATGGATTTCCTAAATATTTAACACCGCTGAATACTATACCAATGTTGGAATTTGGGCATATCAGAATATCGCAATATATTTTTCCGGTTCAAACCTGAAAAATACAGGATTAAAAAAAGAAAATTGCACACTCCTGGTCTGTAGCCTGTTACATGTTCAACATACATGTTTGTTAATGCAATTCTAAACACAGTTATAACCTTCTAAATATGTTGGTTAAGAAGAATGTACCCCTGTTTAGGATTTCATAGTATATGAGAGGGCATATACAAACAGTAAATCAGAATTGGATCTCCAAGACGACTTTCCCTTGGCTACCCCATCCAGTGACAGCTCTTCAGTTTAATGAAAGCAGATGACAGATGAAGTGTCAGAAACCAGGGAACAAGGAACACAAACAATGGAAACAACATTGACCAAAACAACAGCAACAAACAAACAAATGGAAAAGATAATGACTTAATCCTATGCAACCACACTCATGAAATGCTCCAAACGTATATGATGCCTTCAGAGATGCATTACTTTAAAAGCTTAAGATTTGCCCTGGCTCTCCAGAAGAGGCAGTGAGAAAATATGAATAAATAGTACAAACTATTAAAAAAAACCCAATAATATGAATTTAAACAGTTTTTGTTAAAAGGTCTTTTGGTCAGTAGAATCTTATGCAATGCATTGTAATGTTCCTGTATAGAACAGGTTCTTCCACTCCTGGAACAAATCCACAGAAACCAACCCAATAAAATATTCTCTCTCCGCAGTAAAGCCAAGAATATGAGTTAAATAGCAAACAATAAATCCAACATTGTGGATCAGGGTGGATTGGAAGTGAAAATGACCCTGAAGACAAGACAAGCTGAATGGCCCAAGCCAAGCCTGCAGGGACGTTCACTTCAGTGCTACCCATGATGGGAATTGGCCAGCCTGTCGCTGACCCTGGTGGCAGCATAGGAGGAGGAAGAGGAGGAGGAGTTGTTGATTGACACTGGTTACCATTGCTGTTGAGCCAAGTGGCCCCTGCAGTGCCAGCTGAGTTGCTGATGCTTGGATCTCCCTGCTTCTTACAGTCAGTGGACCCCTAGGGCAGGTGTCCACAGGGACATTGCCCCATAAGTACACTGGCTGATCTGTCCCAGAGTGTAGATCAGCGAAGCAGCCAAGAGGATAGAATAAATGTTAGTTAATATGTCCAATGAACAATTGCATTTTAGTCTGTCCATTAAAGGCCAATAGAGCATGTTCCAGGCAGGCACCAAAGGGGAAGGTAATTGGTGAGTCAGGTTGCCCTCACTTCTACGGCACAGAGAACAAGGTTTGGGATGAATATCTCAAGTGTTAATCTGGGCAATGGGACATGGAGGCAGGCCTGCAGATACTAGTGGAATGAATTTCCAGAAGAGCTATGGGTCTGTTCCGCAGAGCCTGTAAAATGGAGCTCTACCACCAGGCATTTGGTGGGGGCCAGTAAACATCATGATGACTTTGAGACAAAACACCGATGGGCTATATGGATACACCCCCTAAAACCAAAAATTGAATGCAGTAACAAATGCTGGCGAACCAGCTGGTATTATCAATTTTAAAGGTTTTAATGGATTTAAGTATTAATATATTAACTTACTGCTAAATTATAGATCAATTGTATTGTCCGGTCATGTATGAAGAAGAAGAAGAGTTGGTTCTTATATGCCGCTTTTCTCTACCTGAAGGAGTCTCAAAGCAGCTTACAGTCACCTTCCCTTTCCTCTCCCCACAACTGACACCCTGTGGGGTGGGTGAGGCTGAGAGAGCCCTGTTATCACTGCTCAGTCAGAACAGTTTTATCAGTGCCGTGGCGAGCCCAAGGTCACCCAGCTGGCTGCATGTGGGGGAGTGCAGAATCGAACCCGGCATGCCAGATTAGAAGTCCGCACTCCTAACCAAGATGCCAAACTGGCTCTCTTTTAAAATGATGGAAGATTTTGAAATGATGGAAGCTGCCCCAAGCTGGCTTGCGAGGATGGATGGGACACAAATCCCAATATAAACAAAAAAGAAATAAACTATCCCACATATCCTCTTTTATTGTCCCATTTGATAGAAGCATCCATATAATATATTTGAACCCTATTTTGGTGAATAAGCATGGACTTCCTGATCTTCTTAAAATTTCCTTTCTTTTGGATAGTTCCAATACAGAAATAATAGAAAATGTCGCTAAATTACCGCAAGGTGCTAGCCAATTGCATCAGAAACATTAAGAGCAATCTTTGTATATTTATTTAATTTTTTGGTTTCTTCGAAAATACTTTGCTCTTTTAATCAATTTGTTCATATATCTACCCATTCTAATTGTAATATAGTTTTATATGCCAGATTTCAGAAGGCCAAAAATGTAAATAATATCCCACAGCCTTTTAGGACCTTTAAGTTGAACACAGCACTTTTAATTGTACCTGATAAGAGGTAGGGCAACTGGTAACTTTTAGCACAAAGTTTTCAGCACAAATCAAATACCCGAGCTTTTTCAACAGACTTTCTTCAACAGCAGCTCCAGGTCATGGGTATTACTAATCTAGTACAGCACAGCATAGGTCACTGTGGCCTAATCACATTGCCTACGGCAGCTGCAATGGTAAGAATGTCTCTGGTGGAAATTAGCTACTAAGTAAGCTACTACTTAATTATTCCTTGGCAAATCAAAGCTGATTTTGGACTGAGCTTTCATGTAAACCTAATGTAGATTGCATTTGTGGATTACTCCTCATATGAAACACATGAAAAATATCGAAGAGAAAAAAAGGATGCTATCAGTAGGGATTTTGTAAGAGAAATTCAACACCTTCCTAGTTATCATTATATTTAGCCTAAATCCAAATTCTTTGTTTTGATAAAGGATATGAAGGAATTTTGATGGAAACCAAGAATGTATTAGGGGAACTCTGCATACCTTTAGGAAGTAGCTTATTAAGAGAGAAATTCTAAGAACTCTTGTCTTGGGATTATGCCACATTCAACCTGAGTAGAAATATAAGCAGCCGGGCCTGGGATGCCTCTGAAAGTAATTTTGGAGTTTTACCTTGGGTACAATGCTCAGGGAACTTTCAGAGAAGCCAAAATAATGTTGATGAACATAGCTAATGGAGAGAGGGGGGAAATGGTTATACTAAACAGTAAGGAAATGAAAGGATTGCATGCATCATCCTTATCCATTGTTGTTCCTCTATATATTTATGAAACAGCCTAGGGGGTGGGACGTGTTCAGCTGTCCAAGTTGGAATAGGGCCAATCAGTATGCAGCCAGCTTTGCTTTGATTGGCCCTGCCCTTGCAGCTCCCGCCCTCCGTCCCTGGACTCTAGCCTCTTTGCTCTCAGACGCCTCAGTGCCTGGAGCTAGCAGCAGGTAACGGAAGAGGCCCTGGGTAAAGGATCATGGGGAAGCACCTCCTATCGAGGGCCTCTTGGCCTGCTAGGCTGGGCCTGCTGACGAGGGCCTCCCGGCCTGCTGACTGAACGTTAAGGACTGCTAAGGAGCTGACTAGCTGACTGCTAAGGAGCTCTGTCTAACGAGCTGCCCATCCCCCACCCACCCCACTTGATCTGGCTGCGAGCTGTAGCCCAAGACCACCTTAAGCTGCCTGGCCAAGGGCCAGGGGAGGGGACCCTTTCAAGGCCCGTTCTTAGGAACAGGCTTTGAAGCTAGTTCTAAACATAAAGAGAAAGCGAGACCATTATTACTGGTGAAACTTTTCCCAAACGTATAATTCTGCTCGTGGTTTTGGAAGGTGAAACTAATCAAAGGCAAAAATGGAAAGTGGGTTCCTACCCCTTCAGCGAATTTGTGACATTTTGCTTGAATTAATTGGAAAGCAATCCATGTGACAAGAATATCTATACAATTGGAAATGCCTTCAGAGCCACAGACTCTAATCTGGAGACCTGGGTTTGACTCTCCAGGGCTCCACATGACAACCTGCTGGCTCACAGTCACAGTTTTCTCCGAACTCCCTCAGCCCCACCTCCCACACAAGGTGCCTGTTATGGTGAGGGGGGGGGAGGCAATTGTAAGCCGCTTTGAAACTCCTTAAGGGAGAGAAATGCTGGGTATGAAAACTGACTCTTCTCCTTCGTCTTCCAGCTGATAAAGAGGGATCATAACGATTACCTTACACATAACTGTGCATTACACAATTTGGCATTAACCATCTCTTCCTAGCTTTTGCTGCAAATGTGAATGGGGAATCACCATAGCAGAAAATAGAAAATGAGTGCCATAATTTCTTGGAGCCTGGCTCATTCTTGTAGCCAACCAACAGCACTTTGGGATTGAGTTATGAGGTACTTATTTGTTTCTGACACGGCTGTAAACCTTATGAAGACAGGCTGGGGTGAGGAATGTAAACGGGGAAGGAGGGATTAATTGCACATTGGGACAAAAACCTGCTCTGTTCCATAGAGTACATCATGAGTTGCAGAGGGTCATAACAATTAGTCTCTGTTAACAAATGCCAGAGCCGAGATGGTTTCAATAGTGATTTGTTATGTAATTGGCTGGAGGAGAATCAACTAGCCAAGCAACATGATGAACATTTAATAGAAAAGGGACAAGACTCGAGTCGCCCCCCAAAAGAGCTTGTTCTGTCAGTCCGTGTTATGCCAGGAACCAAAAGCACCCTATCACCTCTGAAATATATGAATACATTCAAAACGAAGTAATTAATATCCTGTTCGCCAAACAGCTTTTCCATTGAGAACAATGCTAGTCATTATGTTGAATCTCACATTTAATTTAAAGCACACATCCAGAGCTTATCAGCAAGACAGCCGTTCTTGTATTATATGGAAAGTGAAATTCACTGAATTATTATTATGATGTTTTTTCCCCCAAATAGGTCTTGGGGAACAGTAATTTTCACTCGCAAGCACTTAGCTTGGAGTATGTGAGAATTCACAGGGTTAAACATAGGCAGGTATCTCCCAAGAGATTATAAATTCTAATTTCCCTGTTGTTTGATTATACTACAGGGGTATGGTTCCTTTTGAAGAAGAAGAAGAGTTGGTTCTTATATGCCGCTTTTCCCTACCCGAAGGAGGCTCAAAGCAGCTTACAGTCGCCTTCCCATTCCTCTCCCCACAACAGACACCCTGTGGGGTGGGTGAGGCGGAGAGAGCGCTGATATCACTGCTCGGTCAGAACAGTTTTATCAGTGCTGTGGCGAGCCCAAGGTCACCCAGCTGGTTGCATGTGGGGGAGCGCAGAATCGAACCTGGCATGACAGATTAGAAGTCCACACTCCTAACCACTGCACCAAACTGGCTCTTTGCAAATAAGTTTATGATTTTCCTGCTTACATGCCATGCTAATTTTTTTCCCCAACGTATTGAATAATTTTATAATCTCGTGCTGCTTGCAATTGATATGTGATCCACTGAATTGAGTGTTTTTGCCTTATTCCTGTTATGGCTGAATCTGGTCAGGATGAGCACAGAACCAGCCTCTTCAGCCTGTTGGAATGTTCCATTCTAAAAGACAAAATCTCCCTAATCCCCTTCAGAAGTGGAGGATTTTGAAAAAGCTTATAAGTTTGGGACAAAACTCTATACCATTGTGTAGTCAACATGGGGTCTCAGATTTCCTATGTAAGCTGAATCTGTTTATTAGGGTCAAGAAGTTAATGTGGGGTCTAAGATCTTCTAAGTAAGCTGAATCTGTATTATTAAATATATCTCTGCAGTACCTTCCAGCCTAAAATTAAAGCCTAACTAAAAGGAGACACCTAATGGAGTGGGTTTAAGTATAATAGATGAAGACTATATCTCATTGCTCATTGTAAGCTTATACTATTATGTAGTTAGTGTGGGGTCTTAGATTTCCTATGCAGGCTGAATCTGTATTATTGAATATATCTCCGTAGTGACTCCCAGTCTAAACTTAAGGCATGACTAAAGGGAGGCACCTAATCGAGGAGGTGTAAATGTGGCCAACGAGGACTTTATTTTATATATTTTTCTTCTGTACAACTAAGTAGGCCTCTTTTCCTAAATGTGGTGGAAATGTGGATGGCTCTAAGATTGTGTTAAGTATAAATTGTTTTACAGGTGTTATGGGACACCAAAAATGACCGTTAAAATTGTTAAGAACTATGTAAACAAGTGTTGGAGGGGTGGTAACAGAGTGGGCTTCTCTTCTTAAATGTGGTGGAAACGTGAAAAACTTTATAAGCTTTGGGCAAAAGTTTATACCATTGTGTAGTTAATGTGGGGTTTTATATTTTCAAGTAAAGACTATATTTTACTATTCTCTGTATTAATAACTTACATTGCCTTTATTCTATATTTCTATCTTTATTAAAATAAAAATATATTAAAAAAAAGAAGAAGTGGAGGATTAGATTCAGGTCCATTCCGCACAAACTTAAAAGTGGCTACTTGGTTGGCGTTTCTGAAATCGCTACTTAAAGTAGCGAAAATTGTCAGTTACGCACAGCTGCGGTTTTTGCGGAATTTGTCACTTTCACTTTGCGGTATTTTAGTTACTCACAGGTTTCCGGTCTTAGACTTCTCACCACAAAGGAGGTCCCTTTTTAGTGCTTCTGGCTTCCCGTGGCTGTCAATCAGTATCCTTTCTGTTCCCCCTTCCCCATCTGATAGTTGATCAACAGGATGGATTGGAAGGACTATGTCAATTTAGCACTGGCACTATAGAGGAACAGCAGCCTGAATAACTCAGCCTAGCCTGAACTCAACAGAGGGGCAAGGTAAGACTCCCTCCAAGCTCATGGAAACAGGAATCGTTGTGCGTCCATTGTCAGAACACTGCACATACCTGATTTGACACACCTTTCAGTTCTCCAGTTAATTTGCATATTTTCCCTAACTACCGCTTCAATACAGGCTGGACTTCCATTATGTTTTTGCAGCAAGATTTTCCTGTGGAAAAAAAGGAAAAAAACTACTTCTAAAGTACCTTGTAAATGCATTATCCAACATGTGTGAATGGGCAGTAGCATCACATCAAAAATAATCTTGATGCAACTGGCACATAATCTCATCAAGATGGGGGGGGGGGCTGTTTTAGCATGCTCCTGGTAACAAAGAAATGGTTAAGAAGCTAATGAGCAGAAGAAACAAAAAAGCCAAAACGCCAATCTATATGATCTTTGTTGGTGGGAAAAGATTTGTTAGGTCATTACACCTTAACCCTAGTTGCCAGGAATGGAGGTACCATTTCTAGTAGTCAAATTTTGAGGCCTTTTTCAGGGTGTATTGGGATTGGCTTCCCACTTGAAGGAATGCAAGGGTGACAGGCGGATCACCCAACAGGGTTCTGTCCCATAGTTTGCCAACACTCCTGCAGTGGAATGGAAAGCCTAAGTTGATGTTTGTTTCCTGAGGGTTACTCTGCGTTAAGGATTTGAGCAGAAATCCTTAACAGAAATCCTTAACTCTCTTTCTGTAGAGTTCCTATAACCAGAGGTCCCCATGGTGTACATAACATAAGGGCAAGGAAGTTCAGGTCCATGAGGTCTACCACCGAGGCACTGATTCAACGTTCACCATGGGCCCAAGGTCATGATTGAGCAAGGGATTTGAATCTGGTGGTCCCAGGTCCTTAACACTCTAACCACTACACCATGCCAGTCCTTGCTGATTACTTGCTTCCCCTCAGCAAAACTGGTATATCATTTACCTCCCAGTCATGCCCTGATATCCTTGAGATACTCTTCATACTATCTTTGCTTTGCCGAAACAGCCTTATGTGTACACAGATGGTAGCATTCACCACAAATGTGGCTGTGACTCCGCTAAGGCCGCAGATTGCAGATACAAGGCCAGAAAAGGACATCATCCAGCAGGAAGCCAAGGGGAAGGCCAGGAGGCCATGCAGATCCAACATGGCCTTAAATGGGGTTACACCCTGGCCCCCCAGACTCTTTCCCCTATGGCCAGCTTCAGAGGAACCCACCCTTCCTTCCCTATTTGTTGGGTACAGTGGGGATGTTTTAATCAGTCACTAACAGTTTAATTTGCAAGGTTGGTAGGATGTTATAACATTATTACTCTATATTGGGGCATGACCATGTAAGTTGTTATTTATGTTAGTCACAGCTGACAGTTGCCGGGCCTGGGAGCAGATCCATACTGGAGGGAGATCACTTGGTTCCCCCATCATAGGGGCCTCCATAAGGGGCCGTGTAGATGGATGGCTTGCATTTCCAGTTGGTAGGGGTAACCAAGTAGAGGCCAGTATCTGCAGGGTTCCCAACAGCCTGCCACCCCCAAGGGTGGCAGAAGGCCAGGAACAACTGAACTTCAAGCAAAATCAGGCAGCTTGATTGCTGCAGCTGGAGGTGCTGGTAAGGGATTTTCTTGCACTTGGCTGGCTGTCAAGATTCACCCAGGCTGCCTTGATATTTTTTTTTTTACAGGTGTTCACTAATAAAGCTGTCGCCAAAATTTACTGCCAAAAGGGTTGTTGTGGGCATTCTCATTGAAGACCTCAGAACATGTCCTCCTGACACGAAATCTCCACAGAGATATGGGTCATGCTCCTTCTGTATTAACTTTACATTATTTGTTAGTGGCTGTTAACAAACTCTGGTAATATATTAATGTCTTTGTATGTTATTTCATCTTCTGGACAAGCTGTTCATGTCTAATCCTCTCTTCTTATTTGGCAGCAGGCCAAAAGTATTCATCAAACCCTTTAGTTTCTTTTCCCTCTTACAACAAAATAGCACTGCAAAAAATTAGACATTACATAACGAAGATTTAATTCATGGCGGCCATCCTGCCCTGTAATGTATCACAAACAAAAACAAGGGTACTTTCATGTGTACTCTACACCACTATTCTAACATCAATGATTACTCTCCCATTATATATTGTTGAAAATGTGTTCTTTTTTCCTGGATACTTCTCATATGTGTACACTCACATGAAAGGTTATTGCTGAGCACATACCCTCCCTCACAAGTAAGTTCCTTCAGGTTTGTTTTTCTGCTGATCTTTTATGGTACCATAGTCTTATTTATTCATTTTAAACACCCCTATGTTGGCTTTTCAACACATTTAGGGTCTCTAAGCCAGTTTGGTGTAGTGGTTAGGAGAGCGGACTTCTAATCTGGCATGCCAGGTTCGATTCTGCACTCCCCCACATGCAGCCAGCTGGGTGACCTTGGGCTCGCCACGGCACTGATAAAACTGTTCTGACCGAGCAGGAATATCAGGGCTCTCTCAGCCTCACCCACCCCACAGGGTGTCTGTTGTGGGGAGAGGAATGGGAAGGTGACTGTAAGCTGCTTTGAGCCTCCTTCGGGTAGGGAAAAGCGGCATATAAAACCAACTCTTCTTCTTCTAAGGTGGTGAACAACCACTATACACACAAACACACACAAACAAACATGTGAAATAATTTAATAAAACACGCAAACACAAAAGCAGAGACATAGATGATAAGGCCAATGAACATCAGTGTGGGAATATTCAAAAAAAGAGTCTTCACCTGCTGGAGAAAATCAGTGATGGAAAAAGAATGGCAGATCTCCCTGAGGAATGAGTTCTACAGATTTTCTGCCACCTGTCTAGCCTCACACCATTCTAGCCTCATGGGGGCATCTAACATAGAGCCCCTAAAGATAATCTCAACAATTGGGTAGGTTGATACGGGTGTGGGTAATCCATGTTGGCCTCAGGCCATATAGGGCTTTAAATGTTAATGATATCATTTTTAATTGGTCTCACAGGGTGATTGGCAGCTAGTGGAGATGGATTAAAACTGGAATGCTACAGACACGACAATCCACAGCAGTCAGCTTTCTGGCTGCAGCATTCAGTGCCAGCTGTAGCTTCTGGATGCTCTTCAAGATCCCATCTTGCAATGGCATCTGAATCATGATATGTGCATAGATCTCAACCATGAGAGTTATATTATAATGATGATGAATTGCCACAGTCAGAGAGTTTGCTCGTAGGTGATCTTCTGCCATTCAAGATCTAGCCAAGTTCTGGGCAACTGCAGGTGCATCTTTGCAGGACCCTTCTTCTTGTAATAGTGATAATTTAATATCATAGAGGAGCTGGTTATATTTATATAATTCACCCAGCTGGTTGCTACTTCATTGTTGTATGCATGAGAAGGGATGGTCAATAATAAATCAAATTTAAGCATGCTGAGAATTTTGACAAGGGTACTCGTGTGAACTTGCCTTGTTCGAATCCCCTCATTTAACCTGATGAAGATTTTGTTTGGACTCCTTCAATGTTCTCTAGAAAAGGTTCCTCTTGAGCATAGAACTGTTCAAAGCAGCTTGGTATAGTAGTTAAGAGGGGCAGCCTCTATTCTGGAGAACTGGATTTGACTCCCCACTCCTCCACATGGGCAATCATGGCCAGTCACAATTGTCTTAGAGTTCTTTCAGCCTCACCTACCTCACAGGATATCTGTTGTGGGGAAAGGAAGTGAAAGCAATTGCGACCCCTTTGGGTAGTAAAAAGTGGGGTACAAAAACAGCTCTTCTTCTTTGAGACTCCTTAAGATAGAGAAAAGCAGAGAATAAATTCTCCTCCTCCTCCTCCTCCTCTTCCCCTCCTCCTCTATATAGCCAATTGGGCTCCAGGGTCAAATCACTGAAGCTTGTGGTCTCTTTTGGCCAACCCAAGAGCTACATAATTTCCTGAAGAAGAGAAGGTAGTCCCATGGTCATGGTAAGCTCACAGGATTGACTGACTTCTGTTGTAAAGGACAGAATCTCTTGCAGTTCATCCCCCTCTTTCCACCTGCAGTCAGATGCATCCTTTAAATCACGGGTAGTCAACCTGTAGTCCATGGACATCTGGAGGACCACAGGTTGACTACCCCTGTTTTAAATGACTGATACTGGGTAGATTATAGAATGCGATTTTTGTGTCTATTCAGGTTGTGGCCTTTGAGAAGTGAGCACAGAAACTGACCATAGGATTAACTGAGTCCAAGGACAGACCCTGAAGGGTACAAAAGCACCTAAGTAGTATGTCTCAACTCAAAAATATCCAGTTGATTTTTAAAAGGTTTTGTTCTTTTGAAAATTGGATGTATTGGCACAAGAGTGTTATGGTAACAAAGCATTTAATCAAGTGAAAAAAGCACCTTTTACATATCTGAATTCACTCCGATGTCTCAGAACAGCATGTGAAATGACTAACTCTACTTGTGACCTAGCGGCTGCAGCTGCAGGGTCTCTCTGAGGTGGTGGCCACATGCTTTAGGGGCCTCAGGAGCCTGGGCACAGCAAAGGCAGGTTGCCTGGGGAGAACAGCTCAGCTGCATGGCCCTCTCACCAACAGGGAACAAGCAGTCCCGGTTGGTCAGCAGTTCACTGAAAAGAGTAAAGGATGCAGAAGTCAGTGGATCTTTTCATTAGACAAAAGGTGCAAGTTTCTTTCTATCCAAATATGTTATGTTCTCCAGAAGATGAAACTTAAGGAACTATGGTGCACATCTGTAAACACTAAGACATTTTGAACAGATATCTGCTCTGTCTAAGCAAAAGGATATAAGAGGACAGGGACATGTGAGAAAATATGTTCACAATTTTTTTACTTTTTTTGTTGGTTTCTTTCTTCTTTAGTCCCTCCCAGAGTTTTAAAATTTTCTAGTTTGAACAGAATTGCCTTGCTGGATCCAAATAAAAAGATTTGTCAGGGCACATGCATGTCAGCGATGGGACAAGTTTCACAGCAAGGTGCTTTGATATACTCAAAATCAAATCTAAAAAAAAAAAAACATGCAATTTAAGGGCACTTGATGTCTTCATGTTTTATATCTTGTAGCCCCAAGGACGTGCCTATCTCTGTGTTTTCCCAGAAAGTAACGCCAGTGTCAGGACTGATCCCAATCAAAACTATAATCACCTCCTGCATAATGTTCTACAAGCAAGACTTCAGTCTTATCAGTATTTCCCATGATGCCCCCCGTTGTGAGAGCTGATGTCCATGCTGCTTGAAAGCTCATACTTTAGCCAGGCAGTGTTACATTTCCTTCCTTCACTCCCTTTTTTAGGTGATTTTGTTATCATCATCATAGAGTGGTGCATGTTTAGGAATGGGCATAGACAGGGAAAATGTGCTTTGGTTCATGGCATCCCCCTTTTTTGAACCATCATGCATTTTTTACCATTTCATAAACCAAATCACCTGTCATTTCTTCAGAAAACACTTCCTTCATGGGTCATAACTCAGACTCCATTAATCCAGTCTAGTGCTCATGGATAGGAGCATCAACCAAAGATCACCTGAGAGTTTGATGTCTCTAGTTTGCACAAACACAGGTTTAGTGTATAGAACAGATCCTGTGCAAGCTAGAGACATCAGTTACAGGATACCTCTCCTGGATGCTCCTCTACATGCCCTCCAATTTGTTACTTTTAAGTTTTGTAAACATTTTGATTGAGTGGAGACAGTCTCTGTGTGAATGTATCCATTCATGAACCATCATGAACCTCCATGAACAACATCAACATTAATGGAAAGTAGGCATCCTGCTACTCATTTGACTTTGCAAACCATGAACATGTCTCAGTTCATATCTATCCCTTTGTGTTTACTGACCTTGAAATGCAAGCTCATCCAATTAGCCTTTACAGTGATGGAGTCCCTCAAGGATTTGGGTTGGGGGTTGTGACCTTTTTGGGAGGAAGTGAGTAGGATATGGTTGCATTAATGCCCATCCTTTATAATTCTTTGTAAGCCACCTTGAGCCAAACTTAAGGTGGGATAGGCTGGGTAAACATCTGAAATTTAAATACATTTTCCAAATACCATAAAGATAGGACACCTGGATTAATACTTTTCAGAAGGGGTTCCATGTCAGGTTGCATTGACTCTTCTAGAAATGAATAAGCTTTTCACCTGAGGAGAATCGCATTGGAAGGCATTTCCTTCTATACTACAGCTAAAGGTTATTGTAAAATTCTCAAGACACTCTATTGGCATTCCAACTGTATTAACAAACAAAAGGCATTAGTAAAATTGACTTTTTATACTACATTCATATGTTCCTTACCAGGTTGCAGTGTACAAACCTCTCATTTGCAGATCTCTTAGATTTGAAAGTCAGAGGAAATTCCATTCAGATTAGTTCCTCTTCTAAGGATAGCATACATGTCATGTCTGCATTCGCTTTTTCTTAATTACTTTCCAAAGTGCTTGTCCCTGCAAGGGACTATGCTGGTTTCTTGCATGAGAAACACTCCTGGTTAGGAGAGGGAACTGCAGGGAGCTCTGGCTCAGTCATGGATGGGACTTTGGGGGTGGAAAGTGCCACCAAGTCACAGCTGACATATGGGCACCTCAAAAGGTTTCCAAGGCAAGAGACAAACAGAGGTGGTTTTCACTGCCTACCTTGACATAGTGACCTTGGATGTCCTTGGTGTTCTCCCATTCAAGTGCTAACCAGGGCTGAGCTTGCTTAACTTCTAAGAACTGACAATATCAAGTTAGCCTGGGTCATCCAGGTCAGGACGATGCTAAGAGTTATATCTTTTAAAACCCACAGGTCTTAAAAGGACATAACCCGTTTCGGTTTGCACTGCAAGCAGCCCAGGCCGTTCCTCATTTGGAAAGTCAGGAATTAATACAGTGCTAATGAGATGCCACAGGTTGATTGGATGTTTCTCAGACATGTGGCCTTGATTCTGAGAAACTCCTTGCTGAGACTACCAAGTCCTTCGTCTGTATCCTTAGACTTTTGAACTTTCAGTCAGTCTTCTCTTACTTATTCTCCTGGTAGCTCTTCTGAGCCTCTGATACATTTCGTTTTTTTCCCTGGTTGCCTTCCCCACTAAGAAATCTATTTCTTTTTGGTGTTGTTCCCAACAAAGAAGCTATCGGCTGACCCTTGACAACAATTATTTCAATCCCTTCTGCTGGTTTTTCACTCTGATTTGCAGTGGAGGATTAAATCAAATGAATAAATAAATGCTTCTGAAATGCACCGAGGCCTGTGCCAACACAATTTCTTAATTACGTGTACTTACATAGTTGCTGTGTTATAATTAACACATTGGAATTCATTCTGTCTGCAATGGTACTACTACTGGCCACTAATTGGATTCCAAAAGTCTCCGCTGGTCAATTAGTTTTGCCTTTTGTCAAGTTTCAGATGCTGAAGACAAGTGATTTTTCTGCTTCGTACCTCCCCTGCTGATCTATCAGGCCAACCGTGGTTCCCCAAGCTGCCATTGCAGTTCAAAAGTAATCTTTGAGGGGAGATAGAACATTGCCTTAATATTTTGACAAAATGCTGTGGAATATTTTGCCATTTCAGGTTTGTTTCTTCTGTTTTCGGCACGGTTAGCTTGCATCAGGATGGCTTCCGCACATTAGTTCTCCTCTTGGAATCCGAATTTGCATCCTCCAGATATTAGGCCTGTCCTACTCTAAAAATGAGTGGATATCAAAGTCGCTGCTTCCGTGAATACCCCTGATTCAGACATTAGGCTAAATACCACAACAGAACCTATTTTCTAACCCAGCAGGGACCTCTTCGATGCTCAACATGCTATTTGCTGGGAGAATGGGCTGACACATTTTCCACTGATGGGCTCCTTTACAAGTCTCAATAGCTCGGAACATTGTGGAGAGCGCTGAGATGCCAGTAATTCCTGACTACTATTCTTTACAACTGACCTTTAAAATCTCTGTTCAGTATACTTCTTTGAAACCAAAGACTATCAAATTGTTAAAATGACCAGGTGATGTCATGTCACCATCTAAGAAGCCTCATTTAGGACAGGTATACAGCACAGTGCTCTATCCTAGATGGCCCAGACTAGCCTGAGCTCATAAGATTTTGGGGTTTAACAGGGTTGACCATGATTAGCATTTGGATGGGGGACCTCCAAGGGCATCCAAGGTCACATCAGAGAGGCAGGTAATGGCAATCTAATTCTGAATGTCTCTGGCCTTGAATACTCTATGGCAGGGGTAGTCAACCTGTGGTCCTCCAGATGTTCATGGACTACAATTCCCATGAGCCCCTGCCAGCAAATGCATAAACTGGACAAATACTGGCAGGGGCTCATGGGAATTGTAGTCCATGAACATCTGGAGGGCCACAACTTGACTCCCCCTGCTTTATGGGGTTGCCATAACTTGATGCAACTTGATGGCATGTTCCACAATCACCATATACCACAGCAAGTAATGTCATGGTTCAGCCATACCACTATGAATCCATGACCCCTGTCACACTGCTGGTCACGTGCCAGTCCCCTCTGACCTACAACTCTTCTAGAATAGGTAAGTATCACCTACCCCTACTCTTAAAAAAGGTAAAGGTATCCCCTGTGCAAGCACCGAGTCATGTCTGACCCTTGGGGTGACGCCCTCTAGCGTTTTCTTGGCAGACTCAATACGGGGTGGTTTGCCAGTGCCTTCCCCAGTCATTACCATTTACCCCCCAGCAAGCTGGGTACTCATTTTACCGACCTCGGAAGGATGGAGGGCTGAGTCAACCTTGAGCTGGCTGCCGGGATCAAACCCCCAGCCTCATGGGCAGACAGCTTCAGACAGCATGTCACTGCCTTACCACTCTACGCCCTACTCTAGATCTCCCCAGTTTCCTCTGTTTTATTTCTTAGGAACTTGCATGTTTGCTCCTGTGTGCTTTGAGTATATACCCCAATGTCTTCCTCAATAAATCTCCTTGAGATGAAGTTACATTGTCATCCTTTATTTAAAATGGTTTCTACCTGGGAAATGGACCCCATAAACACTGGTAAAAACATCCTACATTTACCCAGACTCTTGATAAAACATTCAATTGATGATAATTCCCCATAATGCCTCTTGAGGGATCCATTTTGGGTAACAGAACCAGGCAACCATGTACCCAGGGAACTAGGCAGTCAGGTAATTAAAAGGTGAACATGGCTAAGGGATAACAGACATGTACTGGATAAAGAGACTATGGCAGATAGGGATGCCAGATCTGTTTTTGGAAATTCATGGAAAGTTGGGGATGGTGCCTGGGGAGGGTAAAATCTCTGGAGGATAGAGAGCTCCAAGGAGATGTGACCCCCCCCCCTTGTCATTTTCCCCAAGGAAACTGATCTCTGTCATCTGGAGATTCTGAGAAAACTCCAGGTAATCATAACTTCAAATCTGGGGTTCTCCTCCATGGGACATGTAGTCATATTAATAACTGCAGATGCCTGCAGTTATTAATATGACTACAGGGGAGGGGCTGTTGGGAGAAACTGGGGCTGGTCCCCCCTCCCTTGTTTCCTGGTCACCGGAGCAGAGGTCATGGGGCAGATGAAGAGGAGTAAAATGCTGGATCAATTCTTTGGCCTACCAGTTGGTCTTTTGTTCCCCAGGACCGGCTTTTTACAGATAGCGATTGATGGTGCTCAGGTTGGCAATAGATTTTTTTTTTTTTGCTCTTTTCCAGATGCCACATTGATCATGAAACTGCTTATAAACCCGATGCTGGCAAATGCTTCACTGCTCAGATAATAACAGAGCTGATCAGCTACCAGTGATACAAGACAGTTCATCACACATACCCCATAAGAGAAAAGTAACTGGAAGATAGCCAAACACCATTTATTACAACTTTTCATTGATTCCTACAGAGTTTGATAGGATAAATGGACTAAAACACTGGAATTCGAGTGTTTCTCACGAAGATTTTTATAAAACACCTTTATGTCTTTAAAAATAAAAACTTTCAGAGTTTTATGCCTCTTTTTCTCCAAGGGGGATAGGGCACCACACATAGTTGTTATCTGCTTTGTTTTATCCTTATAACAGCCTTGGGGGGTGGGCTGGCCTGAGAAGATGCAACTGGCTACAACAAGCTGAGCATCACGGCTGAGCAATGATTTATAGTGCCACTGTAAGCAGAGTTACTCCCTTGTAACTCTGTTGCTTCAGCACCACACTGGCTTTCAATTTGTCGTCTATTACTTGGTATACATATATTTGAAATAAATTTCAAATTCAAATTGGAAATAAATCTGAAATAAATATGTGCATGGCTTTCCCACACCACAGACAATGTTAATGCACCCTTGTGTGGGGTGCCATGAGTTTGCACCAGCTGTTCTGCAGCAGGGATGCATACCTAAGTCTGTCCAGGAAGGATTCGTCCCACAGTATGTGATCTGCATTTAAATCCCCAGGCAAAGGAAAAGAAGAGCTGGTTTCCTTATCCCACTTTTCACTGCTCAAAGGAGTCTCAGAGAGGCTTACAATTGCCTTCCCTTTCTCTCCCTACAACAAGCACCCTGTGAGGTAGGTGGGGCTTTGTGAGAAGAGCACCATTAGGACTGTGATGAGCCCCAAAGTCACCCATTATATTTGCGTTCATCCAAGATGGTGTAAGAAAGATTTCCACTCATTCCGAAACACAAGCATAGACCAGGGGTTCTCAACCTTCCTAATGTCACAGCCCTTTAATACAGTTACTCAAGTTGTGGTGACCCCCAACCATAAAGTTATGCAAATGTTCTTTCACAGAAATTAAACCGAACGTGACCAAGGGCGTGAAGATCCATTGTTCATAATTGTATATAAATTGGTTATAAATTGTATATAAATTGGCGGCCGCCTTCAGGATGAGTGGCAACAGTGGCGGCAGCCCCCCCCCTGCCAAGCTGCTTGCTCTGCTGTGACCCCTGTGAAAGGGTCATTCATCTCCCAAAGGGGTCCCAACCCTCAGGTTAAGAACCACTGGCATAGAACATATAAAGAAAGCTTAAACAGCATGCATTAGTTCATTATACTAAGAGCTACTATGTTTTAATCATGATTATGTTTTTAATTGTATTAAAATGTATGTACACTAATGAGATTTTTTTTGGTAATAAGCAAATTTTCATGGATTATATTGAGAAAAAATGTGTGGTTGACATACAGATAGACAAATGTCTGCAAAGAAATGCACAGGACATTAAAATGGTGCCACAACTTTGCATTAGATGGAAGAAGTCAGTGCTTACAATCTAATTTTCTTTTGTTTTATGCCTCCCATTGTCCTCGCTGGTTCCCTTTGCAAAAGCTTTCCATCTTCTTAATGGTTTAACTGAGAAAAGTGTATCTGATCAAGAGGAAGACTGCCGTCTCCTTTGGCTTCCGGGCTTTCCCTCTCAGAAATTGATTCAGTCTTCCTGCATGAGGAAAGTCTTTGCATGAGCCCAGGAAAGGATGGCTTATTGTAACAATAACTTTGAAAGAATACAGTTGTTTGATGTAGTCTTCAGATGCATGTTTCCAGGCCATTTTTAGTACCATCAATACAACATGTTTTTGATGTGAAAACATCATATGCAGCAGCCATAGGAAGAATCTTTAAGATATGCAACGAAAAATGCAACAGAAATCCATTACAGAAGTTGTTGTTGACCAGCAAAATTTAAAGGATATGAAGACTTGAGCTATAAACACCCAGAGATCTGGGCATGATGTGCACACACCACTAGTGAGCCATACTCCATATGTTATGGCTGTAGGTAGCAAGCATAACTCTCCAGTGTTGCATCATGATATCTCCACTATCTTTTGGACAATTCCAAAACTTAAAAAAAAACAACACAGCAGTTTCATCATGTCAAGATCTTTAATTTGACATCAAATTGCATTGAAAATTTGCATTGCATAATTTGCATTGTATAATTTGCAATGAAAATTGAAAATTCTTTAAAACATCAATTCAAAACATGCAGAGATTTAATGTTTGATGTTGTCATGTATATCTTACATAACAACCCAATTCTCACATCTTTTTAAATTATTTGTTTAGTTTAGTGCAGAGACAAGCAGAAATGGTTTGTCATTGCCCTTTTCTGGGTAGCAAGCTTCATCTTTCTTGGTGGGTTCCCATCCAAGTTCAAATAGAGTCATAGAATCATAGAATCATAGAGTTGGAAGGGGCCATACAGGCCATCTAGTCCAACCCCCTGCTCAATGCAGGATCAGCCCTAGCATCCTAAAGCATCCAAGAAAAGTGTGTATCCAACCTTTGCTTGAAGACTGCCAGTGAGGGGGAGCTCACCACCTCCTTAGGCAGCCTATTCCACTGCTGAACTACTCTGACTGTGAAAGTTTTTTTCCTGATATCTAGCCTATATCGTTGTACTTGAAGTTTAAACCCATTACTGCGTGTCCACTCCTCTGCAGCCAATGGGAACAGCATCCTGCCCTCCTCCAAGTGACAACCTTTCAAATACTTAAAGAGGGCTATCATGTCCCCTCTCAACCTCCTTTTCTCCAGGCTGAACATTCCCAAGTCCCTCAACCTATCTTCATAGGGCTTGGTCCCTTGGCCCCAGATCATCTTCGTCGTTCTCCTCTGTACCCTTTCAATTTTATCTACGACCTTCTTGAAGTGAGGCCTCCAGAACTGCACACAGTACTCCAGGTGTGGTCTGACCAGTGCCGTATACAATGGGACTATGACATCCTGTGATTTTGATGTGCGGGTCAGCTGTGCTTAGCTTCCAAACTCTGACAAGCTCAGGCTAGTTAAGGCTATCAAATCCAATGGAACCACCCTGCTGGTAGACCCCCTGATAACACCTCCATTTTGCCCACTGTGTGACTCAGCAAGTTGAACCAAATGGGCCATTGGCCTGATCCAGTATGGCTTCCTTTATGTTCTTATGCCAGTATAATAGTCCTTTCCCCCCATTTCCCTCACTTATAAAGCCATGATGTATGCTGGTATAAGAACCTCATTGCCAGTGGTTATTTATTTATTGGTTTGCTTATTGTGCTTATTTTCCATTCCTTCTCCTGAGACTGAGGGAAGATTATATCATAATAAAAGTACATGTAAAAAGAAATACACAGATAAACTATTTTTTTTAAAACCTATCTTAAATACATTTAAAATCTAAAAACAGAATTCAGTCATCAATTCTCCAAGTCTTTCACCTGCTGGAAAGGGAGAAGGGAAGATGGAGGAGGTGAGAGAGTCCTACAAGCCCTAGCTGACATATTAAGAGCACAAGTTGATGGGTCTAATCTGAGAGACTGGATCTTTAATACTGATGCCATACTGGATAGACAAACAATAATAAAATCTAACTTTTCTCCTTTGTTTAAACTATTCAAAACAGTCCATCTCAGATCAGACTATTTAGTAACCATCTCTGTACAAAAACTTTGAATGGTGTTTGCTCATTTACGCTTTCAAGTTATGCCATCAGCCCTACTCTCAGGCTGTTTTTCTGGTGTACCTTTTGCCCTTCGCCTATGTATTTGTGGAGAACCTGCTGTTGAAGACCTTTATCATTATGTTTTGGATTGCCCACTATACTTGGAGCCAAGAACCAAATATATTGAGTGGCCAGAACTTCCCTATGAGTTTGGACAAAATAGTCTTTTTATTATCAGATACCAACCCCCTAATTAGTTATAATGTTTCCCTATTTACATTAGCCGCAAGGAAAATTCGAGCCAAACTTATGCCACCAGAGAGCTAGAAACCTGAATTCTTATTGTCTTTTATTATTATCTATGGACTACCGCATGTATTGTTCTAATTCTTTTACTATTTTTATATCAACTGATATATTGATTGCATTGCATTGTAATGGCCTATTGCTGGAAACAATAAAGTCTTATGATGATGATGATGACATATAGATTGGGGGCTTTATATAATTCAGATGTTTTGGGCCCCAGCAATATGCCTGGTGGAACAGCTCCATTTTACCTGTGGGAGCCTTCAAGATCCGGCAGGGCTCTGATCTCATTTGGAAGAGTGTTCCACCAGGCTGGGGGTTGTATCTCCATCAGCATGCCAGCCCAGCCAGAGTACCTTCACCTTTCCTGGATTCAATTTCATCCAGCTCCTCTTTGAGGCAGTCTACCACTACTTCCAAGCATTTGGCCAAAAAATCTGGGGGTATTAATGGATGGTTGTCCACCAGCAGAAAGAGCCAGGTGACAACAGTGTACTGAGGACATCCCCACCTGAAATCATGGACGAGTTGGGCAGATATTAAGTAACATCTGGGAAAGAATAGCTCCTTGTGGCACTCCACATATTAGGGCTCTCCTCTGAGATATTCTCTTCTTTAATGCCACTCTGTCCCTGGCCTTGGAGGAAAGACTGTAGTCATTTTAAGTCGAAGCCTTGAATCTGCACGTTGACAGCCATTGGACTAGTAGCCCATGATTGTCTGTGTCGAGCACTGCTGTCAAGTCTAGCAGCAGCACCAACCTGCCTAAATCCAATTACCTCCGGACCCCATATCATTATACAATACTATAATAATATTATACAATACTGCTGAGCTTCAGGTATGCCTGCCTCCTGTGGGACCTGGGGATACCCTGGAATTACATCCCATCTCCCCGCTATGAAGATCACTTCCACTGCAGCTAATCAATATTTTGGAGGGTGGACTTTATGGTATAGTACCCCACTGTGGCTCTTGTCCTTCCCAGGCACCATCCCTAAATTCTCAGGAGTTTTTCAACCACAAATTGGCAAACCTACTTTTTGCCAGTAGGAATTACTGGGGCCAACCCAGTAAATATTTCAAAAACATAGATCATTAACCTTTTCTAAATCTGCAGGTTGCCAAATATATACTGGAGCAAAGGATCTCAATGCTATATATATATATATATATATATATATATTCAAAAAATGCTGTAAGGCAAATCTTACTAAAATAGCACTGTTTTACATATAATGAAATATTGACTCCTTTTACCCCTCTCCTTCCCATTTGTTGACTCCTTATTGTTTGGTCTATAATAGCACAAAGTTCTTTCCTTTTTTAAAAAAAGAAACATCAATAATAATATAGCTCTTACAGTGAAATAAGGAGATGACAGAAAACCAATTTAGGTGATGATTCCTCCAGTCCACAATTTTAAATGGATCTCAGGAAGATTTGTCTATCTACAAAGGAAAATAATCTTCTTTTAAAAGAGACACAGGGGGGAAAGATGCTTATCGATGAGGCAAAATAGTGTAAGGATCATTTCCCCTGAAAGGGTTTGCAAGCTTGTTGTTCCAAGATTGCAGCTGTTAAGATTATTTATCATAATTTCCATATTGTGTTGTAACATACCATTATCTCTCATAAGCACTCCCGTTAACACCTAGAAGCAATTTTCCCCCTCCCTTCTCTTCCAGGATTTTTAATATCCTGCTAAATATGCCAAAGATACCGAGCCAAAACAAATATCTGAAAAGGGAATCTTGTGATTGATCCTTGCAGATAGACTTAAAAAGAACCAGATGGAGCAGTTTGCCTTCCACTTAGAATCACAGAAGCATAGAGTTGGAAGGAACCTCCAGGTCTAACAGAGAGCTAACAGACACTTGAATGTGGGACTGGAACAGGAGGGATGAGGGTACAAATTCTAAACTATATTTATTTATATACTGCACTTGAACCTCAATTTTTCTTCCCAGTGGGGGCCCAATATAGCTCAGGTGGTTCTCCTCTCCTCTAGCTCATCGGCACAATGACCCTATGAGGTAGGTTAGGTCAGTCTATATGACTGCAGAATTAAGGGGTATGGACCCTCCTTATGAATCATTGTTAGGTATACTTGTTCCCAGGACTCAGGAAAGACTGTTAGATTGTTCAATGGTCTCATTCATAACTTATTGAAAGGATATTGTAATAGCTAAGGCAAGTTAGGTCAAGAATGTGCGACTGACTGAAGGTCATCCAGCAAGTTTCCAATGCATTTGAGGATGTGTCTCCCAGTCTGATGACGCCACCCTGCTGCCAGTATAGTGAGAGGATTTCAACTGAATTCTGGGTTCCTAGCCTCCCCTTCTGTTCCCTGACACTGCCAATCAGATAACTAGTGGGAGGCGGGACTTACAGTCAGTGGGGTCCTGGTGACATGGCTGGCAAGGTGAAGATATCACTTCAGAAGTGTCTCAAAAGTGGCATCATTGTGTTGACAGCAATGTTGGGCACTTTGGTATGGGGGGGGGGAACCCTGTGGTGAAAACGTGCCTACTGTAGAATTTTTGCCCAAATACCTAAGGATCTGGCATCTCCAATGATGCAATGACATCACTTCTGGAGCACATCAGGAATGATCTCATCATCAGGTCACTGACAACGTAGTCGGGCATTCTGGTATTTGAGCCGAAACTCTATGGTAAGTAAATCATCTCCCATAAAGTTTTTGTCCAAGTACCAGCATGTCCCAGGTCATAAATTTACTTATGGTTTGTGCTGGAACTGATGTCACCAGTTCACTGGTTGATACTCCTGTGATGCTGGCCTAGGTCTTCCCACACTGCAGGTAAATTCCCTCTCTGTCCGTTGCCAGAAGAAGCCTGGCAACTCATTTCTCCTTCAGGCCCATTATGCACGGCCGCCGAAACGGCGATTTCGGGTCACATGGAAAACGCGGAGGGGGAAGACGCGACGCATACCGGTTATACACGGGGCGGGGCGCGATGGCGGCAAAACCCAGAGTAACCGATTATGCACGCGCCGATCCGGGCGCCGCTTCTGGTTGCGCACCGCTCACCCGGAAGCTGCGCTTTCTTCCGCGTTTCACTGACGCGGCTTTTTCGGCGGCATGCACCGAAGCTGCAGCCGGTTGCAGCCGGCTCCGTGCGTTATCCGTAATTTTAGTCGCCGCCATTCCACCCCGAATGTGCGCTAAAACCCCCGTGCATAATGGGTCTTAGTGTGTGTTTATAATAATACTATACACTACACTTGATCTTAGCCAAAAGGCAATATGGGTGGTTCTTATTGTGGCAAAAGATCGGAATAATCAGGGGAGCAAAAGGGTTAGTAGCAACTCTTGGTCAGTTTTCACATATCATTGTTTAGGGCAGGGGTAGTCAAACTGCGGCCCTCCAGATGTCCATGGACTACAATTCCCAGGAGCTCCTGCCAGCGAATGCTGGCAGGGGGCTCTTGGGAATTGTAGTCCATGGACATCTGGAGGGCCGCAGTTTGACTACCCCTGGTTTAGGGGCTTCTGTTCATGCTAAATAATGCCACTTCAATTAGGGATGTGCGCTCACCGAAGCCTGAGGCGGTGCATGGGAGGCCTCGGACTTCAGCGATTGCCAAGGTGGCCAAACTGAACTGAGACACACGTCACTCGTTTCAATCCACTTCAGCTATCATTTGCAAGTTGATTTTGCCATTTCACACAGTAACATCTAGTTGCAAAGTGCATTGAAAATGGATTGAAAGTGCATGATTTCCTGAACTGACTTAGACCCAAACAAGCTTGCTGTACTTGCGACTGAAGCAGAATGCACCCTATTAGCTAGGTGTGACAAATGATTGACAGCCCTACATTGCCAGTTTGGGGCCAGGCAGTGCCCATAAAATCCCTCTCACCCAACAATCCCCTCCCCCAACTGTCTCAATGGATGACAAGCAAGTGTTGCCAGTTTGCAGCTGGTGGAGAACTAGAAATAGGACTGTCTGAGAGAACTCCAAAAATGAAGAGTGACCTATCCAAATGGCTTATCGACAATAAATAAAATCATTTCCAAACATTCAATGTCCGTTGCTTGAATTCTTTGTTTATTCAGTAGCCAAGGACTTCAGCCAAAATGGTGTCTAGAATAAACAGAATTTAACTAGCCACTGTTCTGGCTGAGGTCCTTGGCTACGGAATAAACAAAGAATTCAAGAAAAGGACAATGAACGTTTGGAAATGACTTTATTTCTTGTTGATAAACCATTTGGATAGTTTTCGGCAGGTGGCTGCAGATCTCATGACAGGTGCTCTCCAGGTTATGGTTCCTTGGAGAAAATGGCTGCTTAGGAAGAGGAACCAGAAAATAAAGAGCTGCACTAGTCCCTAAGAAAGGGCAAAAACGCCAGGGCTGGTGGTGCAAAATAGCTAAGCATACAGTATTATTCAAGGTTCGTTGTTTTTTTTTAAACTACCAAAAATTTCCAATGTGATTGCCTCCCCTCCCAAAAAAAAAAGGGTTCTTCAGGGGACTCTGCAATGTGTAATCAGTAAACCATATATTTTCCAAAACAACAAGTCACTCACTACCTAATTGGCCTTTGGCCAGGAATGGCCCTCCCTTGTAGCATAGCCCCTATTGGGAGGGAACCATTGGCCAGGAAGGGCTGATAAGGGGTTAGCTCTCCGCCCCAAACTTCCTGCCACCCTTGGAACATGCTGGGAGGAAGTAGAGTTGGCCCCAGTGGATAGCTGTGACATGGAAAGGGGGGGGAAGCAGAGCAAGCCCTAGTGAGTTGTTCTAAACCAGCCCTTTTCTTCAGGGGAACTAAGCTCTGCAGACTGATGAAGAGCAGATTGATGAAGAGAACCAGCTTGCTGTAGTGTTTAGGAGCACAAACTTCTAATCTGACGAGCCAGGGTTGACTCCGCGCTACCCTACATGCAGCCAGCTGGGTGACCTTGGGCTCACCACAGCACTGATAAAGCTGTTCTGACTGAACAGTAATATCAAGGCTCTCTCAGACTCCTCTACCTCACAGGGTGTCTGTTGTGGGGAGAGGAAAGGTAAGGAGATTGAAAGCTGCTTTGAGAGTCCTTCGGGTAGAGAAAAGCAGCATATAAGAACCAACTGTAATTCTTCTACTTCTCCTGGGGGATGCCCAGGTCCCTCGTGGAGGCTGGCATCCCTGAACCTTTGTAGGGCACAAGGCTGTAGCATCCCCCCTCCCAAACAGCCCTTTTCTCCAGGAGAACTGATCTCTGTGTTCTGGAGATGAGCTGCCATGGCAAAATCCCCCCTCCCAAACAGCCATTTTCATCTCAGGAGCACATCTCAATAGTCTGTAGATGAACTCCAATTCCAGGTGGTCTTCAGGCCATACCTGGAGTTTGGTGACCACTGGGTTAGGAATGTTTTTTGAAATTTGGTGGTGGGGGCCTCAAGAGTCAAGGAGGCGTGGAGTAAAGGCTTGCCACCAGCTCCATGGGACCCAGTGTGGCCTCTGCTCTCCCTCCCTCCCTCCCTCCCTCCCTCCCTCCACAATTAGTGCCTGGAGATCACTTGTTCTTCCTGAAGATCTCCAAGCCCCTACCTAGAGGTTGGCACCCACCTGGCTGCACATGGAGGAGTTGATGCCTGACCACTGATAAAGGCGTTAACACCAAACTTTGTCTAGCCAGCAGGGGCATTAATATGTATGTACTAGAGATAAAGTCTGTTGCACAGGGGGATGCAGCAGCCACTAGTGGTGGTGGGAGGGGGAGGGTATGTGGAAACTCCAGGGCTACCCGCAGGTCTTCTAAGCCTTGCCAGGGCTTTGCAGGACCAGGTCGAGTAACGGCGGGAGTTTCCACCCCCTGCTTGCCTTCCCTCACCCACTCAACCACAAAGGGAAAGGCCCCCTCCTCCCTCCCAACCGTCCATCAATGACCTGCCACAGCCCAGCAAAGCCTTGGGGGTTGTTCATGCAGCCCTCCAAGGCCGCGGCTGGCCATGGCAGGCCCCCTCACCTCCTACCCCCTGACAGGCAAAGGCAGCTTGTTCCCCACTCCCTCCCCCCTGAGCCCTCCTTACCAGAGAGCCTCTTTCTCCATCAGTGGCCAGGTGCAAACTGGCTGCAATCTTGCCAGATTGCCCATGGCTAGGCTGTGAGGTACGGGGCCTTCCTGACTTTGGGCCAATTGGGACATGTACAAAGTCCAGACAGGTCTTGCCCAGTCTCTGCCCACCTACCCCTTGCCTAATTATTACAACAGCACAAGCTGTTACAGATGTACTAATTTTATTGAGGTGATGCTAAAAGCCTTGGGTTTTTAACTTGATTTGTGAATACTGGTACTATATTTAAAAAATGGTGTTCCACCCTGTATAGACTTAAGTTCATTTCCCTTGTGTTGACTTTTTTAGGTTCTTGATTTGAGTGTGGAACCAGGGAGACCTCTTTAGGGAGGGAAGAGACCCTGGTAAGGTATAATGTCATGCAGTCCACTTTCTAAAACTGCAATTCTCTTCAGGACAAGTGAAATAAATCTTTGAAACCAACAAACATATGTCGTCTGAAGACAGCTGCAATTCCAGGAGATCTCCATCTCCTCGCCTTTTTCAATACTACTTGGGAGGCATCACTCATTATAAAAACTGGAAAGATGTCAATGCTAGGGCTACAGAGCAGGAGCTCATAGCCCCAGAGATGGAAAATCTGAAACCAAAAGCACTACACAGAGAACATTGCAATATTCTAGCTTACTTCTCCCCTCCAAACAATGAATCTCGGGTGCAGAATGAGGCAAAACGCAATCTTGCTTCTATAAAATTTTAATAAGACAGAATAATTTAAGGCAGGCACTTTCATTTTGCATAACGCGCCTCACACCAATTGCCATCGAGTTGAATTTTGGAATGCATACAAGGATCCTAGGTTTTTGCAGCATTTACCAAGCCGGTTCCCTTTCACAGGCTGTGTGCTAGACATAATTCCAGGGTCGTGGGACTCAATAAGGCTTGTCAGCTTCTGATTTCAAAAAATGCCAACATCCTGGTATGGCCGAGTTACAGCAGGAACTCTGCAGAGGAGTGGGCTTGGGCGTAGAGCTAAGAGACAGCCCTCTCCCCTGCTGCGGTTGGTACTAGCAGGCACATGGGGCAAAGCTTGTTTTGTGCTCAGACATGCAGGGAGACATGGGAAAACAGCATAGGAATGTGGTCTGTGAGCAATTCCAGCAGAGAGCAATCCCGTGTGCCTTCTCTGAGTTAGAGAAGGAATATTTTGAGCATGTGTGTATATTGGAAGACTGTGGAAGCGCTACCAACTGTGCAAACTATGTTAACAGGATGGATCTCCAACAGTAATATTTATGGCACTATAGATATACAGCATTACTTCACATGTCCCTGACCCTGTTCAACTACTAGAAGCAGGCTTAATGAAAGAAAAATGCTTGATCCATCAACGACTTTGGGGCATAGAGGTCTGGAAGGAGACTTCTTTACTACTTGCCCCCTACCCTAGGTTAAAATCATGGACAAATATTGCCCCAGCCCATATCTGGCAAACATCAATCATCCCAAAAGCACCTTTAAGACCAGGGGTGGGCAAACTGTGGCCCTCCAGATGACCATGGACTACAATTCCCATGAGCCCCTGCCAGCGTTCGCTGGCAGGGGCTCATGGGAACTGTAGCCCATGGACATCTGGAGGGCCACAGTTTGCCCTCCCCTGTTTAAGACCAACAAAGATTTATTCAAGGCGTGAGCGATTGCTGGTCTTAAAGGTGCTACTGGACTCTGATTTTCTTGGGCTACTTCAGACCAACATGGCTGCCCATTTGAATCAGCCATCCTAATCATAGATGGGCCTTTTCCAGAGCAAGGGAGAAACTACCATCAGCAGTTGTATTTGGGAGGTATCAGCAGCAACTTCTGCACTGGAGACTCTGTGTAATAATGCTTGGAGACAACTTCCTGTACTCTGCTTCTTTGTACAGTGTTTAAGGTTGAAAGGAACAAACAAATAATCCCCACTCTGTCTCGCTTTAAGCCCTTGGAAAGTTGTCTGGAACACTTGCGGAGGGGCATCTAGTGACATTTTACTGGGAGGCAGGATGAAGTGAGTCTCAAGTGAGTTAGCAAAATATTGCTTTTTAATCTCTAAGAGCATCTTGTGGCGCAGGGTGGTAAGGCAGCAGAAATGCTGTCTGAAGCTGTCTGCCCATGAGGCTGGGAGTTCAATCCCAGCAGCCGGCTCAAGGTTGACTCAGCCTTCCATCCTTCCGAGGTGGGTAAAATGAGTACCCAGCTTGCTGGGGGGTAAACCAGTAATGACTGGGGAAGGCACTGGCAAACCACCCTGTATTGAGTCTGCCATGAAAACGCTAGAGGGCGTCACCCCAAGGGTCAGACATGACCCGGTGTTTGCACAGGGGATACCTTTATCTTTAATCTCTAGGAAAACGAAAGTTTTAGCTAATCAAACTGGCCAGTTTATATATATATATATATATATATATATATATATATATATATATATATATATATATATATATATATATAATCTTTTTAAATTTTTATATAGAAAGAACAAGGGAAAATATCTTTGATTACAATATTACAGTATCATCCCTCCCTCTACTCCCCAAAGTACCCATTTGCTTGAAGTTTTGCATTGCTGAATACTGTAGATGTCTGTTGCCTGTAAATATAAAAACAAAGCCACAACAAGAAAATCCCACTTTAATATAACATTTCCAGCAGTTACAGTCAACAGGTGTTATAAAAATTATCCTTAGACTTGAACCAAGGCATATCCTTAAGCTAGAAAATCAGCTGGTTCCTGCGCTTGTTATAACAACATATTTTAAGTACTTAACATTAGGCATTTCTTATAAAACAATATGAACTTAATCTAGTATTTATAAAAAGAAAATTTGCAGCTCTTAAATTCTTCAAATTCTTCAATTCAAATTGTTTAAAAATCTTTGCAATTACTGTAAGTATTAATGCCATCTAAACAGAAACAGAATATAGAAAAAATGTCAGCGAACCCCCCCCCCCCTTGCCTCCTCCCAATCTTCTTAAGGAGGTCTCAATTCGAGGCTAGGAAATGAAGTTGGGCCCTTTTCCACAGAATATCTGCCAATGATTCTTGAAACAGTTGCACCTCCTGATCTGGGGTGTGTTAGGACCATTTTTTTCCTAGGAAGCTCTTTTAGAATAATTACTTTCAGGACAAACCAATGTGTCTTTTGGCTGATTCTTTTGTGCTTCTGCTTTGAGATATTTCTGTTCAGTAAAGGTAACTTCATCTGGGGGAACTTTATCAGTGATTATAATAAGTTCTTGTTGCAGGTCTTGCTTTCTGAAGGACTTCATCTCCAATGCTTCAAAATTTTCTTCCGCTGAAGATTTCCAATCCTGTAATTCTTTACTCTTGCTATTTGTTTTGTTCCAGTTGGTTAATATTATCATTATCATTTGGTTCATCATTCCTATTCTTGCAATTTCAGATCTCCTTAAAAATATCTTTCAACAAATTTTCTGTGAAGGCATTCAGATCTTCTCTTTGTTTTGCTAACAGACAGACCATCTGAGTCAAAATAGGCATATTAAAAATCAGACTTAGAAGCCAACACTAGCCAGTGTTGTGCAGTGTTTCAAACAGCCAGGAGAGGTCCTCCCGCAGAAGTTCTGATTGCTTAGAAAGTCACACAGTGGGAGAGATATTGCGAGAGCCATTATCAAGGGAAATCTCCATATAATGTAAACAGTCCAAATTAGCTCATTTATCATTAAAAACTGTTCATATGTTTCACCTTTCCCCCAGATTTTGAAAAAAAGGCGAGAAAAACAAGCCGGAAAGTATTTGTGAGAAAGATGAACTCACTGCCGAGGCTTGATAGACGAGACAGGGGGAGGTGTACAAAAACAATTTAGTGTCATTAAGACATTACTCACTGTTGATAGCAGGCATTTGAAGTTAGAGAACTCTGAAGTCTCTTCAAAGCAGTTCAGAAAATGAGAGAGGAATGAGAAAGAAAAGGTGATCCTTGTTAAAGAAGGCTCTGATGGCAGACTGCTTCTTGGCCTTAGTGGGCACATATAGCTTTGACGATCTTGAGAATCTCTCCCCACAGATCAGTAGCGGGCCTTTTTAGCGCTCCAGAGCTTTCCAAAGCTCTTATAAGAAGAATTTAGCAAGGTTTGCGCATCTTGCTTGCTTTTGCCGAACGTAGATATGTTCAGCCCCCTATACGGACCAAGAACTCCCCCTTAGGAGAAGTGCTCAAGCAGCCATCTTTCCCATCTATCCAGGTCACTGACCATATTAATAAACCTGTGACAGTGTGCATTTGAACCCTTGAAGGTTAATACCAACACCTTGAACTTGATACAAAACTCCACTAGTAGCCAATGCAGCCGCCAGAGTGCAGGTTGAATACGGGACCTCCAAGGGGTCTTTGTGAGGACCCATGCTGCCAGTCCAGATTTGAACTGGGATCCTGTGTCATTGTAAATGGAATTCCCTTTGGGAATTTGCAGCTGCAATATGGCTGTGATCTCCAGTCTGCACCAAAATAAAGTTTTTATGAACAACCCCACCGCCACCCCCGAGCCTATCACGATTCTAACCTTCATTTCACAAACACTTTGGTGATTCATATCAAATGTTACCTTTTTTTTCACCTTTGATGTACAATACAATATCCTTGTGGCATCAGCCTTCAACGAGTCTGTCAGAAACCGGTGTTTTTGTTTGGTGCTCTGCTCTGAGAGTGCCAGTGATAATTGAGTTAATTTTGAATAGTTCTTTTCCTTAAAAAAAAAAACCAAAAAAACTCTACACAAAGTTTCTCAGAATTTAGAGGTAAAGACCAGGTCATCCGGGAATCACCCTAAAAGATGTGTGCCAAACTGCCAATCATATTTGTTGAAGAGTCTGAGGATATTTGAGATATTTCCTTGATAACTGACAGAATTGAGTTGCTGAGCCAAGAGGGGAAAAAATAAATAAAGGTTGGCTTTTAGGGCCATGCGCCAGCACTACCATTACGAAAATGAGACACTCTTTGCTTGAGAGAAAATGCACAGATAATTTGGTTAGTTGACCAATAATCGTACTCTGATTCATAGGGAAAATTAGCTTCCAGTGACAATGCTGAATGCCTAGGCTTTCACTGAAACATAATTTGATGTCCTCGCTGGTGGCCTTCCCATCACAAACTCAACAACACACACAAACAAACCACAATCCAATACAGCAGGGGTTCTCAAACTGCGGCCCTCCAGATGTCCATGGACTACAATTCCCATGAGCCCCTGCCAGCGAAAGCTGGAATTGTAGTCCATGGACATCTGAAGGGCCGCAGTTTGACTACCCCTGCAATACAGGGTTAAGCACGACCAATCCCATTTCTTTCAATAGATTTCAAACATACCTTATGCTATGTCAGTTGTGTCACTGATTCTTTTTGCTTAAAAATCAGAAGTATGGTTTTTTTTTTTAATCTGAAAGTGTTTTATCCTTTCTCTTCAAGGCTGAGGGCAACTGTTCCAGTATGCTAAAGCTTCAAAGGGAGAACCACCATGAAAAATCGTCTGAAAGAACAATTGCATGATACATTCTAAATCTCACCCCAAAAAAGATCAAAAAAAGGCAAATGATCTCAAAGCACCTTGGAAGAAGTAAGCCCATTTCTAAAAGACCATGAGACTTGGGTAGCCATGTGCTGTTTTTATGAGGTCACTCCACTGCTTTGAACCAAGTGGACATTGTTCTAATCATCTAATTACATGTAAGGAAGGAACCTAATGACTGGATCCGGGTGGCTCAGGCTAGCCTGATCTTGAAAGCTAAGGAAGGTCAGCCCTGGTAAGGACTTAGATGGAGACCACCGAGGAAGTACAGGATTGCTACACAGAGGCAGGCCACGACAAACCATCCTTGAACATCACTATACGTTGGCTGCCACTAGACCTCACATTCTACCACCACCAAGGCACCTAAGAGCCAATTTGGAGTAGTGGTTAGGAGTGCAGACTTCTAATCTGGCAAGCTGGGTTCGATTCTGCACTCCCCCACATGCAACCAGCTGGGTGACCCTGGTCTCACCACGGCACTCATAAAACTGTTCTGACTGAGCAGAAATATCAGGGCTCTCTCAGCCTCACCCACCCCACAGGGTGTCTGTTGTGGGGAGAGGAAAGGGAAGGTGATTGTAAGCTGCTTTGAGCCTCCTATGGGTAGAGAAAAGCGGACTATAAGAACCAACTCTTCTTCTTCTTCTTCTTCTTCTTCTTCTTCTTCTTCTTCTTCTTCTTCTTCTTCTTCTTCTAAAATGATGGAGATACATCTGTCTGGCAAGCCATATCTTTTGTTCAGCCTTCCTGAGACATGGAGAGACCACTGATGGTTGATTGTTTTTATTCTTTTCTGACTGATCAGAGTACCAGTCTTATGGTACCTATGAGTAAAGAGGAATTAAGAAAAATCCTTTTAAAAAAACTTATACTTGGCAGTGCAAACTAGTACTAGATGCCAATTTACATCTAGTACTATTTTGCTCTATCGAGTATAAGGTTTTACATGAAATTCGCTTACATTTACATTTAGTATTAGTTTGCTCTGTCAAATATAAGACTTTACAAGAAATTCTTTTCATTCCTCTTTACCCAATTTTTTTCTTCAAATCCAACAAATCCACCCCCCCAGTCATTTTAGCAATCTGGATTTTGTTTTGAACCGTATCCTTCTCAAAGAAAGGATAGACTGCAACATTTGGGGTTTCAGTAGATACTCAGAGGCAGGCAGAGTCTTCCCAAACCTTTTCATACTCCTGTGAGAGCATTCCCTGTGGTGTGCTCTGATGCAACAACCACAAGGGGTGACATTGGGAAAAGGTGCATGGGTTTCTCTTCCATGAGAAACAGAAGGAAAATTGGAGTCCTAAAAGAGAGGGGCCATGATAATAAAATGAATCAATCATTGTATCTAAAGAAGTGAATTTTCAGGGGGGGAAATCACCTTCTTTCTCATGATGCTAATTAGGTTGCCTTGAAATGTGGGAGAGGGGATGGATTTATTTATGGTCTGCCTTTCTCGCAGAGATTCAGAGTAGATTACATAGTGTGAGTCAGTGGGGTAGGGCATCCAATGAACAGTACAATATTGTTTGGACTACAGAAATCTGATGAACTGAGATGAGTTTCCTGGGTGTACTTTGGATATGTAGGAATCAGAAGCACAGGGAGGAAACATGAACTAGGACAGGAGTCCCGAATGTTTTGGGGCTTGTGGGCACCTTCAGAATTCTGACACAAGGTGGTGAGCTCATTCACAAAACGGCTGCCATGGTCTGTGAATTACACTGGGAAAGAAGACAGAGAGAGAGGAAAAAAATAAAACCCACACTGTGGCAACAGCTGCAGACAAAACATTGTTTTAATCTGTGCAGCCAATCAGGTTTCCAACCACAAGTCTTTCAGGGCAAGAGTCCCACCTGGTTCCACCCACTTTCTAAAAACACTTGGTGGGTACCAGGAAATGTAACCATGGTTACCACATCAGGGACCCTTAGGCTAGGAGGACAGAGACAGAGAGAGATGCTAAAGTTCAAAATCAAAATCTGTGCTCACATTGTTATGAAAAAAAATCTTATAAATACTACCTTGGACGCAAAGTTCTAAATGTCAGAGCAATTGTCTGGAATGAGTTCCCCATCTGTCTGTGAGATTAAAGCAACCTTTGCTGATATGATTGGCCATCTTTTGCACAGGGCCCCTACTGTGGTTCCTCAAAAATTCCAAATACAACACTAGTAGATAAGAGTGGCATGAGAACGGGTAAAGAGAGTGTCAGAATTGTACTAGAGAAATGCAGATTTAAATCTTGGTGTTGTCCATTAAATGACCTCAGGCAGGTTCATCATTATCGAGAGGAGAAAAGGAGGCTGAGGAAACAGGGGAATAACCAGGGCTAGTTTATCCATGCAGCATGTGCTACAGGCCTTGCAGTATCCAAGGGCCCTGCAAAATGCCTTCCCTTCCCCATAGATCAGGGCCATAGCCTCTCTCCTTCCCCCTTCCCCCTTGACCTTTTATGATGCTAGAATGTTAGGACTGTAGCATCAAAGTGCTGGGACAGGAAGGAAGGTCAGTGCACTGTGCAGATGTAGCCCTAAGAAGGTGAAGTCAAGAATCTTGGTGGGAAATAATAGCATGCCTGCATGTACACACCATCTGTGTTGCATTGGGGAAAAGAAGTCTGCTTCATCCTCCTCTACACTAGCCCTGTCCCTGTCCCTTTCTTGCCCATTACTGCAGCCGCACTGCTACCGCTGCTCCTTCCTCCATGCCTGCACTCATATTGCCTTCACTGCCTCCCTCCCCCCCTGCACAGGACTGCAAAGGAGGCAGCAGTAGGGCCTATTATGCACGGCCGCTGAAAGGGCGGCATGGAGAACGCGGAGGAGGAAGAAGCGAAGCAAACCGCTTACGCACAGGATGGAACGCAACAGCGGCAAAACCCAGAGTATCTGATTATGCATGCATGCATGCTACTCTGGAGCTGCTTCTGGTTGTGCCCTGATCCCAGGAAGCTCCACTTTCTTCCGCATCTCGCTAGCGCGGCTTTATCGGTGGCATTCATTGACTCTGCGCCTGGTTGTCGCCTGCAGCGTGCATAATTGGTGATTTTCACCGCTGCCATTCCACCCCGAATGCGGACCTTCCACTCCGTGCATAATGGGCCTAGGTGAGTCGGAGGACCTCTCCTCCTTCCAAAATACTCTTGGCAAGGGCCTTTTTAAAAAGTGAGCTTGATTGGTGGAGCTGTTTAAGGACACTCAGAGTGATGCCCCTTTCCACTGTGAGGAGTCCTCCTCCCCCAGTCTAGCTGCTCCCACCAAAGCTGAGCTCTACTAGGGCCCCATAAATTCTTAAACTGACTTTGGAGTTATGGGCTCCACCAGTCCTTAAACTTGGTCTTAAAATTGTCACATACTGCCCCTAGAGTTTCTTGGAGAAAGGGCAGAATATAAATGTAATTATAGAAGTCTATATAGTGGCATGGATAACACTGGATTATGAAAATGGTCCAATTAAGATGTTAGAAGAAGAGGCTGAGGAAGAATAGTAAGAGTGAAGCAAATATTTAATATAAGTACTGCTTAGATATATTCAAGTTAACATATCTAAATATGTTGACCATAATTTGAAAAGGGTCCTTTTACAGTGATTTCTACCTAATTCTGAAATGAAATAGCAGCCAATCACTGCTCTCTCTCTCTCTCTCTCTCTCTCTCTCTCTCTCTCTCTCTCTCTTTCTCTCTCTCTCTCTCTCTCTCATTTCAACCAATTTCCATTTTATTAATATCAGAAGTCACAAAGAATTGAATAACAGGCACAAAAAGAGCAAGAAATCCAATGCATTTTTGAGTAAGAATAAATTCTTCATTATGGGAAGCTTTGTTCAAAAGAAATTCCCATGCAAATGCTTGGGCATATTTAGCATCTTCCGTATAAGGTCCTTTGGAATAGTCATTTTATCTTGAAATGTGCTGAACTTTTTTTTTTGTCTTTTCAACTTTCAATTAGCACTTATTTATGATGGGCAGTCTCCAAGTGGGACCTGCAAATCTTCAGGAATGATGGCTGATCTCCAGACTATAGTAAACAACGGCCTCAGAATGCTGGCTCGCCGGCACGGGGCCAGTAGCACTGGGGGGGTAGCAGCCCAATCCCCCCTGCCATGGACATTTCCCAGCCTTTGGCTGCCTGTTCCCATGTCCCCTGAGGGGTGGCTCCCCTGGCCCTCGCTGCTCCCTGCATTCCGTGGCCTGGCTGCGGCTGGCCATGACGCTGTTGCCACTGTCAGCTGGAAGTGACACTCCAGGGACAGCCTGGTGGACTGCGCCACCTTGCTGCCCCCTGGGTTCACCGTATATGCATGCTCCCTCCCTAATGTTGCCCTGGTCACCAGCTGGCCTTCCTGATGTTCCGCATTTCCTTGCTGCGGGGTATCCGGGGGCCTTGCACTCAGCCGCTAACGGGACTCCATCCGCCCTGTGCATAATTGGGGATTTCCTCCGGCCCTGGCCGGCCCCTGAGGCGGGCCTTCGTCCCCATGCTTAATCGGTCTGTGTGACAACCACACCCCTCCCTTAGTCTCTATTGTTGTTGTCCACTCTTCTCGTAAGCATATCCTCACAGAACAAGGAAAATGTGCTACGGAAACATTTTTCTACCTTAAATTCAGAGTCATAATTGTGAAATTTAACTGCATCTTCTGGAAACCTTGAATGCTTTGGTAAGTCTGTCGAAATCCGACACTGACAAAAAGTTGACAACCTCTTGGTAGATTCTGGAAGTCTCCTGGAATTCCAATTGATCTTTCAACCAACTAAAGAAAATGGCATTATACCAGGTTGGGGTCCCTCCCGTGGCCAAACTCCACCCTCCTCTAGTTCTACCCCTAAAATGTCCAGGGATTTCCCAATCTACAAGTGGAGACTACTTGTGCTATCTTGTAGGATTGCTGTAACTCAGTTTTTGATGTAAAGAAGCAGCTTCTATCTGGTATTATGCCTCATGATTCGGTTTTTTCTAAGAGCCCATTTGCATTGGATCAAAATCAACCATTTTGCATTGATAATGCAGAAATATGTTGATAATGGCCAATGTGTATATCCAGTGGATTTAATTTAAACCTTGTGAGTGTGGTGGCATTTTTTTTTGGCTCTTCTTACATTGTGTGTTTCAATAGGGTCATTTTGAATGTGACTGGCTCTCCCTCTGGGAACCGCTCCATGTGAGATACTAAGGATGTTGCACTGACTGATAAAACAAAACAGCTTGTTCCCATCCAGAGTTCAGTTGAATGAATTCTTTCCTCTGACATTTGTAGTACAAATGCATCCATTCTGCCTAATGCAAGTTCGCCCTCAGTCTTTGGCAGAAATATATAGAATCAGTTGGTGCTCTGGTACAAATGGGAAATATAATTATGGTATTTGTAAGCAGAATCAGAAAATAAAGTAAATACTTCTAGAACATATATTTAGAGCTTAGTTAATATTTTTTTCTCCTGCTTACAGCCAACGCAATAATAATGCCTAGCATTTATATAATGATAGACATACCCGTACATTATTGCAGTAATTTCTGAAATAGCCCCAGAAGGTAGCACATCGTTACTCCCAAATTGCATATGGGGGGACAGGGGGAAGGGGAGATATAGTGGGGGAAACAGTGTAGGAAAAGGGAGAATGCCTTATTTTCTTGATCTAGTTCTCTAGTGATGTGGCCTTACCCATAGGACAACTTAACACTCCTCACCTCCAGGTAGATCTGGAGTTCTTCTGAAGCTTCAACTGAGTATCAGTCTACAGAGATTAGTTCTCTAGGAGAAAGTGGCAGTTTCAGAGGGTATCATTTCCCCACTGAACTCTCTCTGCTTCTAAAGTTTGCTGTCTTCAAGTGTTTTATATAATTGTAGGGTTCCTAAAATCCACTTTCCAATGCAGCCATTTTCCTCTGAAGAACTCATTTTCGGTGTCTGGAGATTAGGCATCCTGGAGTCTGGTATCCCTATCTAATCTTCAGAAATTTCACTTTTTGTTTATGGAATTCAAGATTATACTTCTCTTCAGGTCCACTTTGAATTGCTTGGTCATTCAAAATAGATATTACTCTTGTCATGTAGAGACCTTCAAGAGTTTATGGTTGAAGTGAAACGAGAGCTTTCCAGTTTATACCTATGTCTCTAAAAATAATTTATGATTCAGGAAATACAGCTGTGAATAACTGAATGCTGGCCATTACTGGCCCCAAACTAATCACTACTTTTCTTTTTTGAACTTGAAAATAAAAAACTTTATTAAGAAAAATAAAGGACTTTCCTTCCTTCCTTCCTTCCTTCCTTCCTTCCTTCCTTCCTTCCTTCCTTCCTTCCTTCCTTCCTTCCTTCCTTCCTTCCTTCTCCTTACAAGGAAACCCTCAAACAGGTCTAGTTCTACAATAATGGAACTTTAAGGAACGCCTCAAATACTACATTGTTTTTGGCAACCACATACCCTGCAAACCACCACTCTTCTGACAGTCAGCCACCCAACTTTCTGTGGAATGCCACCCAAGTACCCTAACAAGAAGCCAGAGGAGATAATTCTTCTTATAGCTTCACCTTCTCAAGCCTCTTTTGTGAGATCTCTGCCATCCTTTTATGTTGTTGTCACTAACCTGATTTCATCAGTGCTCAGGAGCTAAGCTGGGTCAGCCATGGTTAACCACAGAAGACCCTACGGAAGTCAGGGGTTAGTATGCAGAAGGTTGGCAATGGGAAATCAGTTCCGCTTATTTCTTGTCTTGAAAACCCCATGGTCCTCGGTTCACCAAGAGTTGTTTGCAACTTGTCAGTGCTACGTTTTTATTGAGTGTTAGTTTTATTTTAGATTTTAGACTAACATAGTTGGCCACCTAAAACTTTCCAACTCAATAAGAATTAGGATGGAGTTGGACTTCATCTATCCAAGCAACCAAGACAGTGATGGAACTCCTGCAATGCAATTAATCTTGCAGGAGTTGGAAAGGTTCTATAGAGGTCATACAAAGACTGCTGTTCTATTTTTAAAGATAAAAGATGGATTATTTCCTAGAAGGTAACTGGGCAGGATCAGTGCTGAGGTAGACTGGTAAACGGAGTGTTGCCAACTCTGTTTGGGGGGATTTCTGGAGATAGATGGGTGGGCAATGGAAAGGGTGGAGCTTGGAGAAGGGAGGGAATTTTGGGGAGCTATAATGCATTAAAGTCCACCCTCCAATGCAATCATTTATTCCAGAGAGCGTCTGAAGATCCATTGTAATTCCAGAAATCTCCAGGACCTACTTTGTTAACTCTGGGCGGGTGGTAGGTGGTGGTGTGGTAGAAACACAGAGACAAAAGATCTTGAGCTGTGCTGTTCCATGTTTAAATAGTTAATTAGTTAATTCTTTCATTTGGCTTATATACCACACCCCACTGTGACATCTCAGGGTGGTGTACATAGAACAGAGAAACAAGGAAAATATAATCATGTGCAACCAGTTACAACAAGGAAATGTAACAATCATAGATAACTAATATATCTGCAACCATTAGTGCCTCTTATATTTGTAAAAGTTGAGCCTCTTGTGGCGCAGGGTGGTAAGGCAGCCGACATGCTGTCTGAAGCTCTGATCATGAAGCTGGGAGTTCAATCCCAGCAGCCGGTTCAAGGTTGACTCAGCCTTCCATCCTTCCAAGGTCGGTAAAATGAGTACCCAGCTTGCTCGAGGGTAAAACAGTAATGGCTGGAGAATACCCCGTATTGAGTCTGCCATGAAAACGCTGGAGGGCGTCACCCCAAGGGTCAGACATGACCCGGTGCTTGCACAGGGGATACCTTTACCTTTACCTTTATATTTGTAAAAAGGCACTAAGGGAAGAGTGCTGTCCGGGCCGGTGTCCGGGACATGTCTCGTGACTTGACACCGCTTCCATTTCAGGATGCCAATCTGTGTGTGCCCATCAAAGCTGGGCACCCACGGACTGGACTGGCTCCTATGGCACCTGACCAGTTGCAAGGTGTGCTACCAGCCTCACATCCAGATGCTCCCCAATCACGGAGGGCTGCAGACCTATAGTGCCCCAACAAGGCCACTTCTCTTGATGCCCGCCAGTGCAGATGCCTGGCCACCAACCTCACCCACGCTGCCAGCACTGCAGGCTGGTCGGCGGCAGAGCCCAATGGTCCTGCACCGCCCTGCCCGGCTGTGCAGGAGCCCAGGACTGCCGCGGCCAGCCAGCCAGCCAGAAGCCTCGCCCACACCAACACCGCGCCACAGAGGTAGGGTGATCCTGCGTCCGCTGTGTCCTCTCCCCAACTAGTGCCTGTTGCATCCCTAGGTCCAATGGGCTTTATGACTATTAGCATATAATAGGTAACAAAGAACTACCTAACAGATGAGAGCATAATTGTTGGGCATAAATTTTACAGTTTCCTGGCAATTAGGTCCATGTTGGGGGGTCTTTGTCAGTGGTCTTATCCAAAACCTAGTGGAAGAGCTCTGTTTTGTAGGGCCTATAGAACTGTTGAGTCCTGATAGGGCCTTGATCTCATTGGGGAGTTAATTCCACTAGGTTGGAACCATGGGGGAGAAGGATTTGGCTGTGGTTGAGGCCAGGAAGATTTCTTTGGGGCCATGGATTAGCAGGTTGTTGGAATGGATAGAGAGAGTTGCTCTTTGGGGAGTACAGACCAGCAGATGGTCCTGGAGGTACACAGGACCCTGACTGCGTATGGCCTTGAAGGTGAACACCAGGACCTGATACCTGATCCAGTATTTGGTAGCCAGCACAGCACCTGGATAATTGGAGTAATATGGGCTTTCCAGGGTGTTTGGGAAAGAACTTGAGCAGATGCATTTTGAATTTAAAATTTGAAAAGCAAAGGTCAGGAATGAGGCCCCTTATTATCTTTCTTCATGTTAAGAATTTATATCCAGCCTCTAACTCCCTGTTTTGAGGGTGGAAGGAAGCCTACCCTTTTCTAAACTACATAATGAAGGACTTCTCTCATGATGCTTCTATACACAGGAAAAAAAAGTTATCATGGGATTGCACTGCTGGGAACAATACACAACCAGCAAGACGGTTTATACGGTCTAAATAGACTGTTTCCCTTAATAGCATCAGCTATACTACGAAAATAGTTTTCAGACTTCCAAATAACCTTTCTCTGTTACCATAGGAAGAAGTTATTTGTGGCTAAAACTTTTATAGAAGGGAGAAGCAAATCAGTTAGGGGGGGGGGGAATCAACAATAGAAGTTGTTGGATTTTTTATGTTAACTTCTGTCAGCAGTGTGCTCTCTGCTAATTTTAATGTTGTGCTTTAGACAGAAATGTTAAACACCACTTGACAGAAATGGGAACATAATTATTTCATTAAGATTGGACAAATGATAGCAAAGTCATGAAAGCGTTGGTAGGTGAAAATCATACAGTGGTGGGAAATCGCTCCCATTTGTGAGGAAAAGGGTTGTTTCTGAGCAAAGCCCAGTGTTTCACTGCCATCTTGTGAAGCATGAATTGTAAAGGACAGGAGAGGGGGAAACATAGAGATGTTTTTGTCAGAGATGCACAAACTCCTCATGAGAAATGCCTGGAGTCTCATGGAAAGCCCTTCGGCTTTCCTTAATTTTTGTGAGATAGTTTACCTGGTGACACAGATTCCACACTTTTCATATTTCTAATTCTGTTTCTTAGGAGAAATCCTGTGAAAATGGATGGAAGTGAAGGATGCTTCTGGAAAATCTCACCAGTTCGAATGAAATGATTTTGATTTTCCTCAGAATTCCCCGGATGGTTACATCGGGAGGAAGCCACCCTTCCTGTCATGACTAACGTTCACTCTTTCTAAAGGCAGCTTTGATGGCCTCATGTTTTTCAATAGGACTGTGAAAGGAGACCACCAATAAAGCAGGAGTTTCTGTATACTTGATAGTACTTCCCGAGTACACAGTAGAATAATAGATCTTAAATTAAAATTAAGACCCCCCCCGCCACACATCACTTCAAGAAGTATTAATGATGTTCAGAATCTTCAGAGAGCCACCAAATTTTGAGGGCATGAAAAGTCATTTGGAGCAGTTTATCTACGTAGCACATGTTGCACGTGTTATGGGCCCTGTGCGTCCAGGGACCACATGTGGTGCCTTCTCCACATAGATAAAGGTCGTAACTTCTATCCTATCCTCTTTTACCTCTTTAAGGACACTAAGAGTGACACCCGTTTCCACTGTAAAGGTCCCATCCCCCTCAAATCTGGCTGCTCCAGCCACAATTGTTGGAGAAGAAGACTTCGTTCTTATATGCTGCTTTTCTCTACCCGAAGGAGGCTCAAAGCTGCCTACATTCACCTTCCCTTTCCTCTCCCCACAACAGACACCCTGTGAGGGAAGTGAGGCTGAGAGAGCCCTGATACTACTGCTCAGTCAGAACAGCTCTTATCAGTGCTGTGGAGAGCCCAAGGTCACCCAGGATTTGGAGAGCCTGCCTCGGATCTGTTAAATATGGGGATGACTTGCCTCGGCCTGCCTCGACACTGTCTCTGAGGCAGCCATGTCTCAAGGGGGGGGGGGGGGCTGTTCATCTGAGCCGAGCTGCAGGACCAAATTTGACAAACTTTGCAATGCATGAAGAGGGCTCAGTAAAAGTGAAAAGGTTTGTAACACTTAGGTTCAAAACTCAATGAGTACCACCTTGCTCAGCTCTTAGGTCACTATGGCAAAGGTGTTTCAGTGTCTGGCTTCTGGCCATTACTGGCCCTCCTATTAGCTGAGCCATAACCCTACCTGCCCAATCATGTCTCATGCCACTTTTGAGCTACAGTGGCTAGCTGGACAACACCCCTTGCAGAAACCGGGCCATGACAAGCTGGCAATTGTAGATAACCTCCCATCCCCACACCCAGGATCTCAGGATGGTAGGCAGCCTTAGAGGCAGCACTGAGCTCCGAGGGACTGGTCTGTAGTCAGCTGTCCAGGGGTGGGCACAGTCACCTTTGGCCCTCCATTGTGGAGTAAATGCTCCCTATTGGAGGGCCAGGCCATGGAGCACCAATCAGGAAGGGAATGTGTTCTCCTTACAACTTCCACTTTGTTATGTTTAATGATAATCTTTACTGCATGGTTATTTACAGAAAATATATCATATTCATCTGTTTCAGTCTCCTTACTGAAGCTGAGTACAAAAGCTTAAAAGATAGTTACAAAGAAAACACATTGCAAGCCTCTTGTGGCTAGGTTGCAGGCAGACTACATCTCACACAGCAGTAGATGCAGAAAGAGCAGAGCCTAACAGATGATATTGCTCCTCCTTGCTTCAGAGGCACACGTACACACACACACACACACACACACACACACACACAGAGTGATCTCTTCCTGAAGAAGAAGGAAGTAAGCAGCAGTCCACCTTAAAAGGGTCTCTCAGACCATATGCCGAGTTTTTCCCACTGCTCCTGGCTGCAATTCCCAGTACTGGCCACCTGGCATCACTAGTGAGCACACAGTTATACACAGCTGCTTAAACAGCTTAACAACAGCCCTTCAAGCCTGACTTTTCAAAATTACTTGCTGTCTGCAATTCCAGCAGAAATAAATCACAGTCTTCACATTGCCCTTTGCCTGAGGGAGTCTCTGGCAGTATCTAGGCCATCAGAATGCCCTTTTCATATGCACTGGCAATCTTAGTGCCATGTAATAGTCATTGGGGTGCCAACCTCACGGTGGCTGGAAATTTCCTGAGATTACATCTGACCTCCGAGTGACAGAGATCAGTTCCCATGGAGAAAATGGAGGTTCCATGGATGAAGAAGTTAGTCAGTTAAAATAACTATTTTTTGTCCCCAACTTATCACTGCCTGCCTGGAGGAGTCTCAAAGCAGCTTACAATGACCTACCCTTCCTCACCTCACAAGTGATATCCTGTGAGGTAGCTGAGTCTGACAGAGCTCTGAGAGGACTGTCAATGGCCCAAGGTCACCCAGCTGGCTGTATGTGGAGAAGGGGTGGAGAATCAAACCTGGTTATCCAGTTCAGAGGCTATCACTCTTAATTACTACACCAAACTTAGACTTCTAGGGCAGGGATCCTCAACCTATGGTCCTCCAGATGTTCATGGACTACAATTCCCATGAGCCCCTGCAAGCAAATGCTGGCAGAGGCTCATGGGAATTGTAGTCCATGGACATCTGGAGGACCACAGGTTGACTATCCCTGTTCTAGGGCACTCTCTGTCCTCTCTCTCTTTACAAAGCTGTTTCAATTCTCAATAAAACGATTTATTCTTTAAGCAGGCAGTGCTTCGCCCCTTTGGATAAGTAAACTCTGCCAACATTTGGAAGGTAGACTCTCAGAAGAGCATAAATAAATAAATGGAATGGAAGGTAAGACTCTATGGTACTATGCCCCAATTGAAATCCCTTCTTTCCCTAGTCTTTGACCTATTTAGGCTCCACCCTAATTCAAAACCCTTTCATTTGACTGAGGACAGACAATAACATACCTATAATGGCCCCACCTACTTTTTGAAAAGGTTGGTGAACACAAAGGATAGAACTGGCAAGCTCTATGGCTTCCTCAGGCATTATTTCGGAAAATCTTGAAGGATCTGCAAGACTTGTGCCATGGAAGCTTGCTGGGTGACTTTGGGTCAACCTTTCTCAGGGTTGAGAGGAGAAAACAGAGGAGGGAAGAGGGATATGGGCGAGAAAGCCAGGATAGAAAACTTGAAATAATTAAATAAGACACTCTTCAAAGAGCCATGGAGAGAAGGATTTATCTGACCTTTGTGTTCTATATTCCCAGCAAAATTAGAAACTTCCAAACTCTCCAGTTGAAGCTCAGAGCATTTCAAAAAGTCTTCTTAGCCTAAGACCGCCCTCCTCTGGCTCCACCCCTTTTCATTTGATTGAGGTCAGCCTATAATGCACCCTGTCCTATAACAGCTCCGCCCACTTTGTGAGCCTCTGCATGGCACAGAATTGCTGCAGCCCAGGCATATTCTCTCCCAGTGACATGAAAACTAATAACGGAGCTGAAGCCAGTTACGCCGGATATTCCATATTTTAATTTTCTTGCCGAGAGGCTCGCATTGCAAGCAGCTCAGCGTCCAAGTCAACCAGAGAGACAAGGAGACGGAATCAGCACATGCACACCCACAAAACATGACATTAATTTGTGTTTTCTAGCGCAACTCTTCCTGCAGCTTCGGTTTCTCAGTGCCCGATCTGAGAAACGACTGACAGGAAGCACTGTGAAATATGGTGGCCTTTTTAATTTTGCCTTCATGTTTTTTCCCCCTCCTAAGCAACAACCACGTTTTTTTTTTGTTATTAAGAAACAAACATGCTTCCAATGAATAAAAGATAAAAAATGTAAAGAAATTGACTTCAGTCAATCTTCATGCATAATTCAGGGCACCTCTGTGTGCCGAAAAGTATCGAGATATGTTTTAATTAGCTACCTTGGGCAGGGAAGGCCCGGTTTCGAATGTCGAAAATAATAGCTTTCAGAGAGCAATTAAAGACAAATATGGAATTAGGTTGTTAAGGGTAAGGTGACAACTACCTGGTGTTGTATCCGACATTTTTCCTATACATTATTCAATTGCACAATGAGAAACAGTTAACAGCTCAGCATCCATCGGAATCCCCCTTGCACTTCCCAAACTCTTTTGCAAAACAAGGACAATAAAGAACATGATTTGTGTCCAGTAGTATCTTAAGACCAACAAGATTTCCAGGACAGAAGCATTCAAGAATCAAAGTTCCCTTCGTTAGATAAAAACAAGGTGTTTTTTTTTAAAACAAAAATTTTCTGTTGATGTCTACAAAAAATCAGGACTGGCATTCAATGGGAGTAATCCTAAACTGGTCGACTCAGAAGTAAGTCTGATTTTATTTAAGGGGGGCTGACTCCTAACAAAGGATTCTTGGGATTGCTATCATTATGTACCAGAGAGGTGGCCTAACTGTGGGTCTCCAGATGTCCGTGGACTACAATTATCATGAGCCCCTGTCAGCCCATGCCAGGAACACGTGCTGGCAGGGGCTTCTGGTAACTGTAGTCTGTGGACATGCACTTGTGAGCTTCAGTCTATGTATGAGCCAAGAATGTTTCTTCAAAATGTCTGTGTTACAAATGGATTTCCCAGGTTTGGTGGGTTTTGGCCAAGCAGAGAGTGAGAAGCAATTTTAGTACTCCTGTTCACTGAAGATGTGGTTGCCAGTGCCACCTTCCTGGTGTGATCTGGAAATCTGGAATTGCATAAAACAGAAATCAATTTCCCTTGAGAAAATGGCTGATTTAGAGTGCCAACTCTATGGGATTTTACCCTCTTGAGGTGTCTCTCCTCAAAAAGTCCACCCTCCCCAGGTTTCATCATCCCAAATCTCCAGAAATTTTACAACCTGGACCTGACAACCCCAGCCATGCAAGTGGAAACTTTCCCTAAGATCTGACGCAAAGACAGACTTTTGACTTATCTTGGCTATTTGGTATTCTTGTAATTCAGTAGCTTCTTTGAACGTTAAGATAAACATGGTCTGCTAGTTTATGAGATAACACTTCTTGAGCTTAGAACATCCATTCCACTCCCACGCATGTGACAAAGGGGCTAGGAACAATGTAAAGCACACACACACACACACAGAGAGAGAGAGAGAGAGAGAGAGAGAGAGAGAGAGAGAGAGAGAGAGAGAGAGAGAGAGAGAGAGAGACTATAACTTCATATCTCCCTTAAACATTCAAGCAGTTGTTTAAAAAGAAATTCCCATTCCCAGGAACAAGGGAGAGGGCAGGACAAAGCAGGCACCCTTACCTTCCTTCTGCTGGTTACCTGCTGGTTGCTCTCTAGTAGCAAGCGCTAAATGAGTTGGGGAATTCACTTTATGTGATTCTCCAACTAGCACTTTAAAATGGAGGATGTAGCCAGCTGGCTACTTCCCAGACACTGGATGTTGGCAACATCATATGGAGGGGCCGGATTATGACTACGTAAGGTAAGCATTTCACTACATTTAAAGGGTATGGAAATGCCCTCAGTTCTCCAGATCAGAGTCCACCACTCTTCCATGAGCTATAATTTCACAGAGTTAACCTTCATTGGCAGAGTGGTGTAGTAGTTAAGAGAAGAGATCTCTAATCTGGAGAACTGGGTTTGATTCACCCATACCTCCACATGCAGCCAGCTAGGTAACCTTGAGCTAGTCACAGTTCTCTTGGGGCTTTTCTTGCAGAGTTTTCTCAGAGTTTTCTCAGCCCCACCCATCTCACAGGTGTCTGTTGTGGGAAGAGGAAAAGGAAGGTGTTTTTCAGCTGTCTTGGGACTCCTTCACGTAGTGAAAAATGGGGTATAAAAACTGACTCTTCTGCTTCTTAAACACTAGAAGAAGATGAAAATTGCTAGAAGAAGATGAAAAAGGGTTGGTTTTTAAACCCAATTTTCTCGACCCAAAGGATTGGCTTATAATCATATTCCCTTCCCCACCCTTCAACACGTATCTTGTGAGTCATGTGGAGCTGAGAGAGTTCTGAGAGGATTGTGACTAGCCCAGGAGAGTGGAATTTTCATGTGAAAGTAGGGGTTAGAGTCCACCACTCTTAACCACTATGTTACTCTGGCCATGAAGACAAACTCTATGGCTTCATACCTCATCATATGGCCTCATGCCCTTCCCTCCTTAAACCCCACTCTCCTCAAGCTTCCAGCTCCAAAAACCCCAATTTCCTCCCCCCCCCCCAGCTGGGAGATGACAACCCTAAAATCAAGGCATCTTGGACATTGTGATTTAGCTATTACAGTGACGGGAAAACAATCCTCATTTCAAGGTAGACAATAAGCAGGATTCTTTTTTTTTTCTTTCAAATCTGAACTTCAGTGCATGTATTGATCTGTAAACTCTTTATGAGGACTTTGAGATGGCAGATTGTAATTTAATATCTATTCAGTGGTTATTCTCAGACCACATTGCATGATAATTACGGTGTGAGTTTTGAAACATGGGGTTTGGGAAGATTTATACCTTTAAGCTAAAAAAGAGAGAGAGAGTTAGGAACTGAAGCTATTGATTTTCATAATTTTGTTCCCTGAATGATTTGGCACTTGATATGAATTGATGTCATAATTATAAAGTGATGTCTGAAGTGGAGAAGATGGTATAATAATAAACATCTCTGTGTCATTATGGAGTTTATGGATATTTTATAACTTCGGTTAAATTGAAATGGCAGTTTGTCCTTCCTCATCATTGTCATCTGCCTCATGCAAAATCAGAATGGATTTTACACATTTCACTAGAGCCAGAAAATAACGTTTTCTCCTTCGTCTTTCACAATGCAGTAAGGAGGACCCTGACCTTTCTGTAGGAAACACACATCCGTAGTTTCACTACCACATTAAATAGTAAGCACATTACAATTCTTGCATGGCTAATCCAGGCCTTGTGACCCACAAACTTTTGTGCATTTCCAAGAGCTCTGCTTGAATTTATTGGTCATGTGTAATTATTATCCAACTGAGGAAGTCCAATAACGAAACTAGTCATTACCTAGGAGACTAGTCTCGGTGTTTGATGATTACTGTTTAAGATATTGAAGACAAGATATTTTTCTTCTTGCTCGGCTTTATGTTGATCTCCAGTTGAAATATAAGACAGTTGGAACAATTTTTTCCCCCAAAAAACTTACAGGATTTATTGAACCACACAGTTTGTTTTTCTGGTCTGTGCTTATCCTCCCATGTGCATGTCTGCTTTGTTATCTTGATTCATTCCCAACTGGAGCCTGGAGATCTCCAAGAATTACAATTGCTCTCCAGACTGCTGTGAGAAAATGCCTGCTTTGGAAGGTGGACTCTAGCATTATTCCCCACTGAGATCCTTCCCAAATCTCCAAGAATACCCTAACTTGGTTTTGGCAACTCTACCCTAAACATATGTGGTGGTGAACCATTGCTTCCCTGTTTGGATTTAACCTTATCTCAGGCACCGTTCTATTTAGCTTTTGTCCACATAGATCCCATGAGCTGCAGCAAAACCTTTTTCATTGTTAACAGGAACCCCAGCCTCCCTTTTTCACTAAGAGAAAAACTGGTTGGATGCAACCCCATTACCTTGGCTTGTTCCACATGACTTACACAACTACATACATACATTCATACATATGCTGATCAGGCATCCCAACTCTCGCGGGCGGGCACACTAAATCTCAAAATGTCCTGCATCCTGCTGCCTTCTGTAAGAGTCCCACAACGCACCCGGCAGAGACATGACGTCTTGTGGCCTGGCCCTGACCTCCCCATCTTCATTGTGTGATACCTCAGCATGTTCTGCACATGCAAGTGGACAGCAGCACGAGCACGTGCAGCAAGGGAGGCGGCGAGCCTGGGAGGTCAGGCTGGGAGGCAGCAAGGCTGGGAGGCATGTGAGCTGGGGGAGCTGAATAAGAAGAATTGTGGTGGGGCTTTTTCAGTCACCAGGCCGCCACACTTGCGCACGCTCTTCAGCCAGGCCAGGAGTCTGTTTAGCCTGGAGAGGAGACAACTGAGAGGGGATTTGATAGCCATCTTCAAATATTTAAAAGGCTGCCATGTAGAGGATGGAGCAGAGTTGTTTTCTCTTACCCCGGAAGGACGGACCAGAACCAATAGGATGAAATTAATTCAAAAGAAATTATGTCTAAACATCAGGAAGAAGTTCCTGACAGTTAGAGCGTTTTCTCAGTGGAACAGGCTTCCTTGGGAGGTGGTAGGTTCTCCATCTTTGGAAATTTTTAAGCAGAGGCTGGATAGCCATCTGACGGAGAGGCTGATTCTGTGAAGGTTCAAGGGGGTGGCAGGTTACAGTGGATGAGCGAGAGGGTTGTGAGAGTCCAGCATAATGCAGGGGATTGGACTAGATGACCCAGGAGGTCCCTTCCAACTCTATGATTCTATGATGATCCTACTTGGTTCCAACCATAAGTCTTGTAGACTCTACAGTCCTGGTTAAGGTCCCACAGGGCCCCAATGTCCTTTGGCAGAGCATTCCACCAGGCTGGCAGTCAGGGCCAATTTTACTTCCTTTGAGCCAGAGATGCTGAGCAGATGTTGATTTGATGATCTTGATGCTCTTGTGGGGGGGAGGGGTATAGGAGTCCTCTAAGGTGCTGCTGGGCTTGATTAGAGCAGTGAATGTGATGGTTAATCAGCCATCTGTGCAGGATTTGCAATTGAGTAAAATAAGTCTGAATCCTGCCCTTTTCAGGAGAAATCTGGAGGCGGAATGATTCGCCAGCTGGAAGCTTATGAAAAACTCTGTTGGGCCAGGAGCCAATCACAATTAGAAATCATCCAATCTCCAACTCCTAAAATATGTGAATAACAATTTTAAGCCCTGTCTATGAACTACATTGACATGAGACTGGGGCATCAGTCTGAAATCTGGATTTGGCTCCATAAGAAAATCTGTCAACAGTATGTTGTTGTTTTTTTAAAAGGATGATTTAACACACACTGAGCGAAGTTTCGTTTTACCAGGTAAAGGCGAGTTGCACCAGAAATGGTTAACAAATCATGAACCATCCAAGGCCGCCAAGGACTTGAGCTAATTTGGAGAAACTCTATCGATGTTCCTTCGTAGCTTGGGAGGGTGCTAGGGGGATGTAGGTGAAGGAAGGAGGAAGCTGGGGAGAGGAAAAGCAATAGAATTTTGTATCAGCTCCGATATGAAACTTTAATTTATGCTAGGAATAAATGCCGTGATTTTTTTTCTCTCCCCCAAATCCAATCAATATTACAGCAAAAGGGGACTATTTTATGAAATATTTATTGCAGGCAAATAAAAAGTATGGATGGCTAAATAGAAATCCCATAATGATGGGGAGCAGCAGAATGCTAATATCTCCTGCAAAAGTCTTGATGATTTATGGCCAATTAACAAACCTTGTAGCCCCCCCTCCCCCCGTTTGAATATAATATTAGGCCTGCTGAGAAATGCGTGGAGAGTTAGGGGGTGGAGTTTGGGGAGAGACCTCAGCAAGGTATGATGCCACCCTCACAAACAGCCATCTTCTCCATGAGGAAATGCCTTTGTAGCCTGGAGATACATTGTAATTCCAGGAGATCTCTGGGTCCCACCTGGAGTTTGGACAGCTTAATGCAATATATCAGACATGCAGTGTGGCCTACGATCCATTTCACATTCTCAGACTCTTTGTCATCCCATACAGACCTTACCAAAGCATTAATGATGCACTGCAGTGCCCTAGCACTCTCACATTTGTGATGTGCACTAGCACTCTTTGCTGGTCTTTCTCGAGATATGAAGAGGAAGATGAGTAGTACATCGTTGGGGATGAGTAGAACGTCTTTGACCTCCTTCCTCACCCCTCTTGTAGTGGGGAATGGATGGGGGGGTTTCTTCTATGTTGGGATTTTTTAAAATGTATTTTAATGGGTTTTTTAATGGGGTCTTTGTAACCTGCCATGAGCCAATCTGGGAGTGGCGGGGAATAAATAGTAAAATAACAACAACAACAACAACAACAACAACAACAACAACAACAACAACAACAACAACAACAACAACAACAACAACAACAACGTGTTTTTTTCACATTTTTTTCTTTTAAAAACTGGTAAATTAATAGGAATTTTCATACGACTAAGTACCCTATGTATGGTTCGGTTAGCTTTATATATTGTTCCAGGTGGGCATTCTGTTGGTTTTTCGGAAGTGTTAGAAATGTGGCAGAAAAATTGAAAAAATTGAGGCAGAAAAATGCGCGCGGCAGCGCTGACCATGCATGCATGCGCAAAACTGCCGTGCGTGCACGTTTGAGCCCTCGCCGGACACAAATGTGCATGTGCGGCAGTCCACGCATGTACATTTGCGCTGCCGGCATGCCAGTGGCCATGGTTCCCTCTCCCCACCCCTCCAGGCCGCCAGCAAATCGGCCACTGAAGCCGATCCCCCCCCCCCGAAGCAAGAAGCTTGCCGGGCCGCAAGCTAATCGGCTGCTTAGGCGGCCAATTTGCTCATGGCCTGGCGAGCTTCTCGCTGCGGGGAGGGGGGGCTGGGAAGAGGGAGCCATGGCCCGGCGCCGTGGCCTTCGCAGCCTGGCACCGGGCCGCAGCCCAGGGTTTGAGGACCATTGCCTTAGAGAACTGCTCTGCAAGAACAGCTCCAAGAGGACTAGCCCAAAATCACCCAGTTGGCTGCAAACAGAGGAGTGGGGAATCAAACCCGGCTCACCAGGATAGAAGCCACTACACCAAGCTGGCTCTCTGATGCCATCTCTCCCTCTTCTGCTTTTGGGAGCAGGGCCTAGCCCAACCAGCAGGCTGCTCAGAAGGCGACTGATGGATTTCCCAATTCAAAATGACAACCATTGCTCATAAAGGCCTCTACTGCATGGCTGTGCTCTATTGCATACATTAAAGTGGTCAAACCTGTGCCTGGCAAATGCTGAAGAGATGGGTCACCTTGAAACATGTTGAAAACAGTTCCTGCTGAAGACCTGAAAGTGATGCAGCCACACTGAACGATGCTCTAGGAATTTCCCCCACCTACATGGTAGACCACAGAGAAGGAGACAACTCCTACAGAGTGACTTGATGTACCTTCACCCAGAAATGATGGTGAAGCATCATGTGATGTCACTTCCTCCCTGTTTTCCCATTTGCTGCTCTATTGAGTTGAAGTCACTGTGATGAGATTTTCTGCTTTTGGCAACCCTTTGTATTAAATTATGATTATGAAGAAGACTTGCTTCTTATATGACGCTTTTCTCTGCCTGAAGGAGTCTCAAAGCAATTTACAATCGCCTTCCCTTTGCTCTCCCCACAACAGACATGCCGTGAGGTAGATGAGGCTGAGAGAGCCCTGATATTACTGCTCGGTCAGAAAAGAAGAAGAGTTGTTTCTTATATGCAGCTTTTCTCTACGTGAAGGAGCCTCAAAGTGGCTTACATTCGCCTTCCCTTTCCTCTCCCCACAACAGAACAACTTTATCAGTGCTGTGGGGAGCCCAAGGTCACCCAGCTGGCTGCATGTGGGGGAGTGCAGAATCAAACCCAGCTCACCAGATTAGAAGTCAACGCTCCTAACCACTACACCAAGCTGGCTCTCTTATATAAGGATGTATGAAAGACCTGTGTATGGATTTATTACATCTGTACTATCTTTATAAGGAGCCTCTTGTGGCGCAGAGTGGTAAGGCAGCAGAAATATTGTCTGAAAGCTCTGCCCATGAGGCTGGGAGTTTGATCCCAGCAGCCGGCTCAAGGTTGACTCAGCCTTCCATCCTTCCGAGGTTGGTAAAATGAGTACCCAGCTTGCTGGGGAGTAAACGGTAATGACTGGGGAAGGCACTGGCAAACCACCCCGTATTGAGTCTGCCATGAAAACGCTGGAGGGCGTCACCCCAAGGGTCAGACATGACTCGGTGCTTGCACAGGGGATACCTTTACCTTTTTTTACTATCTTTATTGCTGAATATTATTTCATACAAAGATTTTAATTGGTGGTGAGCATACAACTTTCATATAATCATGTTCGTTTCCCATGTGGATTTATTATTTAATATTAATGTATTTTTAATTTTTTGAAAAAAATAAATTGTACTGATGAAAGTCAGTTGATCAAAATGTCTGCAGTTTCTTTTCAATTAAAAAGTTTCTTCAAGCAAATAAGTCTTGATTTTCATTTTGAATAAGACTCTTCAAACAAATTGTATCAATGAAAGCGACTCACAGACTCTGTTTCACAATTCTATTGATTAGCAGGGTGGCGCTTCTGCCAAGGAAGTCATGACTCGTGTTTTGGTGAAAATATGGCCGCAGCCTTTATTATGCCACCCTCCCCAAAAGGGTTGTCCTGGTGCAGTAATTAGCCTGACTCCTCAGCAGTCAGGCTGCTTAACCCGAGGGTCCTTGGATGCCCTGAGACCACTCCATCCCAGCTGGAAGAGCGGGTCCCCTATGTCCGGAATCCCTCACCGGGAAGTGACCCTATCTAGGCCCACCTCACTTTGGTGCCATATGGAGCAGAAGAGGAAGGGCCATGCACATGGTGCCTAGATAACACTTGTGTGTGTCCCTGCCTCCTGTGCATGTCGTAAGCGGTGTGCAGACAGTCTGATCAGTATGCTTCCGGCCGCCCCCCTCCCCCTGCAACATCAATGGAAGCCGTGGTGAGTTCTCGGCCACTAATTAACTCTGGTTCATTACATGGGATTCATGTTCTTAGTTTAATTTAATGGAGTTTTAGACCACCCTTCCAGCAAGCTGGCTCAGGGCACTGTACAAAAAATATTAAGGTAAAGGTATTCCCTGTGCAAGCACCGAGTCATGTCTGACCCTTGGGGTGACGCCCTCTAGCATTTTCATGGCAGACTCAATACGGGGTTTTTTGCCAGTGCCTTCCCCAGTCATTACCGTTTACTCCCCAGCAAGCTGGGCACTCATTTTACCGACCTCGGAAGGATGAAAGGCTGAGTCAACCTTGAGCCGGCTGCTGGGATTGAACTCCCAACCTCATGGGCAAAGCTTTCAGGCGGCTGCCTTACCACTCTGTGCCACAAGAGGCTCGTACAAAAAATATTAAATGCACAATTAAAACAGATAAAATTAAATGTAAAATGGATTTAAATAAACAGTGACAGGTTAAAATGGGTTAAAACAACATCAACACTACTGTAAAGTGTCTGTTGTGGGTGTTGAACTTCAGGATGATTTGGGAGTGGATCAAGACAGATAGATGGACAGATGAATAGATAAGTGGGTGGGACCATAAATATGCAGGTAAATAGGTGTCAACTTTGGCCTCAACCAAAAGCCAGGCAGAAGAACTTCTTACAGGCCCTACGGAATTGTGCTAATTCAGACAGGGCCCTAACGTGTTCCGGGAGCTCATTTCACCAGGTAAGTTGAGGCCAGACATACTTCCCTAGGGCCAGGGACCAACAACCAATTGGTATTCAAAGAATTGAGCGCTCCTTGGGGATATAGATAGTGAAATAATCTCTCAGATATGCAGGACTTGTACATCATTAAGTAAGGTCAGGGCATGGGGAGCACCAGCACATATTGCCTGTCAATTGTGAGCAAATGGCAACCCGAGCAGACCAGAAATATCGTAGTGATGAAGTGTTAGATGACAGGATGCCATCTGACAAAGAGGCTGATTCTGTGAAAGCAAAGGGGTGGCAGGTTACTGTAGATGAGCGACTGGGATGTGAGTGTCCTGCATAGTGCAGGGGGTTGGACTAGATGACCCAGGAGGTCCCTTCCAACTCTATGATTCTATGATTCTAGGAGAGAGAAACATAAGCCTCCTAACAAATACAGAAGGTAGCTATCTTCATTTTATTACACTGATATTGCTTCATTTACACAAGTTCCCAAGCACTGTTCACTCACTCTGGTGTTTTTGCATTTATTAACCAGAATACTGCCATCACATTTCCCACGCATCTTTTTTTGTTGTTGGTTTTAAAAGAGTGAGCAGTCAGGAAAAGAAGCTGGCTCACCAAACCTTTCTTCTCGCTGCCTGCACCCATGTCGAAGATCAGGGTAACCAGTGGAATGTAATGGTTAAGGCAGCCTTTCTCTTTTTTTCTACCATTGAGAAACCCCTGAAACATTCTTCAGGCTTTGAGAAACCCCAGAAATGGCATGATCATGCAGAATATGGATGGGAAGCAGAGCTGTGTACAAGCCCACCTGGAACTCCTCTTCCCATCCCCTCCAGCCCCATCATTGGCCATTTGGGGAGTGGGCGGGTCAACATGATCATATATGGTCATATCACCCAATGAATGTTCAACAATTTTTTAATTTTTTTTTTAAAACTCCCAGCCATTCAGTTACACCTTCCAGGGCTGTCAAGTAACCCCAGGGTTTCACAGAACCCTGGTTGACGAGCTTGAGTTAAGGCAGGGGTAGTCAAACTGTGGCCCTCCAGATGTCCATGGACTACAATTCCCAGGAGCCCCCTGCCAGAATTCGCTGGCAGGGGCTTCTGGGAATTGTAGTCCATGGACATCTGGAGGGCCGCAGTTTGACTACCCCTGAGTTAAGGTGTCAGAGTAGGATCTGGGAGGAGCCAATTTGAATCCCAACTTTACCATGGAAGCTTTTGGCCGGCCTTTGGTCCAGTTACTCTCTGCCCAGCAACCTGGATTTTTGGAATGAGGATAAAACGGAACAGGAAACCATATTGTAAGTTACTTTGGACTCCCTTGGGCGGGGGGGAGGAAGTGAGGTAAAAATAGAGAGATAAATCAAGAGCAATAATGAAAAAAAGGTTAAAGGGGTACAGTCATAATTATTCAGCCTCTTAAACATCCTCCCAAATGCCAGGCCAGTGAAATACAGTTGGAATATATGTCTCTTTCTTATACAATCCTCGGGTCTTCTTCTCATCCAAGATCTTCTGTGACCTTCTGTAGAAGACCTCTCTGCAAACTTAGGAATCTTCAGAAAGAAGAGTTTCTTCTGTGCCTCCAGAAGAGCCTTAAACAACTTGCCTCCACCCATTTGCAAAAGGAGCAGCCATTGCATTATCCAGCCAGTCGCCCGCTGAGTAGAGAAAGGACATGGAGGGAAATGCATTCCTCAGGTGTGCACTTAAGAGCTTACACAGAAGGGCTGCTGTGCCATCTCAGTATGTGTTTCTTAATGGCTCTCAACACTTCAAAGCGATTGGTTTCAGGAAGAGCATGGTTTGCCATTGAGGGTTATTTTCTTGACACGGTTCCCACCGATTCCTCTGCTGCCCTGGCAGAATTCCACAGGTTGACTTTCCCTTTTTAAATGAAAAATTACATCTTATCTCTTTGTTTGGCTCAAATAGAAGTCACACAGAAAGATTACATTCTCTCCGTCTTTCCCTCCCTGTGGAACCAGCCAATTATGCGATGTCTATTCATGTGTTTTTAATGGAATTTTTATATTTTTCACTGTATTTTAATTTATGTCAGCGACCTTGCGGAGCCTGATGGGGTGGAAGGCAGCATAAACATGTTTTAAATAATTAAAAAAATTAAATCCCCCCAAAGTAGTAAAGGGCTATAAGCTGGAACTGGCAAAATTCCAATGTAACAATGAACTTTAAAAGGATTCCCTCTCAAGCATAGCAATGAGACTCTCTCGTCTCCAGTGATGGACAAGCAGCCACATGAGAGACAACAATTGGTTTAGTCAAACTGCGGCCCTCCAGATGTCCATGGACTACAATTCCCATGAGCCCCTGCCAGCAAACGCTGACAGGGGCTCATGGGAATTGTAGTCCATGGACATCTGGAGGGCCGCAGCTTGACTCCCCCTGGTTTAACTGTTCTTGCAGCTCCCTAGGAATCCCTGGGAATTGTAGTTTTGTGAGAATGGCTAGGGATCCCTTACACTGAATTCTCAGCACCTCAGGATTCTGGAAGGAAAACGTTAGTAGTTAAACGGCTATAAAATCAATATGCGTCTGTCCTGTAGATATACAGTTTATCTTGGATCTTGCAATCCAGATGGGGAACATTTGGGGAAAACTTTTTATCCCAAAAGGCCTCATCTCCCAAAAAATTAAAACGCACTCCTTAAACCAAAAGTAAAAATCTTTACTGAAGTAACAATTCTAGAAGTGATTCCGATCCATTTTAAGTTCTTGCCAGTTTCTGTTGGAAATGGATATGGCTTGGTTTGCTCACAGCACTGTAATTAAGCTGTGTATGTGTCAGATTGTAATGGCCTTCCTCTAATGCAAGAGTCTCTTCTACTGGAGGAAGAGAAGAGAAGCTGCCTTTTCTGTATCCCGCTTTTTACTACCCGAAGGAGTCTCAAAGAGGCTTACAGTCACCTACCCTTCCTCTCCCTTCAACAGACACCCTGTGAAGTAGGTGGGGCTGAGAGAGCTCTGAGGGTATTTCCACACATTGGAAAAAATAGCATTACACCAGTGTAATGGCGTAGCGCTAAATTTTATCACGCCTCCAGCCATTCTTCAACTTCTTGCTGTTTCACTTCCGTCTACTGCCTTTTCACACTTCGTACACTTCACATTGCCTGCTTGAAATGGTGGAAGAAAGCAATGTGCTTTACACGTGACTGTCTTCCACCTGTCAATCAATGTTGGCAACCAATCCGCTTTCTCAGTGTTTTAAAGGGGCTGCAATGCCTGCTAATTTTTTTTTTAATTCAATTATTCTCCGTTGAAACGCCTATGCATCTAATCATAGATTTTTTATTGCCACCCGTTATGGAATCACAAGTCTTGATACTTAAAAAAAAAATCTCATTCCTGATTTTTTTGGGGGGGGGGGCTTTAGAGTGGCATGCTTTGTGTGAGAGCTTTGGGGGGAAATAATTTTTTGCTTTGCCTGCATGCTTGTATGCCTACTGATTGCTCCAGGCAGTTTGTTTTAAAAAATATCCCAAGGGAGTGGGAGGTGGGTGCAAGTGTGGGACATTGGAGGCGGAGATAGTGTTTCTTCGCCTCCACATGTTTCTTTTGTTGGTGGCCTGCTGGTTGCTCTCCTCTAGCTGGTGCTTTTTAGGTTGGTGAATCCACTTTATGCAATTTCCCAACTAGCACTTTAAAATGATGTAGCCAGCCGTTTTCTGCCTGGACCTTGGATGTTGGTGATGTCATGTGGAGGAGCTGGAATATAATGACTACCTACGGTGAGAATTTCACTACATTTAATGGGTGTGGAAAGGCCCTGAAACAACCATAACTGGCCCAAGGTCACCCAGCTGGCTGCATGTGAAGGAGTCAGGAATCAAATCCAGCTCTCTTCAGATTCAAGACCTCTCTTTCATCGGGGCAAACTACTTTACATATGAGGCAGGTATCCAGCTACTCCCCTCTGCCAAACACCCAAAGTGATAAACTTACAGGATGAGACTTTTCTTGCTTTACAGTCTGAAGGTGCACATGGTGATTTTTAAAGACCTGCAGAGCTCTGATGCCTCCATGGACCGGGCTAGTCTCATCTTGTCTTGGAAGCTAAGCCGAGTCAACCATGGTTGGTACTAGGATGGGAGACCACTAGCATGTTCAGGGTTCCCATGCAAAGGCAGGGAATGGCCAACAACCTCTGAACATCTCCAGCCTTGAAAACCCTATCGGGTCACCCTAATTTGGTTGTGACTTGATGAGCCTTTCCACTACTAGAGGTACAGTGGAGTAAAAGGTTTTGCTAGTGGCAAAACCCCCCAAAAAAGCAGAATGGGAAAAAAGAAACATCCTAAAACGCTCTTGCTAAATCAAATAGGTTTTTTGTTTGTTTTGTTTTTAAATAACCAATATGCTCTTGCAGAAAGTAAAGAAGTAGTTAGGATCAATAGACTCAAATGGTGCAAATAGATCAAGCAAGCTTTAAACCATCAGAGGACCAAAGGAGGAATAACTCATTACAAGCACTATTTAGCACAGCTTTGGTGCAGTGACCATGCACGCAAAAACAGACTGGAAATTTTCATCTAGCTAGTAATGGCAGGGTTGGGACAGCAGCTGTACGCTAATGATCCTTTATAGATTTCTTGCTAGGAGGAGGGGGGGAAAGGCAGGCTTCCTATAAAATTCTAATTGCAAAAGCTTTTGATGGTTTATTATTTAAATAATGCAGTAATCGCTGCAGGGCTGTATCAAGCCACATATAACCTATACCTTTAGAAGCTCTTAGCAATGATCTTCTGCAGGTCTATTTCAAGGGTTTCTATGGGCTCTCCTGGGTGTAAACTGCATGGGGCTTTTATTCCAACCCCAGATCGATTCAATCCTACTGTTTAATCACCTCCAACATGCTGGATCTCAAGATCCACCAGGGAACGGGGCAGGGGGAGGGTCAGCACCCACGAAAGCCACAAGTCAGGCTTGTATTCCTGGGAAGAACGGGCTTTACCCCTAGTGTATTTATAAGTTTTGAATCATAGGCCGCTTATCTCACTGTTCAGTGGGTTCAGGGCAGCCAAGAACAGGAAACAACAAGATAGTGTCAGTCCGAACTACCAAATCAGTTGCGAAAGGGGACGCATATAGATGTTAAAAAGAATGAGGGAGAGAATTGCCCCCTGAGGAACGCCACATGTCAGAACCCGATGAGCAGATAAATCCTGCCCCATTTCCATTCTCTGCCCTCTGTCACAGAGAAATGAGTCCAGTCATTGTAAAAGGGTCTGTGGTCAAGGCAGTCCTTTACAGCTTAAAATACTGCTACTGATATATTGGGGGAGGGCAGTGCCTTTTATCTGCTTTGCACGCAGAAGGTCCTGGGTTCAATTCCTGTCATCTCCAGTTGGAAAAATTCAGTCAAAGGTGATGTGAAAGAGCCAGCTTGATGTAATGGTCAAGAGTGGTGCCTTATAATCTGGTGAGCTGGGTTTGATTCCCCAGTCCTCCTAGGGCTCATCAGGGCCGTGATATAGCTGTTCTGACTGAGGAGTAATATCAGGACTCTCTCAGCCTCACCTACCTCACAGGGTGTCTGTTGTGGGGAGAGGAAAGGGAAGGTGAATGTAAGGCAATTTGAGACTCCTTCAAGTTGAGAAAAGTGGTATATGAGAATTCTTCTTCTTCTACTACTACTACTACTACTACTACTACTACTACTACTACTACTACTACTACTACTACTACTACTACTAATACTAATACAGAGGAGATCCTAGAGAAAGAGAGGATTCACAACAATGAGGGATGCTAAATCTATGTTAGGAAATATCTAGAGCAGTCTTTCTCAACTTTTTTACTGTTGAGAAACCCCTGAGACATTCTTCAGGCTTCAAGAAACCCCAGAAGTGGTGTGATAGTGTGGAATATGGTTGGGAAGCAGAGCTTTGTACATGCTCACAAAAGCCTGATCTAGCGATTCTGGGGAGAGGATGGTTTGGGGAGGGGAGTCTTCAACAGGAAGAATCCATAGAGTCTACACTTCATCCATTATTCTCTAGGGGAAATCATTTATTTTGTCCAAGGATCAGTTGCAATTCTTGGAAGTCTACAATTCCAATCTGGATGTTGGCATCCATACAAAATTGTACAGTTCCCACTCAAATTGCCTCTTCTATGGCATTAAGGTGAGGCCGCCATATGCAAGTAGTCCTCAGTATGAATGCAGCTGATCATCCTAACAGGCACACCTGTGTAAAAAACATACCTGTCCAACACCTACGGTCCCTCTGAAGGTGGGTCCTGCTCTATCTCCAAAGCCCAGGATAGCTTTAGAGTCGGACTGCACACAACATAGAAGAAGAAGAAGAAGAAGAAGAAGAAGAAGAAGAAGAAGAAGAAGAAGAAGAAGAAGAAGAAGAAGAAGAAGAAGAGTTGGTTCTTATATGCCGCTTTTCCCTACCCGAAGGAGGCTCATAAGGAGCTGTACTCAGACTGATGAAAAAGTCTTGGCTCCGACATTTGCATCACTGGATTCGAGTCAGTAGTAGATACTTTTAAAAATGAAATTGTAGAAAGAGGGCGGGGAGGGGGGAAATTAACGATTTGTCAGGAGGGAAAGCACAGATACTCTTACAGGATCCTGGAGACCTATTAGCTCACCCATTCATAAAATATTGAATGGGGAGTGAAAAAGGAAAACATTTTTTATTGTGCATCAGAGGGTCTTAGATTACTTTGAAAGCATTAGTTAATTAAGCTTCAAAGGGACCCCTGTAAAATAAATACGGTCCCTTGCAGGTAGACTGAGACCAATTACAGGTCTTAAATGACATGTGCATTTTAATTTGCTGAAACGCTTGCCAGAGGTCAGAAAACAAATTGGCCTGGAAACAGAATCCAGGAGCCAGCCTCTATCAGGCTAATGCTGTTAGCTTCCAAGGGAGATACCTTAACTTAAAGCATCAGATGATATAGCCCCCGGGAGCCCAGACTCATATTTCTAAGCATTCTGGATGTCTCAGTCTTCAGTAACACTGGACAAAAGAAGATCAGAGTCAAATGAGAAAGTTAATAGATGCTGGGGGAAGGGTGCTCAGGAGTAATAGATGTGTGTTAGTGACCATGCATTGGGGGGGCACTAATCTTTAATTAAAGATTTAGAAACTTAGAACTGGAAAAGACCACCGGGGCCAAGTACCCGATGCTGGAAATTCACAGCTTCCCCATTTTCCCAGTGACTCCTGCTCTTTGGCCAGAGGAAGGAAGAGAAAACTTTCCAGAATTCCCGGGCCAATCTGGCCTGGAGGAAAATTCTTTCCTGTCTAGGGATGAGCATGAAACAGTTCGCGAGCTAAGGTTTGTCATTAATTTTGGCTAGTTCATGATTGCAAAATGATGTTTACAAACTGAAGAGTCACATGCACTAACATGAATCTTAAGGCAGTTCATGGTAGTTTGTGAAGTGTAGTAACCTCATTTTCTGATTTTCACGAAAAGCAGTTGAGCATCAGGGAGAAGAAAGCATCTGCTTTCTGCTCCCCGTCACTTTTTGTGGGGAGCAGAAATCAGGGGCTTAAAATCTGAGTCATTTAAGCCTTAAATGACTCAGAGCCATTGAAATCCTTTCTTTTTGCTCCCTGTAAAAAGTGGCAGGGTGCAGAAAGCAGAGTCACAAATCAATATGAATCAGTTCATTTTGCAAACTGGAATATCAGTTAGTGGTTCAGTTTTGTTGTTCAGACACAAACCATGAACTGAACTGCAAAAATGAGGTTCATGCCCATCCCTGTTTAATGCCAAAAATGTCAATTGACATTACTCTGGGCAGATACAAAATGGCCGTGAGAGCTGAGCACCACCACAGGAGCGAGACAGAGAAGAAGAAACTGCACACACACAGAGGGGAGGGGCTGATTCCAGAGTAGAGCCTTCGGACCCCCTCCCTCCTAGAATCATAGAGAATCAATTGGTTTTAAGCTTATGCGGCCAATATCATTTCAAGGCCATCAAGGCAGCATGTCAGCCCCACTTAGCAGGGAAGTAAACATAACCTCTCAGTTTCTAAAGGATTAGAAATTTAAAAATGCTTTGCTTTGGTCTTGATAGAATAAAAAAAATTGTAGAATGATGCTTCTAAGACTTAATGGCCCAGGTCCAAGGAAAACCATGTTTGCATTCCAAAAACCATAATGGGACAATTCCCAGTAATGCATGAAAATACTTTTTCTACCAATGGCAAGGGAGGGTCAGCTAATCTTCGTAAACCAGACAAATCGGCTTCTAGGAAAGTTACAGATCTGAGAATCTTCCTAGAGGAAATTCGTGTGCGTAGCTAAAATAACAGGTCATTAATCAGGGGGAATGGAAGTACAAAAAAAAAGGATAATTAAAGACACTCAAGATTATATTGGGCTTTTGATTTGACCTAAAAATATCTAGCAGCTTTCTGGGTCATGTTATTTTGTATTGCAAATGAACCTGACCTTCTTGAAGCTCACCAAAAGACTTCGGAAAAAATAAGCTTTGAAAGTACACCAGTTCTTTGCAAAGGAATTGCTATTTTGATGCAAGGTGACATCATACAGAAGTCCAGGCATTGTCCTTTCCTAGGCCCAAGGCAAACATCACACACAGAGCAAAGTTCTACAGGGCCGCAGCATGTAGGAAGCAATCTTATCCATAATGAGGGAATCATACTGTTGCCATTACTTCCCTCAAGTTCTACTCATACAACATGATGCCTTCATCCAGACATTATCAGAGGCAGGGCTTTGTTTGTGATGGTATCATGTCCTGTCGAGTTTCCAAGAAGCAGACTCTTTGGTGCAAAATAAATCTCTTTATTGAAGGAAACAGGCAAACAAGAACATGGAATTACTTGCTGAAACTGATTTGAAATTAAGCTAGCATGCCTATATGGCCACCTGCACCCCCTCCCCACAACTTGAATCCTGGCACACAAATTAATTGCCAGCTGCAAAAGATCTTCCCTGTGTAAGCAGTGCAAGATGGTACAACATTCCAAGCAGATTACCACAACCACCCAAGGTTAGGGCGAGGCAACATCATAGGGGAGAGTTCTGTGAGAATATACCACAGTTAATTGGGGTCAACCAAACAAAAGAGCATAAGGTTATCACATGACAGAACCAAAAACCAACCAACCAAACAACAGGCCAAAGAAACAGATTAAGGTATATATATTATTAAAACAACAGACGAATGCATGACAGCCATGACATGACAAGAACCAGTGAACAAGATCTTGACAGACCAATGTCCTGGCCTGGATACCCAGGCTGGCCTGATCTCATCTGAGAATGCTGGAAGTGAAGCAGAGTTGGCCCTGGTTGATATTTGGATGGGAGGCCACCAAGGATGTCAAGGGTCACTATACAGAGCACCATCCACCTGAACCAGATTCCAGGCAAAGATGGACATCCTTGCTCATGTAACCATCTGTTCAGCTGACATTTTGCATGTTCAACATAATGCCTTTATAATGCCTTTATCCAAACATTAGTTGAGGCATGGCTTTGTTTGTGAAAGTACTCACCAGTACCATGACCTGAAGAACCTAGGCTAGCCTGTCCTTGCCAGAGAATGTTGGGAGCTAAACTGAATTGGCCCTGGTTGGTATGTGGATGGAAGACCAAGGAAGTCTAGGCATGCTACTTTAAAAAAGAGGAGGATAAACTTGGAAGAAAACATACAGGATAAAGGTATCCATAGAACTGACAAGTTGGGCCTGAAGCTGTCCCAGAATTACATCTGATCTCTAGATCTAATTGACAGATGTTACTGCAATGCAATTCCAGATGCAACTAGAATTCAATTGGCAGAGCTCAGTTCCCCTGGAGAAAGCAGCTACTTATCATACTCTTCTGAGGTTCTTCATCTCCAGACTTCACCCTCTCCAGGCTCCACACCCAAATAGCCAAGAACTTCCTGTTCCAGGTTGCCAACTCTAAATATCAGAGTGGCATGGAAACTGTTTAACTGTGGTATAATCCCATGCTCTTCCCGCCAGAATTATATGGCAACATGTATGAGAATATTCAATTACTCCCAATGTACAGACTTCATTTGAGAAAAGAAAGTCCTTTATTGAAGGAATAACAATTAGATCATGTTGGGGTTCTTGCTAAAAATCCTACCTCTACAGCTCCCTTATCTACCCTCCACCCAACATTTTTGGCACGAAGCTGCCATCTCCTAGCAGGATTCATTGAAGTTGGTGGTGCACCAGAAAACGTGCCGTGGCTTTGTGGCTCAAAAGCAAGACAAACAATTAATGGGATATGCTGATGTTTATTTTAAACTGTAAGCCCATCAATGAGACACCAGAGGGAAGCCAAAGAGGAATGATGTCATGAGATGGTGGCCAGTAGCCTGCAGCTGTGATCTGATATGCAATTCACACAGAGGCATATTTCTTGCAGTTCCTGGCAGGTTGCACCATAAAGACATTTATTGAGTCCTTGATGGGCTGGGAGCTGGCAATGGTTCTGTCTGTTACAGACAATGGATGGTGGTACGCTCTGCTGATTTCACTGATGTGTTACATTTTAACTCCAGCTACTTCCCGAGACAGAGGGCTGCCTGCAGTAAAATAAATCCAATCAATACAACCACCAAAATCTTCAAGACCACTTTTAAAAGATCAACATTTTAGCTGTGCCCAAAAGTCAACTGTCAGAAGTCTAGAACACAAAAAAATATTAGGAGATCCTGGGCAAAACTTCATTGCAAGAAAGTTCTAACTGAACAGGTTGGACTTTGCCTATATTCATTTGTTTTCTTTCTTTTTTTTTTTAAGGAATATGTACTGGCAGTAGCACCAAAGTCACAATTGACAAGGAGAACATTGAATGTATTGATGAGTTCATCTTTCTTGGCTCTATGATCAATCAAAGTGGTGGATGCAGCCGTGAAATCAAACGGCAAATAATACTGGGCCGGAACGCAATGTTAGGCATGAACTGAATATGGAAGAGTAAGGATATCAGCCTTAATACAAAGTGCTGGCTAGTCAACACCGTTGTCTTCCCCATAACAACCAATGGATGTGAAAGCTGGGCCCTGAAGAAGGAAGACAGGAGGAGAATAGATGCTTTCGAATTATGGTGTTGGAGACAAATGCTGCGAATACCATGGACAGCCAAAGTTACCAACAAGATAGTTTTAGAGAGGAGCAAACCAACTATGTCATTAGAAGGGAAGATATTACAGCTAAAGCTCGCTTACTTTGGACACATCATGCGATCAAACTTGCTAGAAAAATCATTAATGCTCGGCATGGTCAGCAGCAAAAGAAACGTGGTTGCCAAAGGATCTGCTGGCTCGACACGATCAAAGCCGATACAGGGATGACCATGACCCGACTAAAAGAAGCAGTCAGAGACAGGGGTGCATGGCAAAGACTTTCCTATAGAATTGCCAAGGGTCGGACACAACTGAATGGATGACATCATCATCATCATCATCATCATCATCATCAGTACAACTGCTATTGCATCTCTTTAGCGGATGTTAAAAAGTGTTGGAATTGCAATCTGCAAGTAATTGGGTGAAGTCAGCCTTGAAGGGCTGTTGTTAAGCTGTTTGCCTCTGTGCTCACTAGTGGCATTAAGTGGTCACAGGTGAGACTGCAGTGGAAAAACCCCAAGCACATGTCCTGGGGATTCCTTTGTTTAAAGTGGCTCCCGCCTACTTCTTCTTTCTTCAGGGAAAACAGATTCATCTGTGTCCTTTGCTAAAGCAAGGAACAGACATTGAATGCTCTCAGCTTTCTCCATTCATGGAACAGGGGCTCTCCAGATGTCAATGCTGGCAGGGGCTCATGGCAATTGTAGCCCATGGATATTTGGAGAGCCATGGTTTGGCTATCCCTGGCATAAAGGTAAAGGTATCCCCTGTGCAAGCACCGGGTCATGTCTGACCCTTGGGGTGATGCCCTCCAGCGTTTTCATGGCAGACTCAATATGGGGTGGTTTGCCAGTGCCTTCCCCAGTCATGACCGTTTACCCCCCAGCAAGCTGGGTACTCATTTTACCGACCTCGGAAGGATGGAAGGCTGAGTCAACCTTGAGCCGGCTGCTGGGATCGAACTCCCAGCCTCATGGGCAGACAGCTTCAGACAGCATTTCTGCCACTTACCACTCTGCGCCACAAGAGGCTCTTATGTAAACAGTACTGGGAATCTGAGAATCACTGAGAAGACAGATCTCTATGAAAAGTTAAAAAGTATACTTGCTTATGTTTATCCCCCACCCCCAACTGAGCTCTAAACAGCTTAAACAGCCCAAGGAAGGTTAACATGGGTTAGGTGTAATGTTCCTTGTTCTTTGTACAACGATATTTATGAGCCCAGGTATAAGCCGTTTCCTGCACTTCTTGGAGGTTTTTTATTCGTCCAGAGAAATGGAGAGTGTTTGTCAAGCGAGCTCTTGCCTATAAACACATCAAGCAAGCCAGAGGCACCTCTTCCAGGTGGAATCCAAGGGTGAGTGGCTTTCAGTCATTCCTCCTGTTGTCGGACTCCATTTTGCAGTACCATGAAGACTCGTCTGATCTTTAGGTGGGACCAGCCCTGGAAGAGAAACTTGTGGGGACTTTGGAGTGTTGTCAAACGAGTGGTTTTTGTACATATCAAACTTCTCTTTTTAATGGGAAACAGTTCATGTGTTCTCAGGGACAGTGGTAGAGTAAAAAAAACAACAACAAAAAACTGCAATCCAAATTAGCTGAAGCAACCATTAGGTGTTTCAACTAATTTGTTTTAATAATCGTTATTCAAAAAGTCATGATTAAACAAATTGTTGTGAGCAAATCACAAAGTATTTCTTAGTATTGGCAGAGTACCTTCAGGACATAAGAGCATGAGGAGAGCCCTGTTGGATCGGACCAGTGGTTCATCTAGTCCAGGGGTAGTCAAACTGCGGCCCTCCAGATGTCCATGGACTACAATTCCCAGGAGCCCCTGCCAGCGAATGCTGGCAGGGGCTTCTGGGAATTGTAGTCCATGGACATCTGGAGGGCCGCAGTTTGACTACCCCTGATCTAGTCCAGCATCCTGCCTCACACAGCAGCCTCTGGAGGTCCAAGATCAGGGCATAGAGGCCGGGGCCTTCCTAAGAACACCAGAAGAGCCCTGCTGGATCAGGTCTAGCATCACGTCACACCCAGCAACCGCTCAGTTGCCATGGAAGGCCAAATAAAGAGGTCATAGAGGCCAAGGCCAATATATTGGCAAGTATAAAACAAGTTGCAATTATTCCTTTGGCTGTTTTATGTGAAGAACCGGTTCATTTTGTCCCTTACTTTTCACAACCTGAAGGAATCTCAAAGCAGCTCACAAGTAACTTCCCTTCTTCTCCTCACAACAGACGCTCTGTGAGGTAGCTGGAACTGAGAGAGCTCTAAGAGATCTGTGACTGGCCCAAGGTCACCCAGCTGGTGGCATGTGGGGGAGTGGGGAATCAAACCTGGTTCTCTGGATCCGAGACCACCACTCTTAACCACTAAACCATACTGGCTCACCTATAGTATGAATATTTATTATGAATATTTTTTTGCATTATCTCATGTGCTCTGTCCACACACACAGGCACACACACACAGAGGTTGTGTCAATCCAGATGTGGCTATCACAGTTGAGAAGGGCACTGCGGAAGCTATGACCAGTTTAAATTAGTCGTCGGGTCCCTTAACGTCCTGTTTACCCTCCACCCCGCTGCCATATTTGGTTGGCACCTTTCTTTCTTTCTTTCTTTCTTTCTTTCTTTCTTTCTTTCTTTCTTTCTTTCTTTCTTTCTTTCTTTCTTTCTTTCTTTCTTTCTTTCTTTCTTTCTAGTCTGCGTGTGTGTGCCGGGGAACAGCAAAATACAACGGCCCACCTTTTTATCCCCTTGTTTGTGTTCTAGCAGTGTTGCATTGCAATGCAATTATGGTAATTTAAAAAAATGTTTTCGGACTTGGAGGGGGGTGCTCAATTGAGACAAAATGGGTCTGGAAGATGATTGGGGATTTTTGATTTTCTGTCCCTCGGCTATCCTGTGTGTACACAAATCCTGGGGGCAAACAGGGTGGGGAGAGAGGGTCAAAGGCTTCCCATGCAGTCATGGGGAAAATTGGGGCAACTATCCTGTAGCAAAAAAGCAGGGGGCAGTGTGGCATAATGCCTCCTGTGTGGTAAATGTGTCAGAGCTGGCAAGGGTCTGGTCATAATTTGAGGCTGCGCTTGGCTCACCCCCCCCCCCTTCTGAGCTTCCCTAACCACATGCAGAAAACTTTTATGTTTCAATGGGAGGGGGGATAGATAAAGGACTGAGTTCAAATCGATCTGAATTTAGCAGGATCCACAACGGAATAAGTGCAGAATCAGCCCTGGTTATATGTGGGTCCACATTCTGAAATAGAAAAGGTAGGTCTTGATTTACATTTAGAAGGCTATTGGTGGTTCGAGTCCTGCGTATCTGAAAGACTGCTTCTCTATTTACATCTCCTAAAGAAAGCTCCATTCTGTGAACACCAACCAGTGTGCCCTGGTCTCAAAGAGGTATATTTGGCCACAACCAGGACTGCTAAGTGGAAGACTGCAGCGTGTGCCTATAGAGGACCAACTATGCCCTTGTAATTCAGGTGCAATAGAATGGATTGCCCACACTATATTGTACTGTGACTTTTATAGGGTTGCCAGAAACCATTTAATTTAATCGACCTGGGATTGGAATAAAAGCTCTGTGCAGATTCAGCCCAGGTCATTGGCATCCTATCGCTTGGCAACTAAGCATAAAATTAAAATAAACATTTATGATTCTCTCATGTGATAAGATATTATGGCTTAAAACTTAAGAAAAGGATAATAGTGAACACCTAGCCACAGTTTAATTGGTATGGGCAGCCCAGGCTAACCCAATACTGTCAAATATCAAAAGCTTATCCATAGTTACTTTGTAAATGGAAGACCACAGAAGAAGAGTTGGTTCTTATAGGCCACTTTTCTCTTCCCGAAGGAGTCTCAAAGCAGCAAAAATTCCCTTTCTTCTCCCCACAACAGACACCCTGTGAGGAAGGTGAGGCTGAGGGAGCCCTGAGATTACTGCTCAGTGAGAGCAGCTTTATCAGTGCTGTGGATGAGCCCAAGGTCACCCAGTTGCCTGCATGTCAGGGAGGGGGGAATCAAACCCTGCTTGCCAGATTAGAAGTTAGTGCTCCTAAGCACTAAACCAAGTCCAAGGTTACTACATAGAGTCAGGAAATGGCAAACCACTTCTGCTCAACTGGTGCCTTGAAAACCCAATGGAATTGTCATGATTTGGCAATAGCTAGAAAGCCAGCTTAGTGTAGTGGTGAAGAGCATCATCCTCTAATCTGGGTGTAAACTGCACGGAGCTTTTATTCCAACCCCAGACTGATTTAGTCCCTGCCCTCTACCCAGAATGCGATTTCCGTTTGGATTTGGGGCGATTTTAATTTTCCTTCTGCAGCAAGAAGGATTGATCCGGAGTGACCCTACCTTTATTGTGCAATATCTCAGACTGCTTTTAATCCTGAATATATTCAGAAAATCACATTGTTTTGAATCTGGTCTCTCCTCCATGGTAGAGGACCCGTGATTGGCTACAGGTGGTCATGTGACAAGCCTGCCTCAAAGGAGAAACCCCTAATTTCTCTCTGTCGGCCTTGGATTTTTTTTGTGCCTTCGTCGTTCCCCCCCACCTTCAAGAAAAGAAAGGATTTTTTCCTCCCTCCTCTGACTTCTTTGATCCTCTTCCCCCTTCAAGAAAACAAAGAGTCTCCATTTGCCTCCCCCCCCCCCTCTTCTCAGCCTCCCTAACCACATGCAGAAGACTTTCCTGTTTCAATGGGGAGGGGGGGGGAGAAGAAGACCCGAGTTCAAAGCAATCTGAATTCAACAGGATTGACAATGGAATAAAGAAAGTAAGTGCAGACTCTGCTCTGGAGAGCCGGGTTTGATTCCCCACTCCTCCACACACAGCCAGCTGGGTGACCCTGAGGTAGTCACAATCCTGTTCTCACAGAGCAGTCCTGTCAGAGCTCTCTCAGTCCCACCTACTCACAGGCTGTCTGCTGTGGGGAGAGGAAAGGCAGGCGATTGTAAACTGCTTTCAGGACCCTTCAGATTGTGAAAAGTTGGATATAAAAGCCAACTCTTCTTCCTCTTCTTCCTCCTTTTCCTTCTCCTCAACAGCACTTCCAGTTCCAGAAGGAATTGTGGTTCCAAGTGCTCTGTTATTGGCCTCAGGTGGGGCAAACAAGGCAGTGGGACAATTTCCCAGGTTTTATTCATATTGTAGGGTATAAGGAAATCCAGATATTTGTCATAATTATAAACAGGTATAAGGAGAGCACTCCCATCAGCCTGATGGGGATAACACAAAGGGCTTAATTTGTGATTCCTTAACTAGCCTCATGTTAGAAAAATTCTCCCTCCCCCCTCGCTTGTACCCTGCATCAAATGTTTCCTAAATAACACAAGTGCTGATACTCAGCAGCATGGGTGAAGATGCTTCAAGGCTTTTACTGTTGCAAAGTGCTTTAGCAGAATTTGTGGGGGTGTTTTTTTTTTTCTTTTTTTGCAATGGGAATAATTATCGCTGTACAGTAAACTGGGCAGGGGGGAGGGGGGAGAGGGAAATCACACTCGGAAATCAAAAATGCAAATTGCTGAAATTTGTTTGTTGAAATGTGATTAAAAATACAGGATCTCAAAGTCGGCATTTTGCGCTTGTGAGCTGGGAATAATTAATCTTATTTGTGAACACTTTTTGGTAGCGCAAACAGACGTGTTTGGGTTTCTAATTTTTTTTTCTTTCCTAAATGAACGTGGAAAGGAATGCAGTGCTACTGAGAGAATGCGACACCCCACCATAGCTGCTTTGCGTATAATTGACTTCCGCCCAAGGGTGGCACCAGCTCAGGTGTGGGAGGGGGATAGAAGGACAAAGCGTGTGTGTTGGTCTCACAAAGGCACCAAACGAAGAAGCGGAGTGATATGTCAGCTTCTGTAACCAGCCAATTTATTCATGTATTTACTTATTTATGATCAGATTTCTAGACCAATCCCATTGGCCTGCTGTCTCGGGGCAGTTGACAACATTAGTAGATATAATAACAATTAAAATAATTAAACAATTCAAAATGATTAAAACAGTTAACTTGACCAAACAGTTGGTGACATCCCCATTAGAGTTCTTCTTGTTGGGACAGGCAGTGAGAGCTATTTGGATTACAGCAGAGCTATTCGGATTATTGCTGGTGTGCTTGCTTGTCTGAATTGGCCAAATGAGAACAATATGCAATTTAATAAAGATGTAAGTGTAAAGTTCTGCATCTGGGTCAGAAAAATGAAATGCATGCCTACTGGATGGGGGATATGCTTCTAGGTAGCACTGTGTGTGAACGAGACCTTGGGGTACTTGTGGATTGTAAACTAAACATGAGCAGGCAGTGTGATGCAGCGGTAAAAAAGGCAAATGCCAATTTGGGCTGTATCAACAGAGGCATCACATCAAAATCACAAGATGTCATAGTCCCATTGTCTACGGCACTGGTCAGACCACACCTGGAGTACTATGTGCAGTTCTGGAGGCCTCACTTCAAGAAGGACGTAGATAAAATTGAAAGGGTACAGAGGAGAGCGGCAAAGATGATCTGGGGCCAAGGGACTAAGCCCTAAGAAGATAGGTTGAGGGACTTGGGAATGTTCAGCCTGGAGAAAAGGAGGTTGAGAGGGGACATGATAGCCCTCTTTAAGTATTTGAAAGGTTGTCACTTGCAGGAGGGCAGGATGCTGTTTCCGTTGGCTGCAGAGGAAAGGACACGCAGTAATGGGTTTAAACTACAAGTACAACAATATAGGCTAGATATCAGGAAAAAAATTTTCACAGTCTGAGTAGTTCAGCAGTGGAATAGGCTGCCTAAGGAGGTGGTGAGCTCCCCCTCACTGGCAGTCTTCAAGCAAAGGTTGGATACACACTTTTCTTGGATGCTTTAGGATGCTTAGGGCTGATCCTGCGTTGAGCAGGGGGTTGGACTAGATGGCCTATATGCCCCCTTCCAACTCTATGATTCTATGATTCTCTACCAAGGAAGGGCACAAACCAGCCAATGAACAAGTTCATCATGGACTTGGGCTGGCTAGTGGTTCACAAAGCAATGTTCAGGAACTGAAGAATCACCATGAACTTTCACAAATGTGATCCTCTTTGTGGCAGTTCATGGTTCTTCATGAAAAGAAGCTGAACAAAGAGGAGCTCCCCACCACTCTGCTCTGGTTTAAATGCTCCCCAGCTTTCTGCTCCCTGTGGCTTTTTGCAGGGAGCAGAAAGCAGGGTAATAAACAGCTACAAACCTCCTATAAAATGTTGCCTGTTGTAGGGAGAAGATGGGGATGTGATTGTAAGCAACTGTGAAAATCTTTAAGGAGAGAAAGACATGGTGTAAAAAACTATTCTACATTAAAGAACATTAACCATATGCTGTCGAATAAGCAGTATATAGCAGAAATCTGGTGTTTAAACTTTAACGAGCAGGGGTAGTCAAATTGCGGCCCTCCAGATGTCCATGGACTACAATTCCCATGAGCAATTCCCATGAGCAAATGCTGGCAGGGGCTCATGGGAATTTGAGTCCATGGACATCTGGAGGGCCGCAGTTTGACTACCCCTGTTAAAGAGGTTTACAAGGTGCATGAACCAATATGAACCAGGTTCATTCTCAAACCAACCTCCCTATTCATATGGGTTCATGCTTTGGTTTCTGGTTCAGCTAGGAACCAAACCACAAAAATACTACCTGTGCCCATCCCTATTCTTTACTTTTCCCAAAAAAAACCCCAATGAGGGTATTCTCAAACCTCCAATTTATTATTAGCAAACAAAAATTGTTTGTTTTTGATTTTTAAAAAAGAACTAAAACTAATACAAAGCTTTAAAGTACAAACAACAAAGCTGCCACAAGAGCTCAGTAATACAAGTTTGAAATTAATTTCTCATTTTAGATAGGAAGGTTCTTCAAATTCATCAGACATTCGGCCATGTAGCAGACAGGTGGGATTTACATAAGTGAAGACAACAACAACAACAACAAGCCTTTAATAGCATATAAAAGTGCAATATAAGAAGGGAAAGTGCAAAAGGATCCACTGCTAGTGAGAACAAAGGCAAAGATCATGCTTTAGACATAATACATTCACGATTTCTCATGGCAAGATGTAAAAACTTTGCTACTGGTTCAATTATATCAGGGTTCTGGGATGTCAAAAGAAACTGATTGTAAGCTGTGACTTCTTCGGGTAGTAAAAAGTTCCAGCTCTTCAAAAAAAAAAAACCCTGCAGTTTAATTGGATAACCTTTTGCCGAAGTGGCCATACATTACTTGTAGTGGGTACTGTAAGTTATGAATCTTTGCAAGCATCTATACAAAGAGCTTAGCAAATAGACAGTGGATGCATTGTTTCGAAAGGGTTAAGACCAGCGGTGAAGAAAAGCCTGTCGTGGTCGGTCTCTAACTAGAATAAATGATCAGATATTGAGTCAATTATTGGCTAAAAAGCACTCTGGAAAGAGCAGACAACGTATTTAATTATTTACTTCACTGTTAATTAGGGAATGCAGAGGAAAACTTGTAATTGAGGCACTTATCAGTGAAATCCTCTGCAGAGGTACTACAGTCTAAAGCCCACTGATCTCAACTGATTTAGGAAGAATTAACTCTACTGTGGATTGCACTGGAAACCTTGTCAGTCGCATTGCATCTAAATGATTTTTTTGCTGTTAAGGCATTCTCCGGTGTGGAACAAATACAGGAGGAGACATACAGCCATATTCCAAAAGGAGGGGAAACTTCTTTGACTACTAGTAATTACACGTCCTTTGCTATTCAAAGCAGGCAATACAACAGTTGGATTTATCTGTTATCTATTAATCAACCTTGCATAGGTTGGCTAAATATTGAAGAACCCAGAAAGAGAGCAACTGCTGTGGATTAACAACATTAACTGGAGAGCTAAGGCCACACAGTAAATTTATCATTGGAGGAAAGGCAGAGCAATCCCATTATTCTAGAAATTTGCACTTTGTGTTTATCATAATCAGTAAACCATATATTTTTGGAAACGATGGGCCACTCGCTACCTGATTGGCCCTTGGCCAGGAATGGCCCTGTCCTGTAGCTGAGCCTAGGGAGAGAGCCCGAGGCCAGGAAGGGCTGATAAGGAGTCAGCTCTCCACCCCCAACTTCCTTCTGCCCTCAGAAAATGCTGGGAGGAAGCTGAGCTGGCCCCACTGAGTAGCTCAGGCGTGGAGGAAGAGGAGAAGCAGCAGCAGAAGAGCCCCCAGTGAGTAGCTCGACCATGGAAAGATGGAAGGAGGGATAGGAGAAGTAGCAGCAGCAGAAGAGCCAGCCCCAGTGAGTAGCTCAGTCATGGAGGGAGAGGAGAAGGAGCAGCAGAAGAGGCCCGAGTATCCCTGGCTTGGAGGGAGGGAAAGAGGAAGAAGCAGCAATAGAAGATGCCCCACTGAGTAGCCCTGGCATTGAGGGAGGGGGGATGGGAGGAAAAGCAACAGCAGAAGAAGAGCTGAACCCAGTGAGTAGCTTGGCCCTGGAAGGATGGGGGGAGGGGAAGGAGAGCCTGCTCTTATGAGTTCCCCTGGTGTAAAAGTTGGGGTTGGAGGAAGCCCAGTCTGCCCCAGTGAGTTGACCTCATGTAGAAGTTGTGAGGTGGGAAGCACAGCCTGCCCCAGTGAGTTACCTCAGTGAGGCCACAGTGAGTAGCTCAGCCCTGGAGGGAGAGTGGGAAAGGAGCAGCAGCAGCAGCAGAACAGCTGGATCCACTTAGCAGCTTGGCCCTGGAAGGTGGTGGGGGGGGGGTGGAATTCAGTTTGTGAACTAAATTTCCAGTTCATACAAGCTCATGGTTCAGTCTGTGGTTCAGCTATAGACCAGGAACCAAATTGACTTGCAAAAACATGGTTTGTGCCCATTCCTGCTGCTGAACATAATAGTTGTCTCTGGACTGCTGTGAGTTAGGGGTAGAGTAGATGTGTAAAATGCCCTTCATGTAGGCTTATAATTTCTTAGCAAGAAGATCTGGCTATCTGCATATCCACTTTCTTCTATTATTTATTTTGTTCATAGCCAAGAGCAAGATTTAAACAATTCATTCCGTCTCTCAGGGTTTTATTGTCATCAGTGTGAATATCCAGAAGGATTCATGTTTAATACATATTGTTTTAATTGTACCTGGAAAATAAAATAAAAACAGATTTAGGATGAGTCTTTTGAAAGTGGTACAGTGGCTAATTTGATTCTTCTGCTTTTTTTCAGCATTATGGATTTTCCTCTGTGTAGTTAACATCATACACACAAAAAGAATAACACACAATTACAATGTACAAAAGATTATTATGTGTACAGTTTAGTTGAGTAGGGATTCCCCCAAAGCTTCAGAAGTTTGAAAAGAAAACATGCCATACACTCATAATCTGCTTTAATGGTATTAAAACCATCCCACAACTGTTGGATAAGGCACTCTCAATGCACTGCAGAAGCAGATTTTCCTGTTTCACACAAGAAAATACAGCTGCAAAAGCACATTGAAAGTGCATTATCTGATGTGTGCAGAATGGACTACGGAGTACTAACAATTTTCGGAAAACAAAGTTTGTTGCACTGGTAAGTTCACTTATTACATGAACCCATAGTTTACCTAAGCAATGATTAGTGCATTTGTCTGAATACGGGTCTCTTCATTAATTATGATCCATTACAATCCATCAGAGAAGGACCTAAAGATGTTGTACTAACTTAGTCTTAACTAACTAAAGTTTTGCAAGGTGAATAAACACACTTTTAATCCTATTTAATATTGATTTCTACAAACTTCTGAGACATGTAGGAACAGAAATCTTCAAAACCCAAGATAGAGCCGGAGAAATTGCTACTTCTGAACATAAACATGAAACAGATTCATGATTATTCATGCAAGTAAAGTAATTTTGGGAGAGGCAGGTTAGAAATTTCTAAATGAAGATGTGTTGGTTTTTATATGCCGCTTTTCTCTACCAGAAGGAAAGTGGCTTACAATCACCTCCCCTTTCCCCACTACAAACATCCTGTGAGGTGGGTGAGACTGAGAGAGCCCTGATATTACTGCTCGGTCTGAACAGCTTTATCCAGGCTGTGACAACCCCAAGGTCACCCAGCTGGCTGGATGTAGAGGAGGAGCAGGAAATCAAACCCGACTCACAAGATTAGAAGTCGGAGCTCCTAACTATACACCAAGCTGGCTCTCAGGAATAACTGATTTGTATATTCTTTATATTTTAAGGAGTCTCAAAGTGGTTTACAATCATCTTCCCTTGCCCACAGCCATCCTTTTGTGAGGCAGGAGGGGTTGTGAGAGTTCTGAGAGAACTGTGACTAGTACAGGGTCAATGGGTTAGATTCATGTGGAGGAATGGGGATTGAAACCCAGATCTCCAGGAAAAGAATAGGTTTTTATATCCCACCTGTACCTTAAGGAATCTCAAAGTGTCTTACCATAAACTTCCCTTCCTCTACCCACAACAGGCACCATGTGAGGGAGGTGTGGCTGAGAGAGCTCTGACAGGACTGCTCTGTTAAATAGCACTATCAGGGCTGTGATGAGCCCAAGGCTGCCCAGCTGGCAGTAGGTGGAGGAGCAGGGAATCAAATCCGAAAGTGTTCTGAGAGAACTGTGACTGACCCAAGGTCACCCAGCTGGCAGCATGTGGAGGAGCGGGGAGTCGCTCCAGAGGATGGGGGGAGAAGGAGAGAAATGAACTCATGAGCACATTGGGAGAGAGACAAATGAACTGTGGGGATGTGGCACAAATCTGCTGAATGTATGTTGTAAACCTGTTGCAAAATGAGGATGGGGGGGGGGGGTACATAGCAGAATGCTGTAGCTCTAGTAAAGTGTCTGAGGAAGAACCTAGGAGGGGAATATGAAGATCTGGCAGGCACCCTGGTCTGAAGCCTCTCTCAAGGTCACAAAGAATGACAGTATTTTCCAAAAACAGCTCTCGCCTTCCTGAGGAATATTCATATAAAGTGACGATCCATCCATGGATACCATAATGATAGGGAGCAAGAGTCATGAATTGTATTATTGGTATAAAAATTTATATCCCACCTTTTTTCTCGGTTCAAAGTGGCTTACAATAAAAACAGTCCCAATGAAAACCAAAGATATAATAGCAAGGCTCAAACCTTTCTCAAGGCCTGCCAGAGCCTTTGGGGGGAGGGGAAGGGGGAAAAACACTGCCTGTCACAGCATGATGTCCCAGATGTGATGTCACACTTCCCTAGAAATCACTGGACATTCATCGATAAGAACATGATTTCCAGTGTTTCCTAGAGAGCTGTGATATCTCTTTGAGGTTTCTCCGGAAGTGATGACATGTCATGGTGGATGACACCCCGCACCTCACCGCCATCCCTGTCCCTTATCTTGGCAACGTCTTGGAGACTCTGATCCTACAGGGGTAGTCAACCTGTGGTCCTCCAGATGTTCATGGACTACAATTCCCATGAGCCCCTGCCAGCTTTAGAAGGCTGTAAGCAAAGCTAGAATGTAGTGTGTTAACAAAATTGTAGCTCTTAGTCAGTGCATGTTAAAAAGTCAATGGAAAGATGTGAGTTCAGGGGAGGAGGGGCTGTGAGCACAGTCTTGTCTGAAGTTCTTTTCCTACCATTTGAGCAATATCTCTTTTTCTTGGTTGACAAGCCATTAAGATAATGGATTGATACTTTATTCTAAATGATTACCCATTTTCTTTTCTTTTTAAAAATCTACCCTGTTGTAGAGTTTGGGGCCATTCAAAAGCTTGTATATTCTTCTGTGCTATTTTGGGTTATTGTTCCTATGTTTATCTCATGGTTTCCTTGGGAACCCCTGCACCCAAATTTCTTCAACTTTACAGGGATGTTTCCTAGGATAACTAGTGTATTTCCTGTGGTTTTGATGTGAAACAGAGAGGAGATGGGTTTATTTATTTGGAAAATATACATGCCCCAAGATAGACTTGTCTCATCAGATCTCAGAAGCTAAGCAGGGTCAGTCTTGTAACAGATTTGGGTGGCAGGCCACCAAAGAAGTGCATGGTTCCTGTGCAGAAGAAGACAATAGCAAGCCACCTCTGAATGTCTGTTCCTTTGCAAATGTTATTATGTGAGTGGTCAAACTGACTCTCCAGATGTTCATGGACTACAATTACTATGAGCCCCTGTTAGCTGGCAGCAAAGACCATGAACATCTAGAGATGTCCACAGTTTGGCCACCCCTGCCTTATAGAGTCCTCATAAGCCAACTACTACTTGATAGTAAAGAAGTTTTCATTTTCTTTCTTCTGTCATGTAAGAAGATCACATTCTGATGCTTGCCTCAAAAACTCACGAATAAATCTTTGTTGGTCTTAAAGGTGGTACTGGACTCTGATTTTATTGTCCTGCACCATGTGCACCAAAAGAAACAGCCTCAGGTTTTGCCCCTTCTCAGCCTCCATGAATCCATACCAGGGGTTACATCCCTCCCAAATGCCTCCAGATTCCGCCCCCCCCCAAAAAAAACAACAACAACAACAACCCTGAACAATATGCAGTGAATTGGATTCACTGGAAACAAGAATAATACTCGAATCCAAATCAGTACTACATTCAAGAGACTACCTGAATTGGGCATGAAATAAACCATTGAAACAAGCCAATAGAATAAATCAAGCCACGAAATGAAGCAACCAGATGAAACAAATCTTGTCTGGCACATCCTTATTAGTTACACTGGCTTTGGAAGAGTTTAGATTTTCAAGTAGGGGCCGCCACAGAAACTGAACTTGAGCCATCTTTTTAGATTAGAGTTGATGAAGCCCTAATGGATTGTTTATCAGAAGATGGAGAGTTGACCACGTAGCCCAGCTGAAAGTACAGCTTTTGCAAGTTTGATCTGGTCCTCTGCACTTCAATAAGAAAGACAACAAAAGTGGAATAATGAATTATTTCTTGTATTGGAGGAAGGGATCCTTGTAGCATAAGATGAGATTACTGCTTTGACACTGTATGACGAACCAATTAAGGTCTCAAAGCCTTTCTTGGCTAAGAATGTAATTGTGTCAAATAAAAAGGGGGAACAAGCTAATAATAATTGGCTTGATAGAGAATGCTAAGATATGAGGCAGGAGGAACAATGACTTATTGTTATCATGCTACTTAACCAGACTCCCAGTACAATTCTAAGACTCACATCATTTGAAGTGCAATGATGAGGAGGAAGGAGAGTTGTTTTGTTATGTCCCACTTTTGTCTACCCTAAGAAGTCTCAAAGGGCCTTACAATCTCCTCCCCTTCCACAAAAGGCACCTTGTGAGATAGGTGGGGCTGAGAGAGTTCTGAGAGAACTGGAACTGTCCCAAGGTCACTCAGCAAGCTTCATGTGACTCAAAAGAGCTTCCACTGTCCTTCCCCTCCTCACCCCACAAAAGGCACCTTGTGAGGTAGGTTAAGCATGAGAGAGCTCTGAGAGAACTATGACTGGCCTAAGGTCTCCCAGCAGGCTTCATCTGGATGAGTGGGAAATCAAACCAGTTTGTCTAGATTAGAGGCCACAGGTCTTAGCCACTAGACAGGGGTCCTTGACTGCCCTGAAAGGGTTTCCTGAATAAGTGGGAGTTAATTATTTCTTTATGTTTTTAAAATTTGTTAAAGATTTATCAGGTGATATGACGTGAGTAATGATGTTCCTGGAAGGAGTGGGAAGGGGAGTGGCTCATGGTGGGCGTGTCCACAGCTACGCTTCCCAGCCATATTCATCACCATCACATGACTTCTGGGGTTTCTTGAAGCCTGAAGAATTATTCAGGGGTTTCTCAATGGTAAAAAAGTTGAGAAAAGCTGCACTAGACCACTCTAGATCCGCGCTTTGCACGGCTCCCCATTGGCCACTTGGCTCTCTAGTGTCACTCAGAGGGGCCAATCGGGAGCTGCTTTGCCCCCTCTGAGTTTTTATCATGATTCGGCCCGCCTCTTTCTCCTCCCCTTTACCTTTTAGCCTTTTATTAATACCGCTCTGCAGGAGTGGTTACAGATGTACACAACTGTACACAACTAGAGACAGAGAAAAGGCACATGGTTCTTCCATAAATTAAAAACAGCGGTACAGGTCTGTGACATCGGCTGAAAGGCAAGAATAGGGATTGGCATGAGGCAACTACGGAATGCAAGTTCACGATGAATTTTGGCTAAAAGGATCTCAACCTAGAGATGTGTAAGGAAGATCTACTGAGGAGCAATCATGAAGTGCCAAGAATTTTAAGGAAGTTTGTGGAGGTTTCTTCATGAAAAACAGGTGAGCAGTAGACAGCAGAAAGTCTTTTTTCACTCTCTGGTCGTACCTGTTTACTTTGTAGTTTCAGATTGTAAGGCTATTTTTGTGTTATAACTCACGAGTCTTGATTGAGGAAGCAAGCAGCATATAAGTAAAAAACCAATAGATAAATGTTGGTCAAGAAGGGAGTACTATGAGGGAGAGTCTATGAGGGAGAGTCATGTGAGATTGCTGAGTAGAAATACAGAAGTTTTTTGCGCAGAGAAGAATGTAACCTTGTGAAGGAGCATGGGCCCACTAAAGATACATGGTAACATCACCACAAATATCCAGCCAATGAGTAATAAAGACTCAGGCTTTTGGAGGTCCAACTGAGGGGGGGGGGGATACTCTGGGCTTCAGTTCTTTTGCTTGAATCTTTTGTCAGGTTTTCCCGACCTTTGTGCCATACCCACTTTCCTTTGATAAATCCTGGTTGCATTTTAAGTATTCTCTATAAAGGATAACTGCATATGAGAAGATCTGTGAGTTTATTTTATTGTTATGCACTGTTATATGTTGCCTTCAAGTAATCCCATTGCTGATTAGGAGATGCGAAGACCAGTATTATGGAGACTGGTTTATAAATCCTTTTTGGTGAGCCTTCCATTTTGGTTTGGGGTAAATTTTGGCATATTAAGAGATGAAATTTCACTCTTGGTGGGCATTTATATTAATTGGTAAATCTCTCCCTCCCCACAGGAAATTCCAGTAAGTGTTTATGTTGCTAAAACAATTCAAGTGTTGACAGATTGTACATTATTACCAATTCTGAGAATACTTTGATAAACATTTTCTCCTGATTCTTCCTACTTATTTTCCTAATTTGATGAATTTTGACCTTAGTCTTCTATTACAGAACCATTGAATATTCTACTATCAGCGATACCAGAGGTACAATGTAATAGGACTCCTAATAAAACATTTTCTTCAGTATCTATAGGCAAGTTGAGGATTTGGCCCATGTGATCTTTAGATGACCTAGATATTTATATAGCATGAGAAATGTCTTTGGTCTCTTGCATGTCAACTCTTTGGAAGATTAAGACTAATTATTAGGGAATAGATATGATTTTGTTACTTAGAAAAGCAAGATCCATAGCGGTAGTTATTGAAAATAAAAGTTAAAAAAAATTGTCATTAACATGAATATCTGTGAGGCCATCAGCTGAACTCTGGGATCCTAGGAGAAGTTGCACCTTTTTAAAACCATTGACTTTCACTGAACATAGAAAGGGGCAACTCTGCTTAGGATTGCATTGTATATTAACTGTATTAATACTAATATATTATGTAGTGATATTGTAATAGTAATAGCAGCAGATGTGAAGGTTTTGATTTTCGTATATTAGTGTCTGTGTGTGTGTAAATTCTATTTTTGTGTCTCTTACATTATATCATTTGCTTGAGAGCGAATGCCATAAATCAGATTGGATTGCATGTTCTGAAATACACATCAAAGAAAAGGCTGTGTCTTACTCCTATGGGGAAATTGTTTTCAGTTTTATCAATAAACAATAGTATTATCCCGTCTTGACATGCACTCTCCATGCTTAATTCATCACGGAAGTCTGTGGTTGTGAGGAAATACATAGCCACGAGAGAGGAGATGTCATGAGGTAGGTGGTCACTTCTGTCATGTTCAAATGCAATTAATTTTGCAGGACCCATTCCCTTTATGAATGTTCTAGTTCTATGTCTTCTGTGTGTCTGTGTAAAGGGCTGTCAAGTCGCAACCAGTCTATAGTGACCTGAGCCATTGCCTTCCACTTTGGTGTAGTAGTTAAGAGTGGCAACCTCTAACCTGGAGAACCCCAAGTCCTTAACATGCAGCCACTTAGGTGACCTTGGGTCAGCCCCAGAGCTCTGTTGGCCTTGCCTACCTCACAGGGAGTGAGTGGAGTGGAAGCCATTTTGGATAGTTCGTCCTTTGGGTAGTAAAAGACGGGATGTAAAATCCAGCTCTTCTTCTCTTTTTCTTCTGTTGTCTTCTGAGGCTTCCTGTCCAGAATCTTCCTTGGTGGTCTCTTTTCCAAGCACCAACCCTGCTTAGCTTCCAAGCTCTGATGAGACTGGGCTATAGCATGTTGCCCTGCCTCCCGTAAGTCCTATATAGTTGGAAACAATTCTGAAAGTTTTTTTCTCTCTCTCTGTAGATTCATCTGGGGAGGAAACACTAAGCTTAATTACTTTAGTCAGGAACATCTTCAGACCTATTCAGAATGGCCTGCCTATTTCATGTTAAAGGCAACATCGTTGACTTAAAAAAACAACAAAAAACCTCTGCTCCTTGGTACGCACTCTGATTTACAGTATTTGATAAGCAATCTGTCTTATAGAACTAGTCATAACTTCCCTTTTCCTAAAATTTTGAGTAACTGCCACTGCGTTACAAGATACCATCTGTGCAATCAGCGCACGATGATTGATTACCCATCAGTGTGGCTTTTTCTTCTTCAGAACAAAGAAGTGAAAGTTAATTTCCAAACATTTTGCCTGCATCATATTATCTCTTATCAGGACAACATGGTGAGGCCTTGAACACTGAAAATGGCCTTATACTGAATCAGACCATTGATCCTTCAAGGTCAGTATCATCTGCTCAGATCAGAAGTGGATCTCTAGGGTCTTTCCCATCACTTGCATCAGCTGAGCAGCAACATAGTGTAGTGATTAAGAGTGACAGACTGTGATCTAGAGCAGTGGTCCCCAACCATTTTATCACTAGGGACCGGTCAACGCTTGACAACTTTACTGAGGCCCAGGGGGGGGGTAGTCCAGAAGAACAGCCGAGGGACATCGCCACCACTGCCTAAGCCCCTGCTCTGCTTGCTTTCCCACTGGCGCCCCTGACTTCCTGCTGCCCGCTAGGGGCTGCTGCTAGCAGCAGCTGCGCAGTGCCACGCTGAGAGGGAGCACCAGCCATGGCGGGAGAGCACCAAAGGTGAGCTGGCAGCAGAGTGGCAGGGCAGCCCCCAAGGCAGCAGCTGGGGAGGAGGACGAGGAAGAGCTGGGGCCCAGTACCAACTGATCCATGGACCGGTACCGGGGACCACTGATCTAGAGAACCAGGTTTGATTCCACACTAAATCCCAGCTGGGTGATTCTGGGTTAGTCACAAGGTCATTCCGCACCCGTTAAATATAGTATAATGCTTACTGGCATAGACAAAGTGCAGTAAAGACATTCTCTCCAATAAAGTAAAAAATACCTGCACAGTAAAGGCAACTTTCATGCAAGATGGTAGGAGACATTATGATGCTCATCCAGATCTCAACTGACTGGAGGAAGATTTCCTTTATACAGAAATGTGTATTCCCATCCTGAATGCTGAGCCTCATTAGAACAAGACTGGAGCCACACTATAGAAAAAGCAGTACCTGTGAAACTGTTATTTCTCATTGCTGGATATAGATGCTAAACAGGAATTCCCCAGAATAGGCTATAACCTCTCTGAGCTCTTGAGATTTATGCCAATTCTTGCTTCTCTTCCTGTTTTGTACACAGCACACTAAGCAATATACACTTTTAAAGAAAATTAACTTTTCATACAGGATAATACTTTTGAAGCAAGACTTGTACATAACGGGGAACACTAGCTATCTATGCAAAAATAATCCAAGAATGTTTTCAGACAAAAAAGTATAGTTTTTTTTTTAAACAGAGACCTTTTTGGGTGAGAAAAACACCCCTCTGACTTACACAGAAGAATTTGATTTTACCCTTACATATTTAAGTACTTGCCTTTTTTCTTTAAGAAACAAGTTCAAAGCCATTATGTGTTCTTGTAGAGATCCTCGGTGCAAAAATACTTTAAAAATACTTTTAAAAAATAAGCATTTGATTTATAATTGAACAGAATCGTTTCTCCGTCTTTCTCAGCAGCTTGGCTACACATAATTTCTCCCACAGGATAATTTCTCCCATAGGATATATAAGACATCTCTCAGTATACCTCAGTAGTCCTGGTGCCTTGATGTGAGAAAAGCGAGAGTAAAGATGCTGGAACTGTACTGAAAACAAAAGATGGAGCCTTAAATGTCGAATGTTTTCCTTTCTTCACACTGGTTCCCTCTGTGGCAATCATCCCACAAAATTCCTCCCTCTCCTCCATGGCTGAACCAATCCTTGTAATCTCAGTGATCATTTATGCACTGGGGGTTTCATGGCAGGCTGCAGGCTGGAGTTTTAGTCGTGGCAGGTTGCCCCACCTCTTCTTGCACCCACACAGGGGAGCATTTGGCCCAGTGCGCCTCATCTGCCCCCGATTTTTGCTCCTGAATGGGAGCTGGGGCAGTGAAGTTCCCAGTGCATAAATGGTCAGTGTCATGTAAATTCAAGTGATTGTCAGCCAATAAGAGCCCATGGAAAGGAGGGTGTGAGCAGTCTCAATTAACAAGGGGGAAGACAATTTCCCTCCCTCTAGCCAGGGAATTTGTTCCTCTCAATAAGAGCATCATTCTAGCCTAGTTTTTGTTTGGCTTTTAGTTATGGCTTGGGATCAGCTTAGAGAAGAAAACTTGTTTTAGTATAATGCTTACCTTCTGTAGACAACATATTTTTGGCATTTTTCATGATGTCACCAACATCCAGCAACGAAGCAGCAAACCAGTAGCTACAGTCTCCATTTTAAAACAATAGCAAGGGAATCACATACATTGGATTCAATCAACTAAAAAGCACAAGCTACAGGAGAGCAACCAGCAAATCACATGCTAAGAAAATGTGTAGAGCCGAAATAGTGCTACCTCAACCTCCAGTGCCCGCCCATCCACCCGCCTCTCTCCCCCTTCTCCCGGAGACAGTTTTTTTTTTAAAGCAAACTGCCTGAAGTAATGAATAGGCATTGATTCATGCAGGCAAGGCAAAAAAAAAAAAAATCCCCCCACAGTTTAAACACAAGGCATGCCTCTTTGAATTTTTCTTCCCCCCAATCAGGAATGATTCTTCCCCCACCCTCCTATCTCAAATCAAAGGACACACTAAGGGCCCAATCTGGCTGCCTGTGCTTCAGTGCCCATGAAAGTCTATGGCACCATAGACTATAATGGAAAGTTCAGCATTTTTACCTTTTCTGGGCTCTTCCCTGACTCCCCTCCAAATTTCAAAATGATTGGTCCAAGGGGTCCACATCTAGGGACTTCCGAGGAGGGTGCCCCCATTCCTCCATTATATCTTATGGAATGAACTCTATAGGATATAATGGGAGGGGTGGGGGAAGAGCCTCCTGGAGCTACCCTGAAAGTTTGGAGGCTCTACCTCAAACCCAACCCCCCACCCAGGCCCCGAGAAAGGTGGGAATGCTGAAATTCCCATTATAGAATATGGAGAAAGTGGATTGGCTGCCTGGCTAGATTGACAGGTGGAAGAGACTCGTGTGTAAAGCGCATTGCTCTCTTCCACCATTTCAAGCAAGCATGCAGAGTGCAAAGAGTGCAAGAAGGATGCAGACAAAGTGAGAGAGCTAGAAGGTGAGGAATGGCCGGAGGCGGGATATTTTTTAGCACTACACCATTTTGCTGGTGTAACACTATTTTTTTAAATGTGTGGAATTTTCCACAGTTCTCTTGGAGCTGTTTTTGCAGAGCAGTTCTCTTAGAACTCTCACAGCCTATCTCACAGGATGTCTGTTGTGGGGAGAGGAAGGGAAAATTATTTGTAAGCTGCGTTGGGATTCCTTCAGGTAGTGAAAAGCCAAGTATAAAAAAAACAGCTCTTCTTCTCTCCCCCCCCCCCCATTTTTCCCATCTGATCTTTTTTCCCATAGATACTAGGGATTTTACCAAGCTATTGTTCCAACATTGAACCATAGCCCATAACCATTTTGGGCCTAATATATCTAGGGACCAAATACATAATCAATATTGTTAAATATGGCAGGACCCCTGCTTCCCAGGCTGGCACACTGTTTTTCCATAACCAGTAGTACTGCTCTGCTCAATAGTGTAGGCTTGTGCCAAAGTCAATCCATGTGAAACCTGACAAGATGCTTGTAGTGACTGACTCCATTTTGGACTTCCCCTCTTCGGCTTGTCCTTCACTATAGCTTGGGGATCACTGGTATCTTTTGATTCAGGAATTGCTTTCCTCCTTCTCCCCCACCCCATTGTATTGCTGTTTCAGTGGCCTGGCTAAAATCTGTTTGCCCAGGGGCACCTAGGCAAACCTCTTTGTCTCTCACATATGACTCACGCTTGGCCCCACTGCCAGGGGGAAATCTCTCCTCCAACCTTTCTTAGCTAGACCTATTGAGACATGGCTCCTTTTTGTCTAAGCCCATCAACCCCCATCACCAGACCTGGCCACGGCATTGCCCAACTTCCTGCTCCATGGAGAATTCCCTCATATGCTCACCTGGTTACATCATGTCTATAAGACGCTCATAATTACCTACACTTTCTCTCCCCTCAACAGACACCTGTAAGGTAGGTGAGCCTGAGAGAGCTCAAAGGGAACTGTGGATAGCTCTAGATCACCCAGCAGGCCTCATGTGTTTCAAAGCAGGTTATAATAGCTTTCCGTTCCTCTGCCCTCAACAGACACCCAGTGAGATAGGTAATGCTAAGAGAGCTCTGAGAGAACTGTGATTGCCCCAAGGTCACCTAGCAGCCTTCAGGTGGATCTGTGGGGGAATCTAAACCAGTTCTCCTGATCAGAGTCTACCGCTCTTCACAGAATCACAGAATCATAGAGTTGGAAGGGGCCATACAGGCCATCTAATCCAACCCCCTGCTTAATGCAGGATCAGCCCAAAGTTGGAAGGGGTCATACAGGCCATACAGAGTTGGAAGGGGCCATACAGGCTATCTAGTCTAACCCCCTGCTCAATGTAGGATCAGCCCAAATTATTATTATTATTAATTATTACAGTATGCTTGCTTTCTTTTCTAGCTTATACTGTGGGAAAAAATGTTGGTGTACTGGACTAAAATTTTGTTTTATAATTATGGGTTGACAAAGCTACTCACCAGAGGTTGTAACAATAGAATATGTAAGAGTCTTTCTAGAAATCAGGAGCTGGTTGGAAGATGGCCCTTGGGCAGGGACAGGAGTAGACTGGAATGTCAACATGCTCCAGGAGTAAGTCACACTGATGTTCTCAGTGGTGAGTGTCAGTTCACCTGTTGCTTGTTGTGCTGGAGAAGACCACCGTTGGTTAGCATCCATTGCTCGTAGTGCTGGCCACATCTACCGTAAGCCAAGTGCTGGTAGCCCTGCTGGGATTTGACTCTAACTTCTGGCTTCTGGAGGCTTACCAGGAAGTGTCCCTGTAAATCAGCCTTTCTCAACTTTTTTCCATTGAGAAACCCCTGAAACATTCTTTCAAGAAACCCCAGCAGATCCTAAATCTTCCATCTCCCACAATGCTATTTATAATTTCTGAAATTAATAAGCATTGAAAAATGGTACCACATATTTTGGATGCCTTCCCACTTTCTCTTAACTCACCAGCACGTGCTTATCAGTTGATAAGCCAAGTGAAAATTAAGTGGGAGAGAAAGGCTAGAGGGGGAAAAATGTGATGAGTTGGAGTTGGAATAGTCTTTTTTGTGAGAAAACAACAACAAGAAACCTGCTAACACCTCCAATCTCATCCCACAAATACAAATCAAGTACCTGTCAAGAGGCGAAAAAGACAAACATCCTTTTTCAAATGGATTGGATATTTACTGTAAAAAAAAGAATTACTGTATTATCAACAACAAAATTGGTAAGCGGATATCTAGGAAACCAAACAAATAAGATCTCGGAACGTTAAATGCATCTGTGATGTGTGTTCAATATTCTAGACTCCCAAGCCATCTGCTTCGCAAACACAAAAGTCCATTGATACTACTCTGCATCAAATGCAGTGAACTTCCTGGCCAAGTCTTTTTTTTTTTTTTTAAGGAGCATCTTCTCTGTTTGAATGAATTCCCTCAACTCAGTGTTGTAATTTTTGCAAACATTGCATGGTGCTTTCTCAGACACCATTTGGGCTAATTTTATCATATGCAAAAAAAAAGAAAAAAGAAAAGAAAAAAAAGAGGCAAATTGTTGAAATTCTAAGCCACTGCTTTCTTGTTTTGAAAACCATGCTTAACGTGGCTGTGATCATCGGTCTTTCACAAGATTCACCAAACAAAATACACTGAGCTCCCTGCATCAGAAGCTGGTGAATGTTGTATAAAGAGACTTCTGACAATGTTTGCAGTCTGTTTTGCTATTGGCCATCTTTGCTATGACGGAGACAAACACTGAGATTCCATTAAGTCAATCCTTTGTATTCCCAGTGACCTCTGACATGGCAAGCAGGAAATCAAATCATTGCCCATCTCACCCAAGACCATGAAAGGTGATAGTTGCAGACTAGGACTCTTTCTTAAGGTTGCTTTGATCTCCCTGACCACTGGTATGTGTGCATGTGAGTGTGTGTGTGTGGGGGGGGGAGTGAACAACATGAAGCCGCCTAATATTGAATAAGATCATTCAAAGTTAGTATTGTCTGTGTGGTGATGCCTGTGCCTACCAATGGCTCTCCAGGAACTCACATCACCTACTGCCACATCATTGCAACTGGTGATGCTAGAGATTGAACCTGGGGCCTCCTACATGGCAATTAGATGCTCTACCCTTGAGACACGGTCCCTCTACCCTGTGGGTTCAGAATTACTAGCCTTAGGTTGGGAAAGTCCTGGAGATGTGAAGGTGGGGCTTGGAGAGGATAGGACCTCAGTGGTTATAATATATAGAGTCCATCATCCAAAACAGCCATTTCATCCAGAAGAACTGGTTTCTTATGCTTCTCCCTATATATAACGGTCTGAACGACTGTAATAAAGTTTGACTAGACTAGAATCCACCATCCAAAGCAGCCCTTTTCTCTGAGGGAACTAATCTCTGTAGTCTGAAGAAGAGCTGTAATTTGAGGGGAATCACTAAATCCTACCTGGAAACAGGCAGCTTCCATCTCTCCTATCTACACTAGTCCACAGCTTCCAGTGCTCTGTGGTCAGGCATGTAACAAAGAATCTAGGTTCACTATGTGTTATGGTGCATTCATGCAGCAAGTTGCAGGTGGAACCCAACAGAGCATTTCTGTATGTATTTCCCCATATATATCACACTTCCTCCAGCTGCAGTGTAAAATGCCTTACATGAATGCTGATCTTAAAGACAGGATGACAGAAGGTCTTCAGTGGAGGAAAGGAAGTCATGTTTCATGAAGAGAAACCCTTTCTTCCAGCTTGGGGTAATGGTTAAGAGCAGTGACCACTGATCTGGAGGACCAGGTTTGATCCTGCACTCCTCAACATGCAGTCAACTGGGTGACCTTGGGCCTGCCAAAGTTCTCTCAGAGCTTTCTGAACCTCATAGGGTGTCTGTTGTGGGAAGAGGAAGGGAAGGCAATTATAAGTTGCGTTGGGACTCCTTTGGGTAGTAGAAAGTGGAGTACAAAAAATAGCTCTTCTTCTTCTTCCACAGGTATGTCCTATTATGGAATCCATTCTAGATTTTTTATCTACTCTGTCTCCACCAAACGTTTTCAGAAATGGCCCCCATGGGTCTAACCAATCCCCTACTCAAATTTAGTCCATTGAATTGGATGTGGTTTAAGCCGGGTGTAGTCAACTTGTGGTCCTCCAGATGTTCATGGACTACAATTCCCATGAGCCCCTGCCAGCGAACGCTGGGAATTGTAGTCCATGGGCATCTGGAGGGCCGCAGTTTGACTACCCCTGTGTTATGCCATCCATACCTCACTGGGCCATCTTGCTTGGAATCAGGCTTTTTCAACCAGAGTTTTGTGAAACCCTGTGGTTTTTTCATGGCGCTGAAAAGGTTTCCTGAATGGGTGGAAGTGAATACATTTTTAATATATATTTTAAATTGGTCCAAAGATTGGACTGGCCCCGCCCCTCTATCTCCAGAATAAAATCCCACCTCTGAATACTCTGTGGAGTATCCGACCTCTGTGGAGGACCACAGGTTGACTACCCCTAAGCAACCAGACCGGGGCCAGGACCAAAGAAGCAGTGGCCCTGGTCAAGGCCAGCCACACCTCCTGTGGGCTAGGAACCACCAGCAGATTCAGACCTGCAGTGTGAAGGGCTCTGTGGGGGGCTTAAGGAGACAGGTGGTTCCTCAGAAGGGCAGAATGCATGTGGGGGTTTGCAGATACCATAATGTTGGGAGGGTACTATGTTTGGGGGACATACAGGTTCAGTGTTGTTCAAGGGGTTTTGCTTCAGTCATCATTCACAACATGGTCAGGTGTCAGCATAGGACTGGATTCATTTTGGATTGCCAACCTGTGTGCCCTTTTTCCTTGTGTAGGAAATCCCCTTGGTGGACCTTGGGGTAAGGGTTTTCAAGAAGGCTTCCAATGGATTCTCCTCATGTTCAGGTGGCAGGTGATTCAATTCTTATTCCACCCTTTCTCAAAAAAAAAAGAAAAACTAACTGGATTACAATGTCAATAGCATACATTCTAAAAATATTTTAAATTAAAATTACTTAAATACAGTTAAAACATTTTAAAATTACACCACTAATATAGCCTTTAATAGCGTTCTTACATGGGTAGGGGGGCACTTTACATAGCCCTCACTGAGTATACCCTGGTTGCTACAGGCAGAGTAATCAGTGGCTAGATGTGACTACAGAAGGCTTCAACCATAAGCCTGGCAGAACAGCTCTGTTTAACGGCCCTGCAGAACTCAGTTCCACAGGGCCCTGATCTCTTGTGGGTTGAGGCCATGCAGAGAAAGCCTTAAGTCTGACGGAGGCCAATTGGACCTCCCTAGGGCCAGGGATCCTAATCAGATTATGATTATGTTTTGCCTTGCAGGGGAATATTGGCCACCTAATGAGGACACTGACAACCATAATTTGGCGTAAAATATTTGGCCACAGCCTTTATTCAACATGGAGCGTGGCAAGCATGGGAAGAGAAATTTGCTCTCCTGTGGTCAGACAACCACAAGACAGCCCATCGCAGCCTGCCCCTCAACGGTTGCATTGGCTATCCAGCCCAAAATCCTGAACATAATGGCAGGCTGAAAAGGGGGGAGGCAGCATTGAGTGACCACTCGGGGCATCAGCCTCTGTTGGGTTCTCCTGCCCCCCGGAAATGCAAGCCTTCAACCAGGCTCTGCATCCACACAGCCCTTTAGGGGGGCTCCCAAATCTAGGAGAGGCCAGCATGCAAGCTTGGCCGCCCCAAAACTGATCCTTCCCATGCTACACTTCCGCAGGCTGTGACAATTAATCAATAATATAACCCAACATCTAACAAAAAGTCAAACAATTCATAAACAGGGAGGGAGGGTGGGTTTTGCGTCTTTGGGCACCCTGAGGGGGAAAGAGGCGGAGCAATGTCAGGCCATCCGTTTAACTGACGCCTAGCTCAGCCACGCCGCCTGTTGCCATGCCAACGTACACACTGCCCAGAGAATGCCAGGGCTGGGAGTTCTCTCCCACCAGCCAGGTCCCTGTTGGCCTTCCTCCCCCGCAATGGCCCCTTTAGATGGGTCTTGGGGGCTTTTTGCCTTGCAGGGGGACATTGACCACCTAATGAGGACACTGACAACCATAATTTGGTGTAAAATATTTGGCCACAGCCTTTATTCAACATGGAGCGTGGCGAGCATGGGAAGAGAAATTTGCCCTCTTGTGGTCAGACGACCACAAGGCAGCCCATCGCAGCCTGCCCCTCAATGGGTTGCATTGGCTATCCAGCCCAAAATCCTGGCAGCCTGAAAAGGGGGGAGGCAATATGGAGTAATCCCTCCAGGCATCAGCCTGTTGGGTTCTCCTGCCTCCGGAAATGCAAGCCTTCAACCAGGCTCTGCATCCACACAGCCCCTTAGCTGATAAATAAAACAGTAAGGGCTGTGTGGGCAGAGAAAGGATGGGGCCCGTCCATGATAAAAACTCGGAAGGGCCAATCAGGAGCCGCGAAGCGGCTCCTGATTCGTCACTCTGAGTGCCACTTGGGGGCCAAGTGGCCACTTGGCCCGCCCTGGAGTGGCCGCACAGATGGTTCGCCGCAGGGAAAGGAGCAGGGACGCCGTGTCAAAGACGCGGCGGCTCAGCTCCTTTCCTGCCGGCGAACCATAGACCTTGGTTGGGGAGGGTGAAGCCAGGAAAGGAGCCTTCCCGAGCCTCTCCGCAACCCTCCCACCCAGGCAACGCTTTCCATCCTGTCCGTCGCTACTGCGGCCAGCCGCCTGCATGAAGGCGCCAGGCCACCACGCCGCCGCTCACGGAAGGGCACCTTGCGCCCCTCACCAGCTTCCCAGGAGCCCTGCCACCACAGCGACGGACAAGGTAAGAACCCCCCTCCCCCGTCGTGCCACCCACCCAACGCCCACCGTCCCAGCTCTGGAGCACCCCCCAACTCACTCCCCCCACCAACACTGCTCACCGCATGTTTACCCCCTTCCAACAACCCGTCCCTCGCCGTCTCCCCCCACCCATCAAACACTTTTCACTCCCCCCCCGGATCCCCCTGGCCACCCAACCAGCCATAACCATCTCCCCCACCCCCCTACGCCACCTTTGCGCCGCCCCTTACTTACCCTTCCCTGTGTCAACCCCTTTGCTGCCCCTGCAATCTGCTCCTGGGCACCACCACCCACAGGCCGCGCAGCCCGCACGGCAGTGGGACGATGCCCAAATGAACCACGCATGCGCAGAGTTCCATGCATGCCTGGTTGAGATCTCCCATGGCCGCCCCGCCCCCCAGCCCTAGCCGACACGAGACACCACACATGCGCGGAATTCCACACATGCCTGCTTCCCGTCGCCCCCCTGCCCGTACCGCCCCCCAGCCCTACTCACGCTGCTGGCCGACAGCGGCCCGAGTGGCTGCTGGCCACCAACCTTCGCCCACCCCCCCAGCCCTACCCGTGCCGCTGGCTGCCAGCGGCCCGAGCACCCACCGGCCACCGACCTTTGCCCACCTCTCCCTATAAGCGAGGAGCAACTTCTGCCAGCCGCCCCTGCTCTGCCCATTTTTATAAATGGGCTTTAATTCTAGTCTCATATATTTGCAGACCTGGGCTGCAATGCAAAGCCCAGACGACTGATGAGGCCAACCAGATCAGGTGCTTAGAAGTGAAGAGTTATGAGGGACAGCTCTGCAGAACTTAATATATAGTCTTCCCCTTCTCCCTCCAACAGCATTGGTATCAGATGATGGGGAGCCAAATCGTGCTGACATAAGTATGAAGCCAGGGAATTCCTGAATGGGCGGAAGAGGTACACGTATCAGAAGTGATCTACCAGGTGCTGACCCATCTGCCGTCTGTCATAACTGAGACTGGATAACCAGATGAATGCTTCCCTAGAGCATTGCACCTTACCTTGTGGGCACCTTAACTTCATTTCCCAGCCCAAAGATCTCCACCGGCTTCTAGGGTGCAGCACCTTGCATCCCTTCTGTGGCAGTCCTAACTGACGCCTAGCTCAGCCACGCCCCCTGTTGCCATGCCAACGTACACACTGCCCAGAGAATGCCAGGGCTGGGAGTTCCCTCCCACCAGCCAGGTCCCTGTTGGCCTTCCTCCCCTGCAGCGGCAACGGCCCCCTTTAGATGAGTCTTGGGGGCTTTTGTGAACAGTGAACAAGCTTGAATATCTGGGAGTACATTGTACTCCCTGATGTGCCAGAAATGTACATGTAGCATAGCCCAGCAACGTTTCCTGGGAGGAAAGATATCATGGTATAGCTGGGTCACTTCGGTTCTGGGAAGGTAAGAAGGGGTAGCACTTGTATGGGACACCACCAAGGACGACTACAGAGGAAGGAAATGGCAAACAACCTCTCCTTTTAATTTGTCCTGAAATCCTCTTGCTGGGGTAATCATCAGATGATGAAGAAGAGTTGATGTTTGTACTCCATTTTTTACTACCTGAAGGAGTCTCAAAGCAGCTTAAAAACATCTTTCTGTTCCTCTCCCCACAACAAACACCTTTTGAGGTAGGTGGGGCTGAGAGAGCTCTAAGAGAAGTGCTCTGCAAGAACAGTTCTAACAGCACTGTGACTAGCTCAAGGTCAGCCAGCTGGCTACACATGCAGGAGTGGGGAGTCAAACCCAGTTGTCCAGTTGTCCAGATTAGAGGCTGCAGCTCTTAACCAAACTTGGTGACTTGGTGGCACATATGTATGGAATGATAATTCCCAACATCCCTCCTTCTTATATTTAGAAGGGCAAAAGGTGGCAAATTTTCTCCTCAGAGTATTTGTCTGGCACAAAGCTGTATTGTATATGATCTGCCAGTCATAACAGCATTCAAAATGAGCCTTTCTATCTGTCCGAGAAACTCTTTCTTCAGCTTAAGTAAGATATCACACAAAATGTATCTGACACCAAAGCGGTGTTTTGCCCGTAGGGACAAAGTGACAATTTAAAGCAAAACCAAAAGGGCACCCTCTGCGGCATCCGTATTTCGGCTGGCCCGCAGCCAGGGAGGGCGATGTCTCCTTTTGATGTGCCTGCTCCTCCTTTCTTTCCATCTTGGTTTGATGTATGGAATAATTGCCACTTTCTAATGAACTTGTTTATACTTTTAATCTCTTTTAATCCTTCTCTGAGACACTTCTCAGGTCTGAAGAGGTTTCTTGGCTCGCTGCGGCTGAGGGGGTTTCCTTTGAAAGCTCCTTTCGAAATTCAGACGGTATTTGCATATTTAGAGGGCTTCAAGACCTGAGAGTAAACGATTGGCGTTACAAAGAGCTCTGCCAATGCAAACCTGAAGCTGCCAATTCAAACCAGATGGACAGCACAGCACATCCTGATTTCTCTGACACCCCTCAGAATCCTTGAGTGCTTTGCATACATTCAGGACATGGTGTGGATAGGATTGGTAACCACCAGGTGAGGCCTGAACATTGCCTGGAACTACAACTGATCTCTAGGCAACTGGTATGAGTTCCTCGAGAAAAAAATAGCTGCTTTGAAGGGCGGATACTAGAGTTGGGTGCTTTGGTGTCTGAAGTGGCAGTTCACCACTAAATCCCATACCAGTTGTGGAGGGCATCTGTCATTTTCAACTGTTAGGCACAAGCTCTCCCTCCACCTTTTCAGGGACTGCCCGAGAATGCTAGGGGAAAACATTTAAATAGCTGAATCATGGTCAAATTGCAAATTATGATTTGGCCACCCTGATTTGGACCATTCAAATGCAGGGAATGGGTGTTTCAGCTTGGATGAGCCAAAAAAGGCTTAAAGCAGCATTGATTCATGTACTTTTCAGTTAATCTGAGCCCAACTGCTCATGCCTAACATTATATCATTCTGGGAAAACCTGGAAGTGACATCACACCGCTCTACGTTTTGCCAGGATCTCTGTGGTTTTACCAAAGAGTTTCTGGTATAACCTAATGTGCTGTGACATCACTACTGGGTTCTCACAAAAGTGACATAATGCTGTCACCCCATCAGGGGCTCCCCCTCAAGTTCCCTGCCTCCCCAGACTCCAACCAGTTGCTAGCTGTTGCCCGGTAACCTCAGCTACTACTATTTAAACTTTCCAGGTGACAAGGACAAATGGAAACTTGGCAGGAAGACCTCATTATAGCTATCACTACTGTGTGCACAGGCTATGTTTTGGGAGAACTATGACAGATATAGGCTGGAGAGGCCTCAAAATATATCCAGATTGAACTTTGACAGACTCACTTCAACTTGCAGTGTGATTCAACTTGGTGAGCTATGCCTGCATTTTAGAAGAACAGATATCTATTCCGTGTAATGTGCAGGGTCAAGATTATCTTTTGAGAACGCTGTTCTTGTGGCTCAGAATTGCATGGAGTCACAATGTCCTAGCATGTTGCTGTAAGAAACTTAATGGAATATTTTCATGAGTTTTTAGCATAAAAGAAGAGGTGGGCTGCTAGTGACTAGTTCAGCCAAAGGGATGCCTGTGACAGAATGGAATGGACAGGGAAAGGATTGGGGCTCATGAGACACCTCAGGGGAGGAACTTAGCCCATATTAGGCTTGAGATATTATGCTCTTTGAGAGCCAGCATGGTGTAGTGGTTAAAGCACAGTGGTTAAAGCACACCTCACAAGCCTAGTTGATTCCCCACTCCTCCACATGCAGCTTTGTGACTTTGGGCTAGGCACAGATCTCTTAAATGTATTCTTGCAGAGCAGTTCTCTTAGAGCTGTCTCTACTCCCACTACCTCAAAGTCTGTTGTGGGGAGAGTAAGGGGAAGGTGTTTGCAAGCTTGCTTTGGGACTCCTTCGGGTAGTCAAAAGGGGTCTTAAAAAAAAAACAACTCTTCTTCTTCTTGATATTTCTCAACAGGGCCTCTGATCTATTTTCCAGATTTTGAAAAAAGTGTCTTGTATTTGCTGAGGCTAGAAGAGAAGAGAGCTGAGGGAGGTTTATGTTTCCCAAGGGGGGAAGAGGAAAGCACCTGCCACCAGAGAGAGAGAGAGAGAAAAATAACAGCATGTCCATTGATTCCTCATTGTTCTCTCTGAAAATGCTGGAAGGTAATTGGTAACTGAGCAGCTGCTGGAGGCTCTAGCTCTCTCTCTATAAGGCTCCATCAGGGACCAGACTGGAAAAGGGTCACAGAAATTTCTGTTCTTCTTTAGGTACGTGCAAACATGCTCACAGATGCATCTATGCTTGCCATGTCCCATTGAGAAGCTAATATGAGAATGAGCTGCATAAAATTTGGCCACTCTGATGTAGCCAATAGCATTATTAAATGATTCAGTTATATTATTGAATAATTTAGGTATCCCATTCAAAAGACATGATTTAAACAAGGGTTATTGCTTATAGATTTGAGTATAAATCGATTTTAACAATGCAATTTGGGCACAGGCTGTCCTTTGAATCTTTCTCACACCTGGGCAATTGACTGGATCGTAATTAGAAATGAAAATTGCTTCTTTTTCTGAATGAGTTCATGAATTGTCTTTGCAGAGGGCACATAGCATTGGCTCACAAATAAGGTGCATTTCTAAAATGGCTGAGTGGATCGGCCAGCCATGGAGTGAAGGGAAAATGTTGCCTCTGAGAGGAAGCAGCACAACACTATGGCATGGGTGGCCAAACTATGACTCTCCAGAAGTCCAAGGACTACAGTTCCCATGAGCCCCTGCCAACGTGTCCATGGACATCTGGAGAGCCAGTTTGTTCACCCCTGCCATATAGTAAATTGTAAAGCTGATAGATCTATGGTGTTTTTTTATTACATGTGACTATTTTATGCCTGAAATTTCATTGGGCTAAATCTCCTTTCAAGATGTACAAACTGCAAAGGCAGCTATAACCTAGTCCTTTAATCTCCCATATTGAAATGAATGGGGCTTCAAATTTTGTTTGGTTCATTCTCTATGTGTGCCACAATAGATACTCGGCCTAAAGAAACAGCTACTTCCCCACCACTCCATTCAGGTTCAGAAGGCCTGTTTGGGTCCCCTCACCATCTAAGACTAGACTGGGGGCACTGAGGAAGGGTCTTCTTGGGTGTGGCACCAAACTTTGGAACTCCCTCCCCAGGGAGAAGCATTTGTCTCCATCATTGGCATCTGCCAGCAGGTGAAGACTTTCTTGCTTCTCTTCACAAACTATTGATAGTCATTCTTTCTGTATTTGCATCTATGTGTTTATACATGTTATTTAATTGTTTTAAATACTGTATGTGTGCATGCACATATTTGTGTTTGTTTTTTAAATACTGATATCCTGTTTGAAATTTTCATTGCCTTTGTGACCTTTGTGACCCGCTTGAAATTGTCACTGAGTTGGGTAGAAAAGCAGCAAAGAAGCATTTAAATAGAAAAAATAAATATTTGTGGAACTCCTAAAACATTAGGATCTAATGTGTCTAGCGCAGGCTAGTCTGAGCTCATCAAGTCTCTGAAGCTATGTAGGATCATCTCTGGTCGGTATTTGGATGGGAGACCACCAATGAATCCCAGAGTAGGGTTACCAGGTCCATCCACCCTGCCAGCAGGAGATGGGGACCAATTTTTCAGAGCTGTCAAATATGCTGATGTCATTTAGAAGTGATGTTGGGGGTATCACTCTGTCTTTTAAGCAGAAACCTATAGTAGAATTTGCTTCAAGCTATAGAGTTCTGCTCAAAACTCAGAGTGCCACCTCCCCCCTTGGACAACCCCGACACACCAACATCACTTCTGGATGGTGTCAGTATATTGTGTTAAAAGGTGACTTTTTTTCCTGGTTTGGGGGGAGTCCAGGGGGCAAGGCACATCTGGAAAGCAGGGAACCCCTTCCTGGATCAGTAGATTTGACAACTTTTTCTCTAGCACAGCTAGCATCTTAAACAAGAACATCAGGCTCCTATTTGAGCACAACCTTGTTTTTGTTTTTTGGAAATCATCTAAACAGCAATTTGTGATTGTAGACTAGACAAGTGCACAGGAAAAACAAATTGGACCGTTTCAGATTCAGTGGGAATCAGTTCAGGCCGAATCCAAATCACCCTTCACTGAGTTAGATTCAGCTGGTGCCCATGCCTTTCCCTCTCCTGCCTCCCCAGGCAGCAGAGAACATCTCTGTTGGTTGAGAAAGGGGGGGGGATTTAAAAGGTGCACGAAGCAGCTGATGTGCTGCTTGGTGTGTATTCTTCCCCACGACCCTTCTGTTAAACAAGCTGAGTGATGGTCCAATCACCAAATCATGATTTGTATATCACTGATTTGGCCGGTTTAAAGTACAGGGATGGGTAGGCACAAATAGGTTCAAAAAGTGCCCGAATCATCATTGATTTGGGTCCTTTTTGGCTTATCTGAACTGAATCACCCATTCTTGTTGTAGACACTGGTGTCAGAGCACTCACTGCCTTGGAGATTCTTAGGGAAAAAATATTTTATGAGCAGGGGAAAAAAAAGGTTATGGTGGGTTAATGGATAAGAGATGGTAAAAGTGTGCAGAAATAACCTCCTAACAACAACAAAAGGTGACTAATGGAAGGGGATTCAGATGTTACTACAGAAGATGCTTACCTGAAATGGAAACATGAGAACTCCATTAGTGCCACCACCTTCCAAATACATTGTGACTGCTCATCTTAATTTGTTTTTTTTTAAAGCAAAATTGATCTTGCTTTATCCAGCTTGGTGTGGTGGTTAAGAGTGGCAGCTTCTAATCAGGGGATTCTTCTTCTTCTTCTTCTTCTTCTTCTTCTTCTTCTTCTTCTTCTTCTTCTTCTTCTTCTTCTTCTTCTTCTTCTTCTTCTTCTTCTTCTTCTTCTCCTCCTCCTCCTCCTCCTCCTCCTCCTCCTCCTTCTCCTTCTCCTTCTCCTTCTTCTTCTTCTTCTTCTTCTTTCCAGCCCCCCACCTACTGTGGAGAAAAGTGGGATTGAAATGCCTGCATAAAAATAAGCACAAACATGCTATGTTTCATTTTATGCATTGTCAAGAATGTATTGCCATGGCAATCATGCCATTGTATTAAATGTTTCCCCAGGAAAAAAATGTCTTCAAGTAGGCTTCAAAGGAATTTCCTCCCTGCCCCCTTGCAACAAATGGACTTTGATACAGCTTGTAGAAAATAGTTGTTCTTCTGTCAATCCCGATCTACAAAAGGTCTTGACGCCTGCTTAGAAGTTCCCTCAGCTGTGATGTCTTGTCACTCGGCATCCTCCTTTGACTTCAAATAACTTGATGCCAGCAACGGTTTCTTTGTCTCCAAAGAAAATGTTCTTCAAAAACTGACCAAGTGATCTTGTCGAAACTTCCTTGTCAATGCAATTTTTGACATGTTTTTGAAGGTTTAGTAATAACTACTACCTGATGATGATGACAAGGATACCCTGATGTGGATGGCCATGCTAGCTTAGTCTCACCAGATCTCAGAAGCTAAACTGGGTCAGCCGTGGTTAATACTTGTATGGCAGACAACCAAAGGAAGACCAGCTTTTGCCATGACCATTTTAACTCCATTATGCATGTTAGTATGATGTAGTTTTGCTTAGGCTTGTAGACTGTTCATGAGATGGCATGTAGGGGATGGTGCCTGCCACCTCTCCCATTCCATCAGGAGGGTCAGCGTGTAAATTTGCCAAATGTTTAGGTACAGGTTATCTCCATGGCCTTGGAGCCCAAGCGAGTGGCTAAGTCTGGCACTTTCATTTTGCCATGAGAAATGATGGGGGTTTTGGTTGTTTGTTTATTTTGCACTGAAAATTGGGGTCAGTGGGAGTATAGATATAGAGGGGCTTATTTAGAGGTGCTTGAGTTTTAGCAAGGAATTGGAGATACTATGTTCAGTTTCACTCCTTCCTAAATAAAGTGATTTTCTTCAACAGTCTGGTTATTGGGAATATTGATTGTGCAGAGGCAGAAAACAGCAAACCACCTCATACGTCTCTTACCTTGAAAACCCCTTGAGGGGTCTACCATACGTTGCTACCACATGACAGCACTTGACCCCAGTTGCAATGGGGGAGCATAAATCCGGGGTAGATAGGTGATGGGGGCCAAATATCCCCCTGTGTGGAGCTGGGAAGAGGCAGGGCAACCTGCCCTGAGCCAAAAACCGGCACAGAGCAATGCCTCCAATGATGTAAATGTCATGGTGAGTGACCCTGAGTGATCAAAACCAGCTTCCCCCAGCACTTCCTGGAAGTCTGATATTCTCACTAACATTTGTTTCAATGGATCATATGGACTTTAGCTCACAAAACCTTATGCTTCAAGCCAATCTGCTAGTCCGATGGAGCCATGAGGCATCTTAGAGTTTTAAAAATCTCATCTGCAGCTACCAAGCATATCTGTGGAGTCTCTCTCTTCAGCTGCACTATTCCATTGGATAAGCCACTCCATAGTAGGGTTGTGCGCTTCGGCTGGGACGGCTGCTTTGCCAGCCAAAGAGCACAACCCTACTCCAGAGTTTACAACCATGTCATGGAGAGCTTGGGGGAGATGAGGGATTTGTGATTTTAACACAGACCTTCTGTAGTGTTGTGTATTCTTACAGAGTTAGAGTCCAGCTAAGCTGAGTTGGCATGGTGTGGTGGTTAGAGCGCTGGAGGCCATGAAAAGATCAGGGTTCAAATCCTCACACTACCATGGGATCTTGACCTAATTACAATCTTTTAAAAGTACACCACCATTATTTGAGGGAAAGTGGGATCAGAATGATCATCTTGTTAAAAAAACACATTGTAAAGTTTCAGGATGGTTAAGAACTGCCAACTTTCCCCTCTTTAGCCAAGGGTGGATGTTGCTTCCATATGGATGCAGACTTCTGGGAATCTTATCTGCAAAAAAAATTCTCCAAAGAAGCTACATCATTCTGCGTGCTTTGTAATTACCCATGGTGATGGCTTGGTCTCATGAATAATGCTCAGATCCCAAGCCACCGAGAAAACAGCAACTTCCATTTTTTAGGGCAGCTGCTTAAGTAGCAGCTGGGGAGTTGAGCATCTGGTGAAACTCCTGACAGTATTAAGAACATATATTATGCCATAGTGGGGGATGATGTCACCAAAGTACCTACTTCGGTAATTTCCTCAACATATATTTGCATATTTCTGACAACTGAACTGATGTGTTTGTGCTTTAATGTTGCTAGCTACCTACCTACCTATGTCTCATATCTAGTGAAAATAAGAATATAAGAAGATCTTTCTAATTCAGACCAGTGGTCCATCTTGTCCAGCACCAACTCACCCAGTGGCCAAGCAGGGCACAGACACCTGGGATGGTTGTGTGGGTTCATGTTGGATGGCCATCAAGTGTTGCACTGTTGCAAGTGGCCACCATACCCAGCCTTGGGTCTGTGGCATCTGGGGGCTGTGCTGCCTAAGTCTTAAGTATGGCACCCAGGTCATGTTCCTGATTGGTCTTCCAGACAAGCTATAAAGAGGGAGTGTGCTAGAAGTGCCTGGGGCAGCTGAGGAGGCCAGGCCAGCACCATCTGAGGGCACCGGACATTGCGAGGTGGCGCAGAGGTGAGGGTGCAGAGGAAGCAGGGAGTCTGAGTGGCGGGGGGGCCTCTGAGGGCTGGGGTGGAGGCTGCGTGGCTTCCGGGGGCAGGTGGCTGCCCACCAGGCTTCCGAGGGCCAGGACACAGGCCAGTGCAAGCCCACACGTTGCCTTCCAGGCTGGAGGAGGCCAGGGCCCTCCTAGCAGAAGAGGTAAGGAGGGAGGGGGAAGGACTCTTTGTGTGCATGTTTGTGTGGGAGGGAGAATAGATAATGGAAGGAAGAGTGAAGGAGAGAGAAAGGAGGGGGAAGTAGGGAGGGAAATGGTTTGTGTGTGTGTGTTTGTGTGTGTGTGTGTTTGTGAGAGAGAGGGCCGAGGGGGGGAGCGGGATGGATTAAAGATCTATGGAGCAGGTATGTGTCCCATATACCTGTGAGAGCCTGGGTGTCACTACTTATAATTTTAGTACCTTCTCAGCCTTTGCTTGGTGGAATGAGCTTCCGAGTGCAATCAAGACTGTCAGAATTCTAGCAATTCCACGGAGCCTACAAGATGGAGCTCTTCTGCCAAGTCTTTGGTTGAGGACAGCACAGCTACTGCATACCACTGCAGAGCAGATATCTGATGGGCCTCCCCCTTCATGGACACTTACCCTACATTCCATCCTAGCATCGTTACGGTCAACTTTGTTAGACCTACAACAGGGGCCAACAGGACTGTAAGTCTTAATCCTATCTCTGTTACTGGATGTCACTATTGTAATAATATTTGTTTTTTTATTGTCATATTAGGAGCAAAGCCCATTATATCCAGGAATACAATGGGTGCTAGCACACATGCCTGCACTGTGGCTTTCCTGGGTGCTGACCCTCCCCCAGCCCGGTTCCCGACGGATCTTAAGATCCAGCATGTTGGGGGTGATGAAACAGGAGGAGAATCTAATCTCCAGAGACCAGTTTGACTCCCCACTCCTCCTTCATGTGCAGCCAGCTGGGTTGCGAACCTCAAGGTAGGGGCTTGGAGGTCTTCAGGATTAACAACTGGTCTCCAGGCACCAGTTCTCCTGGAGAAGACCGCTAGGAGGGCGGGAGGGAGGGAGGGAGAGCAGTGGCCATGATGGGTCCCATGGAGCTGGTTGGCAGCTTTTACTCCTCCCCCTGCCCCACCCGAATTCTTGAGGAGGAGTGGAGATAAACTTTATTAATAATATTAATAGTGATATTACTCTCTCTCTCTCTCTCTCTCTCTCTCTCTCTCTCTCTCTCTTTTACATTATGTCAGTTTTCAGAGATCAGAAGATCCAGTCTCTTTGAACATGATGGAAGAGATGGAAGGGGCTGTGGCCCAGTGGTAAAGAATTTGCACGGCAGGTGGAGCGTCCCAGGTTCAATACCCAGCATCTCCAATTAAATGATCTGACAGTGAGTGATGTGGAAGACTTTGACACTAGAGAGTCTCTGCCAGTCTGAGTAGACAATATTGACCTTGATGGGCCAAGAGTCGGATTCAGTTATGAGGAAGTTTCATGTGTTCACATCAACATGGCAAGTGCCACGAATTAGCTAGAATTGCTTAATCTATATAGTTTCCTGAGAAAAGAGATGGCAACCCGTCACATATATACTTTGCCAGTATATAGGCATTACAGTATTCTCTGCAAAGTTCACTGTGTAATAATTAGAGATTCACATGCACAAGCCATGCTGCTGCTGTTTGAGTACAGAACATATATGTATGATCTCATAACGGCAGCTGTGCCTTCCATGGCAGAGCTAGACAAGGCACAGATGGAATGGGATGCTGAGCCCTGCCAGGGTCTTGGAGAACTCAAATGTAAAAATGTTAATCGCCTAACAGAAATGTACAACTTGTCAGTAATAGCAGCTTCCCTACCAGAGGACTGGAAAGTAGCAAGCATCATGCTATGCTTATAAAAGGGATCCAAGGGATTCAGGAAATTACAGTACTGCCAGTATAACGTCTGTTCCAGGTAGACTGGAGAAAACTTATTTTTTTACAAGAATTAGTAAATATATAAAAGGAGGCTCTGCCCAGGATAATATAGGCCAGGGGTAGTCAAACTGCAGCCCTCCAGATGCCCATGGGCTACAATTCGCTAGCAGGGGCTCATGGGAATTGTAGTCCATGGACATCTGGAGGGCCGCAGTTTGACTACCCCTTGGCTAGGCTAACCCGATCTCATCACTTCTTTAAACCTAAGCAGCATCAGCACTGGTTATTAACTGGATGGGAAACAGCAAGAAGAAAAGTTGGTTTTCATACCCCAATTTCACTACCCAAAAGGGTCTCAAAGACTGATTCCAAATGGGTAGAAAAGAAGAAGAGTTGGTTCTTAGATGCCACTTTTCTCTACCCAAAGGAGTCTCAAAATGGCTTCCATTCGCCTTCCCTTTCCTCTCCCCACAACAGACACCCTGTGAGGTGGGTGAGGCTGAGAGAGCCCTGATATCATTGCTCAGTCAGAACAGCTTTCTCAGTGCTGTGGCGAGCCCAAGGTCACCTAGCTGACTGCATGTGGGGGAGGGCAGAATTGAACCCGACATGCCCGATTAGAAGTCCGCACTACACCAAGCTGGCACCAAAAAGCCAGAAGGGGGCTTGTATAGATACGAGGCTAATCCCCACGTCTACATGTAATTGCTTCCATGCTGACACCCTACAGGGCCTGGCGCAGATTGGGCCCTCAGTAGCCCCACATCTCCTTTTCATGCTGCATGTGTCAATGTGGCCTGTCCCACAGCAGTCCTGCATGGATGGGAAGAGATGGGCCTGGCTCCTTCCCACCCTACAGAGGTTGGGAGGGGCAAAAAAAATGCCCTGGTCAGCTTTGTCGTACTTCACATCACTACAGGGTAGACTGGGACATTTTTTTTTATTTTGCAGAAAGGTGGGATTGTGTTGTCATGCAATCTCACCTTCGTGCAAAATAACAACCCCCCCCCCATGCAGTGGAACCTGTCCGCAGCGGCTGCATCCTCTGGGCAACAAACTTCAGTGGCTGACCAGGTGCCCTGCTGAAAGCTGCACAGCCTACAGCTCTGCATCACTGCCCCTGCAGTGCCCCCCAAGTGGTGCCATTGGTGTGGAATCAGCCAAAGTGGCTCACAATCACCTTCCCTTCTTCTTTCCACAATAGCCGCCCTGTGAGGGAGGTGGGGCTGAGAGAGCCCTGAGAACTGTTACTAAACCAACGTCACCCAACAGGCTTCATGTAGAGCAGGAGCACAGCATCTACCGGGTTCACCGGACTGGAGGCCACCACTCTTAACCATGCTGGATCTCAGGAACACTATGGTTGCTATGCAGAGGTAGGCAATGGCAAACCATCTCTGAACATCTTTTGTCAACCATAAGCTGGCTGCCGGCAACATAAAGAAAGAAAGAAAGAAAGAAAGAAAGAAAGAAAGAAAGAAAGAAAGAAAGAAAGAAAGAAAGAAAGAAAGAAAGAAAGAAAGAAAGAAAGAAAGAAAGAAAGAAAGAAAGAAAGAAAGACTATCAGGGCCATAGTTGCCCTGTTAATTCCCACTAACGTGATTTTGTCAGAACTTTGGGTGCTGATGCATCCCGGATGGGAGTCCACCAAGGACTTCTGTTATGCAGAAGAGGGTAGAGGCAACACACTGCTAGTCTCTTGCTTTGGAACCCCCTCTGAAGTGGGCCTTCATGGGGTCACTGGGAATCTCTTCCGACTCAATGGCACACTTTACCTATACAAGCACTACGGCCTTTAGAATAAGGTATTATTAGATATTATTATGATGTAATGTAATGAAGGATTGTCTGCAAGGAAAAATTTAAGGGGAGCTAGAAGCCATTTGTCCCCCTTCAAGGATCGCTGCCTTGTTGTGGCAAGGGGGCTTGCGTAGTTCAGTGAAGCTATGAGCTATACCGTGCAGGGCCACCCAAGACGGACAGGTCATAGCTGAGAGCTCTGACAAAAGGTGATCCACTGGAGAAGGAAATGGCAAACCACTCCAGTATCTTTGCCATGAAAACTCTATGGACAGTTCCAATAGGCATAACGATATGACGCTGGAAGATGAGCCCCTCAGGTCGGAAGGTGTCCAATATGCTACTGGGGATGAGCAGACGGCTAGTACGAGTAGTGCCAGAATGAATGAAGCGACTGGGCCAAAGCCGAAAGGACGCTCAGTTGTGGAAGTAACTGGTGGCGAAAAGACAGTCCGATGCTGTAAAGATTTTTATTCCATAGGAACCTGGAACGTCAGATCCATGAATCAAGGTAAGCTGGACGTGGTCAAACAAGAAATGTCAAGACTGAACATCGACATTTTAGGAATCAGTGAACTAAAATGGACAGGAATGGGTGAATTTAATTCTGATGACCATCAGGTATACTACTGTGGACAAGAATCTCGCAGAAGAAATGGAGTAGCCTTCATAATCAATAAGAGAGTAGGAAAAGCAGTCTTGGGATACAATCCCCAAAATGACAGAATGATCTCAGTTCGAATCCAAGGCAAACCATTCAACATCACAGTGATCCAGGTCTATGCCCCAACCACTGCTGCTGAAGAGGATGAAGTTGATCAGTTCTATGAAGCCCTACAACACCTTCTAGAAGCAACGCCAAAAAATGATGTGCTTATCATCATGAGGGATTGGAATGCTAAAGTAGGAAGCCAAAAGATAACCGGGATAACAGGCAAGTTTGGCCTTGGAGTACAAAATGAAGCAGGGCACAGGCTGGTAGAATTTTGTCAAGAGAATACAATGGTCATAGCAAACACTCTTTTCCAACAACCCAAGAGACGACTCTACACATGGACATCACCAGACGGTCAACACAGAAATCAGATTGACTATGTGCTCTGCAGCCAAAGATGGAAAAGTTCTATCCAGTCAATAAAAACAAGACCAGGAGCTGATTGTGGTTCAGATCATGAGCTTCTTGTTGCAAAATTTAGGCTTAAATTGAAGAAAGTAGGGAAAAGCACTAGGCCACTCAGGTATGAACTAAATCATATCCCCGACGAATACACAGTAGAGGTGACAAATAGATTTAAGGAATTAGATCTGATAGACAGAGTGCCTGAAGAACTATGGACTGAGGTTCGCAACATTGTACAAGAGGTAGCAACTAAAACCATCCCAAAGAAAAAGAAATGCAAGAAATCAAAATGGCTGTCTGAGGAAGCTTTACAAACAGCTAAGGAGAGAAGGGAAGTGAAAGGCAAGGGAGAAAGAGAAAGATACACCCAATTGAATGCAGAATTTCAGAGAAAAGCTAGAAGAGATAAGAATGCCTTCTTAAATGAACAGTGCAAACAAATAGAAGAAAACAATAGAATGGGGAGGACCAGAGATCTTTTCAAGAAAATTGGAGATATGAAGAGAACGTTTCATGCAAAGTTGGGTATGATAAGGGACCAAAATGGTAGGGACCTCACAGAAGCAGAAGAGATTAAACAAAGGTGGCAAAATTATACAGAACAACTATACAAGAGCGAGCTTAACATCCCTGATGACCACAGTGGGGTAGTTACTGACCTGGAGCCAGACATCCTGGAATGTGAAGTCAAATGGGCCTTAGGAAGTCTGAGCAACAATAAAGCTAGTGGTGGTGACAGCATTCCAGTTGAACTATTCAAAATCTTAAAAGACGATGCAGTAAAAGTGCTACACTCAATATGCCAGCAAATTTGGAAAACTCAACAATGGCCACAGGATTGGAAAAGGTCAGTTTACATTCCAATCCCAAAGAAGGGCAATGCCAAAGAATGTTCAAACTACCGCACCATTGCACTAATTTCTCATGCTAGCAAAGTTATGCTCAAAATCCTACAAGCTAGGCTCCAGCAATATGTGGACCGAGAACTTCCAGAAGTACAGGCAGGATTTCGAAGAGGCAGAGGAACTAGAGATCAAATTGCCAACATACGCTGGATCATGGAGAAAGCTAGGGAGTACCAGAAGAACGTCTACTTCTGCTTCATTGACTATGCTAAAGCCTTTGATTGTGTGGAGCACAACAAATTGTGGCAAGTTCTTAAAGAGATGGGAATACCAGAGCATCTTATTTGTCTCTTGAGAAATTTATATGCAGGTCAAGAAGCAACAGTGAGAACTGAACATGGAATCACTGACTGGTTCAAAATTGAGAAAGGAGTTCGGCAAGGCTGTATACTGTCGCCTTGCCTATTTAACTTGTATGCAGAGCACATCATGAGAAATGCGGGATTAGAAGAGTCACAAATTGGGATCAAGATTGCAGGGAGAAATATCAACAACCTCAGATATGCAGATGATACCACTCTAATGGCAGAAAGTGAAGAGGAACTAAAGAGCCTGTTGATGCGGGTGAAGGAGGAGAGTGCAAAAGTTGGCTTGAAACTCAACATCAAGAAAACATGGCATCCGGCCCTCTCAATTCATGGCAAATAGATGGGGAAGAAATGGAGATAGTGACAGATTTTATTTTCCTGGGCTCCAAGATCACTGCAGATGGGGACTGCAGCAAAGAAATTAAAAGACGCTTGCTCCTGGGGAGGAAAGCTATGGCAAATCTAGACAGCATCCTAAAAAGCAGAGACATCACCCTGCCAACAAAAGTGCGTTTAGTCAAGGCTATGGTATTCCCAGTTGCAATGTATGGCTGCGAAAGTTGGACAATAAGGAAGGCCGAGCGTCAAAGAATTGAGGCTTTTGAACTCTGGTGCTGGAGAAGACTCTTGCGAGTCCCTTGGACTGCAAGGCGAACAAACCGGTCAATCCTAGAGGAGATCAACCCTGACTGCTCTTTAGAAGGCCAGATCCTGAAGATGAAACTCAAATACTTTGGCCACCTCATGAGAAGGAAGGACTCCCTGGAGAAGAGCCTAATGCTGGGAGCGATCGAGGGCAAAAGAAGAAGGGGACGACAGAGAATGAGGTGGCTGGATGGAGTCACTGAAGCAGTAGGTGCAAACTTAAATGGACTCCGGGGAATGGTGGAGGACAGGAAGGCCTGGAGGATCATTGTCCATGGGGTCGCGATGGGTCGGACACGACTTCGCACATAACAACAACAAGAAGCCATTTGTAAATTACGTTACCTACTTTTCTCTCTCTTTTTTATTCTTCTCTTATTTTTACATTTGTACTTCTATAACTACTGTTATATATAAACAAAAACTGTCAACCATGATGGACAATCAATTACACAATATTTTGGTTTATAAAGTTGAGAAAGGCTACCTTATGGAATTCAATTTCTCTGGATATAGAGAAGGCCTCTATTTTAGATACAGTAGCTATAGATAGATCTATGAGAACTGAAAAGAAACTAGAATATACAGTAGTTATAAAGGAGGGTTAGAAGAATTCATGGAAGATTAGTGGCTACTGGCCATGTTAACTCAATAGCATCACCATGTGTGGAGGAAAAGCAAACAACAGTGTGAGATTTGGATCACCATACTCTGCTTCTAAACAGGAACATATTGGGAAATATAATTACCTAGATGTAGGGCCAAGTTCAGAGCTTTTGGGGTGTTAGGCCAGTCCTTTTGGGTGCCCATGGCATTCCTCGGCCCTGTGACCCCCTTGACCAGGGGTAGTCAACCTGTGATCCTCCAGATGTTCATGGACTACAATTCCCATGAGCCCCTGCCAGCAAACACTGGCAGGGGCTCATAGGAATTGTAGTCCATGGACATCTGGAGGACCACAGGTTGACTACCCCTGCCCTAGGCAATTGGTGAGGCCAACCCAGTGAGTGTGCCAGCTTTGCCTGGATAATTTTGTTGTGTTCTTGTATACCAAGTTTTGTAATAAGACACAACAAGTGAAATGAGAGATCTATATGGGGATTCCGCTTTTAGAAAAGTTGAGCATCCTGGAAACAGAGGCAAATGGATTTCATCACATGGCACGAACATGATTATTATGCACCCAGCACATCCCTCCTTCAAAATCATAGCACCATCCGAGACATTACACAAATGGCATGCTAAGCTGGACATTGGCACATTGTGTTCCCCATTTACAAAATATAGACAGCAGCCTCCATTAATACTAATAAGACTCACTGAGTATCCCACGGACAGTTGGCCTATTTCTGAAACAGCGACTCAACGACGACGTCACTTTTTATTGCGCACCCAGCAATAATTTTCAGAAACCCCATACCTGTTTGGGCAATTTTTCTGCTGCACGGCATGCTTCCGGGAGTGCGGGGGGGATCCTAGAGTTTTGCCGCATCTTTAGACAAAACATATTCAAATAGCTGTGCGATGTGCGTCAGCTCATTCCCTTTTCTGACCACCTGCCTGTTTGCGCACCCAGTCAGGGGCCAGCCACAGTCTGTCCTTTAATTAGATTTGAAATGTTCCAAGCAATCAGTTCAACTGCAGCTCTCCCCGAAGTTCATGAATGTAAAACAATTACTTCTCTTTGTCAGTGCCAGCATGCCACTCCAGCCTCCTTGGGTCCCCTGATAGCTAATTGCTAAATTGCGCATGAACTCAACTGAGTCACTTCCAGGGCTGGTGTTTCAAATGCCTAGCTCAATAACTAATATGCAACATGCATTAAGCTTTGGCACAAACAGATGGATACAGAAGAAGCATCACACCCTTGCTTCCACCACCACCACCGACGAAATTGTCACTGTCGGTATAACATAGCGGTACACACTTCCCCACACTGTTATGTGCTCAGCAGATCAGTACCAATAGACTGAAGGATGTGCCCCCCTCCTCCTAGATTTAAAAAAAAAAAGAGTTGCCCCATTCAGGTGAAAAATTAGTGATTTTTTCAGAGAACTAGAAATGGCAAAATATTTTTTTTTCTCTTTCCATGGCGGATTATACAGACTTGTATGGTTAACAGATATTTCCCTAGGGACACACCATGACCTTTTCATGACCTGGCACCATACATCCTTGAGATGCACTCCAGACACTTAGCTCTATCAGAAGTACAGCCTGCCAGAAATTTTCTGGATAGTAATATTGCATCCTCCTCTTTAAATTGTCATGTACGCTTGCCACTTTGCAGCTTAAGAGAGGAAGCAGAACATCTTAAAACAGACAAGCAAACACAAGCCGATGTAGCTTATTGGCAGTACAGACTTAAACAGAGTTAATCTTGCTGAATCAATGGGCTTAAAAGACTGCAATTCTGCTTAGAAGGCGACTGAAAAGTATTGAGGAAAAATGATTTATTCTAAGTAAAATAAACATAGTACAGAAGTGTAACGGACAAGAAGAGGCCAGTGAAATATCCACATGTCTTTTCCACTCCCAATAAGGATGTCAGCCTCCAGGTGGGACCAGGGAATCCTCTGGAATTACAGTTCATGCCCAGACTATATAGGTTTTTTTTTTCTGAGGAAGTGGATGCCTTTATACCATTGAGAAAACTCTGAAACATTCTTCAGGCCTCAAGAAACCTCAGAAGTGGTGCAATTGTGCAGAATATGGTGGGGACGCATAGCTGTGGACACGCCCACCTAGGGCTCTTCCCCTTCCCATCCCCTCCAGATATATCCTTGACTATTTTGAGAGAGACCCCAACATAATTAATCCAATAAGTGCCTCTTGTGGCGCAGGGTGGTAAGGCAGTCGACATGCTATCTGAAGCTCTGACCATGAGGCTGGGAGTTCAATCCCAGCAGCCGGCTCAAGGTTGACTCAGCCTTCCATCCTTCCGAGGTCGGTAAAATGAGTACCCAGCTTGCTGGGGGGTAAACGGTAATGACTGGGGAAGGCACTGGCAAACCACCCCGTATTGAGTCTGCCATGAAAACGCTAGAGGGCGTCACCCCAAGGGTCAGACATGACTCGGTGCTCGCACAGGGGATACCTTTACCTTTTACATCCAATAAATGTTTAACATTTTTTTTAAAAAAATAATTAACTCCCACACTTTTGGGCAACCCTTCCACAGCCATCAGGAACCCCCGGGGTTTTATGACACCCTGGCTGAAAAAGCCTGCCATGGAGAGTGGACTGTGTGACACTGTACTGATCTGAGGTCTCTGTCCTTTCCAGGCACCATCCCCAAATCTCTAGGAAATCTCTCCAGCCTGCATCTGGCAACCCCCCATCACCAGCCAGTGGTCAAGGGGGACCTGGCAACTGTCTCCTCCATTGATATATTTAGTGGTGACTTGTGCTGTTCAAAGGCCTTTGGAGGGACAGGAACTAGGACTGGAAAAATTTCAGCCCACTGCCTTCTCTCCCCAGGCAGAGTTTGTGGGACCTCCCTCCCCTCTACCATCAGATTTCCTGCTCACACCTTGCTTCCCTTCCACCTACCTGCGTGCTCCTCATCCTGCAAGGGAAGGTGTTTCCTTGCTAAAATGGAAAAGCAAATCTAGAAACAGGACTATTTGCATTCTCCAAAGCCCTCCCTCAATTTTAAATTAGGTGTGCTGAAAGAGAACCAGGCATGGATAGTGTTTCCCATGCAAAAGTGCAAGTAGCAGCTTAGGCACTACAAAGGCATTTCCAAGAGACACATCAGACTAGAATGATCAAAACAATAAAAAGCTTCCATGAGATACATGACAGAGAGGCCCTGGAACTCCAAGCTCTGGAAAAAGAATCATAAAGTCATAGGGTTGGCCCATGGTCATCTACTCCAACCCCCTGCAGAATGAAGGTATTCATAAATACTTGCCCACTACAATGACCCCAATTCCATGCCCAGATGACCAGAATCACTAGCCAGTCTGGCCTGGAAGAAAATTGCCTTCTGACCCCAAAATGGTGATTGGCATTTTCCTGGGCATGCAAGAAAGGGCCACAAGAGCCAAGCACCAACACAAGGGCTTCTGCCTTACAATCTGCCTAAAATAAAATAAACACAAATAAAGTAAGACAAAAACAGACCAACGAAATATCCCACGGCCACTATATGAAAACAGGTGAAGAGGTAATCAGTGAACATGTAAACAGGGTCTTGACACCTGAAGGCAAGCAGGGAGGAGGTGTTCTCAAACGTGCAAGAAGTCTCCCACTGAGACAAGACACTGGAGAAGATCACTTGAAAATCATTGGGAAATTCCTTTCTTCTATGCTAAATATATATCTCCTCTGATGCCCCCTGCAGGATGCCCTTTATATTCTGCTTTGTTGTTGTTGTTATGTGCGAAGTCGTGTCCAACCCATCGCGACCCCATGGACAATGATCCTCCAGGCCTTCCTGTCCTCTACCATTCCCCGGAGTCCATTTAAGTTTGCACCTACTGCTTCAGTGACTCCATCCATCCACCTCATTCTCTGTCGTCCCCTTCTTCTTTTGCCCTCGATCTCTCCCAGCATTAGGCTCTTCTCCAGGGAGTCCTTCCTTCTCATGAGGTGGCCAAAATATTTGAGTTTCATCTTCAGGATCTGGCCTTCTAAAGAGCAGTCAGGGCTGATCTCCTCGAGGACTGACCGGTTTGTTCGCCTTGCAGTCCAAGGGACTCGCAAGAGTCTTCTCCAGCACCAGAGTTCAAAAGCCTCAATTCTTTGACGCTCGGCCTTCCTTATGGTCCAACTTTCGCAGCCATACATTGCAACTGGGAAGACCATAGCCTTGACTAAACGCACTTTTGTTGGCAGGGTGATATCTCTGCTTTTTAGGATGCTGTCTAGATTTGCCATAGCTTTCCTCCCCAGGAGCAAGCGTCTTTTAATTTCTTTGCTGCAGTCCCCATCTGCAGTGATCTTGGAGCCCAGGAAAATAAAATCTGTCACTATCTCCATTTCTTCCCCTTCTATTTGCCAGGAATTGAGAGGGCCGGATGCCATGATCTTTGTTTTCTTGATGTTGAGTTTCAAGCCAACTTTTGCACTCTCCTCCTTCACCCGCATCAACAGGCTCTTTAGTTCCTCTTCACTTTCTGCCATTAGAGTGGTATCATCTGCATATCTGAGGTTGTTGATATTTCTCCCTGCAATCTTGATCCCAATTTGTGACTCCTCTAATCCCGCATTTCTCATGATGTGCTCTGCATACAAGTTAAATAGGCAAGGCGACAGTATACAGCCTTGCCGAACTCCTTTCTCAATTTTGAACCAGTCAGTGATTCCATGTTCAGTTCTCACTGTTGCTTCTTGACCTGCATATAAATTTCTCAAGAGACAAATAAGATGCTCTGGTATTCCCATCTCTTTAAGAACTTGCCACAATTTGTTGTGCTCCACACAATCAAAGGCTTTAGCATAGTCAATGAAGCAGAAGTAGACGTTCTTCTGGTACTCCCTAGCTTTCTCCATGATCCAGCGTATGTTGGCAATTTGATCTCTAGTTCCTCTGCCTCTTCGAAATCCTGCCTGTACTTCTGGAAGTTCTCGGTCCACATATTGCTGGAGCCTAGCTTGTAGGATTTTGAGCACAACTTTATTAGCATGAGAAATTAGTGCAATGGTGCGGTAGTTTGAACATTCTTTGGCATTGCCCTTCTTTGGGATTGGAATGTAAACTGACCTTTTCCAATCCTGTGGCCATTGCTGAGTTTTCCAAATTTGCTGGCATATTGAGTGTAGCACTTTTACTGCATCGTCCTTTAAGATTTTGAATAGTTCAACTGGAATGCTGTCACTACCACTAGCTTTATTGTTGCTCAGACTTCCTAAGGCCCATTTGACTTCACATTCCAGGATGTCTGGCTCCAGATCAGTAACTACCCCATTGTGGTCATCAGGGATGTTAAGCTCGCTCTTGTATAGTTCTTCTGTATAATTTTGCCACCTTTGTTTGATCTCTTCTGCTTCTGTGAGGTCCCTACCATTTTGGTCCCTTATCATACCCAACTTTGCATGTAACGTTCTCTTCATATCTCCAATTTTCTTGAAAAGATCTCTGGTCCTCCCCATTCTATTGTTTTCTTCTATTTGCTTGCACTGTTCATTTAAGAAGGCATTCTTATCTCTTCTAGCTTTTCTCTGGAATTCTGCATTCAATTGGGTGTATCTTTCTCTTTCTCCCTTGCCTTTCACTTCCCTTGTCTCCTTAGCTATTTGTAAAGCTTCCTCAGACAGCCATTTTGATTTCTTGCATTTCTTTTTCTTTGGGATGGTTTTAGTTGCTACCTCTTGTACAATGTTACGAACCTCCGTCCATAGTTCTTCAGGCACTCTGTCTATCAGATCTAATTCCTTAAATCTATTTGTCACCTCCACTGTGTATTCGTCGGGGATATGATTTAGTTCATACCTGAGTGGCCTAGTGCTTTGCCCTACTTTCTTCAATTTAAGTTTAAATTTTGCAACAAGAAGCTCATGATCTGAACCACAATCAGCTCCTGGTCTTGTTTTTATTGACTGGATAGAACTTTTCCATCTTTGGCTGCAGAGCACATAGTCAATCTGATTTCTGTGTTGACCGTCTGGTGATGTCCATGTGTAGAGTCGTCTCTTGGGTTGCTGGAAAAGAGTGTTTGCTATGACCATTGTATTCTCTTGACAAAATTCTACCAGCCTGTGCCCTGCTTCATTTTGTACTCCAAGGCCAAACTTGCCTGTTATCCCGGTTATCTTTTGGCTTCCTACTTTAGCATTCCAATCCCCCATGATGATAAGCACATCATTTTTGGGCGTTGCTTCTAGAAGGTGTTGTAGGGCTTCATAGAACTGATCAACTTCATCCTCTTCAGCAGCAGTGGTTGGGGCGTAGACCTGGATCACTGTGATGTTGAATGGTTTGCCTTGGATTCGAACTGAGATCATTCTGTCATTTTGGGGATTGTATCCCAAGACTGCTTTTCCTACTCTCTTATTGATTATGAAGGCTACTCCATTTCTTCTGCGAGATTCTTGTCCACAGTAGTATACCTGATGGTCATCTGAATTAAATTCACCCATTCCTGTCCATTTTAGTTCACTGATTCCTAAAATGTCGATGTTCAGTCTTGTCATTTCTTGTTTAACCACGTCCAGCTTGCCTTGATTCATGGATCTGACGTTCCAGGTTCCTATAGAATAAAAATCTTTACAGCATCGGACTGTCTTTTCGCCACCAGTTACTTCCACAACTGAGCGTCCTTTCGGCTTTGGCCCAGCCGCTTCATTCATTCTGGCGCTACTCGTACTAGCCGTCTGCTCATCCCCAGTAGCATATTGGACACCTTCCGACCTGAGGGGCTCATCTTCCAGCGTCATATCGTTATGCCTATTGGAACTGTCCATAGAGTTTTCATGGCAAAGATACTGGAGTGGATTGCCATTTCCTTCTCCAGTGGATCACCTTTTGTCAGAGCTCTCAGCTATGACCTGTCCGTCTTGGGTGGCCCTGCACGGCATAGCTCATAGCTTCACTGAACTACGCAAGCCCCCTTGCCACAACAAGGCAGCGATCCTTGAAGGGGGATATTCTGCTTAATTATGCTCAATTAGGGAGCCTGCAGTTTTTGTATATTCCAATAGTTCCTTAGTATTTAAATCTGTCTGCTTGGAGCATTTGGAGGAGGCAAAGGAACCTGAGTAAACTGGGACATCTTTTTAGGTTGAGTGCCTCAACATGACATCACAGTAACAGAGATACTCAAGGAATTATCCTGATTAGAGGAATTCCTAGAATGTCATAGATGTCATGAAATGTAATCTTGTGACTTTCCTAAATATTATGTATACTTCCTTGATGATTAAAAAAATTAAAATAGCACTTGACAGAAGATTAGGTGGCTCTAGGAAGAGGAGAGGTAATTCTGACCATCACCTCACACACAGAGTTCATTTTTGTTAGAGAACCCTTACCTTTTGTTACCAGAAATGCACTTACACACATGTCCTGTGACACATGTAGAGTCAGCAGTGGGGAATTTGCTTAACAAGAGGTGTTAACATAGCGAAATTGGTAGTTTGTCTATGTTTATGAGGTGATTACTCCGTTAAGAACTCAAGGTAGACACAAATAATTATAGTAAAAATAGTGACAATCTTTATTAGAAGGAAAATAATAAAATAGGCAAAAATATATCTAGCAATCAGTTTAGAGAAAAATAGAGTAGGGAGGAACATTTCAATATAATTACCGAAGAGTAGAGAGGCAGGAAGACAGGAGGAGAATAGATGCTTTCAAATTATGGTGCTGGAGACAAATGCTGCGAATACCATGGACAGCCAAAGTTACCAACAAGATGGTTTTGGAGAGGAGCAAACCAACTATGTCATTAGAAGGGAAGATGTTACGGCTGAAGCTCACTTACTTTGGACACATCATGCGATCAAACTCGCTAGAAAAATCATTAACGCTTGGCATGGTCAGCAGCAAAAGGAAATATGGTCGCCAAAGGATCCACTGGCTTGACATGATCAGAGCCAACACAGGGATGACCATGAACCAGTTAAAACAAGCAGTCAGAAACAGGGGCGCAGGGCGAAGACTTTCCTATAGAATAGCTGAGGGTCGGACACGACTGAACGGATATCATCATCATCATCATCATTACCATCATCATCACCATCATCATCATCATCAGAGAGGCAGAGAGCAGCAACATGAACCAGTGTGAAGGGTATTCCTAATCGATCCAAATCAGAAAGCACAATGTGGCTTTGTGAAGCCACTGTTTATATATGTTTTGGGGAAGGGAGCTACGTGATGTAACCCAGGTGAGCACATGATGGAATTTTCCATGGAGCAGGATGTTGGGCAATGCCCTGGCCAGGTTCGGAGATGGGTTTTGATGGGTTAGACAAAGGCGTTAATGGGTCTAAGAAAGGAAACCATCATGTCTCAATAGGTCTAGCGGCTGAGGTTGGGGGAAGAGATATCCCTGGCAGAGGGGCCAAGCAGGAGTCATACATGAGAGAAAAGAGCCTAGGTGCCCCTGGGCAAACATGTTTGAGACAGGCCACTGAATCCACAGTACAATGGAGTGGGGAAGAAGAGCAATACATGTTTCAGGCAGTTTCTGTTATTCCTAACCTGTAGTGAAGGACAAGCTGAAGAGGGGGGTCCAAAATGGTGTTATTCCTAGCAGTGTGGAGCAGTACTATAGGTTGTAGAAAGAACCGTGTGCCAGCCTGAGAGGCAGGTGTCCAGCCATACATAACACTTTAGATTGTGTTATTATTAAGATATACAGGGCAAGAAAGTCCTTGAGCGGAAATTTAACAAAGGATCCAAGCCAACGAATATATTTCAAACGAACAGCTGTCTTCAGGAGAATACTTCCACAACTGCAGATGTCATTAGAGGAGGCCAGAGGTTTTCAGCATATTGGAATCCCTTTACACAGGTGATAATTAAAAGCCATCATTTTATACAGCCTTTTCAAGACTTAAAGGGTGATCCTGTGCGGAATGTCATCCTTCTAAACCCTCTGAAATCAATGGACTCAGAGGGATGTAACTCTGCTTAGGATGGCACAGTTATTTTGCCAGCTTCTTTTTAATGCTCATGAGCAAAATATCTTTTACAACCTTAATGAAAAGATTTATAATCCGACAGTTATACAGAAGGAATAATTTTACCTTCTGGACAAAAGATAGTGCAACTGCATAGATATCAAACCCTTAATTCATCTCAGGTTATTTTCTTCTTGGGTTGATATGGGGTGTTGGTATTCTATTTAATTTCCATCTATAAATATCTCTGTAATTAATAGAATTTTGACATAATTGCAGCTTCTTGCAATCAGGAGAGCATTCTCTTAACCACATCATCGCCAATCTTTACTACATTGCACAAGTGTTTGCATTTTATAGGGAAGAAGAAGAAGAAGAAGAGTTGGTTCTTATATGCCGCTTTTTTCTACCCAAAGGAGGCTCAAAGCGGCTTACAGTGACCTTCCCCTTCCTCTCCCCACAACAGACACCCTGTGAGGGAGGTGAGGCTGAGAGCGCTGATATCACTGCTCAGTCAGAACAGTTTTATCAGCGCCGTGGCGAGCCCAAGGTCACCCAGCTGGTTGCATGTGGGGGAGTGCAGAATCAAACCCCGCTCACCAGATTAGAAGTCCGCACTCCTAACCACTACACCAAACTAGCTGTCTAAGCATGAGTACTTAAATACAAAATGCACACACTTCCGGACCTGGCTGATTGACATGAACCTCTTGGCACATGCTCATTTTTACAATTAATGTCTGGGTATAGACCTTTCTCCGCAGCTGAATATTCTGAATTCAGGCACTGGATTTTGCATGTACCCATGCTACAGGCTGCTGAGACATGAGAAAATTTTCTACTTGGGTATTGACTCCTATCTGTATAATGCCATCAAGTTGGGTCCAACTTATGGTGACTCAATGAAGGGGCTTTCAAGACAAGTGAGCAGCAGAGGTCGTTTGCCATGGCCTTCCTCTTCAGAGACTTCCTTTGTGGTCTCCCTTCCAAGGACCAACACCGCTTAGCCAACAATATCTGATGAGAATGGGCTACATAGTGCCAGCTTCCTTTGCCATCTCCACTTGAGTAAAAATGCAAACTGAGAAGTGGTTTTCTGGTGTGAACCCTTCCTTCTATTGTCCTTTTCTTTGTCTAGAAAGCACTTTCATGAACACAATCTTCATAACGAGAAGCAGCCCTTAGTCAAATATGCAAATTTCCTACACACAGCCAGCAAATGTGATAAAAGCAATGGTATTGTTCATCTTGTGAGGGCATTATTAGCGTCACTTCTAAGACAAATGGAATTCAGAGTCTGACAGCTCTGAACAATGCACAGATTTTTGTCAAGAATCACCCAGTGTTCACATTTGGTCGTTCTTGACACACATACACCATTGTTGTGATTGCACACTGCATCGTGAGATCTGCAGGCTTCACAATGCATGCATTTCAAAGACATAAAAAGAGGGTGGAAAATGCAATGAAGTAAAAGGAAGACCTAGATGGCCCAGGCCATCCAGATCTTCTCAGATCTCAAAAGCAAAGCAGGTCAGTCCTGTTAGGACTTGGATGGCAGACCACCAAGAAAGTCCAGAGTTGCTATGTAGAGCCAAGCAGTAGCAAGCTACCTCTGAATGTGGTATATTAGGTGTCCTTCCTATGAAACTTGTTTTAAGTTGTTCCTCCTTCTGGTAATCTTTTATCAGGAATGTGGCACTGGCAAACTGGTTGTTTGCCAGTTACTTTACCAGTTTCTTTTACATCTCCCCGTACAGAAGAAGGCACTTCAAACTCAATGAAGCAGAAGCCCCTGGGCATATGTTTGGCATCTCTAGTCTTAGACCTGGTGGCTTGATGCTTGGGTCAGAGAGGCAGAAGCTGTAGGGTTTGTCTCCCTAATTAAATTTGCAAGAAGGTTTTTTTTCTTGGAATAGCCTTGCTCTGGTGATTCACCAGGCAGCTGCACTATATGGCTTTTGGAGCCTCGTGAAAACATACCTCTCCTCCCAGGCCTTTGATATCTAGTTTCCTGTGTGCTGTCGGAATCAGACAGAACTGGAAGAGACCATAGATGGCCATCCAGTCTAGCCCCCACCATCTTGGGGACTTGAAAATGACACATTCCTGACAGGTGCTCATCCAATCTCCTCCTTAAAACGCCCAACGAAGGAAACCCCACCACCCTCTGAGGCAGCAAATTCTATCTATCCCTCACTGTCAGAAAATACTTTCTAATATTTAAATGGAATTTCCTTTCCCCTTGCTCCTTGTCCTTGTCTAAAAAGCTGCAGTAAAGAAGTTGGCCCCCTCTTTGCAACGTCTACTTTAGATGTAGTTAATCACAGCTGTTCTCTCACTCTTTGCCCTCCTCTTCTCCAAGCTACACATACCAAGCTCTCTCTCAACCTCTCCACATAAGGCATGGATTTTAGCTCCTCAACCATCCTAGGCGCCCTTCTCTGAACACCAGCTTGTTAGTATCCTTGAAATGTGGCGTCCAGAACTGGACACAACATTCCAAATGAGATCTAACCAATGTGGAATAAAGAGGTATTATGACTTCCCTTGCTCTGTGCTCCTAGCAATGCAGACTTCTTAGCTGCTGTATCACACTGTTAACTCATATTCAACTTATTGTCCTCCATCCCTTTCATATGTCCTGCTGTCAAGCCAGGAATCCCCCATCTTATATTTATGCATCACATTTTATTACCCAAATAAATATCATTCATTTTGTTGGCTGTGGCCCAGTTTTCCTGTCCTGCTGGGGAAGGTGGGTGAGAACATGGGTATATTGGGTTTATGTTTTAAACTAGGGGCCAAGCCTGTTGCATTCAATTGCCACAATAGCAGACTTTGCTTTGGTGCAAAAATCACTTTATTGGATAAATGTGAAGAAGCCTGCTCAGTATGTTGCCAAGACTAAAGAACAATGGCAGAGGTGAGCTTTTATCAGTTCCCTCTGCTGCGGCCCCCCTTGGCTCCAGTTTTCGGCAGAAAACAAGCTATGCAAGACATAATCTGTGAAACAAAACAAATGAGAAGAGGAGTGGAATCAAAGACACAGAGCCTGGAATTTGGCACTGGTTGATGTTCACTAAGCAACACTTAGCAAGACAAATGGGAACTGGTATCAGGCCAGATCAAAGGGCAGGGTATAACCAAAGATTACCAAGGGAGAGTGCTTGTCAGATAAAAGATTAAAATGGATACATGACAGAACACATAGATACATAGATGCGTGGCAGAATTGACCATTTCTGACAATAATACCCAGCCAGCTATTTGAGAATCGGTTTGTTCTGTGCTCTAGCACAGGGGTAGTCAACCTGTGGTCCTCCAGATGTCCATGGACTACAATTCCCATGAGCCCCTGCCAGCAAACACTGGCAGGGGCTCATGGGAATTGTAGTCCATGGACATCTGGAGAACCACAGGTTGACTACCCCTGCTCTAGCACTACATTGCCAGGAGTGCGTCTTTCTCTTTGGAGTTTCCCGAGTCAGGCCAACATCTGCAGTCTGTTAAGTTTAATTTCCAGGGAAGATGACATCCTGTCTCTCCTCTGGAAGGTCTCCCGCTTTACTGACCTGTCTATTTCACTGATCTGAATGGCTCCCATTAATCAGTGGACTTCACCCTGAACACTTGAAGACTCAGAGGAGAAGTCAACGGCACATTCATTATATCCATAACAGGACAAAAAAAAAAAAGGTCTGGCCGTAACAATGTTGTTAATAAGTCGTTGAATTACAGACCTTATTACTGTGGTGGGTAATGGGATAATATGAATATAATGATCTCAGCCGTCTGGTACTTTGTTAAGGAATTCACATTGAGATTTTAATAATGGCTATAGAGTCGATTTATCTGTCTTTTTGTGTGTGTGTGCGGTCTTGTTTTGCTTTAAGGCCACTGGGTTAAACACATTGGTAAAAGCAGAGGAGGGGATGGCAGAAGAAATGCCAAGGCCAAGGTTAAAACATAAATTACAGCCAAGACGGGTTTAAATTAACCTGCCCTCTTATCTCCACTGCTTGGAGTGGGGAATATTCAGGATGTAATTTCACTGGAGAGGATTGTCATATAGAGAATGGAAATCAGACCCTTAAAGTCAAAACAGGGAGGGGTTACGGAAAGGGCTGCCCACTCTGATTAAAAACTGACCCAGCAGTGGATCACGCTGATTTGCCTCTCAAGAAGCTGTGATTAATCACATTCTTTTCCCTGAGCGGAAGAATGTAGAGAGGAGAAAGGTTTGGTTTTGAAACAGGAAAAGAAGAGGACTGTTCACAGGCTGTCAGGGTATAACCCTGTGTGTTTGGCTTAAAAATATAATAAACTGACGACAAAAACCCGGCCGAGACTTACCTCGGCCGAACGTTGGAGCAGCGGAGGGCTTGCTGGGATAGAGAGGCGACCACCCAGAGGCCCTCTAGTGTGGGTGCTGCTGGAGGCGGCAGGGCGGGGCCTGGGGTAACTATTTAAGTCAACACATAGATGGGTCTCGCCCTGTTCACCTGGAATGCTGCAGGAGCTGCTCCCCTCCCACCCACCCTATGTTGTAAACAGGATTGTTCAGGGTTTTGAGGGGGATGTTTTTGGTTTTGTTTTCCAATAGTTGTCATAGCTGCGGGTTTACATGGGATGGAGCCTGTTGGCAGAGAGTCCGGTGTGCGATCGGACTCCCTGGGGTTTGGGGCCTCTCTTGAGGTGGCACGTATACAAACGCGGCTTACCCAGCTGGGAGGCCAGGGGCTCGTTTGCCAGGTGGCCTGGGGGCAGTCAAAGCTGGTTGGTGCCTGGTGGCTCCCTCGCATAGGTCGCTTCCCTTCAGTAGGCAAGGGGCAAGGGGATCTGCTCTCCGGCTGGGAATGGTGCAGGTCCCCAGGGCGCCCCTGGACTTCACGGGTTGTTGGTGCAGTCTGCTGACTGCAAGGTCTGGCTCCCTCTCCCATGCTGTGCCAACCTTCCCGTGGGGAGATAATAAAGCTGTGGCCTTGTTTATCCCAACATTGGGGTCGCGTATTATTCCAGCACATAATGCCCTCCTGCAAGTCTATCAGAACTAGGAATGTCAGTCGCCAGGTGGAATCTGCAGATCCTCTGGAATTATAGCTCATCTCCAGGTGGATGAGATCAGTTCCCGTGGAGAAAATGGCTGCTTGGGAAGGTGGGCTCTGTAGCATTATACTCCAATGAGGTCCTGCCCTGCCCCAAATCCAGCTCACTCCCAACTCCACCCCCAAAGTTTCCAGGTATTTCCCAACTCACAGCTGGCAACCACAACTATCTTACTTAGGGTTGTCGACCTCCAAGACAGAGCAGTTAAACTCTCCTTTCGAGCCAACTGTAGTGTTGCTAAGTTTACGTGCTACATCTTTATCCCATTCCTCTTTGTGTTCACTCTCCACACTATTTGCCTGACCCCTTTTTGAGTATGAGACAGCAGGAGGAATTGCTGGGCCAACATGTTAACTGAACCACTGTTGTTTCTGATTGGCCGATATACTCCTCTGGACTTTCAGCCAAGCAGGAGAATGCATAGAACGGTTGTTGAGATCAGAGCTTGTTCGAGATCTTTGACTCAGGTTACTACTGGACAGGGATTCGCTTCCTTCAAACTCCGGTGGTTTTCTGCCTAAGAGCAGGTATGTAGCCATGACTTCATTGTATTTTTGGTTTACTAAGGAATCAGAGAGCCAGTTTGGTGTAGTGGTTAGGAGTGCCGACTTCTAATCTGGCATGCCGGGTTCGATTCTGCTCTCCCCCACATGCAGCCCCCTGGGTGACCTTGGGCTCGCCACAGCACTGATAAAACTGTTCTGACAGAGCAGTAATATCAGGGCTCTCTCAGCCTCACCCACCCCACAGGGTGTCTGTTGTGGGGAGAGGAATGGGAAGCCGCTTTGAGCCTCCTTCGGGTAGGGAAAAGCGGCATATAAGAACCAACTCTTCTTCTTCTTCTTCATGAATTTCATCTCTTGCAAAACCCATTGTGACCATTATATCTATTCTTTTGGTGTCATTAACATCTGGTTCAGGCTCAATATATGGCTTTAATTCTTCTTCTTCATGATCAACATTCATCCATCTGTCTTTCATTATTTGTTCCAAGCTCCCTCTCTTGATAGGATTCAACACTAGTAGTTTTTTTTAGTAGATTTTCACAGTCTGTGGACATATAGAATGGGATCCGGTACTTCCCCCATAATACCCGTTCTCTCAGTTCCTTTAAATTCTGACCATCAAATGGCAGCGATCCACTAACTAGAGTGTAAAGAATGACTCCGAGGCTCCAGACATCTACTTCTGGGCCATCGTATTTCTTTCCTTGAAAGAGTTCATGGGCAGCATCTGGAGGGCTCCCGCAAAAAGTGTCCAGTTTATTGCCAATGGTAAATTCATTACTAAAACCAAAATCAGCAATTTTAATGTTCATGTCTCCATCAAGAAGATTTTCAGCCTTAGGATCATGATGAACAATGCATTTTTGATGACAGTACTGTACAGCAGACACAATCTGTCTAAATTTTGCACGTGCTTCTTTCTCTTTCATTTTTCCATGTGCAACCAAGTAGTCAAATACTTCTCCTCCACTGGCATATTCCATTACTAAGTACAACGTTTTCTCTGTTTCAATAAATTCAAACAATTTAACAATATTAGGGTAATTCAAAATCTTTATTATTCGTACTTCTCGGAACAACTTTTGTAGACTGGTGAGATTTAGTTGGGTTTTGTCTATTATTTTCACAGCAACCTCTCTACCAGTAAGAACATGTCTAGCCAACTTCACCTTAGCAAAATTTCCTTTTCCTATTGTTTTGAGTAAGCGATAATTCCTAACATGAGGATGATCATCATTTACAGAAGTTATTGAGTTTCTACAACAGGGTATGTTTTGCCTGCTACTGGATTTTGTGGGCTGGACATGGGGCTCTGTATATCCATCTACAGAAGTATAGTTCTCCATGTCCCGCTCGTTGGCGGTGGGTAGCGGCGTCCGGGTGGACATCGGCGCGAGTGGCGGGGCAGCCCCTGCAGGGCCGAGCGAGCAAGTGAGCGGCGGCTTGGCCGGCGTTGGGTTTGCAGGCCTTTGTGGTGCGCCTCGTCCCGCCCCCCCCCCTCGCCTGGCACTGCTAGCAGGCGGCGTGGCCTCAGCACCAGAAGTCCATGTCTGCCTCTGGACACCCAATAAAAGCCACGTTGCCCACAATCAAAGACAGCAGTGAAACCTACCGGCCAAGCAGTGCAACTCAGAGGGCTCCTGCTGCTTCCCCATCTGCTCCCAGTATTAGCACTACCACTCCAGATAGAACCCGCTTTCCACGGGGGAGTTTAAGTCTCAGCACCTTCCATGGTGAGCAGCTACGGGAGCGGTGCAACGACACATATAATGGCCACCTGCATCACCATTGCATGAAACATGCACGTTTGCTCAAACTAGAAGAGGGACATCAACTGGCATTATCAGCAAGATAACATCCAAATTTGTTCACAGGAGCACTTCTGGAGAACCAAAAGAGCGAGAGAAAGAAGATGGCAAAGATTCTAAGCCGTGGTATTTGAGGTTCACCTGGAGTATGAAAACCACAAGTTCCATGGACCCAAACAACATGATGAGAGAGATTAGGAAAGTGTTAGATGCTAACAACTGTGACTATGAACAAAAGGAGAGATTCCTGCTTTTCTGTGTTCATGGTGATGCCCAACAGAATAGCCTTGTCCAGTGGGAGATGGAAGTTTGTAAATTGCCATGCCTATCGCTCAATGGAGTCTGCTTCAAGCGAATATCTGGGACTTCAATCGCCTTTAATAACATTGCATCCAAAATAGCAAATGTTAAGGGCAGTATCGTTTCTGGGATCAGGGAAGATTCATATGTGATCTAAGCTTACATTTTGAATGTACTGGTTAGGCTTAACGTTGATTGGCCTGTGAAACTCCTCATGTAGAGTTTGTCTCTATTGCAATAAGGTTATACATAGTTATTCTGAACTGTACAATTTAATTAAGTATGACCTATATTAAAAGAAAAACTGTAGCTAAAGAAGTTATGTTCACATGTACAGGTAAGTATACTGAGCATTCTGTTCATTTTATGTTCATACAGTTGTATAATAAAATTAAGGAGCAGTTAAACTCCAAGAATTACAATTAAACTCTGCTCAACAGACAGCATTTTCTCATGACAAAATGACTGCCTTGGAGGGTGGACTCTATGTGATTGTAACCCACTGATGGTTCCTCCTCACTCCAAATCCCACCCACTCTTAGCTCCACCCCCTACGTCTCCAGGTATTTTTCAACCCAGTGCTGGCAACCCAAATCAGAAATGACTATTTGTCCATGGACTTCCAAAGGTGGTCACCTGATGAGTGAATCATTACAAGGCACCACAGTTGCCGGGCTGCAAGCAAATCGGCCGTTCTTGCGGCCGATTTGCTTGCAGCCTGGGAAGTTTCTTACTGCGGGGGGGGGGGGGGGCGGGGGGGGGGAGCCGCGGCCCAGTGCCAGGGCCTCCATGGCCCAGCACCAGGCTGCAGCCCAGTGGTTGGGGGCCACCACCCTAGATGTCCCAGGAGGTCCCTTCCAACTCTATGATTCTATGCTTCTAAAGAGCTCACCACAGGCAGGTTCTTGTTCCCAGGAAGACCCAGATTCTAACCAGACACAAGAAAGTACATTTTCACACCACATGTAGTTTAATTGTGGTACCTGGAAGTCAACAAATTGCCATACCAAGAGAAACTTCCCACTTGAACACTGCCAACCGTGCTAGTGTCAACACTACCCACAAATGCAGCTACTTCTTAATTGTGAACAAATCAGCAATGCACTCACATGACATGCTCAGATCAAGAGAAAATTGTTAACGGAAGCAAGATGAGTATAATTTTCAAGCACTTGGGGGTCTTCACATTACCCTTCTAAACCAGATATTGTTCATTGTTGGCCCAATTAAGTGCCGCGATACAGTGACAGAAGTTTCACATGGTGATTCTTTGCATGAATTAGTCTTCTCTGAAGCCATTTCAAATAGTGACACTTTTTTCTCAGCCTATTTTGCCACTCAAGCTTGTAAGAAACTATCAATTTATTCCCCATTGTGCCGCTCTAGTGTTAGAGTGCTCTAGTGCTTTAGTGTTAGAGTGCTGTAGCCCTCTAGCAGAGTTCTGAGGCAGCTTGTGCAGCAAAAAAGGGCAGGGGGGAAATGGCATTGCAGGAAGTGTGATGGACATTTTGCACAGCCCACCACAGCGATTCAGTGGGGCGAGGAAAAGGTGAAAACTTTAAGGAAGCAGTTTTTGTCAATTGTGCTTCAACCATGCTTTGCTAACCTGATGCAAGCTTGTTTGTCTGAAAAGGTAAATAAATGCCTCCAGCAGCCAGTTACTAAAACAAGACTGTCTGAAATTACAGGGTAGGGAATCTGTTAACAAACAGTTGCAAAAACAGAGTACAAAAGCAGGTTTTTGAAAAAAGAAAAACATCTTGTTTACAGAAACAGAGTCATCTCTAACAAAGAATAGTGTTAAATTTAAAATACTTTCAAGAGGAGAGCTCTCTTGTTTGGGCTGTTCTAGTGCTTCTTGCACCAATCCTGAAGATACAGGACACTTCCTCATACCCCGCCAGACCATTGATCTATCACCATTAGTACTGTGGTGGGATTCACAGCAGAGCTCTCTCACATCCTATATTTCATGATCCTGATTATTGAAGATGCCAGTGACTGCACCTGGGGCCTTCCACATACAAGTCAGATGCTCTCCCTGACAGCTAGGGCTCTGCCCCTTTTTACTACACTTAGCCATACAGCTAGCCCAGGGAAATGAAGGAGTAGGGCTACCAACTCAGGGTTGGGAAATATTTGGAGATTTGGGGGGGGGGGGAGCCTGAGAAGGGCTGGATTGGAGAAGAAGGGGAGGACACTTCATTGTCATAGAAGCCATCTTCCAAAGTGGCCATTTTCTCCAAGTGTTCTGATCGCTGTTACCGAGAGATCAGTAGTAATCCCAAGAGAGCTCCAGCCACCAGCAGAAGATTGAGAACCCTACTTAGCAGAAGGAGCCTTTTAGTCACGATGGCTAGTCAACATGGATATATTTAGGGCCATTCCGCACTCGTCCAAAATAGCACAATGGTTACAAATTGAAATCACTACAGTTTTGCCATTATGCACAACATCGTTGACAATCTACCACACTCCTGAAACCGATCCGCAAAAAGTGCTTTGTTGTAGCGCTTTCAGGGAAATCCCAAAAAGTGGATTCACCCTCCAGAAAGCGCTACACTCCTGCAACCAATCTGCAACACTAGCGGAAAAGTTCTGTGCATTACCATTGTTGCGGTTTCTGCAAAGTCCCTCCCCCTGGCTCTCTCCTCTGATCTTCCAGCGAAGCGATCGCCATTTTTTTTTCTCCGAGCGAGCGAGCGGAGATCAACGTACCGGCAAGCCTTCGTTTACCCAGCGAGGCTTCCCCAGCTGCAGTCCCTCTGTTTAAAGTCACCAAGCACAAGCAACACAGAGGCCCGTTTGCTGGTTTATTTCCCCTTTATTTTTCACACTATTTTCGGCCGAAAATCGTGCCCGTGTGGGGGGGGGGTTTCACTCGGGGGGAGCATGGCAACGATGAAACGGCAGCTCAAACACCACCTGCTACCTAGATGGGTCTCTCCGTTGTAACGAATCAACGTAGATTCATTGCAACGTGTGTGTGTGCGTGTTTTTTAAAAACCTTCCTTAAAGGGAAAGGGGCTGTTTGGGAGCATAATAACAGCCGCCCATTGGCTGCTTGACAGACAGGGGCGGGACACAGCTCGGCAATATCGCTTCCTGGCTAGCGATTTTTGCCCAGACCGGAAACCTGTGGGAAACGATAGAAACGTAACTGGATTCCACTACAAAGGCAGGTATGCATAATGATGAATTCCACTATTTAAAATGGCGATTTTTCGTTCTGCAACCAATTTGCAACATGGATCCCGGTGCAGAATGGCCCTTAGTCTCCATGGATCAGTCCAAATTCCCTTTCAAAGCTAGTCCTGTGGCTGTCATGGCCCCCTCTGTCAGCAACTTCCACATTTGAATCAATCGTTGAGTGGAGACATACGCCCTTGGTAGATATTCCTTGGATCTACTACCCATCCACTTCATCAGCTATTTCCAATATGTGGAATTTGGGGAGAGGGAGAAAAGCTTATCTTTTCCAGTTCTTTCCATCATTTGAAGAAGAAGAAGAGTTGGTTCTTATATGCCGCTTTTCTCTATCCGAAGGAATCTCAAATCGCCTTACATTCACCCTCCCTTTCCTCTCCCTACAACAGACACCCTGTGGGGTGGGTGAGGCTGAGAGAGCCCTGTTATTACTGAAGAAAAAGAAGAGTTGGTTCTTACATGCTGCTTTTTCTTCCTGAAGGAGTCTCAAAGCAGCTTCCAGTCACCATCCCTTTCGTCTCCCCACAACAGACACCCTTTGAGGCGGGTGAGGCTGAGGGAGCCCTGATATTACTGCTCGGTGAGAACAGCTTTATCAGTGCTGTGGTGAGCCCAAGGTCACCCAGCTGGTTGCATATGGGGGAGCCCAGAATCGAACCCAGCTCACCAGATTAGAAGTCTGCACTCCTAACCACTACACCAAGCTGGTGTATTTGCATAATTTTATAAAGTCTGTATCATGCCTTCCCCACAGTTCATTTCTAAACTGAAAAGTCCCAGACTCCTCGGCTGTTTCTCCAAGGGAAGGTGCTCCATCCCCCTCACCATTTTGCTTGTCCTCTTCTGTACCTTCTGCAGCTCTCCAATATTCTTTTTGAGATATGGTATAAAGAGCTGCTCACGGTATTTTAAACGATTCTAAACCATCGATTTATACAAGGACATTCTCATATTGGACAGGTGTCCCCCCCTTCCAGGTTGTAAGCAACCATTGAGCTTGGAGGCTCCTTAATTGTGCAGAGATAACCTAACCCATTACAGCTTCTCAAAAACCACTTTCTAAAATCTACTAAGGGTGTAAGGGTATGGCACAAAAAGTCTATTGTATAGGGGAAAATGGCATAAAAGAGAGAAATATAGAGCAGGTGCACATAGTATGAATCTTATTTTTCCCCTCAGTTTTGAAACCACATTCCTTTTGAAACTTTGGTAATTTTGAAGTGTAGCTTGGGAGTTAAGGCTGCAAAACTGCTGAAAGTGTCGTCCGAATTAATGAGATTTTTTCCCCTCATTTCATTTCTTTTCTTTTACGTCTTTGGCACCTTGATCTCTCATACACAATGGTATGTGCTGCATTGAAGGTATTGTGGGAATCTTGATAGTGTTTTAATGCTACAACAGCAAGACTGGAGTCCAGTAGCATCTGCGAGAACAAGAAGATTTGGTGGAAGTTTGACTCAAAAGCCCCAAATTGTGTTGGTCTTTCAGGGGCCAATGGACTCAAATCTAGTTGTTCTTCCACAGACCAGCAAGACTACCCTTGGACACTCTCTGGACTCGAGTCCAGCTGTTCTCTGGTTACCATGGAGTAAGCATGCCTTGGATTGAACTGGGCAGCTATATGGTGTATTGTTAAAACTGAAATGCAAAACCAGGAGTTGCATTTCAGATTCAGAAATTTAGTTTTTAAATTTAACCTGGTGACCTAGGCCTAGTCTGCACACAATAGATAATGCACTTTCAAAGCTCTTTAGAAGTAGCTTTTCCTGTTCCGCACAGGAAAATTCAGCTGCCAAAGCACATTGAAAGTGCATTATCCTATGTCTGCGGAATGGGCCCTAGTTAGAGTGCTAACTCAGTACTCTTACCTGTTATTTCTACAATTCTAGCCAAGGATTGCATTACATTGTACTGGATAGGATGATTTGGTGTACTTAAACAGCTTAAGCAGTTCCGCAGGGCCTGCAAAAAGGAGCTCCTCCACCAGGCATTTGGCCGAGACCAGACGTAATCAACAGCGACCAAAGAGCCCCTGCTCCCCCCCACCCCCCCTCAGAATCCCACCAATAAGCCCTGGACCTGTTTGTATTACTATATTGTTTACTGTTATACTGTGTTGTTATTTGGTTACAATTATTAGTTATCAGTTATACATGTTTTATAGACTGTTTTATGTATTGTGCTCTGTTATAATGTAAACCGCCCTGAGCCTCCGGGGAGGGCGGTATAGAAGTATGATAAATAAATAAATAAATAAATAAATAAATAAATAAATAAATAAATAAATAAATAAATAAATAAATAAATAAATAAATAAATAAATAAATAAATAAATAAATACTGAGAATGCCAGTCTCCAGATGAGACCTAGGGATCTCTTGGCATTACAGTTCATCTCCAGACTACAGGGATTATCTTTGGGATATACAGAAAATAAAATGGTATATTTTGAGTTTGGCTGAATCTGCCTGAACCCAGTTTGGCATTTCCTGAACTACCTGGATCCCAGGTTCAGTACTAGGGTTTGGATGTGGCTTCATTCGGGAAAGCTGAATTTTTCAGATCTCTGAGGCATTTAAAGGGACTTAGGTTTGTGTCAGGATCAGCTATTTGTTGGGTTCTGCAGTGGGGCGGGAAACGCAGGCTGTGGGACATTTAAGTGAACCCAGGTCTGTGTAACTGCCTCAACCCCCAGCATAGAGCTCAACAAATAGCTGAGGATCAGCTGTTTGTTGGTCACTGCAATGGGTGAGAGGGATGGTAAGGTAGGCTGGGAGGGATGTATTTAAAGGACCTCGTTTTTAGGGGGCAGTGGTTTGGCACCCCAAATAAATTCAACTCCTTGCAATTCAGACCTGGATTGCACTAGGGGTTCTTGGCTTGGTTTAAGAACCCCTCCAAAACTAACTTCTTGGCATAAGCACCTTTACAAAACCTCAAGGTTTTGCATAGCCAAATTCACACTCCTGGACTGTTTATGCACTGGAGGTTTCATGCTTGGCTGCAGGCTGGAATTTTAGTTGTGGCAGGTTGCCCCACCTTTTCCTGCACTGACATGGGGGAGCATTTGGCCTGATGGACCTCATCCACCCCCAATTTGTGTTCCTGCATGGGAGCTGGGGCAGTGAAGTTCCCATGGCATAAATCGTCCTACTTTGGATGCTTTATGGCACTATATCCCATTGAGGTCTTTGACCTTCCCATGCTCCATCTCCAAATCTCCTGGAGTTCCCCAACCTAGATCTGGCAGCCCCCCCTGCTCTGCCAGTGGCAATGGGGAACCTCTCAGACCTAGGTAAACTTAACTGGGCATCTGTTGCATCATGTGTGATGGTTGTTATTAGTTCTTCCAATGGATGGAGCTTAATCTTGGCAACTTTATGCATCCATTTAAGGCAGGGAGCATAAAGGGGTCTTTCATTTGTGATGAGACATTCAACCTTGAATCAGGGAGATTTCCCAACTGCCAATGTTTTCCATATGCAAGAGTAAATACATAATTTACTGATCTTCTCTTTTGAAGGAAAGCATGTAATGCACAAATGACCCCCAAGGAGGTAAGATCTTTGACTACATTTGGAGTTTGTACATTTCAGATTTAACTCCTCCTTAGTTTATATATAGATATTGCCCATAAAACTGCATACTTTGGGAAATAAAGTTCATATCTTTTTGTAGCAAAAAAAATGGAGAATGACTAATTTTTTTTCCAGTCTAGAGTGCAGTGCACCATGTTCAAGTTAATCAAGTTGTCAGATGTTTCTTCCTTGGCACTGAAGATCAGCTATATGACTATATGTCAAAACTTTCAACCAATAAGCAGCAGGTGGAAAGCTTACAAACCTTTGGGATTATGAAACTCTCTCCCTTTTCATAATCCTGAGTTTCAGCATTATAGGATGTTGATTAAAAAGAAGGTTAAAAAGAAGATATTGCAAGTTACTTGCACTTTCTTTCCACTATATATATCTTGAGGTATGTCTGGCCTCAACTGGGGCCAGGACATCTTCTGTCATGGCCCCCAGAACATATCCAGGCCTTGTCAAGGCTATCACAGTTCTGCGGGACCTGCAAGGTGGAGCTTTTCTAACAAGCTTTGGGTTGGGGCCAGTGAAGTAGAAACATCCACCTCCCGATTGAAAAGATGTCCCCAGACTGTACTCTGACTCCAAAAGAACAGAAGATAAATGCTACTATTCTGTTTTTGATATTGGATGCAATTTTAAATTTATCTTTTTAGATTTTAAGTCAATTTTAACAGAATGCTTTACCTGCTGGGGTTGCTTAATATGATGTACACCGTTTATGGAACCATCCTGGTTTCTTTAGGTTCCTCCCAGTTATTCTTAAGGGAATTGCCAGCAATTCTGCCTTCAGTATTTCACTTTTGAGAAACTCCCAAACTTCTTGGACTTCCATCTCTTATGTTTTCCTGACCAAGGGATTCTATCCAACATAACTTTTAAGTTTGTAAAAATTTGCTCTCCTGAATTTCAACCTCTGTGTCTGACTATGTGCAGCTTTTCTCTTCCCCAAGATCAAAAAGTCCAGAATCACATGGTCACTACTACCCACAACGTTTACCTCACCAACCTTATTGGTGAGAATCATGTCCAAAATAGGGGACCCCCTGGTTGCCCCTTCCACTTTCTGGGAAATGAAGTACTGAGCAAGACAAGTCAAGAATTTATTGTGATTCATTTATTTGTATATAGCCATAGGCCTTTACAAAATATAAAATACAAATTTATAAACAGTAAAATAGAAAAGAATTTATTGGACTTTTCATTTTTAGCAGAGCTGATCTTCCAACAGATATCTGGGTAATTGAAATCACTAGGTCCTGAGTCCCCGAGAACTTTGAAATCTGGTCTAGGAGCATCTCATCCAAGTCCTCAGCTTGGCCTGGTAGTATATGGCAGACCCCCACCATAATGCCCCTATTATTTCCTACTCCTTTTATTTTTTACCCGAAGACTCTCAGCTGAACTCTCATGCTTGGACACATATCTTCTCACAAGTATATATATTCTTAATATATAGTTCTATTCCTCCCTCTTCTTTATTTGCCAGTCCTTTTTAAATAAATTGCACCTCTCAATACTATTATTCCAGTTGTGAGAGTTAGCCCAACAGGTTTTTGTAATGCCTATTAGATCATAGTCCCCTTCCTTTATTAGGACTTCTAATTCTCCTGCTTGTTTTCCATACTCTGTGCATTAGTGTAGAGACATCGTAGTACTTTATACAAGTACCTCTGGGTTTTAGTTTTTGAACTTTCCTGTAAGTTAATAGTTCTCTGTACATGTGTGATTCCCTTTAAACCTGCAGTGTTCCCATCTACAGTTAACCCTTGACTCACGCACTTTCCTGCCTGTCCATGTGACCTTCCCTCATTTGCAAAGTCTCCCACTGCCCACTCTTCTGGGCACATGCACACACTTTTCTTGATGGTGCTAGATTTAAGGAAGGCATTCAGGTGGACAACAGGCTGCTCCAAGGGGGCCCTTCCAAAAGCCCTGGGCATTGGCAGCTGCTTCACCTCAGGGTATGCTGATGCTGGCTCCAGACAGGATGCTTATGAATGCAATTCCAGGAGCTTTGTTTCATTAGGCCAATGGCATCATAGAAGATGTAAGCTTGTGACCAGGCTGTGAAGAAAAAGGAGCAACCAGTCATGGAAGCACTGGATACTGAAGAGTCTTAGTGCCAGACACAAGCATAGCAGCTCCAGAGCGATTGGAAACAATTTTAGGAACAATTGTGTCAGCCCATGCCCTCTTTCATTTTGTGTTGAATGGCCTCTTTGGGATCCCAGCCAATGATCTTTCCATGACAGCACTCTGGGCGGACTGTTGAAACAACACTGGAACTGGCCCATGTTATTTTTGGAACCAGCTCGAGGGAGGTGAGTGGAAGCCAAGAATGTAAGCATGCTGGTTCTCTTCCCATTCTTAGGCCAGCCAGCACTCTTGTGGAATGGAATCTGGGATGCATCCATCTGATTGGTTCCATTCAACCATTGCCCTGCCATTTCCAGTTTGCAGTGAGCAGTAGAGATGCCAGACCCCTCTGGTTGGGGCAGAGTTCCCCCTATTTCAGGCTGTGCCTCCCCAATTATCCTCCCCTCCCCCACTGCCAAGGTAAGAATGCCAGAAATAAATGTTTACATGCCCTTGTGAAGTGGAAGTGATGCAGGCATGTTAGGGTTGTCAGGGGGCAATGCTCTTGTTTTGGGACAAACTCTATGGTTAGAAGCTAATTCTACCATAGAGGTTTTGCCCAAAAGCCCTGATGTCCCTAGTGTATCTATGTCACTTCTGGGTCACATAAGCTTATTATGTTAATTTCCAGTGTACCTCTCCATTCTTGGTAAGTGAGCTCTCCACTCCTGTTCATCCTCGGTCCCTATCCCGCACTGGTAGCCCACAATCCTATTAGCCCACAAGCAATTATCTGACAAGGATGGTCTCAGCCCTTCAAGGAAATGAGCTAGAACTCCATTCCAGAGCAACTATTGTGTTCTGGAAGACTAGAGGCCTGCTTGAATCCAACTTGCATTATCACCTGTTTGCCATCCTCCACCAAAGTGATTGTACCCTGCTATTACTTCCTTTTCCTATTGTTTATTGAAGTATTGTTTTATTAAATGCATTTGGAACATGACACATGTGTGAAAACTGGAAATTCTCACATTAAAAGGGAACATCCACATGAGTCCATCTCATGGCATTCTTGGGGCATTCTCTTTTAAACTTGATTAATTGAAATAATGTATTCTTCCCTTCTTGTGCAAACAGAGGCACAGGAAGATTACCCAAGAGCATTCTTTGAGTGTGGTGGAAACAAGGACAGAAATACACCCATATTTACAATCTGTAGGTGCTTGAATAGGCCATACTAGCCCAAGCTTCTCAGGACATGAGAGCTAAACTGGGTCAACCATGGGAGACTTGAATGAAAGTACTTGGATGAAAGAAGACCAGAAAGGTAATGGTAAACCACCTTCACTTATCTCTTGCCTTGATAACCCTTGAGCAGTTGATAGTAAATCAATTGTATCTTAAAGGCCCATTATTGTTGCTTTGTTATTTACAATCTGAAGTCAGGAAAGAAGCCCAGAAGATCAGACCATCTCATGGGCCTCCCCTACCAGAGCCAATCTCCTCCTACATCTCTCCATTATGTCAAAAACTCTACAGGCATTTAATGTTAACTTTTAATAATTTAGTAATTTTAAGCTATTTATAAGTTTTATTGGTTTGAATATGATGTATTTTTCACAATGTATTATGCTATCCTGAGATGACAGGTTCATGAGGTGTGGCTTATAAATTCAAATGATAAATAAAATTAAAAGGTCAGAAGTAAAAAAAAATAGAGATGATTTGTTCTGGACTTGACAATGACAGGAATATTTTTCATCTTCCCCTGCCTCCTCACGGGATTGTGATCACTTCATTCACCACCCACATTTTCCTGTGAGGCCCTTCCTGCGCCGTCAATACCAGACATTGAATGTGTCGGCCTCGGATGGGGATCAACCGAGAGCGTGGCCATCTGGTTAGTGTACCATGGACTTATGGATCCGATTGGATTCCTGAACGCTCTGCAGGAGCCAATGCCTCCTGGCACTTCTCTCAATGGCCTGGTCAGCAACTGGCATGACAGACTGCTGGCTGCCATTGATGAGATAGCCCCCCGACACCCTCTCCGGCCCCGTCTCAAGCGGGCCCCTTGGTACACCGAGGAGCTTCGCAACAAGAAACGGGAACTGAGACGGCTAGAGCGAGTTTGGAGGAAGACTCGTGACGAAGCCTCGAGAACATCTTATAGAATGCAGATGAAGGCCTATGAGATGGCGGTGAAGTCAGTGAAACACAATTTTTACTCGGCTACCATCGCATCCGCAGACTCACGCCCGGCTCAATTGTTTAAAGTAGTTCAGTCTCTTACTGCCCTGGCTGAAGGGCAACAAAACAGTAGCAAATTGGATATCAGCTGTGAGGCATTCGCGAGTCATTTTGCGGATAAAATCTCGACACTCTGCCATGACCTCCCTTCAACCTTAGATACAGAAAGTGAACTAGAGGTCCCTTGGTCGTCTTTGGAGAATACCTTGAGTAACTTCAGACGACTCATGCTGACCAAAGTAGACAGGATACTAGCAACAGCGAGGCCGACCACATGCCCACTAGACCCTTGCCCATCCTGGCTCCTAAGAACAGCGGACATAAGGATAAAGGGCCCCCTCCGGGAGATAATCAATCTATCTCTCACAATGGGAGAATTCCCGGAGGGACTGAAAGAGGCTGTGGTACGCCCACTGCTGAAAAAAAACATCCTTAGACCCACGAGAGCCCAACAACTATCGACCCATCTCGCATTTAGCGTTTCTGGGGAAGATGATTGAAAGGGCTGTCGCAAACCAACTAACAGAGTACTTGGAAGAAGCTTCGGTCCTAGACCCATCCCAGTCAGGCTTCCGGCCTGGCCATGGGGTAGAGACAGCGCTAGTCGCCCTGACAGATGACCTCTGTCACCAGTTGGACCGAGGCGGGTCGGCACTGCTGATATTACTAGACCTCTCAGCAGCGTTCGACACAGTCGATCATGAGCTTCTAGCTCACCGCCTCACCGATGCCGGAATACGAGAGACAGCCCTCCAATGGCTGATCTCCTTCCTCTGGGATCGTGGACAGAGGGTTGCAATTGGAGACAAAACATCAGACCATCGTCAACTTACTTGTGGAGTCCCACAAGGAGCGGTCCTATCCTATTCAATATCTTTATGCGCCCTCTCGCACAACTGGTACGGAGGTTTGTGCTGGGTTGTCATCAATATGCCGATGACACCCAGCTCTTCCTCCTGATGGATGGCCGCCCTGACTCCCCCCCAGAAGCATTAGCCAGCTGCCTGGAAGCAGTGACGAGATGGCTGAAGCAGAGTCGTCTGAAGCTTAATCCTTCAAAGACGGAGGTCCTGTGGCTGGGTAGGAAGGGCCCATGCGAGGAAGCATGCCTGCCTGCCCTAGATGGAGTACAGCTCTCTACGGCTGACTCCGCCAGGAACCTAGGCATGATTCTGGATACTTCCCTTACAATGGAAGCCCAGATCACAAAGGTAGCGCGGCTGGCATTTTACCATCTCTGTCAAGCCAAACTACTAGCACCCTACCTGGCCCCGGAACACCTAGCCACAGTGATCCATGCAACGGTCACCTCTAGACTGGACTTCTGTAACTCGTTCTACGCAGGCCTGCCCTTAGCCTTGACCCGGAAACTACAGCTGGTCCAAAACGCAGTGGCCAGGATCCTCACAGCAACACCGTGGAGGTCCCACATCCGGCCCATTCTCCACCAACTGCAGTGGTTGCCAGTTGAGTTCCGGATCAGACTAAAGGTTCTGGTAATTACCTTCAAGGCCATTCGCGGTCAGGGCCCAGTGTACCTGAGGGACCGCCTCCCTGCCTATGCCCCTAAAAGAGCTCTGCGCTCCACCACCACCAACCGGCTAATGGTCCCTGGCCCTAAAGAAGTCCGCCTGGTCTCGACCAGGGCCAGAGCATTCTCTGTCCTGGCCCCCACCTGGTGGAACGAACTCCCGGAGGAGATTAGGGCCCTGACAAAGCTTAAACAATTCCGCAGGGCCTGCAAAAAGGAGCTCCTCCGCCAGGCATTTGGTTGAGACCAGGCACAACCAACAGCGAATGAAGGGCCCCCGCTCCCCCCGCTCCTCCCACCCTCTCCCCCCTTCCTCCCAGAACTCCACCAGAGTGCTCTGGACCTGTTGTGGTATTGCACCGTTCCATCATTATATTATTTTATTATATTGTTATACTGTTACATTATTCTGTTATATGGTTACAACCACTGTTATTAATTACTGTATGTTTTAACGAAGACTGTTTCATGTATCGTTGACTAATTTTAATGTAAACCGCCCTGAGCCTTCGGGGAGGGTGGTATATAAATCTAAATAAATAAATAAATAAATAAATAAATAAATAAATAAATAAATAAATGAATAAATGAATGAATGAATGAATGAATGAATAAATAAATACTGTAGGAAAACTGAGTTGACTGCTGCATGGGTATGTGGGGCTGGCTGTATATTCCTGGCCTTGCCCACATAGCAGTCATTTCCCCTCCGAGTCCCTGTGGCAGGGGAGATTTTTTTGTTAAATCAGCAGGTGGCATTTTGATATAATGGTATCTCGGTTTGTCCATTCCCATACCTTTTATTCTTGGAAACCCTCCCCCCCCCCTCTTATATTGCAGGGAGTATTGCCCCCATGGAATGGGAACTATACATGAGGAAAACTGCCATCTGGAAGGCCCGTTGCCACTGCTCATCATTGCTGGCTGCCACAACACAGTGGAGTCCACAAGAAGTCATTGCCTCATGGAGACAGCCCTTGAGTCCTCTTGGGGAAGAGGAGGTGAGGCTCATTGGCACTGCTTGGGATTCAAAAGGTCCCAGGTTAAATCCCTGGCATTTTCAGGTAAAGAAATCAGATAAGATTTCATTTGTAATGAATGAAGGAGGGGAAAGAGAGAGAAAGTTTTAAGGTAGCCGAGGGATAAATTTCATTACTTCAAAACAAATATCCCAAGAAAGAGCTTACCACAATTGATAAATGATTGGGTAAAGGTTATTTCCTTTGTGGACAATACACTTGAATTGCCTGACTTTTGTGTTGCCGTTTTTATTTCTTTAAAGGAGAGCAAACCCTTCCATAATTGCTTCTAACAAGAATGAATTTATCTTCGTAACCAAGGGATTATGGGGTGTTCAATGCATTCTGGACCATGTGCTATGAGGAACATCTCCTTGAGGAAACAACTTTGTATTCTTTTCCTCCAAGGGTGACTATAAACATGAGCATGCAGGCAGTCATTTTTACTTGATAGAATGTGAGAAACATTATCTAAAACTGATCATTCCAGAGAATAGGTTTACATGTCACAGTGGTACTAGAAACAGAATCCTTACCGTTGTGTCGGGTAGTCATGGTAGAGGCCCTCTGATCCTGGCATAAGCGAGGCAGTGAGCTAAAAGCTCATGATCTACTGTGTTGAATGCTGCTGAGAGATCTAATAATATAAGCAGTGCTGACCCTCCTCGGTCCAGCTGGCGATGGAGGTCGTCCATCAGGAAACATCCAGTGGAGAACACAGCTGTGCAAACCCCCTCTAATCTTCTTTCTTCATTTTATCCTTCAGTTGGCAATTGGTGGAGCAGGTTGTCCTCTCAGCCAATATGCTGCTGTAGGTGCCACTGAATTTGTTACCTTGTTTATATGTTTCCATACTTGGTGATTGGTGGCAGTAGTTTGGCCATGTGGATAGTCAATCAGTAGTGTCTAAGGTCTTCCTCAATCTGTTTCAGCCCTGTTTTCTTTGGCACTAGTCATTGGATCTTCCACTGAGTTGATCATTGTCTCCAGAGGAGTTTATAAGGCAGCCTGCTGGTTTATAAGGCAGTCACATGGTGGCTGCTGTTTTGCCTCTTCTGCTGCCATTTGGGGCCTTTATCCCTAACGGGTTTAGAGTCAGGTACAAAATGTGCATTCTAGCAGGACTGGTTTAAGGATTTGCAGGGCCTGCAGTAATAGAACCGGTGTAAGGATTCATGGTGCCCTAGGAGAATACAAATGCAGCAGAAGTAGCCAGACTGTGGGCAGAGAGATGCCCCACAGTGGAAAGGGGTGTCACTGTGAGTGTTCTTAAAGAGGAGAAATGGGGGAGGAGAGAGGCTATGGCCCTGATCCATGGGGGGAAGGTACTATGCAGGGTCCTTGGAAGTGCTGGGTCTGTAGTACATACTACATGGATAAACCAGCCCTGCATTCTAGCAAGCTGGGTTGGGTTCCCCTGAGCGACCTTGCTTTACTTGAAGTCAAATAGCAACTTTGAAAACCCTCAGGAGCCTGATTCTGCTCAGAACTACTATATAGATAGAATCAGGCCCTTGTCTTCCCCTGCACACCATATCCCAGAGCTGAAATGGCCCCTGAATAGTGGAATTTGTATAATCCTTTGAACACTTACAAAAAAAAACTCCAGAATTGTAGAAATATTTTATTTATTTCATTGCTTATATAGACCATGCCCGCTCCACTAGCATGCTCGTGGGAGGTGGGAGGCTGCAACATACACTTTGCATATATCCTTATCCATGGTTCCTCTATATATTTGTGAAATAGTGGTGGTGGAACATGTCCAGCTGTTCAAGTTGGAATAGGGCCAATCAGGGTGGCAGCTCCCACCCTCCGTCCCTGGACTCTAGCCTCTTTGCTCTCAGATGCAACTCAATGCCTGGAGCCAGCAGCAGGTAAGGGGAGAGGGCCCTGGGCAAAGGGTTGTGGTGGAGGGCCTGCTAACGAGGGCCTCCCAGCCTGCTAAGCAGGGCCTGCTAAGGAGGGCCTCCCGGCCTGCTGCCTGCTAAGAAGCTCTGTCTCGGCCCTGCTAATGAGCTGGCCAGCCGCTGCCTGTCCCACTTGATACGGCTGTGAGCTGCAGCCCAAAGCCACTTTAAGCTGCCTGGCCAGGAGCCAGGGGAGGGGACCCTTTCAAGGCCCATTCTTAGGAACAGGCTTTGAAGCTAGTTGTATTATAAAATCACAATTAAAACAATAATAAAATATAGAAAGGTTCCATTTTCCTGCCTATTAATTGGTCAATCCACCTCTTGGCCCATTTTGTGGGTGTCTTTTCATTTCCCACTTAAATTTTAGTGGCTGTTGTGGCTTGGGGAAAAGGTATGGAAAGGAAGGCAGGAGCTTCTTTCCTGCCCCTCCCCAATCACTGTTCTGAGCAGAATTGGCCATCTGGGGGCTATAAAAATGCCATTCTTCACAGCTGCTGTGTGACTTTGGGGAAAGTGCGTTGGATAAGATGAAATCCTGGCATATAAATTTGAAAGCAAACAAATAAATAAATAAATCGTGAAAATACTTAAAAAGAAATCATTGGAAGCAGCCTGGAGTTCCTCCAGGTAGAAAGACCTCCAAAGAAAGTTATAAATCTATCGATTAATATGCAGCATGTTGTTAGTATGCTGATGATACCCATCTCTGTATTTCTTTAGCAAAGCCTCCATACCAAAATGGCTGATCCAGAATCAATAGCTAGATGTTGATTATAGGGTTGCCAAACTTTAGGAGACTCACTTTATGGGGTGGGGCTTGGTGTCTGCGAAGTGACATCACCTGCAGCGCAGCCTGGAAGTGACGTCATTGCATCACCAGAAGAGCTTTAATGTTTGCCCAACATTCGATGATTAGCCACAGGATTTTGGAATCCTACCTTGACTAGTCTCTCTCTCCCCCTCTGTTTCCCTCATCTATCTACATGACACAATCCAATTTCACAATAATGAGAGGATGCTGGTAGGGTATATGTGGGTGGGGTTGGGAGAGGGATATTGGACATCCTTTGGTAACTTGCTGTTCTGTTGCTTTTTTACAATAATACAAGTTAGAGAGAAAGGGGCATAACATTTTGAGGTTACTAGAAGTACAGAAACATCTGCTGGAGTCATAAGTGGCTTGCAGGCTGAGTTCAGCAGGGGAGAAGCCAGCAATTAATCTGAAGTGTCACTGTAGGAGATAGAAATGGTCATGCAGGGCTTCTGGGGACACAGAGGCAGCTTCAGCAGGCCAAAACTGCATATGTTTCTGTGACTTAAAGCAACAAAAATAGGCTAAAAGGTGGTTTGACGCAGCAAAGCCAGATGTCGCTAAGAATGCAACTAAATCTGTGAGTTCAGTCAAATATATACAAATGGGCTGTATAAAAATGGGCATATCTTCCTCAGAGGCCTACTAAAGATCTAGAGGATCATTAGGCATCCTTCAAGCTCTGGGTCCAAAGACACTGCCTGTCTTTGCAGTACTTCATTAAGGAAGACAGCATTGGGGAAATATACATGCCAGCCAGAATCAAAATGCTTCATTTCAGCTTGTTTCCCCTCATACACTTGATCACTTGCTTCAGTGGGAAACCTTCCACCCTCCAAAAGCCCTTTTCACCAGCTGGATGGTGGGAGAAGAATGGCAGGGAAATGGGACTTGGCATAGTGCTTGGATCCTTGACATCACACTTGGCATGACTCAGAAGCCACATCCCTATATTGGACAATGTTCTAGAATTTATCCCAAACTCAAAGGTTAATCATTGACTTTGGGGCAAATACTCAAGTGCTTCCAGTGATATCATGATGTCCCATCCAGGCTGTGTTGAAAGTGATGCCACTGCATTGACACCAAGCCCTGCCCCCATAAGGCGAGTCTCCCGCTTGTTGCCAGATTTTGGGTTATTTATTATTATTATTATTATTATTATTATTATTATTATTATTATTATTATTATTATTATTATTATTATTTAGATTTGTTACTCGCCTCTCCCCAGAGGCTGGAGGCGAGTTACAATATATAAAAACCCCAATAAAACTATACAATAAAATCCATAAAACAAAATATACCAAAGTATACAGTAAAACAGATCTGGCAAAAAAGAAAAAATCCAGCTTTTTCTGTACTACCCCAAGATAACCCAATCTGGAGGGGGGTAGGAGACAGTGGGTGCTAATTGAAATTCGCTACTGCTGTTGCAAGGGGGGCCAGATTTTCCTTCCTGCCCAGCCTCATCCACCTACCAGGTGGAAGAGGTCCATTTTACAGGCCCTGCGGAATGCTGAAAGCTCCTGCAAGGCCCGTAGCTCCTCCGGGAGCTCATTCCACCATGTCAGGGTCAGGACCAAAAAGGCCCTGGCCCTGGTTGAGGCAAGGCATGCTTCTCTGGGGCCAGGAATGACCAATAAATTCATGCTCGCAGAGTGAAAGGCCCTGCGGGGAGCATAGGGCAACAGGCGGTCCCCCAGATATGTAGCTGCCAGTGTAGCTGCTTCAGCACAGGCTGGATATGGGCCCTCTAAGGTGTGCCTGTGACAACTCTATAATTACAACTAATGACTGATTCTGGATTAGTCATTTTGATGTGGAGACTATGTTAAATGGTATCATCAGCAGACTAGGCGAATGCCAACCCCCAAAAAGATTGGACTATTTTAGATTTGGCCTGACTCAGTTCTGATCCATCTGAGATTTAGCCAAATCTGAATCAATTTGGTGTCATTCAAGTCAATGGCTCCATTCCAGTCTATGAGAATTTTCCCATTTTCCATCTGCTCCGTAGCCTGGAGGTGGGGGGGGGGGTCTGATCTAGAGGTTCCAAACCTGCAGTATTGCTGTAGGAGCCTTTTCTCAAAAGAACCCCCAAGTTTCAAAAAGATTGGAAAAACAAGAGCAGAGAATCTCTTTTTACTCACAATTGGAAACAATGGAAGTTAGATGGGAACACCCTCCTTGGGTCCCCCTAAAATTTGACCCATATATCCATTTTTTAAAAACCTGGGGGTTCTTTTGAGGAGAGGCTCCAACAACTATGCTGCAAGTTTGGACCCTCCAACTTGCCTCCCCACATCCTAGGCCACAGAAAAGATGGAAATGTGAACTCTAACAAAGTTTGGGGGATCTAACACAATATATACACACACACACAAAAGCAAAAGTAAGCAACCAAAAGGACTAGGATAGGGATGCCATCCTCCAGGTAGGATCTGGAACTCAGCAACCATTAAAGCTCATCTCAACACCAGACATCAGTTCCGCTGGAGAGTTGCAGGGGAGGGAGGAGCTGGGAATTCTCTCTCACACACACTGAGGTTCAGGAATGCCAACTTCTAGGTGGAACCTTGAGATCAACATACCTATCCCTGCAAAAAAACCCTGCTTCACTATTGGCTAAAGCCTCCCCACATGCCTTTCTCCCCACCACCCTTATCTTGTCTTAGGCCCATTATGCACGGCCGCCAAAACGGCGATTTCAGGTCACATGGAAAACGCGGAGGGGGAAGACGCGAAGCAAACTGGTTATGCATGGGACGGGGCGCGACGGCGGCAAAACCCGGAGCGGCGGGTGTCGAGGCATCGATGCGGAGCCAAGGGGAAGGGAGGCTAGCACTCTGCTGTGTTGGCGAGCGTCGGAGGCGGAGGCCAGGAAGGGCGGAAGCAGCCTGCGCAGGCGCAGCCCTGCTGGGTTTGTCGGAGGGGGAGGGAACATGTTTCCCCTTCCCCTTAGTTCACTCCCAGTTCGCCTCTCCCCTTCTTTGCTGCCCCGGTTCCTCTGCCCCATAGGTTTTCCCTTTATATTGTTTCCCCTACTGTAAGCTTTGTATTGTATTGTATATGTGTGCTGTGTTCATTCACACTGTTTTATGAAGTTTTTGTATTTTCTTAGAGACCTCGTCTCCATTCTCGTTTGTGGTTGGGGTGTGTGTTTGGGAATGGGTGGGAGGTGGGTGGCTGGCCTCTCTGCCGTCCTTAGCCACAGCGATCCCCTCGCCCCCCTCCACTGTGAGCTCTCTGGCCGCCTTTCCATCCGTGTTCCCTTGGGTTCCCCCCAGCCTGCGCCGCCATACGTTTCGGCAGCCGCTTGAGCAATCGCGCACCTCCGACCCTCCGGCCTCCCCGATTATGCACGCGGTCAATTCGCCGCCACCTCCGGTGGCACCCTGGTCACCCGGGAAGCTGCGCTTTCTTCCGTGTTCTGCTAACGCGGCTTTTTCGGTGGTGTGCACCGAATCTGCGGCTGGTTGCAGCCGACTCCATGCGTTATCGGTGATTTTAGTCGGCGCCATTCCACCCCAAACGCGCGCTAAAACCCCTTTGCATAATGGGTCTTAGGCATGCAAAAAGCTTTGCAGGCTGAAAAACATCACTGGGATGCATTAACAAAGATGCAGATTCAGATTCCTTTATTGACATAAAATTGCAAAGCATAAAATGAAAATTTCAAACAGTTCCAGATGTAAAATCTATCATAAAGGATTTTCATTTAAAATTGCCAGTAAAAACTTTGCTACTTTTATAATAATTGCTGAGTCCCTCACATTTAGTATCATTTTAATCCAGTGTTTCTCATTAACACAACTGGATTTCAATTTCTTCAAATAATTAGCTAACGGGCGACGATATACATCAAATTTAGGACACACCAGAAGTATATGGTACAATGTGTCAGGGACATGACATCCATGTAAACAGTATCTCTCCTGAGGAGGGATCTTCAAAAATCTACCTCGGGTGACATTTGAGGGAAAGATGTTTAAGCAAGCTACTAAAAATGCTCTTCTTAACTGGTGTGTCTCCAAAATTTGGAGCTACATGGGCATGGATTTGTAAGTTAAGGGAATATCCCAGAAGTGGGGAGAACATACACTGCTGTTAGAGGAGCCCAGAATCTGGGTATCCTGATCTTCTAGTCTCTGTGATATTAGTTTTAATATCGTCCTTTCGTCTTGCATGCTAAGGGTTGAGATGTCCAGACCCATAATTTGAAGTTTCTTTGACATTTTGTCCAGCCAGCTAAAAGAATAAGAGTCACTCAAAAGGTTAATTAACAAACTACCAGTTTTGGCATGGAAATGAATTTTTGACCAGTATTTAAAGGACTGAAACCAAGCCCAGGCTTCTAGACTCTGTTGGCCAAGTTCTGCAACAAGTGTATGATTTACCACACAGTTTGGGACTCCTAGCAAATTTCTGAAAAAGAAAGATTGTATGTTCTCTAATTTATTGTTAAATGCATCCATCCATATTGGGATTCCATAAAGAATCTGAGGAATTATTTTGGCATTGTAGATTTTAATGGCTGCTTGAAGGTTTTTGTTGCCTTTTTGATGATAAAACTTGGCTAAAAAACTGGCCTTTTGCAGATTTGATTGTTTTTTCTCTATGGTTGGCCCAACTGTTATCATAAGAAAAGTTTATGCCTAAATACTTGTAGTGATTGGCCTGTTCTATATGTTTACCATTTATTATCCAGGGAAACTTATATCGGGTCTTTGCAAATACCATGATCTTCGTTTTTTAAAAGTTTATTTTTAGTTGATTGTCACTACAGTAATCCCTGAATGACCAGAGATAGCATATAAGGCCAACTCGAGTTCTAGATAAGATAACTGTGTCATCTGCATATAAAAGAAGTGGAGTGGGTCTTTTGCAAAGAATGGGGGGATGACCATTAACTTTGTCAAAATAGAAGGGTAAGTCACTTAAGAAAAGATTAAATAGCTGAGGGGCAAGGATGCAGCCTTGTTTCACTCCTATGTTTATTTGGATTTTTGGTGTTAAATTTCCCTCAGCAGAATATTTGACTTGGCAGTGGTTGTTATGATGGAGCTGTTTTAATAGAAATAGTAGATGCTGGTCTATGTCTAGTTTAATTTATCCAGAGTTTCTCTCTGGAAACTGAGTCAAAGGCTGCTTTTAAATCAATAAAGGCAACAAATAATTTGCCCCTCTTAGGTTTGGTGTATTTCTGGCTTAAAAAGCTAAAACAGTACAATGATCTAAGGTAGTGTATCCCTTCCTAAACCCTATTTGCTCTGGCCCTATGATGTAATTGTTGGATGTCCAGTTTATAAGTTTAGTGGCCAGATATTTTGCAAAGAGCTTACCTACAGTTGACAATAAAATGATGGGGCGGTAGTTACTAGGAAGGTCAATTTTTCCTTTTTTTATATATTGGGGTTATAATAGAATTTAGCCATGAATCTGGGATTAGTCCTGTTTGGCTGATTTTTGTAAACAGATGCGCTAGAGGCACAGCCCACCAGTCAGCATAATGAATAATCAAGTCTGGAGGGATCCCATCTGGACTGGGTGACTTATGAGGTTTTAGAGATTTTATCAGTCCAGAAATCTCAGCAGGTTCAACATTTGGCCAACAGGGAAGAGAAGAGGATTGTCCAATGGACAGTTGAAGGTCTAGTGAAGTTGGTGATGTGAACAATGTGGAAAAATGGTCCATCCATTTGGAAGCTGGAATAGGACATACAGTTTTATTTGACTTGTTTGTTAAGGCATTGGTCACAGTTTATGCCTAAATTGGTCACAGTTCTCCAGAATATCCGGTTATCAGATGAATTTAGTGCTTTGTTTAATGATTCCCAGTTTCTGTTGTGGAACTCAGATTTTTTTTTTTTTAGCAACAAGAGACTGGTATTCGGCTTTAGCTCTGAGATAGTGGGACTGGTTATCGAGAGATCTTGATTTATTGAATAGCATGCAATAGTGCCTTAATAGTTTCTTTTCCAATAAGCATTCTTTATCAAACCAAGTAGGGGTTGAGATATTATTATTAGGAGGTTTTGATAGGTGATAAAAAAGCCCAATTACTGACTCATAGCGTTTCAAAGTAGAGTTAATGGAGTCTGCCGTAAGGAGCTTATGTCTCAAATCTTGCATTTTGGGGAAATTTATCACTTGCTCAATCTGAGGGACCAAGAATGGAGCCCAAGTTAATTTTCTAAAATTCAGGGGATAGTCTAAAGTTACAGAGTCTACCTTTGAACCATCAAGTTTATCTTGACTGAGAGAATTAGAGGCATGTGGTCACTTTCTGTTCGACTGCCAACTACAAAGTTGCTAATTTGACTAACAAGGGACCAGGAGACGCAAACGAAATCGATGACGCTATTACCTCTAATCGAAAGATGAGTATACTCATTTGAGTTTGGGAATTTTTTAGAGCCATTTAGAATTTTTAAATTCATATCAGAGCACAATTTGATAAAATTTGTGCTCGCCCTGTTGGATTTTGGGTCTATTCCATGATAAAGACATCTATTATTGATTTCTATTGGATTTGAATTTGTTAGGTACTTGGTTCCTAGTCTAGCATTGAAATCTCCAGTAAGGGCTAAGTCAGCCTGTGGATGGTCACTTTTGAGGGTTGCAATATAATGTGTCACCTCTTCCCAGTTTAAATATCCCTCAGTAGCCTCCAAGATTGGGGAGAATATAGACGTTAACTAAGATAATACTTGGATTGTCATTAATTAAGAGAGTTTGGGCATATGGGGGGGGGCATCACCTATATATGATATTGTTTCTTTAAGATTTGTTTTCACAAGGAAGCAGAGGCCCATTCGGTTTCTACCTCTTCCTCATGATGCCAGGGCTGGGGTGCAAAAATTGTAGTATCCTTGTAAATGGACTTCACCTAGAACCCAAGTTTCCTGGAGGAGAATTATATCATAGGATTGGAGGAGTGAACAAAAGTCAGTATCACCCCTCTTACTATGCTATCCTGCAATGTTCCATGGCAGTATTTGAAGGGTAAAGGATGAAGGTCTGAATTCTAGTCAGTTTGAGTCAGTTACTGGAGTAGTTGAGTGAATAGAGGAGCTTCCGGTTTGAACATCTTTTCCCAATGTATCAATAGTATTGAGAGTGGTATCTAGAACTACACATCCATTTTTGACAGAATTTAGTTTACACTGAGTCAATGTGTTAGAATGGGGGTGCACTTGGATTTCATTAGTTACACTCACCTCCATACTATTATGTGTGTCAGTTAGGTCAATTAACTCAATTAGTTGGAAATCTTGCTCTATTTAAATTAATGGAGTTAGGGAAGGCATAGGTGAGGAAGGTTTTATTAGCTTTGACAGTTTGTTACTTAAATTATTTAGTTTGGTTATTGTATTAATTTGGAATTCAGGAGAAAGCAGGGGAAAGACAGACAAAAATGCATTTCAATGATTGACTAAGCTTCACTAGGGAGCTTAGCTATTGGTCTGCCTCCTCCAACCTCCCCTTTGCCATGGGAAGAGAGTGTGGGAAAGCAAGAAACACTTCCTTGTCTCTCTGTCCCTTTAAAGCAGGGGTAGTCAAACTGCGGCCCTCCAGATGTCCATGGACTACAATTCCCATGAATGCTGGCAGGGGCTCATGGGAATTGTAGTGCATGGACATCTGGAGGGCCACAGTTTGACTACCCCTGCTTTAAAGTGTAAAAGGACACCTCTGAAGCACCAAATCACCCAAATGGCAATTCGAGCAAATCAGATAGCTGCAATAGGGCCATACAGTTCTCTGGGGGAAGCTGGACTGTTTTCAGAAGATCTGTACTCAAATCAAGCTTCATGCGGGTACTTTTTGCCTGAGGTGATCTGAAATGCACATGCCTACAGATGTACCAATGGATCGATTTCAAACTTTTATAAAACTTTTCATTAAACTTGTTATTATTTATTTAAAACTTTTATGATTAATACTTTTATTTTTGATTTATTTAAATTTTTTATTAGCTGTTTCTCTACCTTGAGGAACACAAGGCCGCTTACAATGTCAATTTTTTTAAAGAAAATGATAAGAAATACATAAAAGACCAAAATTTATTTTTTGTTATTCATGAAGTTGTACATAATCTGCAACACTCCCGCAAAAATCACTTCGTTGTAGCACTTTTCGGGGAATCCACAAAAGTGGATTCCACAAAAGAGGATTCCACCTAAAAAAAACCCACTAGACTCTTGAGAACAACCTGCAACACATCCAAAAATGACTTGTGCATTCTCAGTATAGTGGTAGCAAGCATGTCCCTCCCTAAGGTCTCACATCCGAGCTTCCAGTGTCGCGATCGCCATTTCCCCCCACTTAAACCGGCAAGAGCAACAAATAAGCAATGTTTCTTTGGCTGAAATCCTTCCACAAGCAATTGTCTGTAAAGTTTCCAAGCACAATACAGCCCCCCGTTTGACGCTGCCTGTAATTTCAGCCAGAAATAGCATGTGGGGGGGGGGGGTTACCTTAAGAGTAAAGCGCTTACTTTAAGATTAAGCACCGGCTCCTACACCAGCAGAAAAGGTCTTTCGGATACATCGAATGAACAAATATGCATTGCTACTGGCATTTTCGGGTTTTTAAAAAACAGTTTTTAAAGGAAAGCACGAACACAACAGTTAATTGGCTGTTTGATTTGATTGACGGCCAGGGGTGGGAGGAAGCACGGAAAAATATTGCCTTCTTTGTTGCAATTTCGGCGAGACCAGAAACTTGTGCGCTACGAGAACAGCGCTAGTGGGAGAGCCTTTTTTCGATAGAAACGGCTGTGTGCGTTACCAAGACCTGCCGCTTTTGGTTGCAGCGCTTTTCAATAGCGCTCAGATTTAGCAACATTGCCCGTTGTGCGGAATGGCCAACAGAGTTTGCATTTTCTCAAATCCTTGCCATGGTATAGCCTTTGGCCATATGTATAGACTTTGAGTACTTCTTGGGCTGATTGTCCATATCTTCCTATCTGCTATACTGTGCTAGCCAAGCTCATTTTACTTTCCACCAACCTCAGACTTAAGTATTTGGTACCATCAACCACTATATCTCATTATCCTCACAGAGTTCCCTGAGACATTGCAGTGAGAGGTGGTATATAAATGAAATGAATAAAGGAATCATTGAATAAAGGAAGGAAGGAATAAGAGTTGCTTCAGTGTTTCATAAACAGAAAGTATATAGAAAATTGCCTTTATCTGCACCAGTTAGTGCTTTAAAAAAATCATTGAAACACAGGATTTAACTTCAGGCTGGTTTGGGTAAATGACTGTCAGATAAAAAATGAACTTACACATTTCCCATAGCAATAGGTTTAGAGAGTGAAAAGACGGAGTGGGGAGAGATAAAAGATGAGGGAAATGGAGCTTGGAAGAAGGCAAGTGTTTACAGGTCAAGTAATTTGAAGACTAGGAAAAAATGCATGCAGAAGAAATAACAAATGACTCAGAAAGAGCGAATGAGATCAAAGAGTATTTAGAAGATAATGATGGTGCACAGACTTCCGCAATCTTAAGAAAGGAGAGAGGATCTATCCAAGGGAATAGAAACAAGGAAGAGCAAAGCAGGTGTTTTCTCTTTTTTTTGAAGAGCAAGTAACAATAAACAATATAGAACTAATGAAACAAGCAGAGAACAAAAGGTAAGGAAATGCACTAGGGGAAGGCATTTAAAAATAGGGTACAAAGAAGAGGAAAATCACAAAGGAATAGTGCAACAAAAAACTTATTTTTAGATTAGGTTTGCATTTTGGAAGAGGCCTAAAAATGTTCCCCTACATGATTTTTTAAACGTTTCGGTCTCTTGTCTTTTTCTCTGTGATCTGAAATATATAGAAAAGAAAATCCTAGGCAAGTGCTCTTGTTGTTTGGAAAGGCCTGCTCCAACTCATCTTTGAAAAGACATTCATTGGACACTGGGTTGCCAATTCCAGGGTGAGAAGTTTCTGAAGATTTTGGGGGTGAAGAGAGCCAGGTTTGGGAGAAAGTCAGGATGCCAGCCTCCAGGTGCAGCCTGGGGAACCTGTGAAATTACATTTCATTTGTAGACTAAAGAGATCAGTTCCCCCAGGGAAAATGGATGCTTTAGAGCAGGGATGGGCAAACTGTGTCCCTCCAGATGTCCATGGACTACAATTCCCATGAGCCCCTGCCAGCATTCGCTGGCAGGGGCTTATGGGAATTGTAGTCCATGGACATCTGGAGGGCCACAGTTTGCCCACCCCTGCTCTAGAGGATGGATTTATTTACACTGTGCCCTATTGAGCATATCTTCTTCAGGCACCATCCCCAAAACTCCAGTAATTTCCCAACCTTCAACTTTTGTCCACATACGTTACTGATAGTTTTGTGATTCTTCTACATTAAAATTGAATGACATTTAAATGAGGTTGTTTTTTTCCTGGGTTTGTATGGCTGTTTTCAGTGCTGTTCCCTTTCAGTTATTGCTTTGTTTTAAACAGGTTTTTTTTTTTTAATCTGACTCCCCAGAGGGGTTTTTAGAGCTGAACGCAGTGGGATATAAAGAGCTTAATAAATAAATAATAAATGAAAGACTTAATTGGCGGGGAGGAAGCATTAATAGGGAGATCCCTGGGAAGTGTGTTTAGAACTGCAACAACAGGATTAGTTCAGATGTTACCCCCTCCTGCCCCATATGAGGGCAGGGAAATATGTTTCTTCTTCTTTTGCTTCTTGCATGAACTCAGCCTTCCCATCTTTCCTGAATGTGAGATGGTGAAGTTCCCATGCAGAAACAAAGTTTATGTTCTCTCACTGGGGTTACAGTTAAGGTTGAGACAAATCCAAATTGCACAATTTTTTTTTTTTGGGGGGGGGCCAAATCGATTTGGCCAAATCCAAAAAGTTTAGGTTCCTTTTTTCCTATATATATGCTTCCTCCCTACCTCCCTACCTTCCCAGGTAGCAAAGACCACTTCCACTGCCTGAAAAGAGGAGAAGAGTTGGTTCTTATATGCCATGTTTCTCTACCCGAAGGAGGCTCAAAGAGGCTTACGGTCACCTTCCCCTTCCTCTCCTCACAACAGACACTTTGTGGAGATGAGGCTAAGAGAGCCCTGAGATTCCTGCTCAAACAGCTTTAGCAGTGCCATGGCGAGACCAAGGTCACCCAGCTGTCTGCATGTGGGGGAGCGTAGAATCGAACCCAGCTCGCCAGATTAGAAGTTCACACTCCTAATCACTATACCAAACTGGCACCTACCAAACAGCTGATAAAGACTGGCATGCCGAATTCTTTAAACTTAACTAATTTAAAGGGCTTCGGATATTTGCCATAATCAACTGTTTGGGAGGTTTTCTCTTCCCCATGCCTTCTCAGGTACTGCCTGAGAAAACATGGGAAGGGAGGCATTTAAACTAGACGAATTGTGGCTAAGACGAATTGTAGTTCGGTCACCACTGATTCAGTCTGTTTAAATTGCAGGGATGGGCAGTTCAGCTCAGATAGGTCCAAAGAGTACCTGAATCTGCATTAACTGGGTTACTTTTTGCCATATCTAAACAAAATCACCCGTACCTTCTTGCCAGCTCTGAGTTCAGAAATACCTGGAGATTTGGGAAGTGAAGCCTGAGGAAGGCAGCATTTGGGTAGGGGAGGGAACTTGACAGAGTATAATGCCATTTAGTCCACTGTCAAATCTATTGGAATATGCCAAATCTGTAGTATGAAGAATATCCTACAGAGGGCATTGGAGGAGGTGTGTATTTAGCATAGTTAAATTAGGAACTTCCTGCTTTTTTAAAATACTCTCATCAGTTCCCTGAACTTCCTGCTACTTTGAGCATACTTTCTCTCTACTTGTCACCAGAATCAACAGAGGGAATGACGGCAGACAACAGCTAGACAGTTAATAGTCTCTCTCTCTTTCCTCTTTCTATATGAATTTTGTTTCTCTTTACAATAAAACTATTTTATTATTTTAAGCATTTGGGTACTTTGCCCTGTTTGCCCGTTTAACTCTACCACAAAAAGCAGCATTTTTTTCTTTTCAGAGCAGAGAAGTTCCATGGGGGAGTTTGCAGCCATGAAATTAGGCTTGCCAACTCTGATTTATTCAGGGGGATTTGGGGGGTGGAGCCCTGTGTTATTCTCCAAGAACTATGAAGCCTTTACAATATGTAAATGGAGACTTATCAAATGACACTGTCCAGGTATGTCACCCTCAGTGTGCAGCCTGGAAATTTCCTGGATTTATTTAACATATGGCACGTGTAGTACAGCGAAGAGACGATGAGGAGGAAGAGGATGATGATGATTAATAGATATTTTGGCTGCTCCTCCCTGACATAGACTCAAATGGTCAGCCAGACAAAGAATGTTCAGAGGTGGTTTTCCATTGCCTGCCTCCATGTCATGAGTTTTAGTGTCCTTTAGGGAAACTACCACCCAAATCCTTGGAGGTCTCCCTGTCAAATACTAGCCAGGGTTAACCCTGCTTAGCTTCTAAGATCAGATCAGGTTTGCCTGGACTATCCAGGTCAGGGCTTAAACTTTCTCCTGGAATGGCAACTGATCTCCAGACTACAGTCATCAGTCCCCTGGAGACCGTGATTCGAGTCAAAAGCCAACAAGGTTCTCAGGGCATACATTTTCAAGAATCAAAGCTCCATTTTTCAGACACAAGTAGAAAAGATTATGTTAGGGTAGGAGGACAAGTCAGGAACCCAAAGGCTGAACAGCAAATATATATATATATATAAATAAAATACAAATATTTATTATTACATGCACATTAAGATTAAAAACATTAAAACATAAGACAGTCTGCACATACAGTCTCAATGGTTGCACTTGGCATGAACATAGACCAAAAATGTTTCAATCCAGAGGGTCTTTGTTAGTGGTCAAATAAACTATATGGCTCTGGACAGAATGGTGGTTCTTGACTACTCTGAGTTTTGATTATGAGCTCCAGTACTGAAATAATTATTATATTTGTTGGGAGCTTCACCATTAACCAGGGCACATTATGCATACATTGGATAATGCCTTCTCAATGCACTTTAGAAGTAGACAAAAGCACTTTGAAAGTGCAGAATGGGCCCTAGTCTCATTGTAATACAGAATTATTAGATGTGTGCAGTTAGCATAATTGACCATTGATGAAGACCCTCTGGGTGGAAACATGTTTGGTCTACGGTCATATCATGAGCAACTATTAAGACTATGTGTAATTCTACACAGACTATGCTTGATCTTTTTAATGTTGTTTTTAAATGTCTTCATGTGTACTCAATAAATATTGGTATTTTAATTTTAGTATATATTTGCTGTTCAACATTTGGTTTCCTAATTTGACCTCCCACCATTTTTGTTTTTCATCTTAAGCGGGGGAGGACAGCCTGTACTACATACAATAACCAGATTGGGTTTAATTTGCAATCCATTAGTGTTTACTATTTCTCCTAGGTTTGCCCGTTGCCCTCTGTATTAGGGTGGCCAGGTCACCCCCTGGTAGGGGATGGGAGCTTGCCAGCCTCTAGTTGGGAATCTCCTGATGATTTGTGGGTAGAGCCTGGGGAGGACAGGGATTTCATTGGGCTCCAATGCCACAGAGTCCACCCTCCAAAGCATTGCTTTTCTCAGGGAACTGATCTCTGCAGTCTGAAGATAAGCTGTGATCAAGGGGGGTCCCCTGGCCCCAACCTGAAGGCTGGCATCCCTCCCTCCTCTGTAAATACTGTTGGACTGGGCTTCTTAAACAACAACTTTCGATGTCTCTTGCCTGAAGAATTTCACTTTGCTTCAAGTACAGGGAAGTTTTTTTGTCTCTTTGAACTCCTTTTGCTGATGCCTCCCATTCGGCTCACTCCAAGGTAGATAAGACCCCCTTGTCAAATTCAGGTTGGACGGTTTGATTGGAGGCTGAAAAGCGTGTGTGCTCCATTTGTCTTCTTTAACCACGGTTTCTGCAGCAGGAAGGCCACAGTTCATAAATGTGTCACTTTTGTAGACAATGTCAAGTCCTACAATGGGGAAAATCTGTCTTCAGTGGCAAAAAAAGGTAATCAACCCAGTCGGGAGAAAATGTTGGGTTACTTTCACAGAGCACATTATATAAACCCATTAAAATATCACAACACTGGGCTTGTGAGGACCAATATAAATTACTGATAAGTCGGATGGCCTTTGTGTATGTACTTATGCATGCATTTCAAATGTTCCTCCCAAAGAGTCCTGTGCACAGAACAGACTGGCTTCAGGCTTTTTGTCTTGCTGCTTAAAAGTGAAACCTGAAGGAGAACAACTCTTGCCACAAAGCTGCATGCTGTGCCTTTCTGGTTTCCTCTGCTAGGCCAGATACATGTCTTGCTTCCTTTTTGTCTCTGTGTGTCTGCAAACATAAAGTGTTTGATCTCCCAGCACCCACCTGGCTAGGATATTATCAAAAAGCAACCACCTACCTTTACGTATTGCTAGATAGTTGGGACAGAGAGAGCCTCAGTGGAGATGAATCCTTCTACTAATGACCCTTCAAAAGTAAGCTTGCTATGGAAATAGGTTGCCAGCTCTAGCTTGGGAAATACCTAACAGGTGGAGACTAGGGAAGGTGTAGTTTGGGGCAAAGAGGGCCCAAGGGCTGCATGTGCAAGAGCAGGAAATCAAACCTGAGTCAGCTGCAAAATATCATACTGTGACAGTGTGAGGCAGCCATAGATTTTCAGAAAAGAAAAAAGGTAGGTGATGTATAGGAGCGTGAAATATTTTTTTTTTCAATTATTGTTTGGTAAAGAGAGGTTTAGTGTACCAGATTGTTTTGTAAAAAGAAGAAAACTTATTCCTGTTCTTGACTTTATTTTGAAATGTTACCAAGGATGATATGTTCTATTCTCAAGGCCAGAGACAATTGTTTATATCATGCCATTGTTTATGTTACCAGAGGATTGAGAAAGAATGGGAAATTGCCTTTTGTAACCTTTTCCCAGTGACTTAGCATAATGGCAAAGGGTGTGTGAGGGGCTGGAGACCCCAGGTTATTGGTTTGACCTGAAAAACATCATCTTTCCCTGCCTTCAATGAAATATTATAACATTTCATGTAATCCTTTGTTCAACACACAGGCTTTTATGGGACAACCCCCCTGTGTCATTTTGTTCTGCTGCAGTTGAATAAAATTATTAAAAGGTTTTCCAGTCTAGTGGTCGCTCTGTTTGGGTGCTGCACACTAGGCAAACAGTTCCAAAATACCCAGACCCAGCCCTGGGCTATCATAGGTAGAAGGGGCTGCTCAGTCAGAAAGAGAAGGGAAAATGGAGGGGAAATCTTACCTCTGAAGGAGGGAAGTGGGTAAGAGCATCATAGTGTGCCTTCTCCATTGTGTCCTCCACACACACACATACACCTTCTGGAATGGTCTGCCTGAGAAGGTCAGGACAGTTTCTGTTGACTTTCAGGAGGCGAGTGACCCAGCGAAGACACGACTCCATGTTTTGGCGAATAAATTGGCCGCAGCCGTTTATTAACACCCAACCCCCAACGGAGGGTTGGCCTTCTGCTGGTGAGGGAGCCTGACCCCCGTCAGCCGTCCGGCTGCCACGAAACAGAGCCGGGGCTAAGGCTCCACGCCTCACTCCCAGCCGGGAGGATGGGACGCCTTTCACCCCGGATTCTCCAGGGAAGCGGCCACAAGGGGCCCAAAGGGCGTCCGCCTCCATCGTTCCCCCTTGCCGCTTGGCCCCCGGGCCCCTGGCCTCCCAGCCGGGTAGGCCGCGCCCAGGTACTGGCCGGTCTCTTTACGGAGACCCCCACCTCAGGGAGCCCCGCATGCAAACGGGCCTCCCTGCCAACAGGCTCCCCACCAAGCATGACCGCACTGCGACAATATTAACAACAACAACAAAAAACTGGGAGGGTGGGTGGGTGACTGTTCCTGCGGCGTCCGGCTCGAAGAGGGCCCGAAAGCGAGCGCCCGGCCTTCTTATAGCCGGGCACCCCCGCCCCTCTCCGGCCGCGCGACGGCGCAGCCTAATGACGCCCTTGGAGGCGCGTCATCGCTGGCCGCCTCCGCGGCGTCAATGGCGGCCCCGCCGAGCCGCGGCCGCTTTTTGACTTTCAGGAGGCGAGTGACCCAGCGAAGACACGACTCCATGTTTTGGCGAATAAATTGGCCGCAGCCGTTTATTAACACCCAACCCCCAACGGAGGGTTGGCCTTCTGCTGGTGAGGGAGCCTGACCCCCGTCAGCCGTCCGGCTGCCACGAAACAGAGCCGGGGCTAAGGCTCCACGCCTCACTCCCAGCCGGGAGGATGGGACGCCTTTCACCCCGGATTCTCCAGGGAAGCGGCCACAAGGGGCCCAAAGGGCGTCCGCCTCCATCGTTCCCCCTTGCCGCTTGGTCCCCGGGCCCCTGGCCTCCCAGCCGGGTAGGCCGCGCCCAGGTACTGGCCGGTCTCTTTACGGAGACCCCCACCTCAGGGAGCCCCGCATGCAAACGGGCCTCCCTGCCAACAGGCTCCCCACCAAGCATGACCGCCACTGAACAGGTATAATTAGACCTGTTCCCGCCAACCCTCCTTCCAAACCTTTAACAGCCTGTCTTTCACTGCCCCCAACCAAAGCTCACAGCCCTGGTCGGACAGGTGGACACCATCGGCCCGATAAAGGGATGGGGAACGAAACGTAATTCCGGGGTGCGAAACAATGCCACCCCCTAGCCCCAACACTGCCTTTCTGGCCGCTTTATTTGCCTTTTGCTTGGCCCAGTTCACCCTATCGTGCCGGACCGCAGCCCGCCACACTAGTCTGTCCAGCATGTCGGACCATAACAGCAACGTCTTGGGAAGGCGCTGCCTCAGCACTGTTAAATCCGCAACGATGTGGGCGCCCAGCTGTTTTCCTGTCATTGCCGGCAAGTCATTTTCACCGAGATGTATCACCAGGACGTCTGGGGCACCTGCCCGGTGTACTTCCGTCGCCACGACCGATAGGAGGGAATGCCACTTCAGACCCCGTTTCGCCCACCAATCGATGCGACAGCTGTCCTCCATTCCAAGCGCCGATCCCCAACCAGACGACGCTGCATACCGGCCGGCCCAATAGGGTATGCTGTGCCCCACTATTGCGACCGAGGCTGCCGTTGGAATGCCTGAAAAATTAACACGTTAGTCGACCTGCCCCGGGCGTATGTATCCCTTGAACGCCCGCGACCGCCACCTCCCCAGCCGTTGTATGTCCCGAGCCTTTGTGCCGGACATGTAAGCCTGGGTGGCCGCTCCGATACGGAACGAATGGGCCCCGTACATTGATGCCTGATACCCACCGGCCTCCAAGCCCTGAGGATGGCAATGAACTGGAACCGGGATAAACAAGTGCCATCCTGATGAATGAACAGCGGACCCGGTATAGGGGGACGTGCTAATAAATAACGAGACATGCGGACATGTGGGCAGACCGGGGACCCCCGCACTGACGTCAGGAATATGTGCGTTCCCTTTCCCCTTTGGTCAGTTTTCGAACTGCGGAGAAAAAACTCCAACCCCGACTCCTCCAACCGTACGTCGGAGGCATGTAAACCAGTGAATGCAGCGGCAGACCGTGACTGGGCCACCAGCTCACCAACTCGAAAGGCCCCGTGGAATGCCACGCAAAAGGCCGCTGCGAACAGGTCCGCTTCATAAGTCGACCGGCATACACTGGGTAAGCAAGCCAACAAACGTGACAGGACCTCCCGAGTGATGGGGCGCCTGGCGTCTGGGCTGGCCGGCGTCTGCCGCCCCCAGCCCTTCACGGCCTGCCTGGCCAAAAACGATTTTCCCGGGTCCCAGGAACCTGCAGCCTTGCTGCAAAATGATAGTCCCGCTAAGGTGACCCTTAGCGTGCGATGCGACAGTCCACGCCTACGCAGATGAGCTAAATAGCGGAGGGCCGTCTCCTCGTTCATCGGCCAGGCGGAACGGCCGCCCTTCCTCCCAGCGAAGTCCAAGAAGCCAACCGCCGCCCGGCGGTAAGCCCGTCTGGTCGACGCCGCCAAAGAGGAAAGGACGCCATCAAGAATTAATCGGCTCCAAGATGCCAAATCTCCGCCGGGCACTGTTCTGGGACCCTGGCCGCCCCCGGAGCGAGCCGACGAAACCTCTCGACCTGGAACCGGGAGAGAGCGTCGGCGAGCTCATTAGTAACTCCGGGAACGTGGCGGGCCCCAAACGTGCAGTTATGGCACAAACAGGCAAGGACGAAACGCCTGACGAGGCGCATCACCCTGGCGGAACCTGATGACTGCCTATTAATGATATACACCACCGCCTGGTTGTCGCACAGGAATTCCACCTTCTGGTTGGCAAAGTCGGGACCCCACAAAAGCACGGCGACCAGTATGGGAAAAAACTCCAAAAAGGTCAAGTCCCTGCGGACCTCGGGGGGCCAATCCGCTGGCCACCGTTCAGCGCACCAGCGGCCCGCAAAGTACACCCCGAAGCCGCTGGCTCCGGCGGCATCCGACTGAACCTGCAGGGTGTCCCTCGGGGCGAATGGCGATTGCCATATCGCAACCCCGTTGAATGCTTCCAAAAACCGCTCCCACACCCTTAGGTCTGCCTTAACGGCGCTGGACAGCCGGACATGGTGAAATGGGTTTGTCAGCCCCCTGGTTGCGCTGGACAGCCGGAAGCAAAACGCCCTGCCAGGGGTGACCACGCGGCAGGCAAAATTAAGGTGACCGAGCAGGACTTGCAGTTCCCGCAACGTGCACTTCTGTTTGCCCAGCATCGTCGTGATCAGCCCCCGCAAAGAGGACAACTTCTCCTCCGGCAGCCGGGATGTACCCGCAACGGTGTCCAGTTCTATCCCCAAAAAGGTGATCCTGGTGGCGGGGCCCTCGGTTTTTTCACCGGCCAAAGGAACTCCCAGGGCGGCCATCAGTTCCTGGAACGTGCGTAGTCGGGAGGAACATTCCTCCGTCCCGCTGGACCCGGCCATAAGGAAATCATCCAAATAATGGGCTATGTGCACGAACCCGCCCTTCTCCCGCACCGCCCACTCCAGGAAAGAACTAAACGTTTCAAAGGCCGCGCAAGCAATGGAGCAACCCATCGGCATGGCCTTATCTACGTACCACTTGTCCCGGAACCGGAAACCCAATAGGCAGTAGTCATCCGGGTGGATGGGCAGGAGCCGGAACGCTGACTGGACATCACACTTTGCAAGCAGTGCCCCCCGACCGCAACTGCGCACCATAGCCACAGCCGCATCAAATGGGGTGTATTTCACTGTGCAAAGCTCCGGGGGAATATGGTCGTTCACAGACCCGCCCCGCGGGTACGACAGGTGGTGGATGAGACGGTATTCCCCCGGCGTCTTCTTGGGCACCACGCCCAGCGGCGAGATTCTCAAGTTCGGGAGCGGGGGCTCATTGAACGGGCCAGCTACCCGTCCCGCTGCCCGTTCCTTGTCAATCTTCGCCGCCACCACCTCCGGAAGGTCCCGAGCGGAACGCAAATTCCCGCTCATGGATGGCAGCCGGTCGCCCACGTAGGGGATCCTAAAACCCTCTAGAAAACCCTTTGCCAGGGTAACGGCAGCCGACTTGTCGGGATAGCCTTCCAACCAATCGACCAAAGTGCCCAACCTGATCGGCGTGGGTGCTAGACCCCCCAGCCGGCCCGCAACCTCAGGCTGCCTTTTGGGCAGTTGAAGTGGTACCCGCTCCCGATCCCCCGTCCTTCTTCCCGGAGGATCGGGTCCCACGAAAGGGCTGCCCGGATGACTGAGGCTGGGCGCAGGATGCCATGGAGTGACTCCCTCCGCAGGTTTCGCAACGGTGTTCGAAACGACACCGCCGCCTCTTGCACCCTCCCCGATTATAGTCCCAACAGACCAAGCCGCTGAGCTTCCTGAGAGGGGCCGACGACCCCGTCCTGGCTTTGTCCTTCCGTTGCCGACCAGTGTAGCCCACTTGCACGATCCAGGCATCGTGCAGCTTCAAATCCCATCGCGTGGAGGCATTATGCGAAGCCAGCTCACGAAACTCCCTGTCATATTCCATGGCTGCTTCCTCCCCGCCCCTTTCCCACGCTTCGAGTACGGTGTACAGGTACCGACAGAGATGCCAACCCCTCTCGGGGTAAGCACCGCAAATAAGGCCATGATACTCCGCAAATCCCTTCAACCAGTTGAGCATATTGCGCTCAATGGGCTGCAGCTCCTGTTGATCCTTGTCCTTCCGCGATCCTGTGTCCCCGCCTTTCCTGCGACCCCTGACTAGGTCGAATAGGTCTACGAAATACCCATTAAGGGCCTTCTCCCGCAGCTTGGATGGGAGATGCACCCCAGGAGGGGCCTCCCCAGCCTTGAACCAACCCGGAGGTTCCCGCTGCCGCTCACTAACACCCGCCTCATCCAGCAAGCGCTTAGTGGTCCGCCTCCGGCTCTTCATCCACGGGGGGATGCCAGGAACGAAGGCGGCCTCAATCCAGAACCACCCATCGTGGGCTGCACTGTCCCCGGCTCCCCCCGAAGAGAACTCACCAGAGGATGGGCTGCGCCGTGAAGACCGCCTCCTTTTGTGCGCCCTTCTATTCGTTGTCCTCCTCCGCTTGGTGCCGCGCCCGTCGCGATCCGTCCGCAGAGCGCCCTCCGAGCTCCCATCCCGACTCCTGGAAGACGAACTACGACGCCGAGCCGGGCTCCCCCGGCCGGCATTCCGATCAGTAAAAAGCTCCAACGCCTCGGCGTAACCATCCCAGTATTCCGATGACCTGGGAGGCGCCTCGCGGTCCGAAGACATGGACCGTGAACGACGCGGGGACCGGGTCCGGGCGGTCTCGCCCCGGGGAACCCGCCGTCGCCCACGAAGAAGCCTCCGCCTCCCTTCATCCAACGCCCGGGAACGAGACCGGCTGGAACGAGAGGATCCCCGGCCACGCAGTCTCTCCGGCCGCCGCAAAGGAGACGGAGTGCGCGGCCCACCCCTCCCCCGTAACCCATGGCGGCTCCGTACCCCGCTCCTGCTGAGAAGGGAACCGGATGACCTACTGGACCCGGAGAACTCTCCCGCCCAGCTCCTTCCACGGGACGGGGTGCGGGACCGCCTCCTCCGGGAACCATGGGGTGGGGGCGAAGGGGAACGCCCCCCACGGCTGGACCCAGATCCCCCCTGTGTGGCTGCTCCCTCTTCCGTGCCAAGGCGCGCCCGCCTGGACGCGCTGGGCCTGGCCTCCCGCTGGCGGGCCCCGGGGATCTCGGATGCCCAGGCCCTACTGGCCTGAATGGCACTAGCGCGCCGTGTCCCCCGGGCTCCCTCGCCTCCCCCGGGCTCCGCGCTCGCTGTCGAGGGTCCAGCCGAGGTGCCCCCCGCCCCTACTGGGGCAGGAGAGGACCTCCGCCGCCCTCTTCCCTCCTGGCCGGCGCCCCTTCGCTTCGCCGCCGGGGTGGGGCTAGCCGTGCGGCCAGCACCCCGCCCCGCCGTGGTGGACCTGGTGGGGGTGATTGTTCCCCTCCCGGGGCGGTCCCCACCCTCCGCGGCCTTCCCACCCGACCGGGACTCGCCAGTGGCGCGACCGCCGTCCTCAGCCGGGCCGCCACCTTCGGGGCTCTTCCTCGCCCCTGTACGCCGCTCACTCCGCCGCCTGCCCTCTCCGCGTGGCGGAGAAATGGGCCCTGGACTCGCCCGGCCCGCGCTCCTTACTGCGCCGGATGGCGCTGCGGAGGCCGCCCTCGTGGTCCGGCCCTTCGCCGCCGGCGCCGCGGACTTCCGCGGCATCTCCTCGCCGGTCCACCCCCCTCTCTACCCTCTGCAGAGAAGCCGAGGAGGCGGCAAGCACCCGAAGCGCCGCGCGCCGCTCCTCGAGGCCCGGCCTACTCTTCACGCGGCAGGAACAGCACGCTGTTCCTGCGGCGTCCGGCTCGAAGAGGGCCCGAAAGCGAGCGCCCGGCCTTCTTATAGCCGGGCACCCCCGCCCCTCTCCGGCCGCGCGACGGCGCAGCCTAATGACGCCCTTGGAGGCGCGTCATCGCTGGCCGCCTCCGCGGCGTCAATGGCGGCCCCGCCGAGCCGCGGCCGCTTTTTCTCCTGACTTTCTACTTATGATGCAACACTGAATTCTTCAAGAGGGCTGTTCTATGTAGATGCACTGTACAAAAAGTTGCACAAAGTTACTTGACCCATAAAAGTAAAAGTAAAGGTATCCCCTGTGCAAGTACTGGGTCATGACTGACCCTTGGGGTGATGCCCTCCAGCGTTTTCATGGCAGACTCAATACAAAGTGGTTTGCATTCCCTTCCCCAGTCATTACCGTTTTACCCCCCAATAGTAAGCTGGGTACTCATTTTACTGACCTTGGAAGTATGGAAGGCTGAATCAACCTTGAGCCAGCTGATGGGATCGAACTCCCAACCTCATGGACAGACAGCTTCAGACAGCATATCTGCCACTTACCACTCTGCGCCACAAGCTCTAATATGCTCTAAAGTTTAAACATATTATTGCATAGGTTTATGGATCAACCATCTGAAAACAACCAACAACTCCAACAAGGCGGACCTGATATCATGTAGCTAGAGGTCACACTCCCATTCAGAGAGGTACACCCCATCAGCTCGGAACAGTGGGGGCAGGCAAAAAGTTATATCTGGGTGGCATATTGTCCTGCCTCTCATATTAGGCACTATATTTTATGCTGCCACGTTGACCTTGTTCTTGGCCTGATTTACTCAGTCTGGTTAATCTGGACCATGTCATGCCCTCCTGTCCAACAAATTGGCCCACATGGTCATGAGACCTGGGAACTTGTGTTGTAGGATCATCAGGTCTGCATGATGCGGGTGAAAAGCTGAAGGCCCATTAACTCCAGAAGATCATTCTCCCCCAAATGTATTATGGATCATAAAGGTAAAGGTAAAGGTAAAAAGGTAAAGGTATCCCCTGTGCAAGCACCGAGTCATGTCTGACCCTTGGGGTGACGCCCTCTAGCGTTTTCATGGCAGACTCAATACGGGGTAGTTTGCCAGTGCCTTCCCCAGTCATTACCGTTTACCCCCCAGCAAGCTGGGTACTCATTTTACCGACCTCGGAAGGATGGAAGGCTGAGTCAACCTTGAGCCGGCTGCTGGAATCGAACTCCCAGCCTCATGGGCAAAGCTTTCAGGTGGCTGCCTTACCACTCTGCGCCACAAGATGCCCATATTATGGATCATAGAATCATAATAAAGTCCTTTTTATACGTCTGATGTAAAGGTTTTCTCTTTCTCACAATTGAAAATTCCAAAATCACAAGGTCACTAACAAATGTGAGAACTGTGAACCCTGATTTTTAAGACCTCTCCTGCAACAATGTTCAAGAGCACTAGCCATTTCAATCCATGATGCTTGAGCCACCTTATATTCAGTAGTGGCTCTAGTCCCTGATGTTTCCCCCATCTAGATCTTCCAGTGTATTCCCCGGCCCAGAAGGTGATGCAAAGGCCCACAATGAAAATGGAGATCACCAAGGACATTGTCCCTCGAACAAGCCACATGTTAGTCAAGCTCTACAGGCTGAATATATGTTCTAAAAGCTGTAGACCTGCAATGGACCCTGGCCATGATCTCATGTGGGGTGGTCCTGTCTTGGTATGATTGTGTTGCCATGTCTATCCTGAACAAATGTGAGCTGTATGATTCGACCCTCAACCCCATAATGTGGAGGCAACACCGCATGATGGCTATGAACTAAAAAGGGGACAGGCATGTGCTTCCTGCATGGATCAGAACCACCCTGGTACAGATGGTCAGACATTTAAAAATGCCTGCAAACACTGCACTGGACACGTGAGGCATGACCCAGCCTCCTGTAATACTACTGTTGCCCCCCAAGCACCTTGCTCTATTTTTGACCTCCTAAGAATGACCCTGGTTTCACAGTGCCTGAGGTGTACATCCTCAAGGGCCAAGGCCCCTGTCACATCTCGAGATGGAGCCACCAACTCGCTGGCCCGAAGTGCCCTGGGAAAACCCGGAATAAATGCCGCCCTGACCAATGCTGCCTCATATGGTATATTGCACATGGACTGCAGGAACCAAACCAAGCCCCTGCAGCACTGCCTGGGTGATGGGGCATCTGGTGTCACCTTGTCTGAGTGTTAACCTCCCCCAACCATTAACAGCCATTCTGGCTAAGAAAGACAAGCTAGGGTCCCATACCCTGAAGGCCTTGTTGCATAATGATAGGCCTGCCAAGGTCACCCACATTGTAGTGTGGGATACCCCTTGACCTCGCAGTTCTGCCATATAATGTAGCAGCAGGTTTTCAGCCATTGGCCAAGTGTCCACCAGCCCAGTTCTCCTGGCAAACTGCAGGAAATCCAGAGCCGTCCTGTGATAGGCCTAGTGAGTTGATGCCATCACTAAGCCGAGCACCCCTTCCAGGATTAGTTGATGCCAAGACTCCAGAGGTCTTCTGGGAACTAGTATGGGTCCTGGTTCACCCCAGGGGTCTTCTGACAAAATCTCTCACCATGAAATTGAGAGAGGGCATCAGCTATGCCATTGTGGATGCCTGCCATGTGGCATGCCCTCAATGATATATTGGACTCGAGGCAATGTAGAACTAGGTACTATATCTACTGCATTACACTTGATGACCACGCGGATAGCTTGTTCAGTATGCAAACAATCACTTGGTTTAATCAGGGCCACACATAATCACTCTCCTCAGAATCCTCACAATTTTGTCCACATCTTTTTAAAGTGAGGCCTCCAGAATTGTAAAGTGAGGCCTCCAGGTGGGGTCTGACCAATGCGGTATACAGTGAGACTCTAACATCTTATGATTTTGATGTGATGCCTCTATTGATATTGCCCAAGAGTGCATTTACTGCCACATCACACTGTCTGCTCATATTGAGCTTATATTCCAGAAGTACCCCAAGATCTCCACTACACCTCACTACTCACTACTGTTCTCCACTACACCTCAGAAAAACATCATCCTCTTCAGCAAGAGTTATCCTTAGGTCAGTGCAGTTGAAGATTGCAGAGCCAATCCTGACTTTTCCATCCAACTGTATCTCACGCAAAACTGGTTGCCGACTACAACATTAATTGTCAATTTAGATAATGTGGTAATTTCTGTGCTAAAAAAGATGAGTTTTTTCCCCCAAAGGGCTGTTTTCCATGATTTCGATTCCCTTCTGTAAATAATTTACATTAACAAAGTGAGAACATCAGGGCCCTGTAGGATGGTGTTAATTTTGGGGGCCTAAAATGAGGGCCGTCTTTTCTAATGAGGGGCAGTTGAATCGTACCATATGCTCTGAGGTTTGAAATTAACAGATCCATCTGTTAAACAGTTTGTCATCCCCCCCCCACCATTATATTTGCTCTTCCTGCTTATTGAGTTCTAAGCATGATTATAAAGCACGAATTTTGGTTACTAAATCCAGAGCCTTTTGTTCACAGCTCTTAAGGTGACATTCAGCAAGTGCTGAGTGATGTAAAGACCACCTTGAAAAGAGTGAAGATTGCTAACTTGGCTGTCATGGGACTTGCAACATTACTAGGGTTGGGCACTTTAATCGCCGAGGCGGCCATTCCAGCCCGAAGCAGCCAGTGCCACAGCATGGGAGGAGGGGGGAGTGCCAGTGCTGGCATGCAGACGCAGAGCCGGCACCAGTGGTGCCCCTCTCCCCTGCGCTGCGGCACTGGCTGCTTCAGGCTAGAATGGCAGCAGGCCAAAGGACCCAACCCATGTCCTTATACATGAGGAGGAGGCTTGGGAAACTAGGGTTCCACAGCTAAAGAAGAAGGTTCATTTATGTATCTGTTTGTTAAAATGGCAATATAAATGCCATAAGCTGTGGCCCCTGCATTTTGGTCATATTAGGAGAAAGCAAGTTTCACTGGAAAGGACAATGACAATAGGAAATTTGATGGCAGCATGAAAAGACCCAGTAGGAGGAGGACTGAATCATGGATGCTTTAGGCTGACCCTGCTTTGAGCAAGGGTTGGAAGAGATGGCCTTTATGGCCCTTTCCTACTCTAGGATTCTAGGACTAAAGAAAGGAAGCCAGGACCCTCCATTCACAAGATCTAAGCAAGACTGTTAACAGTAGGCGTTATGGAGTTCATTCATTCATAAAGCTGGAAGAAGCACTTTTCACTCAGCTTGCAAACACCTTTCCCTTCCTCTCCCTACAACAGTCACCCGGTGAGATAGGTGGGGCTGAGAGAGCTCTCAGAGAGAACTGCTCTGTGAGAACAGCTTTAAGAAAACTGCGTCTGTCCCAAGGTCACCCAGCTGGCTGCATGTGGAGGAGCGGGGCATCAAACCCACTTCTCCTGATTACAGGCCCTCACTCTTAACCACTACACCAAGCTGGCTCACTTGATCTCCCTTCACACACACACACACACACACACACAGAGAGAGAGAGACAGAGAGAGAGAGAGACAGAGAGAGACAGAGACAGAGAGAGACAGAGAGAGACAGACGCACACCCTAAGTACCATGCATTTATACTTGGCTTATTTTAAGGTTTTTGTTTATTTGCTTTTAAAAGTCATTACTAAAAGCAGAAAGTTCAGTTTGCGGGTGAAGTTGTGTTGTGTTTGGGAGGCAAATATTTTTCATTCTATTGCAGTGCTTCTTTTTTAAAATTTGTAACTGGTATCCATTAACATTTTGTGTAGAGCTGTTTTTTTTTTCCTTATAACTTTTGTCATTCTAGTTAATTTTCTATGTTTGTTTAATCGTATCATTTATATTTTGGTTTATTTTGTGCTATTACTTTTTCTGTCATCAATAGCGTTTTTAATATGATGTAAGCACCCTTCCTTCTAAGACATCAAATATATCATTCAAACTACACTCAAGGCATCTTAGAAATTCATCTAAGTCTTCATCTTAATAACTAGATATATTACTTCCTATCCAAGTATCAACGACAATATATCCAACTCCAAATCCTTCAGGTACCACTGGTCCAAACCCACCATAATTAACCACTGGAGTGCTCAATGTACTAGTTGAAATAATAATATGGTTTATATTGCAGTGCTTTAATTTGGTTTAATGTCATTTGGGGGCATTCCCCCCCCCCCAATGCAGTTGCTTGGAAGATTCATTGAACGTGTTTGCCAACGCTAGAATTGGAATGCGTTCTAAAGCTATTAATACTTAGCAATCATTTCCAGCTGGGCTGTCTCCACTCGGAGTGATTGAGTTGCCGTCATCGTTCCGACAGAAATTTTAAGTAAAAAGCCCCCGTTGCGTTGGTGATTTTATGTTTCCCATCAGGAGCAAGTTGCCGTACACAAAGCAGGTTGCTTTCAAGTTCGGCAGACTCTTCTTTTGTTGCTTTGGCTAATTTCGCTCTTTGATATGTAGCTATATTTAACCGGAGGCATTTCTGAGCCATCAGCAAAAAACGCTCAAGCTACTGAGTGAACGAATGTTAATGTGAACAAAATCAGAGTTCACAAAACAAAATCAGAGTTCACTGGCACCTTTAAGACCAACAAAGATTTATTCAAGGTGTGAGTTTTCGAGTGCAAGCACAGAGTGCTTGCACTCGAAAGCTCCCACCTTGAATAAATCTTTGTTGGTCCTAAAGGTGCTACTAGACTCTGATTTTTTGTGCTGCTTCAGACGAACATGGCTACCCACTTGAATCTATCTTTATGAAAGTGTCCCCCTAAGCAGAGTTCCACCCTTTGAAGAGTTCCACCCTTGACTCCCATGAACTTTGACGGGCCTAATTCAGGTTAGGCAAGTTATTTAAGGAGAGGCGTGCATGATGCGGTTTAAATGCTTGTGAATTTTTGAAAGATTAAAAGGACAATGACAGGTATCCTTTATTTTGATCTGTTAAAGGAACGCAGGAAAGGGTCAGACCAAATGGGAACCTATGAGTAGTCCCTGGTCTGAGGCAGGTGGACCTATCATCAACCAGGACTACAACTCCCCCGCCCCCCTGGCTCCAACTTCGAGGAGCATGCTTCCAGTTGAGATCTGGGCTTTGTGGGACTTCCTTCATTTCCATAGGGCCTGTAAAATGGAGCTTCTCCTCCAGGAGCCTGCCAAAGTTGTATATTTGTAATGTACAGCCAACAATTCTGCAGACACAGACTAGAGTTGTAAAACACCTGGAGATTCTGGGGGTGGAGCCTCAGGAGGGTGGAATTTGGAAAAGGGACGGCCTTCAATGAGATATAATGGCATAGAAGCCCCCTCCAAGCAGTGATTTTATCCATAGCTGAAAAGCAGTTGTGATCCCAGAGCTCCAGATGCAACCTAGATGCCAATAACACTAAGATCCATGTTTGTCTGAAAGGGGATGCCACTAGCATGTACAACAGCTGAAACTTTGTGCTTTGTCATTTTCAGACAATTCAGAGGATCTACACATGGTTCCTAGTCTCCCAGTGTACATTCACTATAATATCTGAAAAGATCGAAACTCCCTTCACAAAATCTTTTGCGGATGAGCTATCCTATCCCAATTATAATTATATAAGTGCGGTAACAAGACGTTTGAACATTGCCCAGAGAATATTCAGATCAAGCAATACCAACTAACTGAGGATCCCTGACCTCCTGACCTTTGGCCTCAACCAGGGCCTGGGCCATCTCAGCCCTGACTCCTGCCTGGTGGAATGAGCTTTCTGAAAATATCAGGGCCCTGATGCAACTTTCCAAGTTCTGGAGTTCCTGCAAGACAGAACTCTTCCGCCAGGCCTAAAGTTGAAGCCAACCAGAACCAGAACTATATTTACAGGGCCTCCCTCCTGTCATCCCCCTCCCCTCTTCCTGACTCCTTCAGCATGGTTCCCTCTTATTCGACAGCATTTGCTGGCAGGGGCTCATGGGAATTGTAGTCCATGAACATTTGGAGGACCACAGGTTGACTACCTCTGCTCTAGAGAAAGTCAGCAGGGAGGGGCTAATACCTGACCAGCGGTGTGTTAGAGAAGATACAATGTCGGATATCAGCAATACGAACAACGATTCAACACAGAGCAGTTTGTGTCCATTTCTTTTTATCCATGAAGCTGTAAGCTTATGATGAAAGATGTGGTGTGAAAAATTATGTGAAGCTAGCAGTTTCCTAGGAAGGAACAATGTTGCAAATCAATATCAGATCTATGTTAAAGTTTGTCCAGATTGTTGGCTTAGATATTCTCATGAACCCAGATAGAGATCAGGACATCCTTTGAAGTCAGTGTCCTGCATTGGGGGTTTGGGTCATAAAATGCTTCCCGTATGCCCCATTGAAGCTGAGGAGGAATGTGATCCTGAATGGGGCTACCGGCTCTATTTTGTTTCAGTCACAGATGCAGTGATTTTTGAGCATAATGATCATCTGACTTTATGAGATCTTCTTCTTCTTTTATGTGGGTCCGCAAGGGATGCCCATAGATCCAGATCCGGGGTATTCTTCTACTCAGTGGAAGAAAGGTATATTTGGTGGGGGACCAATTGGAGATTTGGAGGGTGGAGAGGGCATGGTTTGGGGAGCAAAGCGGGGTATAATACTATAGAAGCCATTTTAAGAGCGGCCATTTTCTCTAGGGGAATTGATCTTTGGTGACCAGTTGTAATTCGAGCAGGTCTCCAGACCCCACAAGGTAGCCAACTGGACATCTGAAAAGATCTGGTTAACACCAGGAATGTGAAGGCAGTAGTTTCAATTCCAGTATTTTTAAAAAATGTACCTCCACCATACTGAAAGCTAGCCCAACCTTTTGCCAGTTTGTTTCATGCTCGCAGAACTGTGAAGAAAATAGACTTGAGTGTTCAGGAGTGAGAGAGGTGCAGCTCGGGAGCAACAATTCAGCAGCCAGCTGTTTCCAGTCTCACCTTTCTCTTTCATCTCATTAATTCCAGCTCTGCTTGAAGGAAGGTTTTGCACTCCGTTCCCAATTTACAATGCAGCGCTAGCTTTTGTGAGCCATGTGCTAAACTGAGATCATGCACTCATGCACTATTATTAGCCTCCTGCTGTGAGTTAAAGAGGGAGTTAGCTTAGCACTCCTTTAGATATGACGGGAATAATGGCACGTGCCCTCCAAGCCACACATCCTAGAAGAAGGAGGTGGAATCTGTGATGTGATGACCTTCACATGAAGATACTGGTGTTGTTAGAAAGGGTCATCGAGTCACAGCCATCTTATAGTGGCCCATCCAGAGTTCCAGGGGACCGTGGGCTTCCACGTGAGCTCCCCAGGGGTCACACAGCCTTTCCCAGAAGTTCAGATGGCTGACAATATCATGAGATAGCACTGGAGACTACTTCCCCATTTTCTCTACGGACCTGGGCCTAGTCTGCACACACAGGATAATGCACTTTCAATGTGCTTTGGCAGCTGGATGTTCCTGCGCGGAACAAGAAAATCCACTTCGAAAGTGCATTGTAAGTGCATTATCTATTGTGTGCAGACTAGGTCCTAGTCTCTTTCTCCACAATGAAAATGATAAATGATTGATCGATTGATCACCTGGCTCCTGCATCTTATTTCTGTGTCCACTTCTCTGAAGGGGCATGGCACCACTTCTGGGGTTTCTCGAAACCTGAAATTATTTTCAGGGGTTCCTCCATGGTCAAAAGGTTGAAAAAGGCTGCCCTAACCACTATATCACACTACTGTGAGTATTCCAAATGGTCACCCAATGGACTTATCAGCCTTTCCACCCAAGGCACCCTTAGCTTCATATCAACTTTTAAAATTTATTGGGATCTTCATCATGCATAACTCATTCAATGGAGAGAGGGGAAAAATCCTCTTTAGCTGTTATGATTGTGAATCTGGCTAGGTGCTTGAAAGATAACTCAATAAAGTTATTATTTATTCAAAGAAAGATATTCTTTACAAATAGAGCAACACTTTTGAGTTTCAAAATAGCTCTACTTACTCAGTTATATATATATCACTGTTAGTTGTTACTTTCTAAGTTATTTATACTATTGTTGAGAAAAGTTGTTTTAGGGGGATAATGGAAAGCCTGAAGACACCAAAAAGGACATGAAGGCAAAGAGACCAAAAAGGACATGCCTTATACTATTGTTAATTGTCTTGATCCTCCCTTACCCAATTTCTCCCTGAAATCCAACAATCCATTTTGTTTTCTCCTTCACAAATTTTAATCTGCTTCAAAACAGACATGTTTTGATCAAAGAGAAATTCAAAAAGAGGAAGGGCAGGAAGGGAGGTTCTCCAAAATTTATAAACTGTACTCTGTACATGCTCAAAGGCAAGCAGTGTCTTCCTGAACATTCCTAGCTTTGGCCTTTTATGCATGGTGCCAGCTTCCGCACGCTGGTGCTATGCCGTTGCGGCGGGGCACAATGCCCTGCCATTTCCCGTGAACGCATGGGAGCGTGACATGCTGGGTTGCCCTGGTGTAGCGTGCGTGCACATGCACTTTACACTGGGGCTAAGAGGCCCAGCCAAGATAAGTGCAGTGGCGTGGCCGGGGAGGTGGGAAGGGGCCGGGTGGAGCGGGGGGGGGGGACAGGGGGTCGCCCCTGCCAGTTCCAGTTCCGTGCTGCCACAGAGCCCGCAGGGGCGTGCAGTGTCCCTTAAGGGACAGCGTAGGTTGAGGCTTGGTGGCCTGACAGGCCCGGTGCTGCCGATTATGCACAACGCTTGGCCGCCGCAGCCCTGTCTTACCCGGGAAGCTCCAGAAGATCCCGCGTTTGCTTAACTCGGGTCTTCCGAAGCCCTGGGCTGGGATGCGCCTGCGCTTATGGCCCGTGCATAATGGGCCTTCATTTCTCTGTGATATTTACCATCAAACAATTGGACAGACTGAAGTTATGTTTCACAATGAAGACGGGAGACAAAAAGAAAGAATAAACTGGATCAATGGCTATATTTTTTTAAAAGCGAATTTCAGAAAAATATATTCATCTTTCCCTAACACAGCTGGTTATATCTCTCGGACACTAATAGTTCACAGATATTAAAATTCACAGATATGCTTGGATTTGGAGAGAGAGCCCAGAAGTGTTCTGAGCATCTATTCATTTATTCCGTGCCCCCTGCCCTCCTGAATTTGGCTGTGGCCCAGTTTGCTGCTGAAAGCTATAGATCTTTTTGAAAGCAAACAATCATTGCTTTACCTTTCGTAAATAAATATAGATGACGTTTGAGCTCCCCCTCCCCCCCCCACAGAGTGACTTGATCTGGCTAAGCGCAATCTTCACTGCAGGCTGACTTTACTTAGGGATGAATTTGTCCCCTTATGCGTTAAAATCAGTTGATGTCACGGAAATGCACGGAAGCACAAATCTTACTGAAACGCTTTTAAAACTCCAAATTGTGAGGGCTCATGAGTTCCATTTACATGTCGTCAGGGCTGACCAACTGAACATCTGGAAAGGGCTCTTGTATATCCATCTGCATTCTTACCTCCACTGAAACTCTAAAAGCCAACTGCTAATGTCAAGGAGACAGCTCTCTAGTTTACAGGTTCTTGCCATGACGTCCGTATTGGGATTGCATACATTTGTTATGGCGCATTAATCTCTTATTATGCTTTCATTTGTGAGTATTGGTTCTGTTTGCTTGACTTGTTCTATGCCTTTGTTTGACCTGAGTTTGGGCCTTTTGTTTCTGATGCCTGCTGGGTGTTTTCTTAACCCAGGGGGGATATGCAGGAGATTTCTACACTGGGAGCTTTGCTGCCCCAGCTTCCATGTGGGAGCACAAACCCGGGGCAGACAAGGTGTATGAGGCCACATGCTCCCCCGTGAGGGAGCAGGAAGAGGTGGGGCTACCTGCCCTGGCTCAGGTAGCCCCACCTCTTCCGTGGCCTGAAAAAGGTTGCGGACCACTACTTTAGGATGCTTAGGGCTGATCCTGCGTTGAGCAGGGGGTTGGACTAGATGGCCTGTATGGCCCCTTCCAACTCTATGATTCTATGACTCCAGCCTGCTTCCCAGTACAAAACCTCCTAATTATCTCCCTGTTCAAATCCCTATCTCACTTGGGCTTGTCCCGCTCAGTCCAAAGTTCCTTCAAGGGCTGTTGTGGGGGCAAAATGGAGGAAGAGAGAATGAAGCAATGCTCTGAGCTCCCTTGAGAAAGGACAGGATCAAAATTAGCCTAAAAGCAATTTTGAGAAGGAACAAGTCCCATTGATCTTTTTTTTTTATGGCCATGTTGTTATTATGAAGCCAAATGGAATTTATTTTATAGCAAAAAAATTTTTTAATCTATGGAGAAAATTCCTACCCACCCACGTCTGCTCTAGGTGAGGTGGTAAACCCTACCTGTGCATCTGACCTGTGACCTGTTCTGTCTGTCCCACTGGTAGCATTCTACTTCCAGCAAATGATTTTGGATTATTCTCACCTATTTGGTGTACGTGTTTCCCCATGATGCATATATTCCTTACCTCCTAGTAAAACATGTGGCACCTTTTTCTCTCCAGAAAGGATATGAATGGGTTCATTTGCATGCATGCATTTGAAAAGGTGGTTTCATGGAGAGACCCTGAATTACAGCTAAGGTTTCCAACCTCCCAGTGATACCTGGAGATACTTCACTATTACAATTGATCTCAAGGCTACACATAATGGAGAAAAAATAGATGCTTTGTGTTGGCAGAGTTTAAATATGCCAAAAACTGCAAAGTAGGGTTTTGCACTTTGGACTGCTTTGATCGAAAAATCTCCTAAGAGCAAGCCCCTGGGCCTCTCGCCTGCCCTGAAGCGAGAAAAGGGAGAGCCCTACCCTTGCCCGCTCTCTGCCTGGGCCGCCGCTGCCATGCATTCACCTTGTGGCTTGCTGGTAGCTTGACCCCTGTTCGGACTTGGAGAGAAGCACTCCATGGCTGCCCCCCCCCCGTGCACCACAAAGTAAGTACATCATGGGGGTGGGCCCTCTTCAATACCCGGCAGAATGCTCCCTCCTGTGGCACACTTGCTTTCCCAAAACAGTACATAACATGATTTCAAACAGGCAGTCATCTCCTCAGTGTTTCTGCTACACAAGAATTAGTTGCAGAAACAGTTGATAAAGACTGAAATCCAAAATATAGAATCATAGGATTATAGAGTTGCAAGGGACCTCCTGGGTCATCTAGTCTGCCCCCATGCACCATGCAAGAAACCCACAACCCTATCGCTGACAATGTAACCTGTCACCCCCTTGAATCTTCGCAGAATCAACTTCTCCATCAGATGACTATCCAGCCTCTGTTTAAAAATGTTCAAAGATGGAGAACCCACCACCTCCCAAGGAAGCCTGTTCCACTCAGAAACTGCTCTAACTGTCAGGAACTTCTTCTGGACGTATAGATGGAATTTCTTTTGAATTAATTTCATCCCATTTGTTCCGGTCTGTCCCTCTGGGGCAAGAGAGAACAACTCTGCTCCATCCTCTATATGGCACTCTTTTAAATACTTGAAGATGGCTATCAGATCCCTTTCCAGTCATCTCCTGTCCAGGCTAAATAGACCAAGCTCCCTTAATTTTTCCTCATACATCTTGGTCTCCAAATCCCTCACTATTTTTGTTACCCTCCTCTGGAGACGCTCTAGTTTGCCTACATCCACCTGACAGAATTTGGATCCATACTGCATTTTACCAGCTTGTCCACAAGAATATCATTTGGAACCTTATCAAAAGCTTTACTGAAATCCAGATGTCCACAGCATCCCCCTGATCCAGCAAGGTAGTCACTTTCTCAAAAAAAGAGATAAGGTTGGTCTGACATGACTTGTTCTAGTGAAACTTGTGTTGGGTCTCAGAAATCACAGCTCTCTGTCCCAGCTGCTCAAGGACTTAGTGTTTGATGATTTGTTCCAAAATTTTGCCAGCTACAGATGTCAAACTGACAGGTCCATAGTTACCCGGATCCTCCTTTTTCCCTTTTATTGAAGAGAGGGACAACATTTGCCCACCTCAAATCATCTGGCACCTTGCCTGTTCTCCAAGAAGTTATAAAGTTATATAAAAGTTATATAAAAAGTTCTGAGATGAACTTCCAGATAAAGGCCATTTTGATAGTCTTCTTAAGTTTGTCTCCAATTTTCTTTGCCATTTTTCTTCTTCAAGGAAAGCATTTCAAGTATTGTTCTCAAATAGAAATATAGCAACTACACCAATAATAACATATAACAATACTGTGAACAATTGGCACTACACTGACAAAATATTTATACCTTAGTGGGATTTAAGCCTCAAACTTTGTAATAGGAATATTCCTTATCTCCTACGTAGGCTAATGTATCTCCTAAGCATCATAGCAAAATACTTGATGTTTAAGTTGTGTTCCCATCAGTTGTATACAGCTGTGCTTAGGTTAAGAACAAACAATGGTACAGAAGGTAATGTTACACCTCTGTGCAATTATAAGATATCATGAACCATTTTTAAAAGGTAAAGGTATCCCCTGTACAAGCACCGGATCATGTCTGACCCTTGGGGTGACGCCCTCCAGCGTTTTCATGGTAGACTCAATACGGGGTGGTTTGCCAGTGCCTTTCCCAGTCATTACCGTTTATCCCCCAGCAAGCTGGGTACTCATTTTACCGACCTTGGAAGGATGAAAGGCTAAGTCAACCTTGAGCCAGCTGCTGAAATTGAACTCCCAGCCTCATGGGCAGAGCTTCAGACAGCCTTTCAGCTGCCTTACCACTCTGTGCCACAAGAGGCTCTCTGAACCATTTTTAGTACATATTAAATAACCAAGCTGACATCTGACTCAATTGATATCTACCTAATTTTATTACAGCTTATTCGAAATACAACCAGAGCTTTTAATTTTGACTTTAATGGTATTATTTTGTAATTTTGAATCTCCTAAGCATCATAGCAACATACTTGTTGCATAAGTCATGTGCCCGTCAATTATTCACAGCCGTGCTTGGGGTAAAGGTAGAGATCAGGGGTAGTCAAACTGCGGCCCTCCAGATGTCCATGGACTACAATTCCCAGGAGCCCCTGCCAGCATTTGCTGGCAGGGGCTCCTAGGAATTGTAGTCCATGGACATCTGGAGGGCCGCAGTTTGACTACCCCTGGTATAGATTGATGTAACAAATGGAAGGAGATTATTGAAACAGCCTTTATCTGGAATCTGTCTTTGAACTTTTATATTTTGGATGCCATTCTTTATCAACGGCATCATCACCTAAGAATAGTAGTAATAGTAGTAGAAGGGTTGGTTCTTATATGCCACTTTTCTCTACCAGAAGGAGTCTCAAAGTGGCTTACAGTCGCCTTCCCTTTCCTCTCCCCACAACAGCCACCCTGTGAGGGAGGTGAGGCTGAGATGACTCTGGTTTGCAATCAGAGGCTGCACTGGACGGAAGAAGAAGAGTTGGTTTTTATATTCCCCCTTTCTGTATTAGGAATCTCAAAGTTGCTTATAATCGCCTTCCCTTTCTTCTTCCCACAGCAGCCACCCTGTGAGGGAGATGAGGCTGATAGAACTGTTATAGGCCCAACATCACCCAGCTGGCTGCATGTGGAGGAGCGTGGAATCAAACCCGGCTCGACAGATTAGAAGTCCGCACCCTAAACCACCACACCAAACTGACTGTAGAAACACTAAAGAAACACTGAGGAGATGATTGTCCATAGATTCTAATGAAATTAATTCTGATTCTGCCTAGCCCAATGTTGCATTTTGCTTTCGTGTCTGACTTATTTGCACCATGTACCTCCCTTGTTGTTTGACTGATGTCTTATTAGCAAAAGCTTTTCTGAAATCGACAAGGGGAAAGTGACTGGCCAAAATCAGATTTCATTTGGAAGAACATCGCTGAGAAATATTTCTGAGAAATATCCTCACAAACACGAATATACTGAGCCTTAATGTTTCCCTAGCAAGGTTTCAGAGACGTTTTTATTAGTTTGTCTTGGGTGAATACTAAACTGGCGGGAAAACTAGCCCCTACATAATGAAAGATGATGCGATTTGTAGGCACTGTAAAATATTTTTTTCCCCCTTGGGCTTCTGGATCAGTTGATGCCGGTCTTGCCGCAAATCAGATGCCAACACTAAATAAGGTTTTCATTAGATCGTCACCTCCTGCAGCAGTTCATGGCAAAAAGAAGAAGAAGAAGAACTGGATTGAAAATCAGGGCAGCCTTGCTGCGTTAACTGTGCAGGGTAGGGGTGTGAATGAAGATACAGGACGCTTCCTGTGCAAGTCTTTGCTCCTGGATGGTAACAAAGCATACTGTAGTGGAGGGGTAGTCAAACTGCGGCCCTCCAGATGTCCATGGACTACAATTCCCATGAGCCCCTGCCAGCGAATGCTGGCAGGGGCTCATGGGAATTGTAGTCCATGGACATCTGGAGGGCCGCAGTTTGACTACCCCTGCTGTAGTGTTTAGAGCAGTGGTTCTCAACCTGGGTTTCAGGACCCCTTTGGGGGTTGAACCCTTTCACGGGGGTTGCGGCAGGGCAAGCAGCTTCGCCGGGGGAGGTGCAATCCACACAACAGCCTTGCAGGGTAGATCGAGATAGAGCATTCGCCCGTCTGGAGCAGCGGAAAAGAGCGAGATCAGCATCGTGGGACAAGAGGCAGGACTGAACTGAGAAACCCAAGAACAAAAACAATTTATATACAATCACGAACAATGGATCTTCACACCATTTTACAGTTTTGGTTTAATTTCTGTGACAGAGCATTTGTATAATTTTATGGTTGGGGGTCACCACAACATAAGGAACTGTATGAAAGGGTCGTGGCATTAGGAAGGTTGAGAACCACTGGTTTAGAATGTGAGATTAGGATCCGGGAGACCCAGGTTCAAACTCTTGTTTTGCCATGGAAGCTTTCAGGGTGACCCTAGGTCAGTCGCAAACTCAGGCTAATGAACTTCTATGTGGGGCTGCCCTTGAAGACTGCTCAGAAGCTACTGTTGGCATAGAATGCTGAGACCAGAATGAACTGAGTCATAGGAACTGTAACATTTCAGTCTTGTTCTATCTACACTGGATTCCAGTTGGCTTCTGGGGGCAATTCAAGGTCCTGATATTAACCTTTAATGCCCACGGAGTCTAGTAGCGATCCCCAACCTGTGGGCCGCGGACCACATGTGGTCCTTTGACTAATTGGAGGTGGGCCGCAAAGGACGCCTTCTCCCCCCCTTGGGCTTTTACTTCATCCCCCCCCAGCCCTTTACAACACACTTCATTGTTGTGGCATGTCTGTATCTTATTTTGAAGGGATGTTTAAACATTACCATAGCGATCAGAGAGTGTTAGGGCAGTGGTTGAGAGTAGAGGAGTAAACTACCCCCCACCGGGCCTCAGTAAAAGGTGTTGAGTGGTCCCCGGTGAGTGGTCCCCGGTGATAAAAAGGTTGGGGACCACTGGAGTCTAGGATCTATTATTTCATTTAATTTTATTATCATTATCATTATATTACTACTACTGCCACTACTTATATCCTACCCCTCACTCAGCATCTCAGGGAGGCTAACAAGCACAGTTAAAATACTGAAGGAGTCTCAAAGCAGCTTCCATTTGCCTTCCCCTTTCCTCTCCCCACAACAGACACCCTGTGAGGGAGGTGAGGCTGAGAGAGCCCTGATATTACTGAAGAAGAGTTAGTTCTTATATGCCACTTTTCTCTACCCGAAAGAGTCTCAAAGTGGCTTACAGTCGCCTTTCCTTTCTTCTCCCCACAACAGACACCCTGTGAGGTGGGTGAGGCTGAGAGAGCCCTGATATCACTGCTTGGTCAGAACAGTTTTATCAGTGCCATGGCAAGCCCAAGGTCACCCAGCTGGCTGCATGTGGGGAAGCAGGGAATCCATCCAAGATCAGAAAATTAGAAGTCCACACTGCTAACCACTACACCAAGCTGACTCTCTTTAATTGTATTACCATTAATACAATTAATGATATTAATGTGCATAGGACAGCAGCATTTGTCACAGTGTGGAGGAGTCAGTCTTTCAGCACCCATATAAGGTGCCACATGCAAGGGCCTGGCCTGTTCACGAAACACCACCAATGCCGCATACCCTCCCACCCACCCAGTTAATTATCATTATCATTATATTACTACTTAGGGTTTTTTTTACTGTTATTACTGTTTAAATTAATGTTTATAGACAGTTTTGATATTAGTTTATGTCATAGCTTTTGGATTGTTGGCTTGAGAAGGAGCCTGTGGTCATTCCAGTGCATGAAAAAATTTAGCGCTTTGCCATTCAGCTGGCATAACACTTTTTAAACTGATGTGCGGAAATGCCCTTTAAATTAATACCCAAACATGTAAAGACTAAACGTGACATGTACCATTGCAAATAGCTTTGTAGCAAGTTGGGTAAAAGGTAGGCTCAAATGCCACAGGGTTCAAAGGGATGATGATCAAATGCTGTTTCTACCTATAAACTGCACATTGAAGATTCATGCATTACCATTTACCATTTGCCTAGGAGCTGCACAGGAGGGGTAGAGAAGGCTTGAGCCTTTAACCTCCGCCTGGATTTACTATTCCATGCCTCCCGCTTTGCCAGCAATTTACAAGAAATATGCATGTTTAATTTTTTAAACATACACATGTCTTTATCCTTTAAAATGCTAAGAACAAAGCAGAGAATAATAAAGCTATGTAGAGGTCCCCTCCATGGCCCGGAGGCAAACTGAAGCTGCAGGATCTTGCAATATCTGCTTTGTCAAGGGAACCAGGCACCCAGTTTTCATCTTGACTATTTCAAACCTCAGCGGAAAGAGCCAGATTTATAATCTGTATCGTATGAAATAGCCCTTCGTTCTTTGAAAGTAGTCCTAGCAGGGAATTCTTTCTTCTGCCATTATCCTTGCTAATTGCCTTGGCAGCTCTCCCTCCTGTTTAATCCTTCCATTGACTCCCTCTGCCTGTTTCCCTTCTTCTCGCCATGACCTTCTCTTCATCCCAGTCTCTTTCTGCATCCCTCGATCGCCTTGTTCTCCCTGCCTCCCTCCCTCCCCTTGTCCTCCGGTCCCACCCTGCCTCTTATCCGCTTCTTCTCTCTAATCCCTCTTCTCATTCCCGCCTTCAGCTATTTCCAAGAGGTATCAGTGCTCACCCTTTAAGCACAATGTAAGTACCCCATTAAAAGTCTATTACTGGTAATGGAGTTAATGTAAAAGTGCAGATTACCTATAATTAATGGCAAAGTAATTCCATGTCTGATCCGATGTAATGAAACACCATTTTAATTTAAATATATTGGACATCCGCTAAGCCATCAAAAGAGACACTGCCTCTCCAAAGTCACTTAGAAGTACGCCCGGTTCCCCCACCAAGCCCTTTTTGAACCTTATTGGCAGGGGCTGGAAGACTCTGCTGTAAGCTGACTAGCTGCTAACCCTCAAATAGGCAAAGGCAATGGCGGGTCATAACTTAGATTTATTTGAGCCATTGTGATAGAAATCCTGGAAGCCATCTCTGCAGCAGGCGATTTTATTTTCGTTCCTGAGTTACGAGCCTGAGAGGGGATCAAGGCATAATTATGCTAGACACACAGAATATCAATCGCGACATTCGGATACCTGCCCGAGCCGGGCCTTTCCCCCAGAAAAAGTACATTATAGGTATAATGAATGTCTCTTAAGTTGTCCAGTCTACACAATTGGTTTTGGGCTACAGAAAGTTCAAAGAGAAATTTCACCACAGTGTTTTGCTTTCTGCGATCATTCTTTTAGCTTAATGCCAGACAATGCATATTGTTCCTTTTGTGATCTTTTGGTTCAGGTTCCATGCAGAAGGTAGGGAGTGACTCTGGATGCCTCATTATCTATGGATGCTCAGGTCACAAAGGTAGCCTGTCAGACATTTTACCATCTGCACCAAACAAGGCTACTAGAGCCCTACCTGTCTTCTGAGCACCTGGCCATGGTGATCCGTGTGATGGTCACCTCCAGAGCTGACTTCAGTAACTCACTCTATGCGGGCCTGCCCTTGTCCCTGACCTGGAAATTGCAGCTGAGGCAAAATGTGGCTGCTAGGGTCCTTATAGGAACATCGTGGAGGGCCCATATCCAGCTGTTGCTGAGGCAGCTGCATGGGTTGCCAGTTGTGGCATGGATTAGGTTCAAGGTTTTGGTTGTTTGTGATTCTTGTCCCCCAGGAAGATGGCCTGGCCTCAACCAGAGCCAGGGCTTTTGTGGTCCTAGCCCCCACCTGGTGAAATGATCTCCCAGAAGAGCTGAGGGCCCTGCAGGAACTTCTGGCATTCCGCAGGGCTTCTAAGATGGAGCTCTTCTATCAGGTTTACGGGTGAGGCCGGGGTATGGAAGATCTTATGGGCTCCCATAAAAGAGAGCAATGCCTGGCCAGTCCATTGCCCTAGGTGGATCATTGGCTTTGTATCCCCATGGTGCACTGAGAGACGGCTGTTAGTGGTTAGGGGATGGGGGAATTTTTTCCCCCCACTGCTGGGTTATATATAGTTTTAATGGGGACATTGTTTTATTGTGGGGTTTTATTATATAACCTGCCTGCTTTCCCTGAGGATGAGCAGCCTGGTATCAACCAGGCTGAGACTCAGCCCTACTATGTGAAACCCCAGGACAAGACACCCAGCAGTCCTGAAGACTCACCAGAAAAACAGCACCAGCAGCCCCAGGCCAAGACCCTGGCAAGCCCTGAATGGCAGCATCGACAAAGGAGATCTACTTTGACAGCTGTCTGAAGATCTACACACCTGTCAGCTCACTGTCAAGGTAGAAGGGACCTCCTTCTCTGATGAGGGTTAGTTCCAGGCTGCTCTACCCTGCTCTGTGTATTTCAGGAGGATCTTGCCTCAAGGTCCCTCATGGGTGCAATGGGTGCGTTCCCTGCCTGTCTTCCCAGTCAACTCCTTGTTCCGGTTCACTACAGTGAAGCTCTGACTGAATCCTGGTTCCTGACTTCAGCCTGATTCTTGACTACACTCTTAAATGACCTTGCTCCCATCACAGTTCTCTCAGCCACACCTAACTCACATAGTTCCTGTTGTGGTGTAGTGCTGTATTGTGGTGTAACCAGCGTAGTATTGTGGTTAAGAGCAGTGAGTTTTAATCTGGTGGACCAGTTTGATTCCCCACTCCTCCCCATGAAGCCTGCTGGGTGACCTTTGTCCATTCAGGGTCCTCTCAGAACTCTCTGAACCTATGTACCTCATGAAGTGCCTCTTGGGGGGGGGGGAGAATGGGAAGGTGATTATAAGCTACTCTGAGATTTCTTTGATGGACTTGGACCATATATGACACTGGCTGATTATGACACTGACTGCTCTGGCCGCAGGCACACTCCTTCCTCTTGCTGACACTGCTTCGGCCCACCCTGCTCCCAGCCTCCCTGTTTCTGCCACTCCCTTCCATTTGGATCCTTAGCTTTCTCTAGCCACATCCAATATTGGACTTCTTTAAAAGTCCCATTCAGCCTTTCCCAACCTTTTGACTATAGAGAACCCCCTGAAATAGTTTTCAGGTTTTGAGAAACCCCCAAAGTGGTGACATTCTCCTTCAGAGGAGTGGGCATGGAAATAAGATGGGGGTGGCAATGACTCAATCCATCATTTGCTATTTCCATTGAGAAGAAAGAGACTAGGTCTGTAGAAGAACAGGGGAAGTGGGCTACAATGATGTCAAGTGATGTCAGTGGCCATCTGAACGTCTGGGAAAGGCCACATAACGTCTGAGGAGCTCTTCCTGGTTGGGAATCCCTGGCCCACATGGACCTCACTCTCACCTGTGGCTGCTCTCACCTGACACTGGTATTTTAAAGTCTGTCCAAGACCCAGAAGAGCCCCAGAAGCTGGCTGGACTCCACCGGTCAGTCACACCTTGTACTTACGGATGCTGACAAAGAAGCCTAAAAATCATGAGCCAAATGTTATTTTTGTAACAGCCAGCCTGAGCTGTCAAAAACTCAAATACTTGCATGCTATGTTGTGTTATATTGATTGGCTTTAATTTGTTTTTTGTTGTTGTTTTATAACTACTTTACCAATACTTTATTCAAGTGATTGTCCTGGACTATATCCCAAAAACTCAAGAGGCCAAACTTGTATCTCCTGCTTTTTAAATAAAAAAGGTAAAGGTAAAGGTAAAGGTAACCCCTGTGCAAGGGCCGGGTCATGTCTGACCCTTGGGGTGACGCCCTCTAGCGTTTTCATGGCAGACTCAATACAGGGTGGTTTGCCAGTGCCTTCCCCAGTCATTACCGTTTACCCCCCAGCAAGCTGGGTACTCATTTCACCGACCTCGGAAGGATGGAAGGCTGAGTCAACCTTGAGCCAGCTGCTGGGATTGAACTCCCAGCCTCATGGACAGAGCTTCAGACTGCATTTCTGCTGCCTTACCACTCTGTGCCACAAGAGTCTCTTTTATTATTATTATTATTGTTATTGTTGTTGTTGTTGTTGTTGTTGATTTTAATTTAATTTAACTTATATCCCATCTTTCACTTGGGGCCTTGGAGCTGCTAACAATACAATTAATAATACAGTTTAAAATACATTAAAACAGCAAAACATAATATAAAACCTGCCTACCAATAAAAATCTTCCTAAGATATATTTATTTTATTTATTATTAAATGTCTATACCATTTCTCTCAGTGGCCAGACTCAGGGCAGTTTGCATCATGTTAGACTCAGCTTAAAATGCAATACAAGCCATAAAACACCTAATTTTCTGATATGCCCACTACTTCTCCATGTATTCAGTATTCAGAGGTGGGATTTTATTCTGGAGATAAAGGGGCGGGGCCAGTCCGATCTTTGGACCAATTTAAAATATATATTAAAAATTTCTTCACTTCCACCCATTCAGGAAACCTTTTCAGGGCCATGAAAAAACCACGGGGTTTGACAAAACTCTGGTTGAAAAAGCCTGATTCCAAGCAAGATGGCCCAGTGAGGTATGGATGGCATAACACAGGGGTAGTCAAACTGCGGCCCTCCAGACGCCCATGGACTACAATTCCCAGGAGCCCCTGCCAGCAAATGCTGGCAGGGGCTCCTGGGAATTGTAGTCCATGGACATCTGGAGGGCCGCAGCTTGACTACCCCTGGCATAACACTTGGCTGAAAAGAAAAATACTCGCTCCAGAGACACCAGTTGAGACGATCCATGAGGAAGCAATTCATCTGCATCTGGGTCAGAAAAATGAAAAGCATGCCTACTGGATGGGGGATACGCTTCTAGGTAGCACTGTGTGTGAACGAGACCTTGGGGTACTTGTGGATTGTAAACTAAACATGAGCAGGCAGTGTGATGCAGCGGTAAAAAAGGCAAATGCCATTTTGGGCTGTATCAACAGAGGCATCACATCAAAATCACAAGATGTCATAGTCCCATTGTATACGGCACTGGTCAGACCACACCTGGAGTACTGTGTGCAGTTCTGGAGGCCTCACTTCAAGAAGGACGTAGATAAAATTGAAAGGGTACAGAGGAGAGCGACGAAGATGATCTGGGGCCAAGGGACTAAGCCCTATGAAGATAGGTTGAGGGACTTGGGAATGTTCAGCCTGGAGAAAAGGAGGTTGAGAGGGGACATGATAGCCCTCTTTAAGTATTTGAAAGGTTGTCATTTGGAGGAGGGCAGGATGCTGTTCCCATTGGCTGCAGAGGAAAGGACACGCAGTAATGGGTTTAAACTTCAAGTACAACGATATAGGCTAGATATCAGGAAAAAGTTTTTCACAGTCAGAGTAGTTCAGCAGTGGAATAGGCTGCCTAAGGAGGTGGTGAGCTCCCCCTCACTGGCAGTCTTCAAGCAAAGCTTGGATACACACTTTTCTTGGATGCTTTAGGATGCTTAGGGCTAATCCTGCGTTGAGCAGGGGGTTGGACTAGCTGGCCTGTATGGCCCCTTCCAACTCTATGATTCTATGATTCTGTGATCTGCTTAGGCAGTGACTTCGGCTCATTCTCCAAATGTTGGATACTGCACTTTCGATGCAGTGTAGAAGTAGATTTTCCACACAGGACTTTCACACAGGGAAATCCACCAGCTGCAAAAGCAGAGGTTGATGCCTGCTAATGCTGATTCGCTATCTCCCCTTCCTGTTTGAGAACATCCTACTTTCTGCTGTCCTAGGGAAATGAAACCACTCAAGACAATGCCAAGATAGCTGTCAGGAAAAGGGCATCTTCCCCTCACAAACGTTTTCATTCAGATTAGAATCACAATGTTTTGAAATGGGATGCAGTAGAGCTCGACTCCCAATGAGGAAACTCCTGACCACCTGTCCCTCCTAGAGACATGGATACAGATTATTCTCAGGAAAATGGTACTTCTCCCTTTTCCATAAATGGCAGTCCATTTATGCTGTCTATGAAATTCGTATTTTTAGAGAGGGATACAGTCCTTCGGGCTCTGAGTCTGTGCACAATTCTTTCCGACGCTACTGCATAACTGCAGCAGCAATCTTGTTCAAAGCATATTTGATGCCAGCCCATGCAAGTAGAATCCTCCAACTGCTTTCCATTTGTGGACAGCAAAAGGGTGTGTTCTTCAACATGCGCCTGAGCCTCTGACCAAAAGGAAGCGAAGATCAGCATGGCAAAGCAGAATGCTCCCCTTTCGATCGTCTCCTCTCCCCGATTCAATTCTAAATTCTTGTTAACTGAACTGGGCTATAAATTATTAATATTAGAATTAATAGAGATCTGTTGCCAAGGGAGGAACAGAATAAAATGGTTTATATTACACTCATTTGCACTTAGAACGAAGCTTGAGACGAATTTTTCAATTTTTATCCTCCTGCCCACCCCGCCCCTCTCTCCCCATTTTGAACGTGTCACCTACTCTTGTTAAGGATATTTTGATGTCATTTCCACCCCACCCACCCCCCTCCTTCATGTATAGATAGCACCAGAGTAATGCATTTTGGGGCAAGTTTTGTGTTTTTGATAACTATTATGCCCAATAAGTATGCATTACATGCTATTAGCCTTCGTGAGGTATTCTAATCTAACTCTTCGACGACACATTCGCATTAATATGCAAATGGATCAGGGAATACGAAATTAAATGGAAATGAAAGCGGGAAGTTAATTGACATTTTTGTCACAAAAAAAGCGCAGAGAAACACTTTTTTTAAAAAAAAATGGTTTAATGGCAAAGTGCTAATGTGTCATTGGAGGGAGGGCTCCATCAATCCATGCTGAGGTGATTTTGCTGAGATGGCCCACGGAGACCTGCTTGGTATGCTGTTGCCACCTCTCCCACGTTGCAGGTGGTCCCGTCACTGTGAACCTGCCTTAAATTGCTGCCATCTATTACATGCAGGAGCAGCCTGGACGGCTGCCGAGTGCCGGCTTGCATAGGCCATCTATCCCTGTCAGAAATATGATATGTCAATGACAAAGGCTTAATTACACCATTAATTAATAGGACAATTTTCAAACTGCCTCGCAATGCAGTTTGACACTCATTAGTTCCATTTCTGAATAATTTCTCCCCGGGTGTAATATTCCACAAAGTACGTTTTAAAAGAAATGTAGGTCTTCTTTTTAAAACCAAGGAAAACCAAGGAAAGGGAGGGAGTCAATTTTTGAATTATCTTTCTTTAAAAGAACGCCCCCCCCAAACAAAATCCCCTGCAACTAAAACTGCAAACGTCGTTAAAACATTTCGTCTATTCAAATGTCTACGCTATCTCAGAAAGATCTACATAATGCTGGAACAGAATTATGCCAAGTGTATGAACCTTGGAAAGTCATAATGCTTGCCATCTGAGATCTCGTCTGCCTTGAATAAAAATGTGAGTCAGAACGTTTCTTTCTTCCGCTCATGTATACATGAAACTTTCATATGCTATTGACCTTTCAGGCCTCCAATTTGTCCGTTTTGCCTAGCGGAAGTCTTTCACATCATTTACTACTAGGGCTTCCAAGCCCCCAGTCAGGCCAGGGGGTCCCCACATTCCTCATCATCTCCCCGATTGGTGGCAGGTGAATAATAATAAAAAAATCTCATCAGCATTGCAAGCATGACATCATTTTTGGGCAAACCCCAGAAGAAACAAATATAACTCCAGAGGTGGCCAAACTGTGTCTCTCCAGATGTCCATGGACTACAATTCCCATGAGTCCCTGCCCAGAAATGAAGTCATGCTGATATCCTTACATCCCATGAATTTGTCTCTGTTGCACTTACACCTTCTTGGGAAGAAGAGGAAGTTGGCTGGCCAAAGCTCCTCTTTCTTTCATGCTTTTGTCAGAGAGGATCCTGTTCATCAGATACCCCATGCAAAGATGTATGGTAATCAACATAACTCATGCTTTCAGGCTCTGTTGTTTTCTAGGGCCCAGAAACGATGGATCCTGCTTGTCCAGAAGAAAAAATATCTTGCTTCCCTGCCTGAGGAGCTGACCATCCTGGAGTTGCACCAATGCCTATGTTTCCTGTTGGGTCTCTCATAGAGTGTGCTCTGGGAACGGGTGGTGGTGGTGGTACTTTTTGGATTTGAATGTTCCTGATTCAGTACAACTCAAAACAATCACATCACTGAATCAGCATATCAATTTTAGTTTGGACAATTCAGGGAATTGGGCTGTGCAGGAAGGGCAAAAGACAGGCTTGGGGGTCTGGTAAATCAGCTCCAGGGGGTTCAGAATGGGGGGTGTGGGGCTGCCAAGTCAGCTCTGCATCCATCCCACTCAGTCCCAGACTGCAGCCACATCAAGCAGGGTAGGGAAGAAAGACACTGCTAAGCAGCTGAGCCTGCGGCTAATCCAAACAGATTACCCAATCCTTAGTCTCCAGTCATTGCCTGCAGCCTTCTCTCACTACTCCTTATTGTGGTCTGCAGCAGCGCGGGAGACACAAGACTGTTTCCATCGATGGTAGCCCCATATTGTCCGGGCAGGGCTGTGGGGACAGTGAGCAAGCCAGAAAAGGGGCTTACCTGGGTGGCAGAGCCAATTGACATCAGTCCCAGAGAAACCCCCGGCTCACTCCCGAGGTCCATCAGGAGCAACGATGCAGTGGCAGAGTGGGCGGAAGAAACCAGCCCGCAACACGACTGGCGCAGGTGCAGATGACCCAGAGGGGGGTCTCCCTACTCAGCTGGCTCGTCCGCCCGGACTTAGAAGCCTCACCACATATATCACTTCTGGCCTGGTTGTACTGACCTGCCAGCTTAGCTGTGCTGCCACCACCCAACCCTGGAAGCTGTTCTGCATCACAGACTCTGTTTTTTATGCATCCATCTTAAAAGCCGACGGCTATCATTCAACCTTGTAGCAATGAACACTGAGTGATGAAGCCCTTCCTTATGGTCAGACATTTCATTGGATGATCCCACCTTCTAGTGCTAATGTCCACAGTAGAACCTTGCATGATGAATAAATTCATCTAAAGATAAGCAAGGTCAACCCTGGTTAGGATTTGGCTGGAAGACCACCATGGAGGTCCAAGGTTGCTAGGCAGAGGCAGGTAATGGCAAGTCAACTCTGAATAGCTGGTGTCTTGAACACTATGGGGTTGCCATAAGACAGCTGTACCTTGATCTCACCTTAAGGTAAAGGTGCAAGCACTGGGTCATGTCTGACCCTTGGGGTGATGCCCTCTAGCGTTTTCTTGGCAGACTCAATACAGGGTGGTTTGCCAGTGCCTTCCCCAGTCATTACCGTTTACCCCCCAGCAAGCTGGGTACTCATTTTACCGACCTCGGAAGGATGGAAGGCTGAGTCAACCTCGAGCCGGCTTCTGGGATTGAACTCCCAGCCTCACGGGCAGAGCTTTCAGACTGCATGTCTGCTGCCATACCACTTTGCGACACAAGAGGCTCTTGACCTCACCTTACACATGCACATATTTCTCCCCATCAGTTTGTTGCTTTCTACGATCTGTTACTTGATAACTATAGCTTTTTCCTGCCACACTAGTTTGATGGCTTCCAAAATCCTTGAGAGTTGGTCTGCTTGCTTGGCCTGGCTTGATGAGGTATTTGCCTAGACGGTTAATCCCTGCGAGATCCCAAATGGGTCAAAATTCATCAAATTCCACGAGAGCATCAAATTTTTATGAGAATTTGGTTCATCCCTACAAATTATTCCCTGCAGGAGGGTTGGCTTCAGACTGTCAATTACTTCCCCAGTGAGACACTAAGAACTCTGCATTTAGCATAAGCTCCTCAGAGGGCATGCTTTAATCATTGAACACAAGAAAAATTAGCATAGACTCTAGCCAGGAAACTATAATCCCCCTTTATCCCACAGGGACCTAACTAGGACCTTCTCAGGTGAGCTGTTACTTCTCTGGGCTTTCCTTAGCTCTTTCTCTGGCATTTTCTGGACAAATTGTTTTCTGATTCTTCTCCCCTCTGATTTTTCTCCTTGGACATTTAGTCAACCTGGAGGGTCAGCGTGGTTTGACCCCAATCAGCCTAGAAAGTCACAGGCGAGGTGAGAAAGATAACCATTAGCCAGTTCAGTTTTTAGATTACTTCAGCCCACCCCCACAAACACACATTCACACACATTCCCCAAAATGTGAATGTCTGTGACATTAGAACAGACTTTCTCAACATTTCTTTAGTATCAAGAAACCCCTGAAACATTTTTCAGGGATTGAAAAAAACCAGAAGTGGCACCATCTTGCAGAATACGGTTGGGAAGCAGAGCTGTGGACATGCCCACTTTGGGCCCCTCCCCTTCACACACACCTCCATCATTAGCCATTTTGGGGTGGGTCAACAACACCATATATGACCATATTACCTGATAAATGTTTAACAATTACTTTTAAATAATATATAATAAAAAACTCCCACCCATTCAGGAAAACCTTCCACAGCCATCAAGAAACCCCAGGTTTTCATTAAACCCTTGTTGAGAAAGCTTAAATTAAAAAGAAGAGTTGGTTCTTACATGTTGCTTTTCTCTATCCAAAGGAGTCTCAAAGTGGTTTACAGTCGCCTTCCCTTTCCTCTCCCCACAACAGACACCCTGTGGGGTGGATGAGGCTGAGGGAGCCCTGGGTGTAAACTGAACAGAGATTTTATTCCAATCCCAGGTCGATTCAGTTCCCTTCCAGCCCTGTTTCAAAGAAGGGGATGGATTCCTATGAAGTGTCCATCTCAAACGAAGAAATCAGTCTTTGCAAACTGTGAACTGTCCAGTTGCACACTCTTTCTGTGACAGTGACAAATTAGGCAACTAATTAACTTGATAAAGAGTAAGGCACACAGAAGTCAAATAGTGATGTAACAGTCTTGCTTTGTTGAGTTGTCATACTCTGGATCTGGGTCTTATTTGATTACTAACAAAATAGCAATCTTGCACTTGTATAGGAGAAAATAAAATCAGGGAGGGTGAGATGCTGGGGAATACCTCCACCAGCTACATAAACTGTAGGCTGAATTTCTGTTTCTCCCCCATCCCAGGCATTCAGCTTTGCTGAGGCAATAAAAGTGCTCCTGTCCCTTTGTCTGTGAACCTTGACTGAGGCAGGTCAGCTGATTGAGAACAAAGAGTGTAAACTGACATCCCTTCCCCCAATTTCCATAAATGAACATGAATGAAATCCTGATGATAACAGGGGAGCCCTGATTACTGCTTGGTCAGAACAGCTTTATCTGTGCTGTGGATGAGCCCAGAGTCACCCAGCTGCCTGCATGTGGAGGAGGAGCAGGAAATCAAACCCAGCTCACCAGATTAGAAGCCGTGGCTCATAGCCACTGCACCAAGCCAATAAGCTATTTGACTCTACTGGTTGATGTTACACACATCAGGAACTACTGCTCACTCAGAACAGCTCTATCAGGCTGTGACGAGCCCAGGGTCACCCGGCAGGCTTGTTACCTGAATCATGCTTACACCCATGTCTTGTGACATGGGTGTATTAACCCATGGGGAAATAGCAGAGCGAGAGGGCGGTAACATAGCATTTAAGGATCAATTTGCCAATGTATACGAGGTGGTTGTACCCATAAGAACTCAAGGCAGACAACAGATAGTTATAATAAAATAATAATAACAATTTTATTGGAAAGAAAATAATAAAAGAAATAGACAAACATATATCTAGCACACTAGCAATCTAACGGATAGGAAAATAAAGTGGGGAAAGGAAATGTAAGTATATTTACCGGTCTTGAAGAGCAGACAGAGGTAAGACACAACCAGCCAGTGGTGTGAAGGGTGTTCTGAATAGGTCCCCATCAGATGCACACTTTGAGCTTGGCAAAGCCACTATTTATATATGTTTTTTGGAGAGGGTATGTGACTAAGACCAGGTGAACACAGGATGGAATTTTTCATGGGGCAGGATATTAGAAAAATGTCTCATCTTGGTCAGGAGATAGGCTTGTAATGGGTAACCCATCTTGTCTAGAAGTGTCTAGATGTTTGAGAAGTAATCTCCTTTGGCAGATAGGCACAGAGTGGATTATAAATGATGGATTGAGAATCTTGCCCAGGAAGCTTTTAGGCAAACAGAACTCTGCCAGACCCCTTGCTCAGCAAATACAATGAGGGGGGAGGGTCAGTGAGAGGTGAGCTGGACATGTCTTGGCTTGAAGCTGCTATGTCAAACTTGTGACAGGAATGGTGGAGTCTGGCTTGGCATAAGCCTAGACTACAGATGAGTGCTGCTGGTTGTTCACAACAGCATGCTAACCCATAGGGCAAGGTCCTGCCATGCTTAATAGGCTGTATGTGAAGAAGCAGGGAATCAAATCCAGTTTTCTGGATTAGAAGCCGGTGATCCTAACTACTACCCCAAGCTGGTATAGTAACAAACCATTGTTAATAATATGAGAAGAAAGGAGGGTCCCCCCCACATGATCTAACAAAATAGTAAAAGGATGTTCCTTCTCCACTCCTTACATAAATGGTAATGGAAGTGAAATCTATTTTAGTGGTGATACATGTGGAATAGCATTTAGAACTTCCAGGTTAGGCACTGGGTTCCTATAATTATTATCATTTTTATAATTATGATAGTAACGTCATTAAAATTAGATTTATAACAAATGTCATAGCGAGTCTTTCTCCCCAATATGTTACCCAACTATAATTAGTTGGGGGAAATTAGCTTAAAGGCGACAAAAAGGGTGTAACTGGGATTCTCTACCAATGTTTACAGGGATTTTCCCTTTAAGAGACTCTCAGAATATACCAAGCAAATGTTTGATGTTGAAGGATTTAAAAAAAATATTCGAAAGAAAAATGAAAACACATACAAGGCGCTAAGAGGAAATCACGGAGGAGAAGAGGAGAGCAATTTTGGGAAGGCAATATTTACCAATCTTTGAACATAGAGAAGGAGCAGCAAAATGACCAGCATTTCACAGATTGAAGGCAGGCCCCACTCAATTTGGGTGGTGTATCTGTGTGGAGAGTCCAAGAATACATACACATTGCCATGGAGTGGGATGGCATATTTTATTGAGAAAAGGGTTCCCTGGGCCAGGCTGGCATATTAGCCTCTGAAGGAATAATTTGATAGGTTTTCTGGAGGTGGACAATGATCTGGGAGAAGTTTGATGAGGGTATGGATGGGTTTACTTGAGGTCAATGAGGTCTCAGCAATGTTGAGGACTCCTCAGAGGAGGAAGGGACCCGCATAGCCTGGCCAGAGGCAGGAGAAGTCTACAAACAAGGGGAGGAGGTGCAAGCATGCCAAGACTTACAGCCAAGGTTTCTACAGTGTCTCACCCCCCCCCCCCGCCCCCCAGCTCTGATCCAGCAGATGAAAGCCAACTGGCTGTTTTTAGCCCTTCAGGATCACCTGCACCATTAGAGAAGTGAAGGTGCAGGCTTAGAGCTGTAGAAAGTCGGGCTTCTGGCCTGGACATGGGGTAGAGACAGTGCTAGTTGCCTGGTCAGACGACATCTGATGCCAACTAGAAAAAGGTGGGTCAGCGCTGCTCATACTATTAGACCTGTCAGCAGCGTTTGACACAGTCAATCATGAGCTCCTAGCTCACCGCCTAGCCGATGCCTGGATATGGGGAACAGCCCTTAAATGGCTGGTTTCCTTCCTCCAGGGTCACAGACAGAGGGTAGTGATAGGAGAGAGAGAGTATCTAACCGCCACTAGCTCAGATGTGGAGTTCTACAAGGAGCAGTCCTCTCTCCTATATCATTTAACATCTTTATTCACTTTCTGGCTCAGTTGGTGCAGAGGTTTGGGCTGGGTTGCCACCAATATGTGGATGACACCCACCTCTATCTCCTGATGGATGACTGCCCTGAATCTCCCCCAGAATTCTTAGCCTGATGTCTGGAAGCAGTAACAAAATGGATCAAGCAGAGTAATCTGAAGCTCAACCCTGCAAAGAAAGAGGTCCTGTGGTTGGGTGGGAAGGGACCATGGGAGGAAGCATGTCTGCCCAACCTGGACTGTGTGCAACTCTCAGCGACACACTCCACCAGGAACCTGGGCATGATCCTGGATGCTTCCCTTACAATGGAAGCCCAGGTCACAAAGGTAGCACGGCTAGCATTCTACCACCTCCGCCCAGCCCAGCTACTAGTGCCCTACCTGACCCCAGAACACCTACCCATATTAATCCATGTGACAGTCACCTCTAGACTGGACTTCTGCAACTTGCTCTATGCAGGCCTACTCTTATCCTTGGTCTGGAAACTACAACTGGTGCAGAACGCTGTGACCAGGATTCTCACTAAAACATCATGGAGATTCCACATTTGGCCAGTAATCCAACAACTCAGCTGGCTCCCAGTTGAATTCTGGATTAAGTTTAAAGTTTTGGTAATCACCTTTAAGGCCATACGCGATCTGGGCCCAGTGTATTTCAGAGACTGCCTCCATGCCTATACCCCCCCCCCCCCAAGAGACTTATGCTCCACCACCTCCAACTGACTACGGATCCCTGCCCCCAAAGCAGCATACTGGACCTCAACAAAGGATAGAGCCTTCTCGGTCCTGGCTCCCACCTGGTGGAACGAGCTCCCTGAGGAGATCAGAACTCTGCCTGAACTTCCACAGTTCAGCAGGGCCTGCAAAAGGGAGCTCCTCCACCAGGCATTTGCTTGAGGCCAACTGACTCAGAACATCTGCTGGTCCCCCCCACAGACGCCCCTTCCATGACTGAACAATTTGACCTCCCCAGGGATATGTTAGTGTTGTTGTTCTGTTGAAACACTGTTTGGGTTGACATATTATGTAACTATTTTTACAGCGTTCTATGTAAACAGCCCAGAGCCATATGGAAGGGTGGTATAAGAATCCAAACAAACAAACAAATGATCAACTGATGGCTAGATGTCAGCTACATGCTGAGAGTGATGCAAGATTCACTCTGAACATTTGCCTTTCAGCTACACCTTTTGAGGGATGTTGTGGGATATGCCTGCACTGTGTCCTCCCTGGGTGCTAGTCCACTTTCCCTACTCAAACCTCAGATCCAGCATGGTTAAAGAGTGGTCAAAGAGTAGCAGACTCTAATTTCAGGGGGCAGCTCTGATGCTCCACTCCTCCACCATGAGCAGGAAGCTGGGCTGCCAACCTGCAGGTGAGGACTCCAAGATCTTCATGGATAGCAACTGATCTCCAGGCATCAGTTCCTCTGGAGAAGACAGCTGGAAGGAAGGAAGGAAGGAAGGAAGGAAGGAAGGAAGGAAGGAAGGAAGGAAGGAAGGAAGGAAGGAAGGAAGGAAGGAAGGAAGGAAGGAAGGAAGGAAGGAAGGAAAAGAAAGACGGAAAAAGAAAAAGGAAGTAAGAAAGAAAGAAAAATAAAAATAAAGGAAGGAAGAGAATGAGAGAGAGAGAGAGAGAGAGAGAGACTCTCACACACATCCAATTAGGGGTACATGAAGGAGCACACAAAGGCCACCCTGAACACCAGCAAGTAGAATTTTCTCCATCTTCCGTGGCCTCCCTCTCAAGAATGCATGGTGGTGCACCAAAAAGCCTCGCTGGAGACTGGAGGACGGCTTTTCCTGTGTCTCCCACACCCCCTGACTCAGTATTGCTCAAAGGTCATGCTTGGTCCCATGGGTCTTGCAAAAGGTGCTGGACCCCTTCTCCCACCCCAACCCCCATGATGTTGGGTAGTCGTAGAGGCCACGCTTGGTGTCCTGGAGCTAGATGGCAGGCTGAGTCACTTGCTTCCTCCCAGCCACCCCAGTCTCTGGCCCAGCTTGCCTTTGGGAAGTGGGTCAGCAGAGGGAGCTGTTTCTTCTTCCAGCAGGAATAAGGAGAAGGAGGGGGGGGGGCAGACCTACCAATGGCCCTCCATGAGAGAATGGACACTCCTGAAGGACAATAAGGTAGGGTGTGAATTGTCCTCATGCATCTTTAACTTTTTAATGATTAAAATATGCTGACACCACCTTGATTGAACTGATTGCTTTAACTATATGAATTAATTACTTAGAATCATAGAATCATAGAATCATAGAGTTGGAAGGGGCCATACAGGCCATCTAGTCCAACCCCCTGCTCAACGCAGGATTAGCCCTAAGCATCCTAAAGCATCCAAGAAAAGTGTGTATCCAACCTTTGCTTGAAGACTTCCAGTGAGGGGGAGCTCACCACCTCCTTAGGCAGCCTATTCTACTGCTGAACGACTCTGACTGAGAAAAACTTTTTCCTGATATCTAGCCTATATCGTTGTACTTGAAGTTTAAACCCATTACTGCGTGTCCTTTCCTCTGCAGCCAGCAGAAACAGCATCCTGCCCTCCTCCAAGTGACAACCTTTCAAATACTTAAAGAGGGCTATCATGTCCCCTCTCAACCTCCTTTTCTCCAGGCTGAACATTCCCAAGTCCCTCAACCTATCTTCATAGGGCTTGGTCCCTTGGCTCCAGATCATCTTCGTCGCTCTCCTCTGTACCCTTTCAATTTTATCGATGTCCTTCTTGAAGTGAGGCCTCCAGAACTGCACACAGTACTCCAGGTGTGGTCTGACCAGTGCCGTATACAATGGGACTATGACATCTTGTGATTTTGATGTGATGCCTCTGTTGATACAGCCCAAAATGGCATTTGCCTTTTTTACCGCTGCATCACACTACTGCTCATGTTTAGTTTACAATTCACAAGTACCCCAAGGTCTCGTTCACACACAGTGCTACCTAGAAGCGTATCCCCCATCCAGTAGGCATGCTTTTCATTTTTCTGACCCAGATGCAGAACTTTACACTTATCTTTATTAAATTGCATCTTGTTCTCATTTGCCCATTTTTCCATTGTGTTCAGATCTCGTTGAACTCTGTCTCTATCTTCCGGAGTATTTGCCAGTCCTCCCAATTTGGTGTCATCTGCAAACTTGATGAGTAGTCCCTCCACCCCCTCATCTAGATCATTAATAAATATGTTAAAAAGTACCGGGCCGAGCACCGAACCCTGAGGTACCCCGCTACTCACCTCTCTCCAGTCTGATGAAACACCATTGACAACAACTCTTTGGGTGCGGTTCTCTAACCAATTCCCTATCCACCTAACGATCTGAAAATCCGGATTGCAGTCCTTCAACTTATCCATCAGAACATCATGGGGAACCTTGTCAAAAGCTTTACTAAAATCCAAGTAAATGACATCAACCAAATTTCCCCGATCCAGCAAACCTGTTACTTGGTCAAAAAAGGAAACTAGGTTGGTCTGGCAGGACCTGTTGGAGACAAATCCATGCTGACTTCCTTGGATCACCAAATTGTCCTCCAGATGTTTGCAGATCGCTCCCTTTAATATCTGCTCCATTATCTTCCCCACAACAGAGGTCAGACTCACTGGTCTGTAGTTTCCCGGGTCATCCTTCCTCCCTTTTTTGAAGATCGGAATAACGTTTGCTCTTTTCCAGTCCTCCGGGACATCTCCAGTCCTTAAAGAGGTTCCGAAGATGATGGACAAGGGCTGTGCAAGTTCTCTGGAAAGTTCTTTGAGTACTCTCGGGTGCATTTCATCTGGACCAGGGGATTTGAACTCATCCAGTGCAGCTAAATGCCTCTCGACCACCTCTCTATCCATGTTAACCTGCCACCCAGACACTATCCTTTGGCTACAGCCATCTCTAGATGTGCCTAAACACTTTGACCTGTGGGAAAAAACAGATGTAAAATAGGCACTAAGCCTTTCTGCTTTCTCTGCATCTTCCGTTAGAGTTTGTCCATCCGCACCCAACAGCGGGCCTATTGCCTCCTTTACTTTACGTTTGCTCCTCACGTAACTGAAAAATCTTTTCTTGTTACAATGGGCTTCCCTGGCCAATCTTAGCTCACTCTCAGCTTTGGCCTTTCTGATGATTGATCTACAGTGCCTAGTAACCTGTAGGTACTCTTCTTTAGAGCTCTGTCCTTCCCTCCATTTCCTGAACATTTTCCTTTTCTTTCTTAGTTCCTCTTGAAGTTCTCTGTTCATCCAAATAGGCTTCTTAGAGCTCCTGCAGTGTTTTCGTATTTCTGGAATAGTCATTGATTGAGCATGCAATAGCTCTTGTTTGAGTAGCGCCCACCCTTCACATGCTCCCTTCCCTTCCAGCATTATCGTCCATGGTATGACACTCATCATGTCTCTGAGTTTATTAAAGTTTGCCCTACGAAAATCCAACATCCGCGTCTGGCTACAAGCTTCCTTGGCTCCCCATCTCAAAAGGAATTCTATGAGGACATGGTCACTTCCCCCTAGGGTCCCCATCTCCTTCACCTCATCCACCAACTCTTGCCTATTGGTCAGTATTAAGTCCAGTATGGCTGAACCTCTTGTGGGTTCATCTACCATTTGATAAATGAAATTATCAGCCAGGCAGGTCAGAAACTTGCATGACTGAGGACGCTTCGCAGAGTTTGTTTCCCAGCACACATCTGGGAAATTGAAGTCACCCATGATGACAAGGTCCTGCTGTTTGGATATTTTCTCAAGCTGCTCACAAAGTGCAGCATCCACATCCTCTCGTTGGTCAGGCGGTCGGTAGCAGACACCAACCACCACACTGTTTGTTTTCCCCTCGCTTATTTTCACCCAGATGCTTTCCACTGTAGATATGCTCTCCTTCACTAGAATTTCCTGACAGGTAAGCCCTTTCCTCACATACAGTGCCACTCCTCCACCTCTTCGATCTATTCTGTTTTTTCTGAACAGTTCATATCCATCCACCATTACATTCCAGTCATGAGAATCATTCCACCAAGTTTCTGTGATGCCTACTAGATCATACTTTTCCATCAGCATGAGAAGTTCCAGCTCTTCCTTTTTATTGCCCATGCTTCGGGCGTTAGTATAAAGACATCTGAATCCTTTTACTTTTGGTTCCCTATGATCTGGCCTTGCCGGTTGGGCTGCCTCCGATAGTTTTCCTTCCATACACTCCCTATGTTGATCGTCTCCTTCCCCTAGTGGCTTTAGTTTAAAGCTCTCCTGATGAATCTCCCCAGGTTCCTGCCAAACACATTCTTCCCCAGTTTCGATAAGTGCAGTCCATCAGGTGCTAGTAGGCCTTCCTCAAGAAAGCCTATCCCATGGTCCCAGAAACCAAATCTCTCCTGCCGGCACCAACTACGCAGCCAGTGATTCACCTCCATTATCTTCCTCTCCCGACGCATTCCTCTTCCCTTGACAGGCAAGATTGAAGAGAATACCACTTGTGCCCCCATTTGCTTGAGCTTCCTCCCCAGATCTTGATAGTCTTTTTTAATAGGAGCGATGGTATTCAGGGACATGTCATTCGTTCCCACATGGACCATCACAAATGGGTAGCGATCCGTAGATTTGAGGAGTTTGGGCAGCCTTTCTGAAACATCTTTAATTTTCGCCCCTGGCAAGCAACACACCTCTCGGGTTAGGGGGTCGGGCCCAGCCACATGGCGATCCATTCCTCTTAGCAGGGAGTCTCCAATTACCAGTACTCTCCTTTTTTTTTTTTTCTCAACTCCATTTCCTTCTGTCCCCGTGGCCTCTTCCCTTTGTCTTGGACTTTGTTTTGGCACATCTTCCCTCGTTGACCCTTGCACCTCCTCTGCAAGGGCCTGAAATCTATTCTGGAGCTCCAAAGGCCCCGAGAACTGTCTCGCCCTTCGCTTTTCAGTCTTTTTCCGAACTGCCTGCAGAGGCTCCCTATTGTGGTCAATCTCCTTGTCCTCTTCAGGACTGGTTGTATTCTCTTTATTCTCTTTATTCCATGTTGCAGAGCTCTGGACTACGAACTCCTCCCCTTTCTTACTTTGGGTCAGAGTAATAATTCTGTTTTCTAGTGCCCTAATCTTTTCCTCCAAAAGTCTTACCAGCTTACACTTGGGGCAGCTGTAGTGGATCTTGTCTTCTGGGAGGAAGGCAATCATGTCACACTCACTGCAGATGATGGGATGAGTGTCCTGGAGGTCCATTGTAATGTCTAGGCAGTGGAAGTACTAGGGAAATATAATCTACTGATATAATCTACTGATTCTAATTGCTCGGCCAAGAACCCCAGGCCAAGAGCCACAGGCCAAGAGCCCTTTGTCTCTCGCGCCTCCATTCCATGACATTGTATCTGAGGAAGTGTGACTGCACACAAAAGCTCATCCCTTGAATAAAACTTTTTTGGTTTTAAAGGTGCCACTGGACTCTAAATTTGTTCTGCTGCTTCAGACCAAGACAGCTTCCTACTTGAATCTTGCTTGAATCCTGAAAGCCTTGGCTTGAATGGACCTCTGGAATCCTGAACCTCAGCTGAATTAATTTTGTATCTTTCTTCTCCCTTGATTTTGGTTATCTGGAAGTACTTTGAGGGTTGATGTAATCTGACACTCACACCTTGCCAGACTATTAGAAAGGCGACATATAAATATAAATAGTAATTTATGACCCTGTAAGTACCGGATGGGAAACGCTACCTACTTTAGTGGCTAGTATTAAGTATTCCTTAATTAGGGAAAATGGGTGTGGGGTGAAGTAAAACTGGGGTTTATGAGATTAATTCAAGGTGGGGTAATAGGTTCTTGGGATGCCCATTGTCCTAATTATATATCTCCCTGTGGTGGAGAAGAAATTGTTAGCAGGCAAGCTACTCTTTCCCACATGTCTAAACTACATGTCCAGATATGTCTCTGGTTGACATCCATTGTAGCAGCATTTGGGGCCAGACAGTATGCTTCTTATAACGTTTAAAATATTAGGTAAACCGTGTTTGTTTTTCTATCTCTAAATAGTTCTCAGTGAGAAGGGCTCTGACTGCTAACTGGAGGGGGTCTAAATCTGCATTGTTCTTCTGTCCTACATTTGTCCTCACAACAACTCCTTGAGTAAGTATGGCTGTAATCTTCCATGGCAGATTGGGGATCTAAGTATTCGAGACACATGACAAATGGCTTAAAAGCTCTTTTATGTGATGCCCATTGTGAAAGAGAACTGATTCATGGTGTTTCAACTCCCTTCATTTTCTGACATTGCAACTTCCATCGTTATTCTGAGGTAGGCGACCAGTTTTCAAACATACTAGGTGGGAGATATACTTCTGGGTAGCAGCGTGAAGGAACAAGATCTTTTGATACTTGTCGACTGTAAGCTAAATATGAGACAGTGTAATGTGGTGGTAAAAAGCAAAAGCAGTTTTGGGCTGTCTCAACAAAGGCATCACATCAAAATCATAAGATTTCATAGTCCCACTGTATACCACATTGGTCAGACCACATCTGGAGTACTGTGTGAAGTTTTGGAGGCCTTCCCCAAATAATGTTTTGAGGTTGTTATTGTTTTAGTTGGCAAACTGACCAGGGAAGCAGAATGCCACATCTTCTCCAAGGGCATTGATTTCATGGTGGAGTGAGCTCTTGGAAGTGCTTGTAAGAGTGAGTGCTTGTAAGACAGAGCTTTTCTGCCAGGTTTATGGTTGAGGCTAGTGCAGTTAGAAGATCGGATGGGCTCTCCAAAGGTATATCCACCACCATATTGGTGAGACCAGTGGGTGTTGTCCCTCAACGCCCGGCTGGCAGTCGTGCCATAGTGTGGGGAAGGTTGAATATTTTGCCTCCATGTATCATATATTGTTGTATGTTGTTTTAATGGGACTTTTATTGGAGTTTTATTGTACTCAAGGTTCGACGTTGTAACTCACCATGAGCTGCTCACCGGGAGTGTCGGGAAATGATAGATAGATAGATAGATAGATAGATAGATAGATAGATAGATAGATAGATAGATAGATAGATAGATAGATAGATAGATAGATGAGAGAGAGAGAGAGAGAGAGAGAGACAGACAGAGAGACAGAGAGAGACAGAGAGAGACAGAGAGAGACAGAGATTTCTCCCTTCTGATCAGATCCTTGAGATGCAGAAGCACAGACCACTCATGACCAATCAACCTTTGAGGACAAGCTGTGTCTAGCTGTTCTTCACTTTCTGGTTTGTGAAGGGATGGGGAAATAGACACTTGGGGGCAATGTATTTAACTTGGGGATTTATTATTCATTTACCATACACCATATGGTGTATGGTGTATGTAGTGTAGCCAGGAGATCCAAGAATTATCTGGTAGCCAGGCAGGGAATGCTTGGTGGTGTTTTGCCATTTCCTGCCCACACATCAAGACCCCTAGTGTTCCATGGACGAATTACCACCCAAATCATTGGAGAACTCCCATTCAAATGCTTGTCAGTCAGCCTTGCTTAGCTTCTGAGATCTGTTGGGATCAGGCTTTCCCAGACTATCCAGGTCAGGACAACTGATTTTCAGATTTTATAAATGTAACATATTTTAAAATGTGATTATTGTATTATAGTATATATATATGTTGTTCACTCCTCTGAGTCTGCCTTTGGCTGAGAGGGTGAGTTATACATTGAAAGAAACAAACAAACAAACAAACTGGGGGGGGGTCTTTAGATTACAAAGATGACTCTGCAAATTTGGTAGCGTTATCTTTTATAAACAGTTTTTTTCCCCTAAACATTTCCTTCTGTGATGGAAATAATGATCTTGAAGTCTGAAGCCACATGGACTTGAATCCTGTAACATCCTTCCTGAAAGTGACTGATGATGGTAAAACTTCCCCAACCCTAGCTGTGGATATGAAATTATAACAATTTGTTTCTTAGTCCACACATCTACTGGAGTGTTTCCTTATTTGTGATGGTCCATAGACATGGTCCATAGATGGTCCATAGACATATTTGTGATGGTCCATAGACACCAGCCTTCCTGACCCTCCTCTGGGGAACACTCAAGAAGTCCTAAACTAGCTTTCAGGCAGGCATGTTCCCAAGTCTTTTGGTTGTGTACAGTGAGCTAGTTTGGGGTTGCTTCTGTTGCACTATAAGGTCACTCGAGATCCTCTTGGCCTTGCCAAGATGAAGGCTCAGTTGTCCTCTTCCTTGTCATGCCTTTGTTGACACAATTTGGGTGACAATGCTCAAAATAATTTTCTAGGAGAGAGAATAGTCATCCTAGATGTAGGGACTTCTAAAGTACTTGTAATTCCCAAAATGGACTTTTGGTCTTCAAAAACGTTTCTAGCCCCTGGACCACAGAACGCGATGCTGTCTAAACACATGAGCAAACCCCACCATTTTGTGCTGCTGGAGTAGCAATTTTCATTTCTTTCCTTTTCTCCTAGAGCTGATGTTTAATATTTCTTCTCAACATTTCGAAAACTTCTTTATGGGCAGACACTGATTTTCAATGGCAGTTGATTATGCCTCTGAAATTCATCGCAGTAACACTGGGACGTGTCTATGGATACCCACCCCCACACATTTCAATTCAGATTTGCCTCCTGGAATGACAAAACCTTATTTTCTTCTTATGTGTCTGAAGTCTCTTTCATCTGTTGTCAAACTGTGTTGATTCTAATTCTTCACGCAACAGGATTGGCAATCGCACGCTCTCATTATAGTTGTATTGATCATCCCTTTTCTTGCTGCTTGTAGTGCCACTCGTTACAATGAATATCTTTTTTAAAGCACATTACTGCAAATTTATCCAGTCAGTTATGAATACTGTTTTGTACTGAGGCAAGCTGTACTTTTCAGGTCCCCCCTTTTAACACATGCCCCCCTTTTGAAGTCTGGTATTTTTAAGGAACCCTTCTGTATAAATCTCTGGCTTATTGCAGGCATTGCCTGTTTGGGTGAGGGGTGGGGAATGAGTTTATGCTAAAATAAGAAATGAAAATGCTTCCAAACACTGGAGAATACTCAAAACTGACAATCCACAGGTAAGTACACTGCTGAATATTGTGTTCTTCATAAATTTTATGAGCATACTGTTTAGCTGTTTATAAAGCTAAAACCACACCCATCAGATGATTCATAAGGATTTGGGAATGAAGCACTGAATCGCTCTTCCAAAATCCCAAAGTGAAGAGCTTTTGAAAAGGGAGTGAGGTCAATATGACAGGAGGTGAGGTTCTGCCTCTCTCTACGAGTGGCCAATATGAGCTGGAGGAATGTTCTGAAACAGTATGCGTGCACTGTGTGGTGAAATGATTCTGCTCTGCTCTGCAGTTCCTGTTCCACACTGCCCTTCATGATGTTCTCTCTCTCTCTCTGTCTGTCTGGTAACCTCTACCAGCCCCTGACCTTTGTAAAAAAAATGCTTCTGGGAGGGTCAGGACTCCTGGTTTCCTTTCCATGTTCTGAGGCATAGTCCCTTTGTCTCCCACTGTCCAATGCCTGGTCACCAAGGGGACAAGTTACTGCTTTGTGGCTATTCTACCAGTGGCATACAACAGTTTACCTTCCCCAGTGCTCCTTTTGAAAATACAGTGGAGGTTATGGGATAAAGATATCTGGAACTGGCATCCTCAGTGTCTGGCATCCTCAGTGTCCATCTGCCAGCATCCATGGGTCTGTGAATGGCCCCTGGCTCCCATTCATCCACCATTAGTCATCCATGTATGCCTGTGCCTCATGCTGATAGGGGATGGCTGCTCTTGTGAATACAGAGTCTTCATCCTGCAACGAGGGTGTGGCTTTGGCCTCCATGGGCCTCCCTTATTGAACTTTGGAAGGCAGCTAGTCAGACCATTTCTAACATTCTACAGGAAGAGGTTCAATTAGGCCTGATTTTTGAGACCTCACCCCCAGCCCCCCCTCTCATCATAAGGGGGAAAGGAGCCCCTTATCTCCTTGCTGGAGTGAGGCCAGAAGGAGGAAAAGGAGGGGCTCGTTTCCATGATCTATTGTGACATCACAGTTCCAGCTCACCCAAGGAGGCCTTGTGACCGTGGAGACATGGCTCAGTTCAGAGGATGGCAAGCTCAAGATGCTCAGGGAAACTGTTGGGAGAGGTGAGAGGAGGAGGAATGCTGTGAGGAGGAGTTTCAGGATAAAAGATAGAAGTTATTCACCCCGAGCTTCATGAGGGAAGGGTGGGATCCTATGGTAACCGTAAATTATGGCTCCAACCAATATATGTAAATTTTATCCTCCTATGATATGTGCTTAGGGTCACCACTCTTCGCTGTGCTGAGAGTGTATCTCATGTGCGTCCGAAAATAGCTTGGTTGGAGCCATCATTTACAGATCCTATTCAACCACTCAGCTACACTTTATAAAGAGTTCAATATATATATATATTATATAGAGTGTATTATCGCAGTTCTGACCACTGAGGAAGACCCAGTAGGGTTGAAACGCGTTTGGTCTTATGTGCTGTTAGTTCTGTATAGTTTTTATGAAGTTTTTATTCTGTTTTTAATTGTGCACTATAATAAATAACCAACAAGTTTTACATTATTTTATTGTACAGCTCAACATCTTTCCTACCTGTTAAGGTTGGGTTGTGTTCCTTTTTTGGTTTTGGCTTCGCATCCTATGGTGACCGACAGACCTGTGATAAATCAGTGGATGCACTGCCTGCAAGGCTCATGGTGTAATACAAGGAGCAGGGAAGGGGTCTTGGGAGGACCATCCTGCTGGCTGGAGGCCAACATTCCCTGAGTTCTCAGGCAGGCCTTCCTGTGTTTCCCCTCCCCCAGACATAGGCCAGCTTTTGGATCCAGGCGGAAGGCAGAGGAGGAGAAGAGGAGGTTGACCTTGCAGAGGGGAGAGGTGCAGGGAGGCAAGCTGCGAAAGTGGGACACTGGCAGTGTAAGCAGTGGCAGCTGGCTACTTGAAGCCTGGCCGAGTGCCATGATCGTAAGCTCCCGATGATGTTTGTTGGTGGAAGCTGGCAGAACTCGGCTGGCAGAAGGGGCTGGATATGGTGGATGGAAGCTGGGGAGTGTCTGTGTGATCATGCATGGGAATGGAAGTGTGAATGGGGATGTTCCACTGGTGAGGGGTTTTCCACCATAAGCATGGGGCACTAGCATGAGTGGATGATGGGTGAGTGATGATGGATGAATGGGAGCCAGTGGCCATTCACACATTGATGCCCAAAGATGCTGGCAAGCAGACACTGGTGGATGTTGGAAGAATATGGAAGATGCCAGTGGAAGGGAGTATACGAGCCCAGCTTACGTGCCTTCGCTTGCAGGGCTGTGTCCAGCTGGTCTTTTGGAGAAGCTGCACGAAAAAGTGGACGATTCCAAAATTGTAACAAAGGAGAGACAGAATCTGTCCAGTGGCTTAATTAAGTATAAGAAGATAAAAAGTCTCTTATCTCATTTATTTAGACTTTGACTCTGCAAAAACGGTCTCTAGATTCATTTGTTTTCCGTTTTCATTCTGGCTTTCGTCAGTGGCAATGAGTCCTACATAAACAAATTTCCTTATTAGTATAACATATAACAAATAACAAATAATAATTGGAAATGTACAAATATATACATACCCCCAAATAGTTGAATTAAATATATTCACTGAGAGTGCTATCTATAACATGGAAGTAACTGTTAGAGCAAGTTGTATAATGCCAAAAGCCAACACATAAAAGCCTACACATACAAAACCTAAGAAGTTGTACGATTGTGGTTGGGAATCATAGTTGTGTACACCAGGGGTAGTCAACCTGTGGTTCTCCAGATGTCCATGGACTACAATTCCCATGAGCATTCGCTGGCTGGGGCTCATGGGAATTGTAGTCCATGGACATCTGGAGGGCTGCAGTTTGACTACCCCTGTCTCAGAGCTTCTTATCTTTCTTGGGGTACAAATAAAGAAGGTATAGAGATGCAGGGACTATTGGAGGCCCATGGAAGTGGTTTCCTGCTCATCAAAGCTTTGTTATTTTAGAGTAGCAATGAGGAAAAACAAAAAATTAAAGTCTGATCCGTGGGTATTTAAAAATGTAGAGTGGAATCAAATAAGTACATCTAATCAGGAAGGATCAGTCTGAAGCATAAGAAAATTAACTAGCATCAATAAAAGGTTATAGCGTGATAAAATGTGTTAAGAAGATACAGTTAAAGTTGCTAAAAAGTCGGTCCTGCTTAGCTATTAAAAATTATAGAGAGTAAGAATACTCAAGTTGCCATCTAAGATGGGGTAAAAGATGGTGTTTAATTCCTAATTCAGCACTTTCACATTGTATACTTCCTTTGAAGCATTCTGCAGAACAGGGACTTTCAGATCTGCATCAGTCTTTCTGACTCTCTTGTGCAGAAGAGCCACAATGTGTTGGAAGAGAAATCGATCTGAGCTTCTTAGAAAAAAATAGCAGGGTAAAAATAAAATAGATAAAAATAAGACGAATAGTAAACAAACACATTAGTAAAAATCCAAACACGAACAGGAAAAAAATACAATGTACAAAACAAGTGCAAAAGGCCTGCAATTAAGAACCATTTATTGACTTAGAGAAAAAGTCTTATAATAAGGTTGTTTCACTTAATTTCGTTTTGATTCTCTATTTTGACATATAACAAATGTTCTGTAAGTGATCTTCTTACAAAATATGTACATCATTTTTCATCTGTCATATACATACATTAAAACAAAAGAAAATAGTGTCAAAGAGCCAATATGGCCTAGTGGTTGGGATGTCAGACTAGGATCTGGAAGACGCTGGTTTGAATCCCTGCTCTAACAGGCGAGCTTGCTTGGAGAACTTGGGCCAAGCATACAGGTCAATATAATCTACTGCACAGGGTTGCCATGAAGATAAAATAGTGAATGCCACAAGCTGTTTTGGGTCCCTGTACTAGAGATGGCAGGATCTAAATGAATTCAACAAAGAAATGGAAGAAATAATTCATTCAAGTACTGGGGAATGTAGAGGACTGGAAATATAACGTGACTTCTCTGGAGACCTTAAATCCCCCCTATTTATTAGCATGTATTATGTTTTGCTCACTACCTGCTTTTCCTGAGAATCCACCCCAAAGGAACAAAAAAGGAGACACATTTTATTTAAAAAAGGTGATTTGTTGCTTCTACAGTAGGGTTGCCTACCTTCAGGTACATCTCCTGATCTTCAGAGGAAAGAGATCATTTCTCTTGTAACAAATATTTGCTTGGGAGGGTGCAGTAAGAACACAAGAGAAGCCATGTTGGATCGGACCAATGGCCCACCCAGCTCAACACTTTGTGTCACACAGTGGCCAAAATCCAGATGCCATCAGGAGGTCCACCAGCCATGCCTTAAGAATGTAATAGAAGCCATATTGAATCAGGCCAATAGTCCTTCCAATATAACACTGTGTTACACAGTGGTCAAAACTCAGGTGCCATCAGGAGGTCCACCAGTGAGACCACAACTCCAGAAGCCCTCCCGGGCACCAGGAATATAGAGCAGGGGTAGTCAACCTGTGGTCCTCCAGATGCCCATGGACTACAATTCCCATGAGCCCCTGCCAGCGTTTGCTGGCAGGGCTCATGGGAATTGTAGTTCATGAACATCTGGAGGGCCACAGGTTGACTACCCCTGATATAGAGAATCAATGCCCCAGACATAATGTTCCATCTATACATTGTGGCTAATAGCCACTGATGGACCTCTGCTCCATGTTTATCCAATCCTTCTTGAAGGTGTTTGTAGATACCACCACTTCCTGCAGCAGTATATTCAATTTTTTAATTACCCTTTGGCTGAAAAATGACTTCCTTTTCTCTGTTCCCAGCTTCCTGCTCATGAATTTCATATAGTGGTCACAAAGTCTTATATTTTAAAAAAGGAAGAAAAGAACTTCTACCTCTATAGCAATGTGCCCTCTTGAAGTCCTTCCCAAACCCAAAGCAGATCAGACAGATTTATGGGCAGGCCTATCAGTCGCTACTAGCCATGGTCACTAAAATGAACTTCCATACTCGGAGATAGTAGACCTCTGACTCCTAGTGCGAGAATGCAACATTAGGCCTGGGGCATGGCCTCTATGTCCTGTTGTTGTTGTTGTTGCTGCTGCTGTTGTTGTTATTTTATTTTTTTAAGATTTATTTCCCGCCTCTCCCGACAGGCTCGAGGCGGGTCACAACAACTAACCCCATTAAAATTCCCATTAAAACATCAATCTACTAACATGACGGCTAAAAATCCCATCCCTCCCCCAATTATCAAAGAGGTGAAGAGGAAAGGATAGGGGAGTAGCGTACACTCCAACTCCTAGGGCGGGAGCGATGTCCCTGATTCGCTGACCCCAGCCTCAACCATAGACCTGGTGGAAGAGCTCCGTTTTACAGGCCCTGCAGAAAGCTGACAAATCCCGCAGGGCCCGCAGCTCACCCAGGAGCTCATTCCACCAGGTAGGGGCCAGGACCGAAAAGGCCCTGGACCTGGTCGAGGCTAGGCGCGCTTCCTTCGGGCCGGGGACGACCAACAGGTTCTCACCCACAGAGCGTAAAGTCCTGCGGGGGGCATAGAGCGGTAGGCGGTCTATGTTGTTGGATCCCTGTAGTAACTGGTTAGCCACTGTGTGAACAGGTTAGGAATCTAAAAGGTTCAGCAGCAGGGTTGTGGGTGTCCTGCGTGGTGCAGGGGGTTAGACTAGATGACCCAGGAGGTCCCTTCCAACGCTATGATTCCATGATTCTAAGCCACTTTGAGACTCCACTGAGTAGTGAAAGGCAGGATATAAAAGCCAGCTCTTCTTCTTCTTATAGAATGGTTTTGAAAACATTTCCTTCGTTTTTTATTGGACTTTTAAGTGGCCTTCAATAGAAATTTGGTGAATCGGAGCTAAATGACTACATTTCCATGTTTCCTACATTTCCATTCAACCAAGAACTTCAAAACAACATTAGTGTGAAATGTCACAAACATTTCCTTCAAATACTATCAGGTGGAAGATGGGAAATAGTTAACATGGATTCGTGAGTAACCTTGAAGGCTTTCTCCTGACAACAGAATGCAAAGAGGTAAAATGAAATAATCCTGCCAGTGGAAACGATTTTCATTTTTCCCCCCATTTAGTATTATGAACTGTGGGGCAATGCTGTATTATTTTATCCATTTTCGAAGCATGCATTCGGATCATTTAATATAATTGTATGTTTTATGTGCACTGAGGTGTTATAAAGCCCTAAAAAACGAAGAAAACTGATGGTCTGATTATAGCACCGAACTACAGCAGAGCCTGACAATTACAGGGAAGCGTTCTTGTTAGTTCCTTGCTTCTAGCTTTACACATAAGCAACCATGACAAAAAGCAATGCTTACCTTATTAATGCTTCACTACTAATACATCAGCTTTAACTAAGTCTCAGGTGACCAAAAACACTCTAGATTTCTCGCCTTAACTTGCATGCTTCAACGGTTTTATTATGTTAGCTTTCTTTCGACATACATAATGCACCGATAAACTGATCCATTGGGTATCTGAGTCCTCATTGGTATTCAGTAGATTAAGTGAACTCTTATTCAGAGCAAAAAAGAATAAAGAAAAGGAAGTTAACAATGGCGGGAATATACACAAGTTTGTACACCACAGAGGTGCTAATCAGATGTGCTTTCAGTTTCCTCAAGATTTAAATGTTATGAGTGAATCTCTGATAAAGAACTGGTATATTTCATCCCCTGCTCTCAAGGGGGTGGGCTGGGGGGAGATGTGGCATGGCATAGTCCAATCTCATCCGATTTAGAAGCTAAATAGGGTTAGAAGTGAGATGACCAAGGAAGACTTTGGAGAGCAAGGTAATGGCAAACCACCTCAGCTTCTCACCAGTGCCATCTTAACAGCATTACCTACGTCTGGCCTCAACCAGGGCCAGGACATTTTGGGTCCTAGCCCCTATTTGGTGGAATGAGCTCCCATGTCCTATTGGATCTAACGCAGTTCCACGGGGCTTGCAAGATGGAGTTCTCACACCAAGCTTTGGGTTGGAGCCAGTGATTCAACACTGAATTGCTTCCTTCCAAAAAGAAAACTTCCATGGAGAACATCAAATATGATACGATATCAGAAATGATTATGACTACACCAATGATACTGCCAAATAGAATCCTTAGTGGGAGATGTAATTTTAATGGTTTTCATTTTTTACTGTCAATTAATTGATATGATTATTAGGAAGGGTGGTATATTATTATTATTATTATTACTATTACTATTATTATTATTATTATTATTATTATTATTATTATTATCCACAAAGAAGTTTCCTGGTGACCACCAAGCTTCTTTCAAAAGTGGGAGAGGTCAGACTGGGGCTATTGGCCATTGGAGGTTTGATTGGCTGTGCAGATTTTTAAAAATGAAATTTTGACATCAGTTGCCACCACGACACTTCTTTTATTATTTTAAACAAGCTTTTAAAAAACTAATTGCTCAGATAGCTTCTGAATCAAAGAGGTCTCCACAAACTGTGATAGCCATAAATTACTTAAGACAGCTAACAAACTGCAACAACTTTTTAACAGTCATGTGATCCTGGACTCCCACGGGAAGAACATGTGACTAAGAGGTTGAGTACCCACGTCACCTTAACATGTATTTTGGCCTTCAAAAGGGTTGCTCCAGATGTGGGGAAGCACTAATCCACCGCTGATTTTTTTTTCCTGGGGAGAAACATTTTAGTGGGACACTAAGTGTCTGATTGAACTGTGCCCCTGTGGGGACACAGACTGCTGCAGAGAATGCAGCTCAGCAGCAACACCATGTAGAATCAGCCTAAGACCCATTATGCCCAGCAGCAGGCATGCTGAGCTGCTGCCAGGCATTATGCCAGGGCAGCCTGCCCCAGCGCTTCTCATGTACTCACAGGGGAGGAAACCCCCAGGGTATGTGGGCTCAGCCTGCACACGTGTACAAAGCCAGGGCTGGAAAGCCTGACACGCTACCAAGAGACAGCAACAGCGAGCGGAGAGTGGGGGGGGGGCGCAGGAATGTGGCCCCCACCGCACAACAGTGGGGAGCGGCATGCTGCTCTCCCACCAAGGTGGGGTGGAAAGAATTCCCGGTTGGCTCCATGGCTCCGCAGAGCTGACAAGGGCATGCAGTGTCCCTCCAGGAACACCGTAGGCTGAGGGAAGGGCTGGGGCTGAAAGCGCTCTAATAGAACTGTTCTGTTTGAATAACCCAAAGAGAACTGTGACTAGGCCAAGGTCAACCAGTTGGCTGCACATAGAGGAGTGGAAAATCAGACCCAGCTCTCCAGATTAGATGCCATGACTCTTAACCATGATACCAAGCTGGATAAGCAGTGCTGATTCTTGGATGAAAGGCTGCCAAGGAGGACTGGGGCTGCTATACTTTTGAAACTCTCTTGTCTTGAAAACCCTTTGAGGTCATGGGTTCACCAGGAGTCAGTTACAAATTGATTGCCCATTTTACCTTTCCGTCCTTGGAACCCCAGGGCTGAATACTTGCAAAGCTTCAATGAAATTTCTAATTACAGAGAAAGTAGCACACTTTGTTTACCCTTTGGGTCCTGTTTTGTCTTCCTTCCACAGTTATGACCCTGGGTTCAGGTATTCTCGTGTTTCTGTTGCCTTAAACAAGGACTCTGATTCCTCTACCTCCACGGCCTTAACATTTTGGTAGGGTTAATGGTGTGATGATTTTTTTCAAAAATGCCTCATCTTCTGTGTGGCCTCATTTTAGAACGAATGGATTTAAATGTGTCAACCACTGAAGAGAAACAAACAGGATATTTCTCTTTGCATGTTATTTCTGCGAATTCTGCAAGCCTTGCAGTTTTGCATGTAGGCTACACAAATGCTCTGAATGATACTTTCCTTGGACTAAATCCCATTTGTTTCCCCCATTTCATGGTGCCAGTCACTAATCCAAAATGACTGTTTAACTCCACACTTTCGGCTAATTCACATGCTGGAGACACGGTCATAATTGCAGGGCTTGCCATTAATTTCTGCTCTAATTTTGGGTCCGGAAAAAGGAGATGCATAGATGACATATCTTTCTAGTGGATCGATCCTTTATTGAGCCCCATAATCCAAAAGCACAAATCCAGCCAAAATCAAATTCTTCTCTCCTAGCAGGATTCTCCCCACCCCCGCTCCATTTCTGGGTGTCTGTTATTCATATTGAATAAGCAGAGATTGCTAATCCTTGCTGAAAAGGATGGAATTTCTAATGCAGTTAAGTAGTCCTTGACATGTAAAGTACTTTCTTTCTGAATGTAGAAATTAAGCAGTATATGATAATGGGTGCTCTCCCTTTTCCAGGGTAGTGCAAAATTCTAAGAACCATTTGCCCCCTTATTTATAGCGCAGAAATGGAAATTTAAGTCTCATTTCAAATTCCCATTCAAATTCTCATTGTTTTCCTTGTCTTTTTCCTCTCTTTCTCTTCATTTTTTGGGACATCATGTTCCAGTTTCTGCAGTCTTTTGATAGTATTTAACCATATCTCCAATCAAGCATTTATTTGATCGGCATCAAATTCCCTTTGAAGGAAATAATCCTGCTCCTGAAATATTTTGGTGTCCCCTACAAATTCAGCAGCCGGCCAATTCTAACCACCACCTTTTTTATTATTATGAAAACACCAGAGAACTTTCAAAGCTTCCCTTTAGCATTCGAGAAAGCAGGACATTCTTAGACACTCCTGTGTCGTGTACTGTAGTAAATTTCCCTAAAATACACACATTCAGAAATTTAGACAAAAAGATCCAGAAGTTTATTTCAAGGAAGAAATTACATAAACATGGCATCACAGAAAAGCCCTGTGATGCTTTAGACCAGTCCTTTTTCAACCAATCGAAAGAGTCAAGCTTACTTGAGATTTACATAATCTGCTCTGGATCCAGGGCAAGGAAAAAGCTGGTGCAGAACGCTGTGGCCAGGATTCTTACTAATACATTATGGAGATCCCACATCTGGCCTGTACTCCAACAACTCAGCTGGCTCCCAACTGAATTCTGAATCAGTGTTAAGCTTTTGGTACTTACCATATGTGGTCTGGGCCCAGTGTACTTGAGAAACCACCTGTCTGCCTACACCTCCAAAAGATCACTGTGCTCTGCCACCACCAACTGGCTGGTGATCTCTGGCCCCAAAGAAGCACGTCAGTCCTAAACAAGTGCCAGAGCCTTCTCTGTCCTGGCCTTCACCTGGTGAAACAAGCTCCCTGAAGAGATCAGGGACCTGCCTGAACTCCCAAAATTTTGTAGGGCCTGCAAAGGGGAGCTCCTCCACCAGGCATTTGCTTGAGGCCGACCGACCCAATGACATCTGTTGGTCACCCCTACTTAAGGGTTCCATTAAAGTTGCTATCTTTGTTGAACAATGTCCTGTTGAAATATCCTAGTTATGTTATATTATGATTGATTTGAAGGCTGGCACTATGGCTAAATGACCCAACTCTCTGGGTTAGCATAAACATGGCCACAGTCTTTTATTGTGTCTAACACATGACAGAGGGTTGGCCCCAATTTTGGAGCACCTGGGAAGAGACCCACACCCCATAGCCATTTGGAAGCACACAATTTGGAGCTATAGAAATCAATTCCCCCTGGAGAAAAAGGCTGCTTTAAAGGGTGAACTCTGATACAGTCCAGGAGAAATGGAAATCCTAGTGTGATATTACCATACTCTGCCCTCCCTAGGCCATGCACCCAAATTACCAGGTATTTTCCAACCTAGTGGTGGCAGTCCTACCAACCTTACATGTGACACAATCCTATGGGTAATTTGAGTCACTGCTCTGCAAATATCTTGGAAGTTCCCAAGTTAGAGTTACCCTTCCTCTCCCCATAATAGACACCCTGACTGTTTATGCACTGGAGGTTTCATGCTAGGCTGCAGGCTGGAGTTTTAGTCATGGCAGGTTGCCCCACCTCTTCCTGCACCCACAAGGGGGAGCATCTGGCCCGGTGCACCTCATCCGCTCCCAATTTGTTTTCCTGCATGGAAGCTGGGGCAGAGAAGTTCCCAGTGCGTAAACGGTCCCTGTGAGTAGATGAAGCTATGAGAAAACTGTGACTGGCCCAAAGTGACCCAGCTGGCTGTGTGTGGGGGAGTGGGATATCAAACCTGGTTCACCAAACTTGAGGCCACCACCATTATTTTTCATTGGCTTTGAAACTGGGAACTAGCTGAAAGGATCGCATGTGTGGAGCAAATGAAACTATTCCATTGTGGTCTATACTAGAATCCAGTTGCACCTTAGAGACCAAGAAGATGTCTCCTGAATGCTTATATTCCAAAGCTTCTGAATCATAGAATCACAGAATCATAGAGTTGGAAGGGGCCATACAGGCCATCTAGTCCAACCCCCTGCTCAACGCAGGATCAGCCCTAAGCATCCTAAAGCATCCAAGAAAAGTGTGTATCCAACCTTTGCTTGAAGACTGCCAGTGAGGGAGAGCTCACCACCTCCTTAGGCAGCCTATTCCATTGCTGAACTACTCTGACTGTGAAATTTTTTCCTGATATCTAGCCTATATCGTTGTACTTGTAGTTTAAACCCATTACTGCGCGTCCTTTCCTGTGCAGCCAACGGAAACAGCATCCTGCCCTCCTCCAAGTGACAGCCTTTCAAATACTTAAAGAGGGCTATCATGTCCCCTCTCAAATACTTAAAGAGGGCTATCATGTCCCCTCTCAACCTCCTTTTCTTCAGGCTGAACATTCCCAAGTCCCTCAACCTATCTTCATAGGGCTTGGTCCCTTTGGCCCCAGATCATCCTCATCACTCTCCTCTGTACCCTTTCAATTTTATCTATGTCCTTCTTGAAGTGAGGCCTCCAGAACTGCACACAGTACTCCAGGTGTGGTCTGACCAGTGCCGTATACTATGACATCTTGTGATTTTGATGTGATGAATGTTTATATCCACCAAATCTTGTCCATCTCTAAAGTGCTACTAGCTGTCTGAACTGGTGTAAAATACCAGGAAAACAGGCAACACTCAGAACTTAGGACACGGCTCTGAAGTTTATTTTCCAGGATTCCAGAACATACAAGACACATGACATCTCTAGATAACCCTTGAGATGCTTTAAGCTCAGATTACAGTAGTCAAAGATACGTTGCAGGGAGAGAATCCCTCCCCTTGTAAGTGAATATGCACATCTTGGAGCTCACACAGGAAAGCAGGAATGCAAATCACAACTTGCACCTAAGAGGGAGAACAACTACCCTAAACATCCTTTGAAACACAAGGCCTCTCAGCTATGGACCTGAGAACACACAATGTGAGTGTATGAGTGTGTGTGTGTGAAATGGAAGAATATTCCATTGAAAAAGTTTATGGGACTTTGGTTCAGTGAGTCGAGAAACCATGGAAGGGAGTCATGCAGCTTCATAGAATCATAGAATCATAGAGTTGGAAGGGGCCATACAGGCCATCTACTCCAACCCCCTGCTCAGCGCAGGATTAGCCCTAAGCATCCTAAAGCATCCAAGAAAAGTGTGTATCCAACCTTTGCTTGAAGACTTCCAGTGACTTCCAGTGACTTTGCTTGAAGACTTCCTGCCACCTGGATCCAAATCTAGTTCCATACCTGTAATCCACTTCAGGTATTATTTCTCATATACTTGCCTTAGGTCAAGTTTTCTGAAGAAGGGTTTGTAAAACCCTGGGGTTTCTTGGCAGCCCTGGAAGGGCTTCCCATATGGCTGGGAGTTTATTGATGTTTTATATATTGTTAAAATTTGTTTAACAATTATCATGTGATATGACCATATATGGTCATGTCAACCTGGCTCTCCTTCCAAGAATGGCCAGTGATGGGCCTGGAAGGGTTAGGAAGGAGAGGGTCCCTGGGTGGGCATGTACTCAGGTATGCTTCCCAAACATATTCTAAACCAGTGGTTCTCAACCTGGGGGTCGGGACCCCTTTGCGGGTCAAACGACCATTTCACAGGCAGGGCAAGAAGCTTGGCTGGGGGGATGGCACCATCCACACAACAACCTTGCGGGATATATCAAGATAGAGCGTTCGTCTGTCTGGAGCAGCGGAAAAGAGCAAGATCGGCAAGGTGCGTCAAGAGGCAGAACTGAACTGAGAAATCCCAGGGGGGAAAAAAACAATTTATATACAACCATGAACAATAGATCTTCACGCTATTGGTCAGTTTTGGTTTAATTCCTGTGAAAGAACCCTTGCATAACTTTATAGTTGGGGGTCACCACAATATGAGGAACTGTATTAAAGGGTTGCGGCATTAGGAAGGTTGAGAACCACTGTTCTAAACAATTGCACTGCTTCTGGGTTTTCTCAAAACTTGAAGGATATTTCAGGCGTTTCTCAATGGTAAAAAAGTTGAGAAAGGCTACCTTAGGCAGTTTATTGTTTGTATTGTTCTCCAGTGGTGCCACCTTCTGCAAACTTGATGGGTGACCTTGGGCTAGTTTCATGCTCTCAGCCTTCCCTACCTCACAGGGTTGCTGTGAGAAAAAATCTCTTGAAGACGAGAATAAAATAAATAGTCAAAAAAGAGCAGCAGATGGGAGGCAGAAAAAAAAGACAGGGTGGTTGATGAGTGGGGAGAAGGAAGCAAGAAAAGGAAGAGGATATGGTGGCCGCCAGCAGAAAAGAAAGATTTATGGGCTACCGGGAGTCCTTTCTGCAATTATTCATTGGTCCTTTTATGCTGTCTGATTGCCCTGTTTTATATCCAGATTCTCAGCAAAAAGGGTAGGCCATAAATCAGGGGTAGTCAAACTGCGGCCCTCCAGATGTCCATGGACTACAATTCCCAGGAGCCCTTGCCAGCATTCGCCAGCGAATGCTGGCAAGGGCTCCTGGGAATTGTAGTCCATGGACATCTGGAGGGCCGCAGTTTGACTACCCCTGCCGTAAATAAATTTTAAAGATTTAAAATGGGATAAGTACAGAGGAACATGAGCTCTGCATTATTTTTATATTAACTCTCAGCTGAACTCCTCCAAGCCACTTTAAAATGTTTTTTAAAATGAGGGCTTCAGTAAATGCAAATTCTTAAAGAGTTATTATGTTTCATTGCCTTGTACTTAAGGGGCTACAGCTGTTCCACAAAGAAAAGGACTGTAGATAGAGGAAAATAGTGTACTGTGGATCACTCAGGGTTTTGTCTTGATGCGGCACAGTAAATATTTGGTTTCGGGAAAGCTTTTGACTGGTGCGCTTCACATCTCCCCGTATGAAAAGCATTTGTTCCAGCTTCAGTGTTGATTGTACAAGGCTGGCTGTCACATCTTAGTTTATCATACCTGTCAATTACTTGGGTGTAAATCTCAGCTTTGTACATGAAAGGCTTCCAGAACAGCAGTGACATTAATTTGGAGAGAAACTCTCTGTGTGCAAGCCGGAATTCAGCAGCTTTATCTGCATTTTGGGACTGAAAAGATCACACCTATCCATCTCACAAATTTGTGATGATTTTTTGAAATGCTGGAGGGCCTCAGAAATCTGCTGCTAAACTGGCACGCTTAACTGAGTGTAAGCCTCATTGCCTACCCCTCAGGAGGTTTGGGGATATACCTCTTTAGGATGGTTCTCTCCACCTTTTTGTTCATGGCAATGCTGGTCTAACGTAATCAGCTGAATGACGGGGCAGATGGCTGAGGGGACACAATGGAGTGTTCTGCTACAGCTTGCTGGTGAGGGATTTCATATTTACAGTAGAGCAATGGCTCTGTTTATGGAACACTAGCAGATGGTGCTAAAAGCTAAGCTCAACATTTTCCCTTCGATGTCCAAATTTCGGTTTACAGGGAGTATATATATATATACAATGATGTGAGCAGGGACCTTAATGGAGTATAATGCTATGGAGTCCACTCTCCAAAGGCAGCCATACAACTATACAACCTTGGGATCCCCGGGTCCTACCTGGGGACTGGCATCCCTAGTTGAGAAGGCCCCAAATGTCCACCAGAGGCTCCCATTTGAGCCTCAACAGACTAGACCAGGGGTAGTCAACCTGTGGTCCTCCAGATGTTCATGGACTACAATTCCCAGAAGCAAATTCTGGCAGGAGCTCCTGGGAATTGTAGTCCATGAACATCTGGAGGACCACAGGTTGACTACCCCTGGACTAGACTATAGTGGGAGAAAGGGTCATTAGCACCACTGGTCTTCCTTCTCTTTCTGCTGCCTTCCTCTGTAACTGGTTAGCTAGAAAGGGCAGCCCGCAGTAGAAAAATTACTGGTGATTTAGAGATGGATCTTAGGGAAAGGAGTGTCTGTGGAGGGGAAGGCTCTCAGGTTGTAGAACCATTTCCTTCAGGCAATCTGCACTCTGGTGATCATTTATTATCCCAAGAGCTTTTCAGCCCCCATCTAGTGGTTGGCACTTCTACCGTTAGCTGGCAGAAGGGCTAACATGTCCTCCTAAGCGTGAGTCCCTGTATCGCATGAGGAAGACTCCTTTGGGCATGCTGCCCCCTTCCTCTTCCCATATGTTTGAGAGTTTCCCCACTGTCCTTGGTTGATTGGCAGGGGCTATTGACAATTGAGCATGACTGGGACAGGCCAGCTTCCAGTCTCACCCTTTACCACTCTTAAATGTTGTATCCCTCCAGCCCGCTAGTGCTCAGGGCCATCCCATACCTTGGCTGTTCCTCCCTCTCCTGGTGTGCTGGAGGCTTTGTGAGCAAGCCCTGCTTCAATGGGCCTGCCACCTGGAGGGAAGACTGCCTTGCTGTGTCAACCTGAGAGGTGGGTCTCAATTCTGCTATATTCAGGCCTCTACCACACAGGCTGCCCCCAGACACATGGGTGCCATTTTTTAAAAAAAAGTCTGAAGTGCTATAGCCCATTTCACCACCTCAGAATTCTATATTTAACTTTGTGGCATATGTAGGTGAGGCCACAAAACTAGGGATGAAGCTCAATGCTGAGATTTCATAACCAAATGTCTGAAAAAATATCTATTTAGAATCAGAAGTGGTTTATTGTAGTAGCATATGTAGCATTTTCTATGAACCCTGCAGTGCTGTACCCTTAAGGGTGTGAGTTTCTTTCATTTACTCCAAATAAGCAGACTTCATTGAAGAAAAAATATCTTTATTGAAAGAATAGTGAATGGAACATCATGGGACTCTTGCTAAGACTAAATATCCTACCCCTACAGCCCCTCCACACAACAGCTTTGGCACAAATGCATTTTCCTGACAAATGATGGTGGGGAGGATGGGGCCTCCCCATAAAACCTGAGCTGGCTAGCTACATTCATGCCTGTGCTAATCAATCAACAATGGATCAAGTGCTCATGAAGGGTCAAGATCACAGTGACATGCAAATAGGACAGGAAACAACCCACGGCAAAGCAGGTCAAGTGATACAAGACAGTCCATGGCAACACAGGCCAAGCAATGTGTGTTCTGCAGGCAGCATATGTGTGAAGGTCCCCTTAGATATTGGGGCCTTGAGCTTGCCCATCCCACCAAAGTTCAAGAAATGTGTTCAGCAAAGTAAAGATGTCATTTGCTTCCAAAGTTCCAACTATCCCTGGAAGCCCCCCTCCCGCTCCCATGTAGCAGTGCCAGTGCTCTTCTGAGGCCCCACAAATCCTTTAACTGGCCCTGGTGCCATGGGCCTCACAAATCCTTAAACCAGGCCTGCTTAGAATTAATTTTTTCTTGAGGTAACACATTTTCTCACTTTGCTGTTTGGTGGACACCTGGGATGTCGGCCCTCTTAACCTCATAATAAGGCTAAAGGCAGATACAGATCTTCTGAATCATGCCAGTCATGAGATTAATAATTTAATACCATCCAACCTAATGTTCCATAACCACAATTGAAAGGCATGGGCGAGGTTCACAACCTTGCTGAAGCTTTAAAAAATTGATAACGACGCTGTAACAAGATGTTTAAAAGCATAATCACAGAAAGACCCTTCTTGTTCAATTTTCATAACTCTTTGGCTTTTAACCCATATCTCTGTGAGCTTAATTGAATGATACCTTTTCTGAAAAGTTACTACCTGGTAAGGACAATAAGCCATCACGAAGGTATTCAGAGATGGGGCTGGGGGAGGACATAGCCTTGCTTTTTACCACGCAATGAGGCAGCCACAGATTAGATGCCCCAGGCTACTCTGATGTTATCAAATCTCAGATATGGTCCATCTAGTCCAGGGTTGGCCAAACAGTGGCTCTCCAGATGTCCATGGACTATAATTCCCATGAGCCTTTGCCAGGATGTGCTGACAGGGCCTCATGGAAATTCTTTCTTTCTTTCTTTCTTTCTTTCTTTCTTTCTTTCTTTCTTTCTTTCTTTCTTTCTTTCTTTCTTTCTTTCTTTCTTTCTTTCTTTCTTTCTTTCTTTCTTTCTTTCTTTCCATATGCCACCCCTCACTGTGACATCTTGTGTTGCACATAGAAACAGCAGGAACAAGAAAGTACATTGACATATTTGTGGCAATACAGTCAATGTCAATCCAGGCTTAAGAATATTGTACATCTGGTATTTGCCATTTAGGAGGGAATGGTAACAGTTCAGTAACAGCCTAAGGCTAGGGATACGTGGAGTGTCAGAGTTGCCTGGCAGATGGGACTAGCTTGTCACCGTCTTCAACCAAAAGGCTGGCAGAAGAGCTCCATCTTGCAGTCCCTTTTTTAGAGAGCTCATTCCACCAGGTTGGGGCCATGGATGAAAATGCTCTGGCTCTGGCTGAGGCCAGGTGAATTTCTTTGGGGCCGAGAATCACCATTCTGTTGGAGCGGATGAAGTTAGTCCCACTTCAGTGAGCATAGGCAAGTAGACATTCCTTGAGGTATCAGGACCTTGACTTCATATAGCCTTGAATTGTAGACCAAGGACATCTGGAGAACCACAGTTGGTACACCCCTGATCTTGTCCAATGTCCTTTCCACACAGCTGCCAATCAATTGCCCTGGAGGGCCCACAAATGGGGCATTGAAGCTGAGGCCTCCCCCTGGTGCTGCCTGCATGATAGCGGTAAAAGTCTGCCAGACTCAGATCTAGAGAACCGGGTTCTCTAAGAGCTATTCTTGCAGACAGTTGTCTTAGAGCTGTCTCTCAGGCCTGCCAACCTCACAGAGTATCTGTGATGGGGAGAGGAAGGGAACAGTGTTTGTAAGCCACTTTAAGACTCCTTCAGGTAGTGAAATGCAGAGTATTAAAAAAGAAATAGCCATTCTCCTTCTTTTCTTTGATGGACAATGTTGTCACTAATTTTATTGTGTTTGCTTTGTTTGCCGACTCAGTAAGGCTTTTACAAACCTTGTATGTGTATGTAGAGGATTTTTCCCACTATGGTGCAGTTGTAGCTTTCATTTGGGGAGAATAACCAATATTCACAGCATCCCAGCTTTCCAGGAAACATGAGCAACAGCCAGCTGGCTGTGCAACCCTTCAATGATGTGTCGATCAGAGGTGTACACAGAAGAGCTAATACTACAAACCTCTCCAACAGTGGTCCTTAAGGCATACCGGTCATCAGAAATCACAGTGGCTTCAATAAATCTGTTCCTTCTGCCTTTCCATCGGCTTTGATGGCTGGACTGCAAAGATGGTCGATACCTTTCTGAGAGTGAAGAGTGAAGAATTTTCTCTTTTTTTTCTCTCTTTTTTTTAAGAGACAAAAACACTTCAGGCATTTGGGGTCATCTTGTGATTCTGGCTGTTGTGATTCCTAGCCTGTTTATATTTCATAACACTCTAATTTCTTCAGGGGAAACAAACATCCAGCTTTACCTCTGCAAGTGGTTTAAAAAAGAGAAAGCAATGCATGCTGATGATCCAGAGAGAATCAGAGAGTCCTTTGCCCTGAGAAAACCTTGAAGGAGAAACTTATGTAACAGTACATTTCCAATTGTCTGGCATGGGAGAGACATTTTTGGTCCCTTTTATGAGTTAAGAAAGATTGGCAGTGCAATCCCAAGCAGAACTAAAGAACTAAGCAGAACGAAGCTAAACTCATTGATGTCTAAGGGTATAACTCTGCTTATGATTGCACTTCCAGTGTACTTATTTCTGAGGATGTTTTAATCCTACCAGTGTCAAATACAGTCCCCTTACCCGATTGTTGTATTGTTTTATGGATCATGGATAGAGGAAATTTTCTCATTTCTGCCATGGAATCTGGAAGGTGAAATGAAGACATATAAAGAGGAAGGAAATCTCTGAATAGCAGAGATTTTTATACCCTGCTTTTCACCTCCCAAAAGTGTACCAAAGCAGCTTACAAATGCCTTTCCCCACAAAAGATACCCTGTGAGATAGGTGGGGCTGAGAGGGCTTTGACAGATCTGCTCTGCAAGAACAACCATACGAGAACTGTGATTTGCTCAGTGTCACTCAGCTGGCTGCATATGGAAGCATGGGGAATCAAACCTGAATCTCCAGGTTAGAGTTGGTCACTCTGAACCGATGCACCATGCTGGTGTAGTGGTTCCTAGTGCCATTTGTTGCCTTGTAATTGCCTCTGTGTCTCCAGGAAGATCCTGGGAAGAGTCAAAGCTCAGGCCTGGATTTGACATTTGATTCATTACTAGAGACTTTGTCAGCAACCAGCAGGCATAGCCTTTGATGCAACACTTGGCTTCCGAGACCTGATGAGACCTGCGTGGGCTAAACTGGGCTATCCAGGTCAAGGCACCTAAGAAATAAAGAAGCTAAAGGAAGGGGGGCAAATAAAAGAGCATGGAAATCTTGTAGTACATGAAAGACATACCACAGTGCTGTGTGTTCATTATCCCAAGAGGCAATTGCAAAAGAAAAGGAAGAAAAATGGGGGAAAGACTGAGACTAGCTCCAGGGAAAAGAAAAATAGTGCAGGGAAGTGGCTACAGGGGAAAGACAGTGAATCTGTGAGTCTTTGTATATTCTCCACTCCTGTGTTCTATTTTTATTCATAAAGATTCCCTTTTCACTACGGTGGTTGGGATGTTTATTTTCCCTGACATGTGCCAGTAACCAGCCTATCTGCCAGAGAAATTTGATTTTGTCACTACAGAATTTTAGGCTGTGTACTATCTTTGTACGAACCAAATCAAATGGGCAGAAATACAAAGAAGGTCGTCAACATTCCCCACTCAATTCCTTCATGCTCCGTTTCAGGAACCACACTTCCTGAATAGTCATCCTTTGGGGCCCTGTCTAAACCCCCTCCAAGAAGAGCCCAAGTGAGCCCCCATTACTTTCCGTAAGTAGATTACAGTAGAAGTTAATAGATTTCCTTGTAAGGAAGCTTTCCCAGATATTAAGACTAAATGTTACCTTTATGTAATTCACCCCATTACTCCTCATTATGAATCCTCTTAAAGTGAGTCATAAGCTGCTATATTTTGAGCATTTGTATTATTTGTGTATGTTGCAGTTAGTTGAGATGCACATTCCGGATATTAGCCTGAGGCTACTAACTGCAGCATGCTTTGTAGGGCTGTGCCCTCTTTTTCTTCAGTCACTGTCAATGGAAACTTTTCTCCAGCAATGGCATTGAATACTCAGAATACTCTCCCTGACATTCACGTGAATGGCAGCCCTTAGCGTAGTTCATTAATTACTTTTATTGGCATTCCATAGCTTTGGTATAGTGGTTAAGAAGGGTAGCCCCTAATTGGGAGAACCGGGTTTGATTCCCTACTCTTTCCCCTCTCCATTACTTTAGGCAGAGAAAAGTGAGGTATAAAGACTAACTCTTCGGCAGCTGCTTCTGGTATTGTATCAGTTTTAATCCTAAAGGGTGGGGGAATTCCCTTTTTTATCCATTCATCTTTAGAAAAAACTGTATCTCTACAGAACTGTGAAAGGGCTTGCATGCACCACAATTGTTTTGGCCTCCCTTCCCAGGGGAACCAAAAATAGAAAATGTTAATCTTGCCTCTGGAATCTACATTGCTTAAAAATGATTCTTCTCATGCTCTCTTCTTACTGCAAACTGACTCTTCCTTCCCCACTTAGAACAAATGTTTGCATGAAAGTCTTCTTTTTTCCTCTTTAAAGAAGTCAATATGCTTTTGGGAGCTCAATGTATAGTTCTCTACGTTCCGTGTGAACCACCCTGAGCCTCAGAGGAGGATGGTATACAAATGTAATTAATAAAAATAAAAAATAACAATAGATGACAAAGGTTTTTAACTAGCCGATGTTTAAATCTGCCAACTTAGTTTTGATCAGCTGTAATGAATACTGCTCTTCCTTTGAGCACACAGACACATACGATCTGGGGCCAAGGGACCAAGCCCTATGAAGATAGGTTGAGGGACTTGGGAATGTTCAGCCTGGAGAAAAGGAGGTTGAGAGGGGACATGATAGCCCTCTTTAAGTATTTGAAAGGTTGTCACTTGGAGGAGGGCAGGATGCTGTTTCTGTTGGCTGCCGAGGAGAGGACACGCAGTAATGGGTTTAAACTTCAAGTACAACGATATAGGCTAGATATCAGGAAAAAAATTTTCACAGTCAGAGTAGTTCAGCAGTGGAATAGGCTGCCTAAGGAGGTGGTGAGCTCCCCCTCACTGGAAGTCTTCAAGCAAAGGTTGGATACACACTTTTCTTGGATGCTTTAGGATGCTTAGGGCTAATCCTGCGTTGAGCAGGGGGTTGGACTAGATGGCCTGTATGGCCCCTTCCAACTCTATGATTCTATGATTCTATGATTCTATGATTCTATGATTCTATGATTCTATGATTCTATGATTCTATGATTCTATGATTCTATGATTCGATGATCTGGGTGCCTTCCAGTGGGTTGCGGTCACTTCCGGTTCTTCATCGATCTGTAACAGAACTCTCTTGATCCTCCATGATTTGTTTTGGAGGAAGGAAGATGCACCTTGATTGCACAGTCTTCAGACCTTTAAAATACAATAATCAAAACAAAAGAGCAAATATTGTCAGTGGATTGCCTGGGGTACACAATGCAGTTGAATGAGCAATAGATTCAGGACAGACTTCTTTAATCAACAAGTAATTACTCAATGATCCTGTTGTGGCCTGGTGTGGTGTTGTGGTTAGGGTGTAGGCCTCTGAATTGGGATGACCAGATCTGAATCCCTCACTTGAGCATAGAAGTCTGCCAAATGACCTTGGGCCGGTCACAATCTCTCAGCCCGTCCTCACAAGGTTGTTGACTTGCAGGTCTATTGTCGTGGTCAGAATAACGCGGACACCGGTATGGCATTACAACAGGCCACAGCTTTATTAAACACAACATAACCTATGGTGTTGGCAGGACAAGGAGAGGACTCCCCCCTTTTTGTGGTCACCGACCACACACCCCCTACCCATCAACTCCAGCTGTCTGCATTTCCTCATGCAGCCCTGAGCCTGGCCGATGGGCGATCTTCTGAGGGAGATGATCCCCTCAGGGTGCCGAAGGAGGCGTAAACCTTCTTCGGCCCACCCTGAGCCATCTGGCCCTGCGAGCCGTGCTAGCCTTCCCTAGCGGGGTCAGGCTTAACTCACAGTTTTAGCCACCTCAATGAAGGTCCCTCTCCGGTACAGGTGCCCCTGACCTGATTCCGCCTCAAATTGGGTCCTCTCCTTGTGCCTCCCCGCCAGCTGTGACAGAAATTAAAACAAATCAGAAATTAGACCTGTTAACCCATAACATGAAAAAGAGGGAGGGGGGGTGGGATACGCTGACTCGGCTCCGGGCGAAAAGGGGCGGGCAGCGCGCACGAGGCCGCTTAAATAGCCCCGCGCTCCGAGCCCCACCCCAGTCCGGCACACGTGCGTGCGTGCGCACACCACCTCCGCCGCTGCCGCTCTTTTCTTCCCCACCCGACCGCCGCGTCAACAGCGGCTTGGGTGATGTTCTCAGCCGCCTTTTGACATGCAGGTCTATTGTCGTGGTCAGAATAACGTGGACACCGGTATGGCATTACAACAGGCCACAGCTTTATTAAACACAACATAACCTATGGTGTTGGCAGGACAAGGAGAGGACTCCCCCCTTTTTGTGGTCACCGACCACACACCCCCTACCCATCAACTCCAGCTGTCTGCATTTCCTCATGCAGCCCTGAGCCTGGCCGATGGGCGATCTTCTGAGGGAGATGATCCCCTCAGGGTGCCGAAGGAGGCGTAAACCTTCTTCGGCCCACCCTGAGCCATCTGGCCCTGCGAGCCGTGCTAGCCTTCCCCAGCCGGGTCAGGCTTAACTCACAGTTTTAGCCACCTCAATGAAGGTCCCTCTCCGGTACAGGTGCCCCTGACCTGATTCCGCCTCAAATTGGGTCCTCTCCTTGTGCCTCCCCGCCACTAGAGCAGGGCCAACTGGCCCTGCTCCCGCCAACACCTTCTAACCATGCCGCAAGCGTGGCCCTCACGTCGTGGAGCCAGACTTCCATTCCCCAGTCCGATAAATGTACACCATCCGGCCTGTAAAAAGTCTCGTCCTCCTTGACAATGCCGAAGTGGTGTATTACCCTGGCCCCACTGACCGCAGCCCATTTCCCAACCGCCCTATTGATCTTCCTGGCGGATTGATTAACTTTGCCAACGGAGCTCGCCCCACGCCAGGCACGTCTCTGGACGATGTCTGACCAAATCAGTTGCGTGTCCGGCAGCAACTGCTGCAGCGCCGCCAGGTCCGTTTTTATGAGGAACTTCAAGTCCACTCTTGTCATCTTGGTTAGGTTGTTGCCTCCCAAGTGTAGCACCAGCACTGCAGGGGGTCCAGTCAGGGACAACCGCTGACGCACCGTCTCCAGAAGGGCCGTCCACAGCATGCCCCGGCGCCCGATCCATTCAATATGTACTCCATCTCCCAGGCCGAGATTCTCTCCCCAGCCTGCCCGACCAGCATATCTTCCAGCCCAGAAAACGTAGCTGTGCCCCAAGATCCAAACGGCCACAGCCCGCCCGGGTCCTGCAACATATTAAAAATCAGAGCGAACATAAGTTTTGTAGGCCTTGGATCGCCAGCGGCCCAGGGCCATGATCTGCCCTTGAGACGCCCCCTGCAGGTGAGCCTGAGTAGCTGCCCCGATCCTGAAGGAATGTACCCCGTACCATTCCTCCCGAACCCCCATTCGCCGCAGACACTGCCGGAGCACCGCGACAAATTGGTACCTAGATAGGCACCTGCCATCAGCATGAATCAGCAATTGCCCCCGTGTTTTCGGGCGAAGTGCTAAGTAAGCCTTCATGCTGGTGACCGGGCAGGGTCCCACCCTCTGCGGTGATAGGTGCAGGCATGCACCCTTGCCCCTCTGATCCGTCTTGGACCTTCTCAACCTGACCTTATAACCTGTGCCGACTGGCACCACCTCGTGCCGTCCCAGGGAATAACACCTTCCCGCCTGCCTAGAGGGAGCAAGAAACTCCCTGCTTCGCAAGGCTCCAAAGAATGCCAGTGTAAATGCAGCGGAAAACAGCTGTAACTCATAAGAGCTGGAGCAAACCCGTGGCAATTGAGCCACCAAGCCCTTCAGCGTTGTCAAGGTTATGGGGCGCCGTTTGTCCCTTCTGGGCGGTTCCGCCCGCCGCCATCCCTCGACGGCCCGGCGGGCCAGGAATGACGTGCTAGGGTCCCAAGACCCGAAAACTCTGCTAAAGAACGCTAGGCCAGCCATGTGGACCCGCATCGTCCCCGGGGCGATGCCCCTGCTTTGAAGCCAGGCCAAGTAACGAAGCAATGTTTGCTCCCTCATGGGCCAGGCCTCCTCCAGCCCTTCTCTCTCAGCAAAGGTCAGGAAGCCCTTGGCCGCTCCGTTGTAAGCCCTGCATGTAGACGGTGCCAGGGACCCCAAAATCCCTCTCAGGATTATTCCTCTCCAAGCGTCCACAGCTCTTCCGGGAACTCTTCCGGATCCTGATTGGCCCCCGGCGCGAGCTGGCGAAATTTTTCGATCTGCAGGCGAGAAAGGGAGTCTGCTAATGCGTTATTCACACCCGCCACATGCTTTGCTCTGAATGAAATGTTGCCCGTAAGGCACAACAGGACCAACCGTCGTACGAGCCGCATGACCCGTGCCGATTTGGAAGATTGCCTGTTAACCACCTGGACAACTGCAAGGTTGTCACACCAAAACAGGACCTTGCGATTAGAAAAAACCTCCCTCCAAATATGAGCGGCCACCAGGATTGGGAAGAGCTCCAAGAACGTAAGGTCCCTGCGCACTGCCTCCCCCCATTGCTCCGGCCATGGTTTGCAGCACCATCTGGAGTTGTAATAAACCCCAAATCCCTGGCTGTCCGCTGCATCGGAGTGAACTTGCATCAAGCCGCCCAGCTGCAGATGATTCTGCCATATCGATACCCCATTAAAGCCTTGGAGGAAGACCTGCCAAACCCGCAGGTCTTCCTTAATCCCCTGAGTCAGCCTTACATGGTGATGTGGTGCCCTTATACCCGCCGTGGCCCTTGCCAAGCGGGCACAAAAGGCCCGCCCTGGTCCCACAACTCGACAAGCAAAGTTGAGGTGCCCCAATAATGCCTGTAACTCCCTCAGTGTACATTTTGATCTTTCCAGCATGCCCTGGATCATTCCCTCTATGGTGTCCAGCTTCTCCCGGGGGAGCCTAGACGTGCCCTGTATCGTGTCCAACTCCACCCCCAAAAAGGTTAGCCGGGATGCTGGACCTTCCGTTTTTTCGTGTGCCAATGGCACCCCCAGTTCCGCAGCTAACTGCTGAAATACCCGCAGGCGTGCTGCGCACTTGCCTGACCCTGCCGGCCCCGCCACCAAATAGTCATCCAAATAATGAATGATTTCCTTAAATTGCCCCATCTCCCTGGCCCCCCATTCCAGAAAGGTGCTGAATCTCTCAAAGGCGGCACATGCCACTGAGCAACCCATGGGCATGGCCTTGTCAAAATACCAATTCCCCCCGAACTTAAATCCCAGCAGGCAAAAATCCTTTGGGTGTACCGGCAGGAGGCGAAATGCTGACTGAATGTCGCATTTTGCCATCAGGGCCCCTTTCCCACAGCTGCGTACCATCGCCACCGCCTGGTCAAACGATGCGTAGCGGACCGAGCAAAGCTCAGCCGGGATGCCATCGTTAACCGAAGTCCCTGCTGGGTAGGACAGGTGATGTATCAACCTGAACTGCCCAGGGGTCTTCTTAGGCACTACCCCTAGCGGGGAAACCCTCAAGTTGCTAATCGGAGGGGTTTTGAAGGGGCCCACCATCCTTCCTGCACTACACTCCTTGTCAATCTTACTTGCCAAAATGTGCGGGAGCTCTCTAGCGGAACGCAAGTTACCGCGACATGTGGCCACCCTCTCGCCCTCGAATGGGATACGAAATCCTTGTTCAAAACCGGACAGCAAGTAGGCCGCAGCCGCCCTGTCCGGATACCTCTCTAACCAGGGGCGGAGGGCACTTACCTGCACAGGGGTCGGTGCCAAGCCCTCGGTGCTACCGGGTTGGCCCTCAGGCAACTTATGCGTTGGCGGAAGCTCCTCCCGTGCCCGGTCCCCCATCCTTCCGAGCGGGGGGCCGGGTCGCCCGAAAGGGCTGCTGACTCCCTGCGGCCTTACTGCAGGACTGGCCGGTATGGCCCCCCCCGCAGAGTTCACAAACGTGATTGTACCTGCACTGGGGCCGTTTACAAGTCTTTCGATTATAATCCCAGCACGGCAATCCTGTCCCCTTTCGCATCGGCAGGAACCGGCGTTCGCGCTCCCTTGCCGGGCGAACGCTGGGTCCCACCTTCACCAGCCATGTGTCGCTATTCCGCAAATCCCACCTTGCCAAGGAATTATATGATGCCCTCTCCCTAAAAAGGTGATCATATTCGAGAGCTGCTTCCTCGCCTGCCACTTCCCTGGCTTCCAGCACGTGAGACAAATGTCTCGCTAAGTGCCACCCCCTCTCCGGGTAAGCCGCGGCTAGCAGTGCCAGGTATTCCACGTAACCCCGTAGCCAATTGGCAAAATTGCGCTCACACCTGGGGAGGTCCCTACTACGCTTTTCTTTGCGCTTGCCCGTATCCCCCCCTTTATGCCCCGTCCTAACCATGGCATATATATCCACAAAGTACCCGTCCAGGGCCCTGTCACGCAGTCTGCGCGGCAGATGGATCCCCGGTGGGGCCTCCGTGTCAATATAATGGCCTGGGGGCTCAGCCACACACCCAGCCGCTCTTTTCCGCTCAATTTGGCGCTTGGCCTCCGCCCGCCGCTTTTGCAGCCATGCGGGCAGCCCAGGAACGAAAGCCCCATCGAGCCAGTAACGGCCCTCCCTGTGTGCGCTGTCAGCCTCCTCGCTGGAGGTTGACTCACCAGAGGGAGAAGAAGAATGCGCCCTGCAACGTTTCTTGCGTTCCGCCTTCCTCCTCCGCTTTCACCTCGCTGGGCCCCCTGACCTGTCCGTGTCCACGGCGGCAGAGCTCTCGCCCCAGGAGCTGTCTTCCATTGTGCTCGTCACACTGTCCTCTCTCAAGGGGGCGCTCGGCCCGGACAATTGTGCCACCGCCCTGGCGTACCCTCTCCAGTACGCCGACGTGCTGCTGTCGGGCGTGCTGGGGCCTTCGCTTGGGCTCAGCTCCCTGAGGCCGACCCGGGGGGCCGGAGACCTGCGTCCCCTTGCAAGGGGTCTAAGATCTTGCGGGCTTCTCCGCGCCCCGCCCAACGGCCCGCCCACACTCGGCTGCCTCCCACCGGTCGCGGCTGCCTCCGCCCCAAGGTCCATACGAGCCGCCGCTCGCGTCCTAGGCCTGCCCCTGGACTCCGCTGATGAACCCTCCCGGGGCCTCCCGCCCCTCTCCCGCGCCCTGCTGGTGGACGGGGCCCGAGCCCTCACCGTGCGAGCGGCGCTGCGCCGCCCTCCACCCCGTGGCGCGGGCGCCGCGGCCGACTCTTGCCGCTCCGCCTCGCCTCCCCAGCCTTGCCGCCGCCCACGTGCCCGACTGGGGCAGTCTGCTGCCGTGCGGGCCGAAGCCGGCAAAGCCGAGGCCCATGCGGCCCTCGCCCTTGCTGCGCTCGCCCGCCTGCCCCCGACCCTTTGGGCTGAAACCCCGCTCCCAGGGGAACCTCCGTCCCCTTCACCTTCCTGCCCGCCGGATGGGGTAGGCCCGCTTCGCGACCCAGCGGCTGAAGCCTGGCTGCCCCGGCGTTTGTGCGCCATCCTTGCAACTGGACTCGAGCAGCTCTACAATATAGTAAAGGAGGGGGGGATGAGCCACGCACGAGGCCCAACCGCCCGACGAACCCGTCCTCGACGCAGCCAAGTCACGCTGACTCGGCTCCTGGCGAAAAGGGGCGGGCAGCGCGCACGAGGCCGCTTAAATAGCCCCGCGCTCCGAGCCCCAGCCCAGCCCGGCACACGTGCGTGCGTGCGCACACCACCTCCGCCGCTGCCGCTCTTTTCTTCCCCACCCGACCGCCGCGTCAACAGCGGCTTGGGTGATGTTCTCAGCCGCCTTTTGTTATTGGAGGATTAAAAGGGGGAAGAATATTTTAAAAACTTGCTTTGAGATTCTGAACAAGGAGAAAAGTGGAATAGATTTTTTTTTAATTATCTAAATAAAATATAGCTAGTCCAGGCTTTCTCACCCAGGGTTTTGTGCAAACCCGGAATATCTTGACAACCCTGGAATGCTTTCTTTCTTTCTTTCTTTCTTTCTTTCTTTCTTTCTTTCTTTCTTTCTTTCTTTCTTTCTTCATTCATTCATTCATTCATTCATTTATTTATTTATTTATTTATTTATTTGTTTGTTAAACATTTAGCAGGTGATATGACCATACATGGTAAAGACAACCTGCCCCCCCTCCCAACATGGCTAATGATGGGCCAGGAAGGGGTGGGAAGGGAAGAGCTCCCAGGTTGGCATGTACTCAGATATTTTTCCCAACCATATTCTGCATGATCACACAACCACTGGGGTTTCTCAAAGCCTGAAGAATGTTTTAGGGATTTCTCCATGGTAAAAAAAAAGTTGAGAAAAACTGGGCTAGTGGAAGTAGTGAGCATAGATAAGGAACATAAGAAAAGCCATGTTGAATTTGGCCAATGGCCCACCCAATCCAAAGCTCTGTGTCACCCAATGGGGAAAACCATGGTGCCATCAGGAGGTCCACCAGCAGGATCAGAACTCCAGAAGCCTTCCCACTGTTGCATCCCATGTACCAAGAACACAGAGTAACACTGCCCTAGACCTTGTGGTCCTTCTATACCAGGGGTAGTGTCAAACTGCGGCTCTCCAGATGTCCATGGGCTACAATTCCCATGAACCCCTGCCAGCAATGGCAGGGGCTCATGGGAATTGTAGTCCATGGGCATCTCAAGGGCCGGTTTGACTACCTCTGTTCTATACCTTGTGGCTAATAGCTACAGGTGAACCTCTGCCCCATACGTTTATTCTATGAAGCTGATTATGAAGCTGTTTACACTTGCAGCTGCCACCGCTCCCTACACCGATATGGCCCCTTTCAGTTTACAAATGGATGTGTTTTTAAAGGACACACCCTTCTTCCTTCACACTGCAAACTGAGGAGCAAGAGAGGTGGTTTCCAATAGTGACATGGAGGGAAGATTGGTTTCATAAAAAATGGAGAGCTGCCACTTGTATTTTACAAACAGGCAGTGGGCTCTCCTTGTCTTCAGGCTCATTTGAAGGAAAAGGGGTTATAAATGTGATAACGTTTGCATGGAAATGTTGCTCACACGTTATTTCTATGGTTTGTGTTTTGGATTATCTTTTCTGTCTTCTTCTGAGCATGCACTTCATTGGGAAAAGACGCTTTTCCATTTCGTGGCTTAGCTGCATAAAATAAAATTAATCTTAGCTTCTTGGACTGCACCAGTCTATGAGATAAATGTCAACCATGTGCTGTAGGGAACAGAAGTGTTCTTTTCTTCTCGTCTCTCTCCCCTCCCCTTTGAATTTCAGTTTTTTTCCCCCCCTCAGTGACCATGAAAGGCTGATTTATATGGCTATAGTAGAGTGGTTTATGCTGTGCTTGATTCTGGACAAAAGGAACAACATAAAGGCAGCATGTTTGCAGTGTACAGCAGAACTAATTCCCCCCAAAATTGCAAACCTTGTAGCTGAGATGGAAGTAGTTAGTCTTGAGAAAGCCAGTGATTCTAGCAAAAAAGCATTCATCCAAAGCTCAACAAACAACAACAACAACAAAATAATACTGGGTACCAGCATATTGTCGCGGAATAGGTGGAGTTAAGTAAGAGAGTTAGACAAGCAGGCAGGAGGAATAACTCGGTGACATGGGGGGAAACAGAGATGGAAGTTGCCTGTGATAAAGCAAGTTTACATCTGCAAGTCCTGGAGGACTTTCACCCATGTTAAATGATGCAGTTGGATCCACTTCAGTGACTGTTTGCAAATGTATTTTACCATTTCACACAGTAAAATCCAGTTGTAAAGTGCATTGGAAGTGGATTGGAAGGAAGTTATTTAGCATGTGTAAAAGCACCACTGATTATGGGGCCCTTTCACACATGCTAAATAATAGAAGAAGAAGAAGAAGAAGAAGAAGAAGAAGAAGAAGAAGAAGAAGAAGAAGAAGAAGAAGAAGAAGAAGAAGAAGAAGAAGAGTTGGTTCTTATATGCCGCTTTTCCCTACCCGAAGGAGGCTCAAAGGGGCTTACAGTCGCCTTCCCTTTCCTCTCCCCACAACAGACACCCTGTGAGGTTGGTGAGGCTGAGAGAGCCCTGATATCACTGCTCGGTCAGAACAGCTTTATCAGTGCCGTGGCGAGCCCAAGGTCACCCAGCTGGCTGCATGTGGGGGAGTGCAGAATCGAACCCAGCATGCCAGATTAGAAGTCCGCACTCCTATCCACTACACCAAACAATACAGTTTTAATCTTCATCAGCAACTGTTTATAAGTGGATTTTGCCATCACACACAATAAAATCCATTTGCAAAGTGCATTGAAAGTGGATTGAATGTATGTTATTTAGTGTATGTAGCTCAAAATTCCAGTTTGAGGGGATTATAACAGTACTTGCTTTTATGAATTCTTTAGTAGCATTTAGCCCAGAGATTCCCAAACAGGGGTCCGTAGACCCCTGAGGGTCTGTGGGAGCTCTGAAGGAGGTCCATTGGAACTCTGAAGTGGCATGGTATGGGGGGGGGGGTAGCTCCTATTCTTCTTTGTGGCCTACATGAAGCAGAGCCACCATAGTAGTAGTAAAGGCAGGGGGAGGGGGCAAAAGGAGAGAGAGCTAAGCATGCAGGTAGTGATGTCACTTCTGAGGATGGGGCAGGGGGTAGTTGACATCACTTCCAGGGATCCTCAAAGTCTGAAAAATTATTTCAGGGGCTTCTCCGCAGTCAAAAGGTTGAAAAAGGCTAGGTTATGTTATGACATTTTCTGTTTTTTAAAGAATGAAAGTAAATAAATTAAATTTACAATTGTTTAGTGCTACTGGACTCCAATCTTTAGGTTTTTATTCTTTGTCTCAAGTATCTTGAAAATAATTCATAAGGCCATAGGTTGGTCTTTAACAAGTTTATGTGTATTAGGCAAATCTACTTTATGCTATCTTTAAGACTATGTAAATTTGTGGCAGGGTGTAAACTTTAATGTGTTTAAAAACAGGTAATATGAAAATATAGGCGAGGATCTTCATGCAATCCATTCTCCATTAACTTTAACATAAACTCTTCTCAAAAAGGACTATTTCCACTGATTGCTCAAGATTTCTTTTTGCCTAAATTGATTGCAGTTCTTAAGAATAAACTGATGAGATTAGGCTTCCCCCCTAGCTAACTATGAAACAAGCATGGTCTAGAATAAATTGGAGGGCTCTTTATATACAGCAGCAGTAGGATTTGGACTGTGTCAAAAGGGGCAACATACTGAAATGGCAAGATGTCAAAGTCCTGCTGTATACTACATCGGTCATACAGCACATGGAATACTGGAGGCCTTGCTTCAAAAAGGATGGGGACAAAATGGAGAGGGTTCAGAGGAGAGTGACGAGGATGATCTGGGGCCAAGGGACCAAGCCCTGTGAAGATAGGTTGAGGGACTTGGGAATGTTCAGCCTGGAGAAAAGGAGGATGAGAGGGGACATGATAGCCCCCTTTAAGTATTTGAAAGGTTGTCACTTGGAGGAGGGCAGTGAGTGGTTCCTGCTGGCAGCAGAGCATAGGACCTGCAGTAATGGGTTTAAACTATGTGTACCAACTAGTTATTGGGGGGGGGGGTGTTTACAGTCAGAGTGGTTCAGCAGTGGAATTGACTGCCCAAAGAGGTGGTGAGCTCCCCCTCACTGGCAGTCTTCAAGCATTAGATGGACAGTTCCTTATCCTGCAGGCTTTAGGCTGATCCTACATTGAGCAGAGGTTTGAATTAGATAGCCTGTAGGGCCCCTTCCAACTCTGTGATTCTATGATTCAGCACTGTCTAGTAATGTTGTGTTGCCCACTGTGTCCAGATATGTGATGGCTCCAGCAACATACCTTTTGCAGCTTAACATTCAGTGTGTCAGATGAGCTAGATATGCAGCATTGCCATCAGAAGAAGAAGAATTGGTACTTATATGCTACTTTTCTCTACCCGAAGGAGTCTCAAACTGGCTTACAATCTCCTTCCCTTTCCTCTGTCCACAACAGACATCCTATGAGGGAGGTGAGGCTGAGAGAGTCCTGAGATTACTGAAGAAGAAGAAGGGTTGGTTTTTATATGCCACTTTTTTCTACCCAAAGGAGGCTCAAAGTGGCTTACATTTGCCTTCCCTTTCCTCTCCCCACAACAGACACCCTGTGGGGTGGGTGAGGCTGAGAGAGCGCTGATATCACTGCTCAGTCAGAACAGTTTTATCAGTGCCGTGGCGAGCCCAAGGTCACCCAGCTGGCTGCATGTGGGGGAGTGCAGAATCGAACCCGGTTCGCCAAATTAGAAGTCCTCACTCCTAATCACGACACCAAACTGGATCTCAGCTATTTTATTTTAAAACCCCTGATATACAGAAAGGCTTTGCCCATATGCAACAGGAGAGGTGGAACATTTGAAACATGTCTTTTTTCACTGTCCCTTCCACAGCACCACCACCGCCCCTTAACAAAGCTACCAGGTTGTTCAGACAAGATCTGTTAGACAAATTATTATCCCTTGAAGACCCTCATAAAATGAGACAAGTAGCAAATTTTTGCACTTCCCTGCACCATTTTCGTAGTAAATATTCTAAATGAGATGGAGGGTTGGGAACCATTTTTAAAACCATATTTTATGTTTTATAGCAATTTCGTACTTTATATTGTATTTTATTCCATTTAGTCTGTCTTACTCGGTCTATAATTACTTTGTGATGACTGTTTCAGACTCTGTAAATTTTAGCTTTGATTGATTTATGTCTGGTCTATGACTGTAACAATAAAATCTGTATTTCAGATGTGTGCTGCCACTAATTTTATTAGTCTTCTAAGGTGCTACTGGGCCCTTTCTCCTTTTTACTGCTACAGCAGACTAACATGGTGACCCAGAATCAGAATCTCTCAAAGGGCTATCGAGTCCAGCCCCCCCCCCCCCAACTTCTCAGGGACTTAAAAACACACTCTCCTTTTAAAAAACTTGAACAAAGGTGACTCCACCATCCTCCAGTCCAGCATATTCCTTCTATGAACAGCCCTGACCATCAGAAAATAGTTTCTAATATATAATTGTAACCCCATTTCCCATAATTTGAACCCATCCTTGTCTCTAATGCTGCAGTAAACAGGTTGTCCCCTTCTTTACATAGTTCAGTGCAGCTGTCCTCTCACTCCCAGCCCTCCTCTTCTCCAAACTACACCTACCCAACTGTCTCAACCTCTCCTTGCAAGGCATCGATTCCAACCCCTCGACCATCCTGGTCGCCCTTCTCTAAACACCTCCCAACTTGTCAATATCATTCTTATACTGCAGTGACCAGGAGACAATATTCCAAAATGAGGTCTAACCAATGAGAAATGGAGAAATCTGTCATATTTGATCTATCAAATATGCTAACGTATTTAAATGGATAGGCCATGCTAGACAGCCTACTGATGGCTACCTTTGTTGGACAGACCCACCCTGCCTCCCCAACTCAGGCTGCGTATTCCACTGGTCTCATTTATTGTTTCTTGCACATGTGTAGAGTGGTGTCTGTCCCTAGTCCTTCCTTTTGTGTTGTGTGGCTACTATTGCATTCAGAAAGCTGTTGCTCAGCACCAAGCATACTCCTTCCCATCCATACTCCATGGTTGGGGTTGCAAGGTCCTCCCCTGGACATCAGCAGGAGATGGAAGAGTAGTGTTGCAGAGATTTAGGAATGGAGCCTGGGGAGGACAAGGACCCAAGTATGGTTAATGCCATAGAGCCCACAATCCAAAGCATCCATTTTCTGCAGATTAACTTGTATCTACAGTCTGAAGCTTAAATGGGCTCCAGGGTAGATGACAGGAAGGCCTGGAGGATCATTGTCCATGGAGTCATGATGGGTCAGACACGACTTCGCAACTAACAACAACAGCCTGAAGATGGCCTGTAATTCCTGGGGATCCCCAGGTTCCACCTGGAGGATGACATCATGTCCTGTTGACCTTGATCTGATTGCTTTATCCCTGCTAGATACTTATGGCCTAAACAGACCAGGCCTACTTCCACCACGATTCCATAAAGCATTTGAAAAAGGCCTCCTCCAATAGACTGTCACTAAAAAATCCTGCTTGAATCTAATGTTGCCAAGTTTTGGGGCAGGGAGAGCCATTAATGGGGTATAATGCTTTGGAGTCTGCCCTCCAAAGCAGCCATTTTCTCCAAGGGAACTGATCTCTGTCACCTGGAGATGATATGTAAACCAACGGGATCTCCAGGTCCCACCGGGGGATTGGCTCTCCTACTTGGACCCCAAAAGTGACTGGCTAGTCCAGAGAGGTTGGGAAGCTCAGAAGATAACAGCAAAAGCCTGTCTAGAGGTGGTGCAGCTGCACTATAAGCAGGCCAGCTGTGCCTCCCCATTACCTGGACCCCCCCCCAGAAGTTGCCCCAAAAGCCTCATGTCTTCTTGGAATCTTTGGGGCCGAGGCAAATTGATCCCTGGCTTTAATGCCGAGAATGCCACATTTTAGTTTAGAACCCACTTCAAGGAGGTTCGCTGGAGAGGCAGGATGGGCATTTCTCAATCAATCACTTAATCCTACCTATACTCTCCACTGTTCAATCCACTAGCTAATCTCTGTTCATGCCAAACCACTTTTCTCAAATTCCTGGTCAATCTGTTGACAGAGGTATCGAGTTGAAATACTCTCCTTCCTACTTTCAGCAGGTAGCTGAATTGTCTGCCATAGAGCAGCGAGAAGAGCAAGTGGCCACGATTAACACTAAGTGCCTCTTTGTCACCGTGGAGCCAGAGCACAGGTGAAGCTGAGAGGCCAGTTAGTTTGGGGATATGCCAACACAGGCACCTCTGTAAGCCTAATGAGGGTTGATCTGGTGCCCGAGTCTGATATCGTATCCAACAATATTGTATCCAGAACCAATGGGATGAAATTAATTCCCCAGAATTTTTCCCTAAACATCCAGGAGGAAGTTCCTGACAGAGTGGCTCCTTAGTGGAACAGGCTTCCTTGGGAGGTGGTGGGTTATCCTTTTTTGGAAGTTTTTAAGCAGAGGCTAGATTGCCATCTGACAGAAATGCTGATTCCATGAATTTAGGCAGATTGTGAGTACATGGGAAGAAGGGATTGTGTCTGAGCTTGGCTGATAGCCACCTTGGGGTCAGAAGGCACATCTTTGTGTGAACAGTGGCCCATGACTCTTCCCCACCTTCTATGCATGCACTGTCCCAAATAACCATTACCCTTCAGAATAGAGAGGTAATGAACTCACAAACTCGCATGTATGGTGAACACTTGATGAGATCTTGGGATTGTTTTACCAGCCCTGGTGACCAGATTTTAACATTGGTAAAGCGGGACACCATTGACCAGGGGGTTCTTGATTAAAAAATTGGTCTACATGGAACAACAAAAAGTTTCATAGAATGCCTAGAACGCAAAAATAATGATGTAATATGTAATTTTTAAATTTCAACATAAGTATAATTTGCCCGGTACCCCCAGATGTCCCTCCAAAAGTCAGACAATCTGGTCACCTTATCCAATCATGTATTTGACATTACCTGGAAATCAAGAGGCTTTCTAGAAAACTTCATTTTTAATCTGCACAAAGTGCCTGTCCTCCTAGATATTTGATAAAATAACAAAGGAGCAAACCAAGCCAACCCTTGGTTAATGTGCAACCTCAAGTCAAGGCAGGCAATGGAAAAGAAAGAAAGAAAGAAAAATGTGTGCTCACAAACTTCAGGTGAAAGTAAAGAACTTTAATAGAATCCATCCATCATTTACTTGGCTAAACATTTTTTAGATTGGTAAGGAGAACAAACATGACTGAGCAGACAAAACCCAAGATAAGGAGGAAGAAAATGGTACTGTTGATGTAGCACAACAACAGATTATTTCCTCCCAACATGATCACTTAGATTTTTATCCTACATGTCAAAAAAGAATTGTGAATACAACAAACAAGATAATAAATACTTTACATTTATATAGTGCATTTTATACTGAAAACATCGCAATCTGTGTAGAGTATTTTGTAGTGGGCGAAAAGCTCTGTCATAAAGCAGTTCTACAACGTTCTCTGAACTGTTGGGAAACGTGTGTAAACATTATAACTTCTTCATCCATAGTTTCAGCGAAATTCATCTTTGGAAAAAAAAATTCTGTGACATCTTGCATAATTTCTGCAGTTTCTAACCAGAAAGTTTGGAGCAAAAAGGGCTTCTTTACTGGTTCGTAAGCCTTCTGTGGAAGAAAGAATTTGTTAATAGAATGAGAAAAAACTTTGCTCATATGGTCTATCCAAACAGTTAATACTGTCTCTGGGTTTCAACCGAGCAAAGGAAACGATAAAACAAAGAATCCTAGATATCCATCGCCAACAGGATTTCAATCAAGTAAAAAATCCACTTTTTCCAATGCCTCCACTTAATAATTTGAGGCCATTACCTTATTTATCTAATCTTGTTTTCCCAGAACATAGGAGATCATTTATTCTCTTATGATAAAACATGCTCCCATTCTCTTTTAGGGAAGGCTTATTCAAAAAAATACCCATCTGTGATCGTTTATGCATCTGCTAGGATGGGAGCATTGAGACATCTGAACATGTATTACTCCAATGTAGGCTATACGATCAATTCAGGGGAGAACTTATATCTTCCCTACAGAATAAGCCCAACTCAGAGGCAATCACAGACATGTTGTCAGACAAAAGCACAGAAATAACTTCTGTTGTGGCCGGATTTGCTTGGAGAGCAATCAAAACAAGGAAGAGCTGGTTGGATTCGGAGCAACTTAGGTAGAGATAGTCTCAATTGCTTGAGATAATGCTTGTGAGTTTTAAAACCAGAATGATTCTTATAGCTGGAATGTTTTTATCTTTTATAATATTTAAGTTATCAATGATTCTTTTATCTTGTTAATGCCAGATGTTTTTATGTACCTTGTAATTTGACTACTGGTCTAGTACCGTAATAATAAAGACTTGACTTGACTTGAATAGAATGAACAAATGAGGGACTGAAGAGATCTCACAGTGGGGAATCTTATTCCCCTTTCCCTATTCTTTATCTTCGTCTTCATCTCTCCTTTATCTTTTTAGGTTTTCCCCAATCGACCTTTGCCAATATCACTCACTCACTCACTCACTCACTCACTCACTCACTCACTCACTCACTCACTCACTCACTCACTCACTCACTCACTCACTCACTCACTCACTCACTCACTCACTCACTCACTCACTCATTGTTTTTGGATTCCATATCTTCAATTAACCCTTTTTGGTTCCACCCTACTCTAGTCTACTTTCCTTCCTTCCTATCTTTCCCCTTTTTAAAGTCTCTCTCTTCCTCTTCACTCAAATTGACAGTAATTGGCCTGGAATTCTTCACAATTTTTTTTTTTGGGGGGGGGAGGTGAGATCTTAGAAATGCCTAAAATGACTGCTGAAATCATTACATAGCTCCATAAGATCTCAAGGCATTTTTATTTCCAAGAAGCAGACTTTTAAAAATGGTTTTAGGGTTTGTTTGTTCTTTAAAAAAAAAAAAACAATGTATTCTTTTAACATTCCATCCCCCCCCCCCAAAAAACCTGGGGCTTCCCCTGGGCCAGGCTTTCTAAACCAGGGATTTTTTGAAACCCTGAGGTTTCTTGATGGCCCTGGAAGGGTTTCCTGAATGGGTGTGTTAATTTTTAAAAAAGATATTAAACATTTATCAGGTATATGACCATATTCTACTATCTGAAATGCATGTCAGGAGACATGAGTTAAATAGGGAATGTGTAGAGAGAGGTCAGGTAACTTAGCGCAGGATTTAATTGCTTATATTTATGAGTTAATTCTCCCCTTAACAACTCATGGCAGATAATAGATAGTGAATTAAAATAACAAGCAGTCTTCATTTAACAGAAAGCAAAATAAAACAGACATAGACCAACATAACAGACACACTAACATATTAACAGAGATGGGAAATAAAGAAGGGAAATGAATAGAATCCCGGAAAGCAGGTCAATGGAAGACATATTTACCAATCCTGAAGAAGCGGGAAGGCCGAGACAGGAGTGACACAGCGACCAGCAGTGTGAAGGGCAATCTGGAAAGATCCAGGATTCCAGAGTGGCAATTTGGCTTGCTAGGGCAGGGATTCTTATTCCTTGTTGGAGGGTTGTACGTGCTTGAAACTGCACATGGCTCAGGATCAAGACAAAAGAGAGATGGGTATTGATGGATTTAGGTGCTGGCTGCTAATGGCTCCACAGGAAAGAAATCATCAGGGTACAAGAGGAAAATTCTGGGGGCCTCCAGAGACTAGCTATCTGAATGGGAGACGTTTCCTTCTGGCAGAGTGGCTTAGAGCGAGTCAGAAGTGTGACAAAGAACTTGGGCCAGGAAGTCTTTAGGAAAAATTGACTCTGCCAACCACTTGATCAGCAATACAATGGGGGGGGGGCATGTAGAGCACTCTGTGGTTGCTGTAACTATCAGGTCAGACCAGTGGCTTCTGTTGAGATGAAGTGTAAAATGGAGTCCTGCCAGGCCTGTGTCCTGACTGATGAGAATGCAGGATTTCTGGCTTTGCTTAAACCTAGACTGATGGTGGATTCCGTGGATAGTTGAGCTCTCTGTGCCAGCCCAGTGATGATGGGTTCCATCATATTTAACAGTAGGGTGATCTTGTCCTGCCCCGCTTTCAAAATGGCCAATGATGATCCTGGTAGGGTTGGGAAGGGGAGGTGCCCTGAGTGGTCGTGTACACCAGGAGTAGTCAACCTGTAGTCCTCCAGATGTCCATGGACTACAATTCCCAGGAGCCCCTGCCAGCATTTGCTGGCAGGGGCTCATGGGAATTGTAGTCCATGGGCATCTGGAGCAGTGATCCCCAACCTTTTTACCACCAGGGACCGGTGAATGCTTGACAATTTTACTGAGGCCTGGGGGAGGGGTAGTCTTTTGCCAAGGGGCGTCACTGCCACCACCTGAGCCCCTGCTCCACTTGCTTCCCTGCCGGCTCCCCTACTTCCCACCACCCACTGGGGGGTTTTGCCAGCAGCAACTGTGCAGTGCCACGCCGAGGGCGAGCCCCAGCTATGGCGGCCACTGGAGAGCACCAAAGGTGAGCCATCGGCAAAGTGGCATTGCAGCAGTTGGGGAGGAGGACGAGGAGGAGCTGCGGACCGGTACTGACTGATCCATGGACCGGGACCGGTCCCCGGACCGGGTGTTGAGGACCACTGATCTGGAGGACCACAGGTTGACTACCCCTGGTGTTCACAACTATGATTCCCAACCACAATCGTACAACTTCTGAGGTTGCTCAAAGCCTAAATAATGTTTCAGGGCTTTCTAAAGGGTAAAAAAGGTGGGAAAGGCTACCCTAGGCTTTTAAAACAATACTCTTTATCTGTCCATGGTGCCATCTTGTAGATTTTGATCCAACTGAGAACTGATAGAATGATTAGACCTGTGGGAGATCCATGAGTAATCATAGAAGAGAGAATACTCTGTTTTCCAACCTTTCCTACTTCAGTATGCACTTAGACCGTTTGAAACCTCCAGTGCATGGTTTGCAGGCTGGAGTTTTAGTTGTGGCAGGTTGCCGTACCTCTTTCTGAACTCACATGGGGGAGCATTTGGCTCGGTGTGCCTCATCCGCCCCCGATTTGTGCTTCTGTATGGGAGCTAGGGCAGTGAAGTTCCCAGTGCGTAAACGGTCTTACAGAGTTTTGTTTCGGTTGCTCTGCAGTTTTCTTTCAGCCTGATTCTTTTTTCCTTGGTTTTTATTATCTTGAAGACAATGGCATGCATATGAATCAAAGCGATTTTCCTCTGGTAGTGGATGCTCACTGAAGATGCTGGATTAAGGACAACAAAGTGCTGCGGCCTCCTTCAATGATCTTCGATACTTCTCTTGTGTGTCTATGTAAAGTACTGTTAAATTGCACACAACCTATGGGGAAACTCATGGGCTTTTGAAAGCAAGAAATATTCAGAGATGGTTTACCATTGCCTGCCTCTGTGTAGTTGATCATCTTAATCTAGCCCAGGGTTTCTCAGCCAGGTTACTGAGAGGGTTCCCTGAATGGGTGGGAGTTAATTAATTTTTAATATATTTTTAACATGTATTAAACATGTATATGGTCATATCAACCAACTCCCAAATGACCAGTGATGTGGTTGGGAAGAGGAGCTGGGGGCCATGTACACAACTATGCTTCTCAACCAAATTCTGCACTTTTGCACCTGGGGATATATATAGCTCTTCCTTTGCTGTTTTTCAAATCTTTTTCTTTCCTTCATCAGTAACCACTGAATATACCTGTTCATGCTCCTTGACCCACCAACTGAACCTCAAATATCTCTCTTGAAACTCAATTGGACTAAACTGTGTTTTATTTCCCCCCCTTGAACTTTTCAACCAATTGAAGCTCACCATAATTGACACTCTTATACCCTGTAATCTAATATTAGGACTGATGGAAGGAGTTAATGCCCTATTAACCAATCAGTCATAAACCTGATCAATCTGAAGAGACAAATTTTGAATCTGTCTATATGTTCCATAAAAAATATGGGAGACACTCAATGGAAACATCTATAGTAAAACAAACGAACATACTTTCAATAACTAGGCATTTGCTTACATGCTTACCAAAATGGCAACTCAAATGGTATGTTGTCAGTCATAAAAGTCATGATTATGTCATGTTTGAATCTTTGGTTCCCTAACTGAAATAAATTCACTTTACATTTACCTCATAACTTTAAAATTTCTTAACAGTAAACATTATATTTTTAATAAACATAACTATTATTTACATTTCTTGTGATTTTCCACACAGGATTTCAGATTTTTCTCCACTTATCCAAATAAATAAATCTTTATTCTTATAACCACCTTTCCTAGATGCCCAGGGCAGGTAACAACACAACCTCATATAATATAAAAGCATATAAAACTGCCCAGAGCTGCAAAGAAATGGGCGATATAGAAATAAATAAATAAATAAATAAATAAACAAATAAATAAAGACAATTTAATTTGCCCTCAACTAGTCTAAAATTTTTACTTGTGGGAGGGAGCAGCTTCTTAACCTGCATATGCACAGATATTATTATTATTATTAACTTTAGGGAGTTACACTCATTTCCCCCTTCCACCATACCGTGTAACAAATTTCTTTAAAAGATCTAAATCTCTGTATGATAAGACATAATGGGGCCCATTGGGAGGATCTATCTATCTTCCTATGGACCAACCATTTAAATATAGTGAAGACAGAAACATTAAGGATCATGGCTGCATGAATCTCGAAACCCACCTGGTCCAGCATACTATGGGTAAGGTGCCTCAGGGAATGTAAGAAGCAGGACATGAAAGCAGGAGGTTTCTATGGCTCTTTGTCCTTAGTATCCATCTATCACACATACACAGGCATTTGCTTGAGGCTGACTGACCCAACAACATCCACTGGTCCCCCCTGACACCCCACTTATATGATTAACTATTACCTACCTAAGGGTTCCTTTAAAGTTGCTATCTTTGTGAAAAATGTTCTGTTGAAATATCCTAGTTGATATGTTATATGTTATGTTATGATTGTTATATTTGTTGTGATGTTCCATGTAATTACCTCATGATGTTTTAGGTAAAAGGCCCAGAGCCGTATGGAAGGGTGGTATAAAAATCTAAATAAATAAATAAATACACTGCCATTGGTTTCCATTTCACTCTAATGACTAATATGTATTGATAAATCTTTCCTCCAGGAAACTGTCCAATACTTGTTAAAGCCATCTCAGTTAGTTGCCATCTCTACACCATCTGATAATGAAGCCCATAAATTTAATTACCTCTGGTGTGAAGAACAGCTTTCCTTTATCCATCCTAAATGGCGGCAATCCATTTCACTGGGTGACCCTGTGTTCTAACCTTTTTTTTGAAAGAGGATGAGAAACTACTGACCACTTTCTCCCAACACGGGAACTTATCTCTCAGGCCTTGACAATTTCGGATCCTCTTTTCCGTAACTTTATTAGCTCGGTAATATCTGTTCCAAAATGGGGATTTCCTATGCAGCCAGAACCATACAACGTTCCAAGACGCCTTTTCCAAGCAATTCCTGAACAATTCCGAGGATGGGATTTTGTCCATATCACTCGTTCTGCAACGAGATTAACTGTGGCTAAACATGTCGTTCTGAGAGGGTTGCAGGGCATCTGCTCTGCTATCTCTGAAGCCTGACAGGGGTCAATTGCACAAGCAATTGGCAGAAAAGAGGAGGGGTACGCAAACCCCACCTCACCTTTCTACCCAGGAAGTTCTTGGGGCCGTCTCCAATCCTTTAGGGAGTATATCTCCCTGGATTATAGACTGTCAGCGTTCCAGGTCCAGAGGATGACTGCCATTTTCTATCTCGGACTTTCTTTTCTCTCTTTAATTTTAAAGTATCTGCTACAACCCTACACGACGATTTACTGCAAATGAACGTTGTGAACTGAGGGGAGGACATCGGCTGAGTTCCAAAACATCATTTACTGCAAATATCTCTCGTTTTTTTTCTCCGTCTCTCTTCCTGCATCAAAGCACTTTGTTTCCCCCCTCCTATTACTCTGCTCTGCCCAAAGCCACCTCGTTATGAGGCAGGCTAATTCTCCTAACTAAGCAGAAGAAGGACTCAAATCAACTCAAATTAATTGACAAAAGCTCTTATTGTAATTGTTTTGGTTTTCGGAGATAAGAGATAAGAGCTGTGAATGGGAAGATCTCACGAGAACTCTGTTCCAGCACGAGAATATTTGCCTTACTGACTTCAATATGTAACATGCCAGAGGATAAAACAGAGGACCTCTACTGGCCACTTGTAAAATTGTTTGAGGCTGGCTGTTTTTTTTAAAGTCAAAAACATGTCTATGTTAAAAAGATTGGCTCATCTAATAGAGAAACAAACCCAAGATTTCAAAGTATTTACAGAAGAATTGGTCAAAAATAACTTCAAGGAGATCCAAGATGCCAAGGAAGAAGTCTTCAACAGGAATGATGGATCAATAACAGTGGCTGATGACAGCTCTAAACAAGGTGGAAAACCAACAGTAGAAGAGAAATCTGAAATTCTGGAGACAGAAAAGGGGATGCTGGAGTTCTGCAGCCCAGATAAGTACACCCTTTTTAAAAAGACATACAGCCATCTCAAAGCAACAGTGTACAAAAATCAATCAAAAGAAATATGGATCTGTAGTGAAAGTAACCGATTTAAAGGAACTCTTTTGGGAAAAAATTGTATTGATACTGGAGTCCAGGAGGTGCAACGGCCTCAAGATTTATCGATGCATATTCTGCGGGAAAGAGTACAACTACACTTTCTACGCCAAAGGCCAATGGGACAGAATATAAGTCTACAGGAACGACAAGATGTAGCAAGCCTCGAGATGAGACCCCCTTAAGAAGACCAAAAGCTCATATTGTTTTATGTTTAATGTTATACTGTATTCTATATTTCTATTTTTATGAAAAAGGGGAAGCAGTGTCTCTTTCTCTCTTGTTTCTTTTCCTTTGTAGGCATATAGGTAAGATGGCTCAAGCAGAGTCGTCTGAAGCTCAATCCTTCAAAGACGGAGGTCCTGTGGCTGGGTAGGAAGGGGCCATGTGATGAAGCGCGCCTGCCTACCCTGGATGGCGTGCAGCTCTCTACGGCTCACTCGGCCAGGAACCTAGGCGTGATTCTGGATGCTTCCCTCACAATGGAAGCCCAGATGACAAAGGTAGCGCGGCTGGCATTTTACCATCTCCGCCAAGCCAAACTACTAGCGCCCTACCTGGCCCCGGAACATCTAGCCACAGTGATCCATGCGACGGTCACCTCTAGACTGGACTTTTGTAACTCACTCTACGCAGGCCTGCCCTCAGCCCTGACCCGGAAACTACAACTGGTTCAAAATGCAGCAGCCAGGATCCTCACAGCAACACCGTGGAGGTCTCATATCCGGCCTATTCTCCACCAGCTGCAATGGTTACCAGTTGAATTCCGGATCAGACTAAAGGTTCTGGTTATTACCTTCAAGGCCATACGCGGTCAGGGCCCAGTGTACCTGAGGGACCGCCTCCCCGCCTATGCCCCCAAAAGAGCTCTGCGCTCTACTACCACCAACCAGCTAAGGATCCCTGGCCCTAAAGAAGTCCGTCTGGTCTCGACCAGGGCCAGAGCATTCTCTGTTCTGGCCCCTACCTGGTGGAACGAGCTCCCAGAAGAGATCAGGGCCCTGACGGAGCTTAAACAGTTCCGCAGGGCCTGCAAAAAGGAGCTCCTCCACCAGGCATTTGGCTGAGACCAGACGTAATCAACAGCGACCAAGGGCCCCTGCTCCCCCCCACCCCCCTCTCAGAATTCAATCAATAAACCACCCCCCTCAGAATCCCATCAATAAGCCCTGCACCTGTTTGTAGTACTATATTGTTATACCGTTATATTGTGCTGTTATTTTGGTTACAATTATTAGTTATCAGTTATACATGTTACAGACTGTTTTATGTATTGTTCTCTGTTATGATGTAAACCGCCCTGAGCCTCCGGGGAGGGCGATATATAAGTATGATAAATAAATAAATAAATATAATCATTAGTGTTGGAAATATAAAATGGGGTTCTCCCCCCTTATTTTTTCTTTTTTCTATTAGTGTATTGTTCTAGGGCCAAAGCCCACACTGACCTGTAGAAAACGTTTAATGTTAAGCTTTCAACTTAAATCTGAAAATATACCTGTCAGGATGGTTCTTAGAATGGGTCAAGTATAAATTGTTTTGTAGATGTATATGAATTAAGGATAAGGAGAAGCTATAGAAGACTGAAATCTTATATTGTTCTATGTTTAATGTTAAGCATTTAATCTAAACCTGGAAACTTTACTATTCTCTGTATTAACAACATATACTGTATCCTACATTGCTATTTTTATGAAAAAGGGGAAGCAGTGTTTTTTTCCTCTCTTGTTTCTTTTCCTTTGTAGGCATATAAGTAAAATAATCGTTAGTGTTGGAAATATAAAATGGGGTTTTCCCCCCTTATTTTTTCTTTATTGGTGTATTGTTATAGGGCCAAAGCTCACACTGATCTGTAGAAAATGCAAAGCTCTCAAATTATACCTGTCAGGATGGCTCTTAGAATGGGTCAAGTATAAATTGTTTTGTAGATGTATCTGTATTAAGGATAAGGAGAAGTTATGAAATCCTCTTGTAATTTTTTTCTTTGTACATCTTTAAGGCAAAGCCCTACTTTCCTTTCCCTTCATTAGGGTATTGATACAGGGCCAAAACTCATACTGTTCTACAAGAAATGTTTAATGTTAAGCATCTAACCTAAACCTAGAAATATCTGCCAGGATAACTCTTAGATTGTATCAAGCAGTTAACGTGAGGTCTACGATCTCTCAAGTAAGTTGACTATTAACAACTTCTCTTTTGTATATCTAAATAGGCCTTTTTTAATGTAGTGGAAATGTGGATGGCTCTTAGACTCAGTTTTTGGCAAAAGTTTATATCACTGTGTAGTTAATGTGGGGTTGTATATTTTCAAACGATGATTATATTTTATTTACTGTTTTTTGTATTAATAACTCGTATTGCATCCTATATTTCTATCTTTATGAAAATAAAAAAAACTTGTATATAAAAAAATTAACTGTTCAGTTATCTACAACAATCTCAAGATTCCTTTCCTGGGTATTTGGAGCCAGTTCCTTCTGTTTATTCCTTCAGTTTATTGTATTATCTATTTATTTAATTTTTTAAATACCCGGCTTTCCCACATGGATTTGACAGTTTCCGCAGAGTGAGGAAGTGCAATCGCCAAAATAGGACATTCCATTTAAACAATGCACTAGGATTTTGGAAGTTCGGAACCAAGCAGAAAGAACTGAAACATAGCATGACTAGGAACATGATACATTAAGCGATGCATACATTACACCATAGGAGCCTGCTTACAGTAAGTTATACTCAGCAGCATAAACCACAATACCTAATAAGTTAGGCTGTAAACCATTTCAAACCGTGCAAAGAGGCTCTCTTGAATAATTCAGTTTTGCAGAAATGACGTCAACACATCGGAGGCAATGCTCTGGCTTTGAGGTGAATCTCTATGGTGAAGTTTTGCCCCAGTCCCAGATTTGGCATTGTGTCTCATGCCTGCTTCCCCCTCCCCACACATCTGAAACTTGCAGAGCTGGTGTTTATGGCTCCACCTCAGACACCACCCACCACCATCACATGTGCCTCCTCCACCCACCCAAAACTTGCAGAGCCAGAGTTGTTGCTCTGCCCACAGATACCACCCACCACTATCACGCATCCATCCCCCTACCCCTCACAAACGTTGGCTCTGAGAGTTTCATGTCAGGAGGGAGTTGGTCACCCAATGATGGCTGGTGGTGTGCATCTGGAGCAGAGCTGCAAATTCTGGATCGGAGAGTTTTGGGTAGGGGGAACAGGTGTGCACGATAGTGGCAGGCAGCATCTCTGGCAAAGCCACAAATGCAGCTTCACAAGTTTTGGGTGTGTGGGGAATGGGGTATTCCCCTGCTTTATTAAACCCCTTAAGCGGGTTGGGGGAGATGCCAAAGCAGGTGTTCCTCCACCCCAAGCAGGAGTCTGACATCTGTAGGCAGACCATTCCATATGGTGGAAACTACAATAAAGAGTGCATTATGAGAGCAGTTGTTAACTATGCCAGTTTGCACCTACAAAAGGCCAAGTTCAGATGAGCCAAAATGTTCTGGTGCATAAGGTGAAGAGGTAGTCTTGTCAATATGAGGGACCAACACCATAAAGATCTAATACTTTGAATTTAAAGTGGTAATTGATGGGTAGTTGTCCAGATCATCCGGCCTTAGCCTCCCTCCCAGGGAGGTCAGGACAACTCATCCAACCCTCTTCGAACTGGACCAGTCAGATGGCTGAAGAGAAGATACCCCGTGGGACACTGCTGGCAGCCAAAGAAATGCAGACACCACCCCACAATCCCATATGGAGAGCACCGGGCACCACTCACCCTGGAGAGACGGACACCTCCTCGACAACCAGGGCCATGTGAGTGGTGGAGGACCAGTGAGGAAGAGCCAACATCACTGCAGTCATGGTGGACTGGCCCACTTTGGGGGTGTGGTCCAGGGCTGGTCATGCTGGGTAGCAGGGGGGGGGAAGGACGGGAAGAGAGAAGAATGTGGGACTAGGTGTGAAGGATAGAAGGAAAGAGGTATAAAGAGGGAAAAGGGGAGAGCATGGGGTGGTGAGTAAGAAGGTGAGGAAGTAGTCAGAGAAGGAGGAAGAGAGAGAGGAAAGATAAGAAGGAAGGAAGCATGAAGGAGAGGAGAAGGGAGGAACACCAGAAATAGAGTGGGGGGAAAGGTGATGGAAAGTACGGATGGAACAGGAGCCACGGTGGAGAAGGAACAAGGAAGAGCCGGTGTTGGAGGAAGGTGGCAGGATTGGTGAGAGAAGGGAAGAGACAAAGAGGAAAGTGAGGGAAGCTCTATCAAGTCATCAGAGGGGACCATGGATAGCGTAAAGGAGGTGACCCCACCCTCTGTACCTTCCTCCAGGGACACCCTTATTCATGGAGTTAGAAGCCTCTGCCTGCTTATTGACGCATACGTCTGCCACTCCACCTGCTCCTACAGTCTGTAGGAGTCATCCCTCACCCTCCGCTCTTTTGGGATGGAGTGTGAAGTGTGACACTAGTCAATGCAGAGCCTGAAGAATGGGAGTATTATATGTGCTCCTCCTACCTCTTATTAATAATTGAGCTGCAATATTCCACACCAACTGGAGTTTCTGAGTTGAGTCCAAGGGGAGACCTATGTAAAGTACTCTAGTTTAAATGTTACCATGGCATGGATCCAAGAAAAAGAAGAGTTGGGTTTTATACCCCACTTTTCTCTACCCAAAGGAGTCTCAAAGCATCTTGCCTTCACTTCCCCTTCCTCTCCACAGAACAGACACACTGTGAGATAGACGAGGTTGAGGGAGCTCTGAGAGAAACTGCTCTGTAAGAACAGCTCTAATGGGACTGTGGCTAATCCAAGATCATGCAACTGGCTGCAAGTGGCCAGGTAGGCCGAATCAAGATAGGGTCCATCTTCTGGGCTAAACTACATTAGACAAAAGGCTCTTTTTCTTGGCGGGGGAAGCTGTAGTTGTTTGTATCTTCAGCAACAATGCTGGATCCAGAATGAGTCAGCAAAGTTCAAGTCAACTCTTTCAAGACCTCTGCCTTTTCCAGCCAGCATTACCTCTGTCTTGTCATGGTTTAGTTTCAATTTGTTCATTCAGCCTTTACCAGCTGTTATTTCTGCTCACTGCTAGACAAGGGGATAATATGATTTATTAATTGTTTTAGCCTACTGAATATCAGTCACTGTGAGGTGCTTTTGAATGGTAGGGTAAAGAACGGGGAGAGGATTAACTACAGAAATAGATACTAAAGGTCTCTTTACAAGTACGCTTCCAAGAGAGGCTTCCTATTGACTCTTTGTTTCTATTACTAAAGAGAGCAGATTTCTGCGGAGGCCTTTTGAAAACAACTGAATGCTGAGGCTTGTGGCGGAAATGCTGACATCCCTCGAAATGAAGTGCGGCGCTGTGTGGTACCCGCTTAATTGAACAATATCAATAATTTCCCCACTGAATCTCCCACAGAGACTCGTCAGAATTTCATAATTATATCTCCTCCAGGTTGCGTTTTAGGTGGGGAAACGATGCCCCCTCCCTT